>NC_052057.2:86104852-86819852 GCF_903992535.2 Arvicola amphibius
TTGGTTCTTTGTTCAGATACATTGCAATATTTTAGGCTAATATTAATGCCCTTATTTTCTTGACCACTTTTCTCAGTACATTTGCTGTTGCCATAGAGGTTGGCTACTAATTTTTGTATTTTAATTCTGCATCTTGAGACTTTGTAGAAAATGGTTATCAATGGTCCGAGTTTGCTAGAAGAGTGACTTCTATACAGACTCATATCACCTGCAAATAAAAATTCTATGACTTCTTCCTTTCCAAATTGTATCCTATATGTATACTTTTTGTCCTCCTGTTCTAGTTAAAATATAAAGCACTATGTTGACCAGAAGAAAAGAGGAGATCCATGTCCTGTTCCTGATTTGTTGGAAATCCTTCCAGTTTTTCTTCATTTAGCGTGTTATTGACTGTGGGCTTCTTATGAGATATGTCTTTTGTATCCGTAGATTTTCCATACCTTTTATTCTGAATGGATGCTGAGTTTTCTCAAAGCCTTTTCTGTATCTAATGAGATGATCATGTGTTTTTTCTGACTTTGACTCTATTTGTGTGGTATATTCCAAGTACTACATATTTCTATATATGTAACCTTCTCTATATTTCTGGGATGAAGATGGTGTTTTAAATGTGACCTTTTCTCTCTCTTGTTTTAAATCATAGTTTATTAAAACACAGGAAAGGAAGATACCATAATATAGAACTTAAGAGCTTATTGTCACTCGTAGAATTCACAGCTAGATGCTATTGGTGATTATTTTCTTCTCCAGAAGAAAGGGAATAACTGTAATAATTTCAGTTTGCAAGTGTCTCATTGAAAAGTTTTGTGTCTGTGTGTTTTCAGCATGAATAACCAGTTTTTTTGTTGAGTCTTTACCTGGTTTTCTTACCAGGGTAACTCTGGTTTTGTAAAATGTGTTGAGGAATGATTCTTTTTCTAATTCAAGTAACAGTTTGAGGTACATTGCTGTTACTTCTTAAGAAGATTGATAGAGTTCTGTGCTAAATGCATCAATTATTTAGGGAAGGGGAATTTTAATAATTGCCTTTATATCATTTGATAATCTGGGCTTTTAAAATTATTTAGTTTATTTTGATTTAAGTTTGATAGGTCATATGCTCTAAAAATACATCTTTTGATAATCTATAGTATAATGTAATATCCATTTTTATCTCTGACATTGTGATTATCTGAATTTCCTTGGCGTCTCTTGTAATACCTCACATTAATCTCTGAATTTATTAGTTTGGGCATTCTCCCTCTCTTGCTTAATTTTGGTAAAGTGCTCTACAATTCTTCATTCATTGTTTATTTGCATTGCTTTTTATGTTTCTTTTTTTTTTTTTTTTTTTGAATTGTTTGTTTTGTTTTCGAGACAGGGTTTCTCTGCAGCTTTTTTAGAGCCTGTCCTGGAACTAGCTCTTGTAGACCAGGCTTGTCTCAAACTCACAGAGATCCGCCTGCCTCTGCCTCCCGAGTGCTGGGATTAAAGGCGTGCGCCACCACCGCCCGGGGCTTTTTATGTTTCTATTCCATTAATTTTAGTCCTGATAATCATTATCTTTTGCTATCTATTACTTTGGGAAAATTGTTCTTCTTTCTTTAATGCCTAAAGTTATATCATTATATAATTAATTTGCTATCTTTCATATTTTGATGTACTCATTTAGATTTATAAATGTTATAACCTGCATTATGCTTCATAGAGTGAGAAATATTGTGTATTCATTTTCATGCAGTTCTACGAATTTTCAAAAAAATGTATTTCATGATTGTTTCTTTAACCTACAAATCACCCAACAGTGTGATTAGTCTTCCGGAGTGTATGCAATTTCTGTAGTTTCTACTACATATATATATAGCTCAATACTAGTGTTCAATAGAACTCAAAACATTATTTCAATTCTAAATTTGTTAAGACTTGCTTTGTCTTAGTAAGTTGCCAACTTTGGAGAACGTTCCATAAGCTATTGAGAAGAACAAGTATTATCTGTTTGGTACAAATGTTTTGTCAACATTTGTTACCTCCAGTTGAAAATTGTTGTTATCTAACTTGATGGTTTCTCTGTCTAAAGGTGAGAGTGGGGTATTTATATAATTCTTAAATACTGTGTTCATGTTGTTCTGTATTTTGATCTAGTAATAAAGTCTTTAAGAATTTCTGTGTGCTTGTGATTGGGATGCATACTTTTAGAATTGCAACATCCTCTTTGCTATATGTTCTTTACTTAGTAGAAGTATACCCTTATTTTCTCTTCTGATCCTTTTTTGTTTAAAGTCAATATTTTCAAATGCTAGAGCAGCAACACCTTATTCTTTCTTAGTTTAGAAAAAAACTTTTCCCATACTTTTCCCATAAGGTGCTGCCTATCATAGATGGTAAGATATGTTTCTTGGAGATGGCCAAATAATGTATTTAATTATATAGTTTAATCTGACATTTTGTATCTTTTGATTGGGGAAATTGAGACCAATTAGTATGCAAAGTTTTATTGAAAGATTTGAATTAATTACTGTCATTCTGTTGAATTTATATCATTTTCTCAAACATGTTTGATTACCTGTCCTGGCCTTGTTTACTTGTTCTTTGTGACCTTTGGGATATGTTTATTATTTATATCAGGTTGAAGCATACTCTGTAGATCTGACTTAGTGTTAATAAATTCTTTTAGTCTGTTTATATCATGGAAAGGTTTTCATTTCTCCTTCAATATAGATGACTCTTTGATGATATAATAATTAAAATGCTAAAAATTGATGAACATAGAAGAAAGGTAGATAGCTTGCTATTTAGGCACCCCATTAAAACAATTATTATTTTCAATATTAATGATATGCTTTTCCTACAATTTTCTGAAAATGTTAGTAAACTATAAGCGTGTTTGAGTGATTTGCAAAGCAAATACTATTATGAAAGTCAAGGTACTTTTCTTTTAGATTGTAAAATTTAAAGATATATTTCAGAATTAAGAATAACCATCATAACACAGTACTTAAAATTCTTCTACTTTTAAAGTATGTGGTGAGTTGCAAAATAATATAATTTTTTAAATCCTTCTCATTAACAGGTAAAATTTTTCTGTATTCACTGATATTGCATAGACCCTTCATTGTGCCATGCACACTGCACACTGTCACTCTGTTGAGAAAGGCCTTTCTATTGCAGTCCAGTTAGACTGCTGGATAACAGGAGGCACTGTGGAGGAGACAATTGTGTCCTGCCTCCAGCAACTGTCTAATTCCACATGCATTAAAACACTCTAATTGAAGTCTCTTGGAGGTAGGGCTGAGCTTCATTCACAGAGTCAATAAACTTGAATCTATGCTTACCACCACAGTTGGCACAGTTAGACCGTGGTTTTCTCAGAACTGTGAAAATCATAAAGATATTCTCATGTACTACAGTTCACACATAGAATGCAAATAAATGTTCATCAACTGAACCCTCAATTTATAAGCAAGGCCTCCATTAAATGATCTGCCTCTTTTCAGGCCACAGAAGGGACCCTGTCACTAGACAGATTACCCAAGTGCAATTTCAGGGTTAGAACTAAGGCCTATGTAATGAGTAGTATTGGAAAGTAGATGAAGATTTAAGGACAAAGCAAATCATCTTAGAGATGGGATACAAAGAGGAAAACACCACACACACAGCATACCAAACTTAAAGAATGGTCAGTGTGAGGGGCTGAAGTGCTGCTGAGGCTTGGTCTGGGAGAGGAGTGGTATTGAGCTCTGGTGGAATTTTTAAGAGAGGGGGACTGGAAATTTCTGGATTTCTGGAGACAATTGTGTTGGTTACTATGCAATCACTGGGTAGTATTTGGAGGGGGTGATTATAAAAGAAACAATCCTGACCTCTCCTTTCTTTCTGCTTCCCTATTAAAGGTGCTAAGGTTTGTTCGACGTGAAGCTGAAAGGCAACCCATGGTGACTTGTGCAGAGTACAGGTGTCCTTGCTGTGCCTTGTCATTCAGATTTTTCATCTAAAACTATATATACCTTACTTTACAGGTAACCTGCCTCAAATAATGTTGTGACAGAAATAAAAATATATTAACATGACAAGATGATCCATATATTTTGAATAAACAATGGTGTGTTTTTTAAAAAAAAATGTAAGGAAAATGTGTGAAGAGATACCATACCTAAAACATGATTGGGAAGTAAACTATGCTGTGCTGGGAAAAAAGGTCCTGTATCTAAACTTATGGATAAGGAGGCCCTATTTGATGTTGTTAGGTTAAAAGACATGACACAGTGCTAGACTTGATTCTATGTCTATAGCAGCAGACAGTGTTCTTCTTGTAACAATAAGCTGCCTTAGGGTCCCTTCTCAGTGGGAGGGGGATTTGGTGATCAAGTTGATTGGCTTCTCCAGGAACCAAACCACATCTATACAATGCCATTGTTCTATCTATGACCTGTCAGTCTTCTAAGATATGAAGACCTTACTTGTGAATTGATGGCTCAGTTAGTGAACATTTACCTACTTTGCTCTGAGTGTGTCACCTACACGTGAAAGTATTCATATCCATATTCCTTACTAGCAGCAGATACTACTGTGTCTAGTTGATAATAAAGGAATAGAGAAAATAATACTAGAATCCTAGCATTATAAATAAGTGACTTAATATTTAGCTTCACAGACTGTAGAAGACATGGTGTTGACAACTGTTTATGTGTGTGTGCCCATTGTTGCACGTGCTTGTGGCAAGTGTGTATTATCTGGTTGTTGTAAGCGCTGAGGTCAGTTAGATATATGAGAGTCTGTGGTAGAAAGACACGGACTCGGAGAGGTCGGAAGAGACAATCATAAGTGGCTAATAAAAGCAAAGTCCAGGAGTAGAAAGAGCTGTCACCAGCCACTTGTGTTTCTCCTCTGGACTTCCCAGCAGACCATCTGGCATTCAGCAGGTGTTCAGTGAATAACTGTGCAGAAGTGATTCAGCTAATTGAGGATGTTTGATGCAATATCTAGTCTAAGAAGAATATTTCATTTTAGAAGCATCACGTATTGGTGGTCCTCCACCTGAAAATATTTCTAGGGTGATATATTCTCAACATGTTAAACTAGCAATATTTCTTACCTTTTAAGATCAAATAAATGCTCGTGTGATAGCAAGGGAATGTAAACAAGTATTGTTAGACAAATTCAATATGATTTAAAAGGAACTGTGGCATGTGACAGGCAGATGATCCTGGCCAAATTAAGGTATGTTTGCTTCCATGGCTTATTTTTTTTTTTTTAAATTTAAACACAATTCATATATGCCGAGGAAAAGAAGATGATTTCTGACCTCTGCTTTCTTTTTCTTCTATGCAAAATGGTTGCATAATCATTTTATGCTGTTCTCTTTTCAAACCCGGCTTTCCTGGTGTCTCCTTAAAGAATCTTTGTTCCTCTTTATTTGTAGTTATCACTGATGCTGAACTTGTTGTCATTTGCATTTACATTCCACAGAGGACTGACACTGAGCTGCATAAATCCCACAGCCAAGGCAAGATGAAAGAAGGGATGGATAAACACATAATAGCTGTTTTTGATACTTTTCATCATTAGTCAAGCTGAGAAAACAAATTGGAATTTGAGTTTCTGGTGAGCTTTCTGAAGGGATCCTCAGATAAATGTAGCCAAAGATAATAGATAATCCCAATTAGTAGATAATGGATATTATACACAATTACAGCTGTGGCCAAGTCAAAGTGCTTTGAAATTAAATATCTTTGTGTGAGAAGCCACGGTGTTAAATAAAATAATCAACAGGAATTTATTTATATTTTGTTTTTCTAGCCTATTATCATATGCATTCTTTATTTTGGTAGGAAATTAAAGACATGTTAAGTAAGAGGAATCTAAAATTTTCCAACTTAGATTAAGGTATAAAACTTAAAAACCATAGTACTAAGATCTTCATAATATATCATCATTTTTTTTATTCACGTTCATTCTATCTTGCTTATTTTGAACTAAAGCTGGAAACTTTCCCATGTCGCATAATAATTTCCCAGGAGTTTAATGATTCTAAATTTTTTATCAGATGCAATTCACCTTAGCTGATGTTAAATATGAAAAAATGTAAAACTATAACAGAGAATAAATGATAATATTGTGTCTTTAAATGCTATTGAATGAGTCCATATGTCTAAAACCTGAGGTTCAAAAAAATGTAACAGAGAGAAGAGAATAAAATTAGAATAACAAAGTAAAAGTATCCTACTAATTCAGGTAAAGTCACTCTCTTATGTTGACTTGTTCATGTGGCTATGACATGCAGATCTTTGAAAGAGTAATCATAAAATATTTTTCTTCTTTGAAAGCATTTTGATAATCTGAGTCAAAATATGAGATCAATATAATTTTGTGTAAATTTTGTTAGTGCAACATACAGTTTCATCTCAATATGTATATATATATATATTATATGTATGTAGATACATAGATAGATAGATAGATAGATAGATAGATAGATAGATAGATAGATAGATAGATAGTTGCAACATGATTTGGATTGTCAGGAGTTATTACTTTATACTTTATCCATTTTTAAATTCTTTCTGTCTAAATTGCTCAGTCTTTTAAACGCTCAAAGCAACTTAATTGTCTACCCTATTGCCTATCTCCATATAACAGGTGAAGGCTTCGCCGCTGAGTGTATATGGCTAGTAGCAGCAGTTCATCATGCTTTCACCAGAGAGAAATGCTTCAGATCACTTAGCATGCTCTATTTTGTCCTGCTGGGGTTCTGACTTTCACACAAACACCAAGAATTATGGTACATTTCTAGAAATAGGTTACATGGAAATGAGAATTACATGCTAGTGATTCAGTTCTGTTGCTTTTGTCCAGACCCCCAATTTCAAAACCCATAGAATGGGAGGGAGGATTGGAAATTAGAGCTGGCCATCAAGATACTCCCCCAAATTGGCCTTGTGGGACATTTTGGGAAAGGATACAATAGGACCCCTAATGTTTATTGCTCCCTCTGCAAAGAATACAATTAAAGCCCCTTAATGTTTATTGCTCCAGTTCTGAGGGAATACCATTAAGTCAGATATATCACCTGATACATCCTTATCAAGTCACACTTCATGAGCACAGATGGGACATTAGGCAGCACAGAGAGCACAGGGCTGTGCACCGGCTTCACATGAAGTACACTGCAGGAACCTTTCTTTCAACAAACCGGCAAATGGGAATGTGGCATCCTATCTCCTCCCTCATTCCCATCCTGTAAACACCTGGCAGCCTGAATAGAATTGTATCAATATCAGTGAGTTTTAAAACAAATAAAGAATGGAATGATTTCTTAAAAGAAAATAATTCATCTGTTCGAGTACACTTCATGAGAATTAATGAAAGCCCAGCTAGGACAGGACCCTGAGCTTTTACCTCCTTTTAACTGTCAGTCTTACGTTCCATGCTTCTGTGATCAACAACATTCAAGTAGAAGTTGACAGGGCCTTGACTTTCTATTGGCACAGGTAAAGCAGAAGGGAGCTCTCTGAAACCCTGCGTTGATGCGACCTGGCTCTGCACCATTACCTGTAATTGCATCTGAAATGCAGTGCCGATCAGTTGCATTTCTTTAATAACATGGAGCTTGATAAACACTTTCTATTACCCCCTCCCATTGCCCTGCACCCTTTGAGGTGTCATTTCTAATGTCACATACAACATGAAGTCATTTCTCTAAAAACAAACTCCATCAGTGGTCTTTAATATCAGGTTAATGTGCTGTTAAATCTCATATTTTCCAGAATGATTTTGTTACCAGAAGTCTTGTGCCTCTTTCCAGTGGGGCCATGAAATGTCTTGTTTAAAAGGTAGTAAATGGTTCACATGCTAAGGGGACTGCACCCCAAATCAACCACAAGAGACATTTCATTTCCTTAAAGTATCCACAAATTTTAAAAGAATTTATGGCAAAAATCCTATTCTTCTTATTAGTAACTTCTTTTAAAAATTTATTTATTTTACATCCCAACCACAGCTTTCCTTCCCTCTTCCCCTCCCAGTTCCTCCACCCAACCTCCTTCTGTCCCTCTCAGCATATATGGGTTACTAGCTACAGTTCATCAAGCTTCTAACATTGACATTTTTTCTCCAGTCTTGTTTGATTCTAACATTTGTCTCTGGGTCATCCAGCCTGTCATTCCTGGATAACCAGGCAGTGTCAGGGTGGTTTTGCTCTCCTAAGATGAGTCTTAGGCAGGACCATTCATTGATTGTCCACTCCCTTGATATCTAGGTCATGCTCACACCAGCACATCCTACAGGTAGTACAGACTATAGGCCAAAGGTTTAGTGGCTTGGGTTTCTGTCCCAAACTCTCTACTAAATGGCTTCCTGGTCACAAGAGATTTAGAGTACAGACTAAAAATCTTAGCTGATGTCATCTTTAAAGGTTTCCATGGTCAGGTTTCTACCTGACTGCAAAATGCCATACCTTTCCAGTCCTATATGTCAGTACTCTCCCATTTCATCACCTCACCAGTCACTTAGGTTCCAATCCTCCCATTATTCCAGTGTACTCACAAAATCTCTTCTACTTCCCCTTCCTAGAGAGATCAAAGTGTCTACTTGAGACCTCCATGTTACCCAGCTTCTCTGCATCTGTGGAATATAGCATGGTTATCATAATATCCAATTATGAGTACATACCATGTTCATGTTTCTGGGTATGGATTACCTCACACAGGCTGATTTTTTTTCTAGTTCCATCCATTTGACTTTGAATTTTGTAGTCCTACTGTTTTCAACAATTGAGTTAAAAGCTGACTCCATTGTGTAAATGTACCACATTTTCTTATCCATTGTTTTGTTGAAGAACATGTAGGTCATTTCCAGGTTCTGGATATTACAAATAAAGCTGCTATGTACATAGTGGAGCAAGTGTCTTTGTGGCATGATTGAGCATCCTTGAGAATATGCCAGAGAGTGGTATAGCTGGGTACTGAGGTAGATTGATTCCCAATTTTCTGAAAAACTGCCATATTGATTTCAAAGAGGCTGTACAAGTTTGTACTCCCACCAGCAATAGAGTAGTGTTTTCTGTGTTCCACATCTTCTCCAGCATGAGCTATCATTTGTGATTTTGATCTTAACCATTCTTATAGGTGTAATATGAAATTTCTGAGTCATTTTGATTTGTATTTTCCTGATGGCAAAGGATATTGAACACTTCTTTAAGTATTTCTCAGCCATTTGGGATTCTTCTCTTGAGAATTCTCTTTCTATAGCAATACCGCATTTTTAGTTGGATTATATGGTTTGTTGATATCTAATTTCTTTTTAGCTCTTTTATATTTTGGAAATCAGCCCTTTGTCATGTGGGGAATCAGTTGGTGAAGACTTTGTCCCATTCTGTAGACTGCTGTTTTGTCCTTGTTGATGTTATTCTTTGGCTTACAGAACCTTTTTAGTTTTATGAGGTTTATTCATTCATTTACAGTGTTAATGCCTGTGCTATTGGTATTCTATTCAGGAGGTTCTCTCCTATGCCAATGTGTTCAAGGATATTTCCCAATTTCTATTCTGACAGGTTCAGTGTATCTAATCTTATGTTGAGGATTTTTATCCACTAAAGCATGAGTTTTGTGCAGGGAAATAGATATGGATCTATTTTCATTCTTTGGCATGCCAACATCTAGTAATACCAGCACCGTACCATGTGTTGAAGATGCTTTTTCCCCATTTTATAATTTTGACTTCTTTGAAAATTGGGGGTCCATAGACATGTGGATTTATATCTGGTCTTTGAATGATCCAACTGTCTGTTTTTAGGCCAACATCATGGGGTCTTTATTACTAAAGTTCTGCATTAGAGTTTGAAATCCAGGGTGGTAATACATCCGGAAGTTCTTTTGTTATACAAGACTGTTTTAGCCATTCCAGTTTTGTTTTATTCCATATGAAGTTGAGTATTCCTTCAAAGTCTTTAAACATTAGTGTTGGAATCTTGACAGTGGTTGCATTGAATCTGCAGATTGCTTTTGGTAAGATGGTCATTTTTACTATGGTAATCCTACCTATCTATGAGCATGAGAATCTTTCAATCTTCTGATATCTTCTCCAGTTTCAGCTACACTGAGTGGCTATATCCACACCCAGAACCATATTGATAACACAATTGTGTTCTATGGGTTATTGAATCAAAAATAAATGTTTCTGAGGAAGAGGAAGAAAGATCTATCTGGTAAGAGTTAAAGGGATTAATTTAGGATGAGTATGAACAAAATATTTTATAATAAATCATTAAGGTGTTAAACTCCTTATTTAAAACCAAGTAGAAGGTAACTGTTAGAACAATGATAATTTAAGTGGATGACAAGCAATGATGCAATAAGGCATTTTCCACTTGGATGTGACATATTCATGTCAACATATTCTAAAATAATGGATCACACATGGCTTTGTATAAAAGGTTTAAAACAAAGGCTGTTTTAAGTCAGTTATTAATATACAATCACAAAAAATTGGCATTCAACTTTATAAACACATTATTATTTCATTCTACTTGCAATCTCTACCTTTATATTTATTCAGTATAGATAAAATTTTATAGTAAATCTACATTGTTGATCAGAAACTTAGAATCTTGGAAAAGCTTGCACAAAACATTAATGAGTAAAGGTAAAAATTAAAATTTTATGATTATACTATATTTTATAACACTTTGAATACATAAATGTATACATACACACATACATACATACATACATACATACATACATATTTTTGGTCACATAGGATTTAAGGCATTTAAAACTTGTAGAATTAGAGATTTTGAGCTCAGATATGTTGTCACCTCATGAATATTCATAATCACTTAAGGACATATTGTTATTTGTATGACTATTTTAAAAACAAAAAAAAGCATGCAGACAAAATATCTGAATACCTGTTAGGTAGAATTTTGGAACAGAAACAGTACATGTTATTTCCAATCACACCCTACTTGTTAAAATTCAATAACCAAGAAAGAATTGTAAGTCAGAATAAAAAAAAATCCTTGATAAATTTTGTTGGATATATAGCTAACTTCTTCCCTTATGATTAAATATTTCAAAATTTGACTGAATCATATTTATTTTCTGAGTCAGACCTTCTGAGGCAAGATTCTAAAAGTTGACTAAATGTAGGAAATATGATAGTTCCATAAAGAGCTGATGTACATATGAAATCTAAATGCAACGACAGCATGTATAAAATAAAATGAATAATTTTATTAGATGTATTTGGATGTGGCTATGGGGAGGAAGAAAAGATGAAAGAGGATACCAGTTATTGATCTGAGTACTAATGGCCTAATCAAAGTGTGATGCAATCTTTATCAGAGACAAGTGAACAATGCCCTTCTGAGACACAATGGGCATATCATCAGGATCACCCTGAAGAATCCCTTTATATCAATTTAGCATTTTATGACATACATCACAAATGCTTTCCCTCTGTACCTATTGGTCAGTTCTAAAACCATCTCTCGGTTTTTAGATATTTATTCAAATGTTCCTTCAAAAGTAAGAAGATCTTCATGCTGATCCTCCAGAACCACCAAGATACATATATAACACATACATAGTTATATTAAGAAAAGATTTATTATAGGAATCATCACAGTCTATCTCCAGAAGCTGAATTTCAAGACTTGCTGGCTACAAGTTGGAAAAATAAGAAAGTAGGTAGTTTATTGGTTGGATCCTTGGGTACTAATATTGCAACAACCCCATTCTGAGTGTCCAGGCCTAACAAGCAACTGCACCAATACTTGAAAAACATAAATGTCCACCTTCTGTGGATAAATATAGTCACCCTTCTTCATTTGCTTGTTTCATTGATAGTGATCTTCAAGGATGTGTACACACACTGAGAGAGCATATATAGTTCCCTAATGTAATCAAGTACTCATCTCTTCTAAAAAAGTCATTGCAGACATACATAGAATTATATCTTTTTAGTTATCTATTTGTCCCTTAGTCCAGTGAAAGGGACACAGAGTTAATCATTGAATTCATGTAAGGGTAATAATAATTTCAAGACAAGATTTTGAAGAAACAACCATTTCATTGATGGTAGTTTTCAGATATGGTTTTCCTTGACAAAACATAATTAAATAGTTTGGGAATCACTGGAACATAAGATACTACAAACATGGTGAGGGCAGGAGATTTGGGGAGGTTTCAACATAAATATGGAAACTTCTCAAGGCCATAGTAAGGGTGGAATCATTGGGATTACCACTACACAAGTGTGAGAGGGTGAATATTGAACACTACTTTAGACTTTGGGACTGAAAAATAATATGGCCCCAAAACAAGATAGATATAAAGAACAAATATACTTAACATTACTGAATGTTAATAACAATCACGATGAAGCAAGACTCATATCAAATTTCTTTTAGTTAATGGCATAACTATGTCAACAAAGACCACAAAAATTTCAAATTAACATATCATGCCATGCCTTAGATACATCTATCTATCTATCTATCATCTATCTATCTATCTATCTATCTATCTATCTATCTATCTATCTATCTATCTATCATCTGTCTTTGCATTATGGGCTTACTTTTTAATAGAACATGTTTTGGTCATTTTTTATTTTCCCCAAAATATCAGAGTCTACCAAAGTCCCTACTTATCACATCTCATGTTCTTTTGCTTTCTCTTTATAAAAGAAAACACAAATCAAAGCAAATAAACAAACAAAAAAAGATACTAAAATAAAACTAAAAAATAAAAAGCACAAAACCCAAGAAGTTCTTTTTGTATTGTCCAACTATTCCTAAGCATGGGACTGCCCTGGACTTCAGTCAATATAGCCCTGTGACTCGGTTGGAGAAAATAATTTTCCCTTTCCTGGTGGGTATCAATGTCAATTAGCTTCTTGGTTAGGGGTGGAGTTTTGTTTGTTTGTTGTTTGTTTGCTTCTCTGTTCTACTCCTCCATGCTGGGATTTTTCTCTGTTTGGAACATATGGAGGTATATACATCTTGTGAAGGCTATAACAGACTCTGTGTATCTATGTGTACCTTAGCCCTGTCTTTTGTGGAAAACAGCTTCCTTGAAATTATGTGCTTGCTACCACTGCCTCTAAAACTCTTCTGTAGTTCTATTCTGAGTAGAACCCTGAAATGTAAGGGAATGTGTGTGATAAAGCCAACTAAGGACTGAGTGGTCCAATGTCTCTCAATACCCTGAACACTATTCACTTGTGTGTTTCTGTGCTAATTACCATCTACTTCAAGAAGAAACTTCTTTTCTGAGGACTGAGTGATGCGTTAATCTGTGGTTATAGCAATATGTCATTAGAAGCTGTTTTACTGTTATTTTCATTCTGAAGAATACTAATATTAATAATTTCCTCTGGAGTGTATGGCTTTTCTAGTCTCAGGTTCTTGGCTACTTTAGCAGTATTGGGTATAGGTTCCACTTGATGTAGTAGGCTGTCAATTCACTTAAAATTGCTTGGTAACTCATATATTATCTGTGTCACTATTAAACCAGTATACCTTGTAGGAAGATCTTTATTGTAGGTCACAAAGTTCATAGCTAAGTGATAATCATTTTCTCCTCCATAGAAACTTATACCATCAATGCTAGTCAGTATGGATGAAACTTCTAGTTGGCCACCGGCTCAATTTCTCCATGTTGAATGACATAAGTAAGTGGTGACTTTAGTAGCAGGGGCTTACCATCAGATTAAGGAGGATAGCAAACAGAACTGACAACAGCAAGTGATGCCTGCGGGGCTCTGTGTGACCTCTCATTAGCCATGTCTTAACTTGAAATCTAAGGATTTCAGAAGTAAAATCTTGTTATTAATGGGCTAGGCTATAGTTAGAGGTTGCTAACAAGGAAAAACAAAATATAATCCATGGCATTTCAACCTGAAGTCTCTCTCAAATCAGAACCTTAATTGGTATGCCTCACTAAGTTAAAAAAAAGTTTTTGAATATAATTGCTTACTGTAAAATCATAATGGGAAAAATACAAACTTATTTTTATTTACTAAAGACACAATACCAGCTCTTAGTCATTATGAGCTGACTTTAAGATTTAAAGTATATGTAACAATGTAATACAATATTTAGCCAATCACTTTTTCTCTGTAAACTTTAGGTGGATATTTAAGGCTTACAGTGACCACACAGGGTAGAATCAGACTCACTGTCTTGAATTAGCAGAGTTTGGCAAGACTGGTCAATTTATGGCAGACTTTGAAGGGTTTGACTTTTCAATGTGCAATTAGTTGTATTTTCATAATGAATACATTCAAACTCACACATGGTAAAAAGTTAATACAAAACAAAATATGCAGACCAAATTTGTGTAATATCAGGAAAACAGAGAAATATTTTTATAAATACCTTTCTATGTTTGCATTATTGAAAGCTTTCTAACTATCACAATGGAAATGAAAGGGGCAAGGAAAAGGGAAAGAAAGAGATCGTGTTTCTAGAAAACACACTGTAACAGTTTAGGAAGCACTACACACAAGCAATTTTACAAGAAAGCCTCACTGAATTTTCTGGGTAGTAATTTGATTTTCCAAAAGAAGATAAATGTTTGCGTGAACAGTAGTTATTTTATGACTTTTATAGCCTATAAAAAGGTTTACTATGAATAATTTACAAATCACGCTTCTATCATCTTGTGTCAAATAGGCACTTGGTAAGTATTTATCCAATGATGAATAACATGTAAACTTAGGTTTTTCTTCGAAACAGATAATAGAAGAGTATAATTTTAAGAACCCCCCTAAAGCTTTATTAATCATTGTGTCTATCTCACCTATCAGAAAATACTTTACAAAATAGTATATTAAAGGACAAAACAAATAATGTAAGTTTCCAGTATTTTTATGCTAAAAATACAGCATGAAACAAAATAGATATAGACATATATTCGAATAAATATACTGAAACAACCATGTTTGTTCAACTGATGTACAGAAACATTGGCTCAAGAATATGAAACCTGCTTATAAATTCCACAGAGATTCATTGAAAAGCAAAATACACCTTCTTTCTCTCCACAAAGTAGAGGTAGGCAGACCTGAAGTCCCTGGGAGTGGGAATGAAAAAGAAAGCAGTCACTAGCAGGCGGGCAGTCCCAGGACAGTACTTTCTTGCAAGGGGCTTAGCTGCAAACTGGACTGGACAATGGAATTCCAATTACAGTCCTGAGGTGACTGTTTTGAGAGTGTTTTGAGAGTGACTCATTTTTTTTTTTTTTCCCACAGAAGGGAATGGCGGGATGCATTTTTACCCCTCTTCAGTATCTCTGCTTGAGTCCTTTTGGACATTTGTGTCTATATTTGTTTCTTTTCCCCTTTTCCTATCTATTAAGTATCTTGTAACACCCATGCTGTGCCTTTCCTTACTGTGCAATGCTGCGTGCAGTGCTGTCTTGCTCATCATTTCGTCTTTTTCAAAATTCCACGGTAGGAAAGCAAGAATACGTTCATATACCAGATTAACATTTTGGTACATTTAAGCATTCATGAATTCACAAGCATTCACTTGGAACCTTATATTTTTTAGCTGTTGGTAGTCTCTGGCATTCTTATTCCACATGCCATTGAAGCATCATATATGTTTGATTGCTCTGTTTCATGATATACAGGTTTGTAGTTAATGAACATTATCCACCTGATCATCTGAGAATAGTTCATTGGGGTGCACTGGACATGTTCACTTAGAGGAACCCATGAACTCATGACTGCTCACTCTCATTATGCCTGGGATTCACATTAAAAAAATTCCTCCAAACCTGCCATTCACTCTTTCTCCTCTTCTTTCTCTCTCTCTTTGTGTGGAGAGGGTGGTGGCTGTGCCTGTGTGTATCTCTTTGTGTCTGTTTCTGTCTATGTGTTCTCGGTTTATCTCTCTCTCTCTTCATCTCTCTCTGTGTGTCTTCCCACTCATCTCTGCTGTTTCTTATAAAGTCTGGTAGGCAAAAGAGACATATTCCAGATGGAGGTAGAGCTTTTTTTTTGAAAAACTATTAGCTATCATTTGTGAATCAAGTTTGCAGAAAATTTAAACAATAATGGTGAAATGGAAAAATAAATTGAACAACATTCTTTTATGTAAAATAACCTATTTTACCTAATTATCTGTAGAATTTCATATATGAGTATATTATTCACATCATTTTCCCAGTCCCTTCAAACCTTCTTGTGTTCTTTCACTCCCTCTGAAATTCATGACCATTTATTCTTAATTTTTACTTTTGACACACACACACACGCATATACACATTTATAAAATTTATAAAAACTCCCTACTGTGTCATGTTCATTTAGTGACCTTCATATGCATATGTGTTTAGGAATGACTACCCGGGATTGGATAACCTACCACGGTGTTCATCCCATGGGCAAAGCTACTTTACCTCTCCCTACCACTATAGGTCTTTATCTAACGACTTTATGTATATCTTAAATGTATTTGTACATACGGGCAAATTTTGTAAATATGGAATATTTCATATTTCTCTGCAATGCCTACCTACATAGAAAACTTGATATAATAATTGTCAAACACTAATAACATCATTCAAATTATCCATCTTTTATCATTTCATGTTTTATTCCAATTTCACTATCATTAGAAAAAGTATTGCTAATATTTCTTTACAACCATAAAAGATTCTCAATTAGCATGACCATTTAGTACGTTTGCTTACTAAAGAGATCTTACCTTCTGCACCCCTGTGAATGCCACATTTCAGTAGTATACCTACAAACGGCACTCAGAATTTTGTTCTTCAGGAAAATGTGAATCCTAGGAGGAAAACTCAATCAAAATTTCTGCTGCACAATCATGAGGATCTGTGTGTTGTCCCAGGAGACATGTAAAAGTCAGATATGGCAGCATATACCTCTAAACCCAGCACTAGAAATGCACACATATACACACACATGCACACACATGCACACTCACATTTTTGCACAGATAAACAACAAAAAACTAAAAAGAAAAAAAAAGAAAAAAGAAAACCCATTTATATTTCCCAGTCTTTTAACTAATGTGAAAAGATAAACCAGAGAAGTCTTTGCCAAAGAAGCTGGGATAAATTTACTATGCTTAGTTTAATTCTAATTAAGATCAATAATCTTCATCATAAAATAGTAATATACTTTATCTTTTTTCATTTTAATTATGTCATAATAAAATCAAAATAAATGTAAGTGTATCAACAAACACGTTACTTCAGTAAAAAAGCCATGCTTACCCTGGTAATTACTGAACAGTTTTCAAGTAACAAAATACCAAACATAGTTGACCTCCATTTCTCTCAAAATCTACACTTTCAAATTCTAAGGTTTATTTTTAGCTTCAGAATTATCTCCGGGCATGTTCACTCACATCTGCATTCATACATAAAACAAGAAAAAAAACAAATCACTCCATTTTTACCCTCTCAAACAGGGCAACTAACTGGCATCTGATTTCAGTTTTCATACTAAACACAAAAGTCATAGCTTGCTCTGTTAATGAGATAAAATACTCTGTAAGAAGCAACTTGAGGGTCAATGGGTTATTTTAGCTCACAATTCCAGATTACATTCCATGGCACGAACTTGAAGCAAGTTGACATGCCTAGTTGAAAACAGAGAAAATGAAGGGATGTGTACTGGGTTGAGCTCATTTTGTCCAGTTTTACATAATACAGTATCTTCTGCCTAGGGAACCATGCCACCCATGTGTAGCAGGTCTTCTAATATCAAAGAAACAAGATATTTCTTACAAGCACACTCTTTTCTACACGATCCCTCACTGATATTCCATTCCCAAATAATTCTACATTCTGTCAAATTGGCAATAGAAAGTACTACCAACTTTTATTCTCTTCTTCATTCATTGTGATGTGGGGTTTCCCCTCTGTATGCTGTGAATATGCTTTATGACCATTGATAATGAATAAGGCTGTTTTTGACCAATGGCTTAGCAGAGCAAAGCCAGGTGGGGAATTCAAACAAAGATATAGTGAGAGAGAGTAAGCAGAATCAAGAGATGCAATGTAGCTTCCAAAAGAGGAGACAGCAGGCTGAAGACTTACTGGGGTAAGCCACAGCCTCGTGGAAATACATAGATTAAAAGAAATGGGTTAATTTAAGATATAGAGTTATATAGAAAAAAATGCCTAAGCTATTGGCTAAGCATTGTTGTAATCAATATAGTTTCTATATTATTATTTGGGGTCTGGGGTGGCTAGGAATGAAAGCAGTCTATGCCTACAAAATGGTTTGCTAACGTGGGGCAACAACATCCACATAAAACCTGATTGAGTTTGGAAAGGATTCTAGACACAAAAGAACAGAGTTAAGCATGCCTTATTGGTAGCAAGCATTTTTTTCAGCTGGGCTCTGTTTGCTAGAGGCAAGCAAAGGCATGATTTCTTTAAGAGAAGGCTTCTTGACTCAGCAATAGCAGCAAAAACTGTATGGCTACTTTAAGAAATGGTGACTCCTGGTTTGTGCTGGGAGCAAGAACTCTGGCTTTGGGGAGGTCCAGCACTTAAATGGAGTTTGTGAGCAGTTTTCTACTAGTTGCTTAGTGGCAACATAGACCTGCTGTTTCCCTGGAGTTGGAGCTTAAAGTAAGCATGGCTCACAGAGTTGACAGTATGTACCTCTATCATACTGAAAGACCAAGAGAGGCAGAACCAGCATTCGGGGGACCACACTGCTTACCATTTTAAAAGCAACCCTGAACATAAAATGATTACAGATATTCAATAAAGACAGATTCAGACAAGAATAAATCTCTGAACAGATCACAGTGTATTTTTTTTCTCATTTTTTAATTAAAAATTTCCATCTCCTCCTCTCCTCCTCCCCCTTCCCTCCCCTCCCTTCCACCCATACCCCCACTCCCTCCCTCTCCAAGCCAAAGAGCCATCAGGGTTCCCTTCACTATGTTAAGTCCAAGGTCCTCCCAACTCCCCCTAAGTCCAGGAAGGTGAGCAACCAAACTGACAAGGCTCACAGTGAGCCCGTCCATGCTGTAGAGTTCAAGCTCATCGCCGTTGTCCTTGGTTTCTCAGTTCTCCTCCACCGTCAGCCACATTCAGAGAGTCCGGTTTGGTCGCCTGTTCCATCAGTCCCATTCCAACTGGACTTGGTGGTCTCCCGTTAGATCTGTCCCACCGTCTCAATGGGTGACCGCACCCCTCACGGTCCTGACTTCCTTGCTCATGATCTCCCTCCTTTTGCTCCTCATCAGGACCTTGAGAGCTCAGGCCAGTGCTCCTATGTGGGGCTCTGTCATTTTCTCCATCCAATGCCAGGTGAAGGTTCTATGGTGATATGCAAGATATTCATGAGTATGGCAATAGGATCTGGACATTTCTGGCACCCTCTCGTCAGCTGCCCAAGGAACTAGCTGGGGCGTCTTCCTGGACACCTGGGAACCCCTCTCGAGTCAAGTCTCTGCCAACCCTAGAATGGCTCTCTTCATTAAGATATATAATTCCTTGTTCCCATATCCACCCTTCCTATATCCCAACCATCCTATTTCCCCAAGCTCTTCCCATCCTCCACTTCACACTTTTCTCTCCCTGTCCCCCCATTCCCCCCATCCCACCCCACCCCCAAGTTCCCATTTTTGTCCGCAATCTTGTCTACTTCCAATATCCAGGAGGATAACTATATGTTTTTCTTTGGATTCACCTTCTTATTTAGCTTCTCTAGGATTTTTTACGAATTATAGGCTCGATGTCCTTTATTTCTGGCTAGAAACCAATTATGAGTGAGTACATCCCATGTTCATCTTTTTGGGCCTGGGTTACCTCACTCAGGATGGTGTTTTCTATTTCCATCCATTTGCATGCAAAATTCAAGATGTCATTGTTTTTGAATGCCGAGTAGTACTCTAATATGTATATATTCCACACTTTCTTCATCCATTCTTCCACTGAAGGGCATCTAGGTTGTTTCCAGGTTCTGGCTATTACAAATAATGCTGCTATAAACATAGTTGAACAAATGCTTTTGTAATATGATTGGGCATCTCTTGGGTAAATTCCCAACAGTGGGATTGCTGGGTCCTGGGGTAGGTTGATCCCAAATTTCCTGAGAAACCTCCACACTGCTTTCCAAAGCGGTTGCACAAGTTTGCATTCCCAGCAGCAATGGATGAGTGTACCCCTTACCCCACAACCTCTCCAGCAAAGGCTATCATTGGTGTTTTTGATTTTAGCCAATCTGACAGGTGTAAGATGGTGTCTCAATGTTGTTTTGATTTGCATTTCCCTGATTGCTAAGGAGGTTGAGCATGCCCTTAAGTGTCTTTTGGCCATTCGAACTTCTGTTGAGAATTCTCTGTTCAGTTCAGTGCCCCATATTTTAATTGAGTTTTATTTAGTTCTAAGAGAAAAGCAATTTGAATCTGGATGGGTAGAAAGTAGATCTGAAAGGAATTAGGGGAGGGCACAGCATATGATAATAATAATAATAATTATATATATATATATAATTATTATTATTATATATATTTGGTTTTTCGAGACAGGGTTTCTCTGCAGCTTTTTTTAGAGCCTGGCCTGGAACTAGCTCTTGTAGACCAGGCTGGCCTCGAACTCACAGAGATCCGCCTGCCTCTGCCTCCCGAGTGCTGGGATTAAAGGCGTGCGCTACCACCGCCCGGCCTAATAATATATTGTATAATAAATAAAAGATATAAAACATAAATATGTATTTATAAATAAATATGAAATAAACATAAAAATGCACATAAAATAAGACTGGCATTGATCAGTTGATACATACCCGAGGAACAATGTTTCAATATGTACTAAGTTGTTGTTTTCAGTAGGAGAAGGACATAAATATCAAAGGAAAACAGAATCATACACTCTATATAGATAAATAGACAAATAGATAGATAGATATGTGTATGTATGTATGTGATATACATATCCTGTAGGTAACTGGAACTTTTGGTGTCTTTGATAACATATAAATTCAATGTTTGTTTCAGTCTAAGGTTTTTATGTAATAAAATATGATATATTTGTTACTACAGAAATTAAAGTAATTATAAACATTCTTTCATCTTCTCTTTGATTATTTCATAATTTTTAAGACCATGAACGCAGTTTATAACTTATCTACCATTAAATTGATGAAGACTATCACTTTACAGTAGGAATGAGGAACAATAATCATACTAGAAATAGCTTGATATGACCTTGAACTGTGTGGGAGGGGTAGAGACAGACAGACAGACAGATAGTATAGAGAGACACAGAGAGAAGACAGAGAGACAGCAGATTGTCTTTATTTTGATTCCAGGAGTGGTGGAAAGCCTGATCATCAGTTAAACCCAATTTCCTGATAGGTATGAAAATTATTCATTCAGAGTAATCAACGTGGTGAAGAACATTTGTTTACAAATTCCTAACATCTCTGCAGGGCAGGCCTGGCTTCGTGTCTCCTGGATGCAATCTGGTCTTAAAGTATTAGGTCCATGAGCTAACAATTTGAGTGTGTCGCCTGTGTATTTTTATACTCACATGTAGAAAAATAATTGCATGCATAAAATTTTAATAGAATTATAATTGATTTGGAGAGAGAGGACTATAGAAAAGCAAGACAGGATTAGAAGTTTGAATTGGCAGAAAAGAAATGGAATCAGAAAGCTAAAGGTCTATTCTAAAGTGAGGGTCAGTCTGCATCAGGATCAGGCATAAGGATCAGGAGGTACTAATGTTTTCAGCACAGTTTGATCATGGATGGTCAAGACTCTATGCCTATGTACATTTTCTTTAAATAAGATATTTACTATGGCAGGCAGTCTTTTTAAGACCCCAGTGCCACTTTCCATTCATACTTGGCCACTCACAGAGTTAAGGAAGCAGTATTTGTTGTTCCAAAAGGCTTCGGGGTAGTTAAACCATCATACCTGTCATAAAAGCTAAGAGCACTGATTTAAATTCTTCGATGTGCTACTTAATTACCTTTTTAATTAGGATGAAGTGTCTTTTCGCTCTCTCCTATTTGAATACTGTCACCCTGCTTTCAGGGGCCAAGTTATAAACACACCACAGTGAATTGCTTTCCCTGACTCCTCTTTCCCCACTGAGCCAGCTGCTTCTGTGAGTTCAACTGTCAGTGTGAGTGCCGGGCTGATGCTCTGGGGTCTGCCTAATAACGCAGGCAATAGGGACAGCTCATGTCTGAGGTTGACAGCTGAATAGAGCTCAGGGGAACTGAGTGTGCGAGAGTAACAAAAGAACAGGGTGTTCTGATGCTCTCGGACGCTAGAGTAGCTGCGAATGCTGTTGCAGTGTTGCTGCCAAGCTAGCTAACCAGGCTGAGCGGCTGGAAATGTGTCTGTAAAAGTCAGAAAAGGAAACTAAGACCCAACACCAGAAGTGGAAGTAAAGATTTGCATTTATTTATAGTTCCTTCATGGAAAAATTTAGTCATGCTACAAGAAGATAGAAGCCAAAGTTGTGTCTCCTGAGATTCAGAAGTAGGGGACATAGATGACTAAGGCTGAGAACCTGCCAAGAGCTAAGCTTTCCCACAGGAGAAAGATTACCCATCTGGGAAAGATTCTGAAAGAAGATAGTGGCTTCTAGAATTGTAAAAATATCCTAGAAAAAAAAAAGAATCCTCAAACACATTTCTAAACTATGTTCCCTTTTGGTAAATTACATACAGTCCAAAAATGTATAATATTACCCATTGCTAAATGTACATTTACATTTAGTTGCCATGTATCCATGTACAAGGATTACAACATCTCTCTTTAGATCCCCTTCATCTGGCAGAAACCCTAGGATTGGGCAGCCACTATTCCATACTCTGACCCTATGAATTATACCACTTAAGAACTTCATATCAGAGAAATCTTTTAGTCTTTGTTGCTTGGGTGCCTTATCTCAGTTGGTACGATGTACTCAACATTCGTTCACAGTGCAGCATATGCAACAGTCATCTTTATTTTTGAGGTACATAACAAGTATATGAGTTTTCTTTAGCTATTGCTAGGCACTTAAATTGCTTCTACTTTTGTTGAAAAAGGGAAATACAAATATCACTTTGAGACACACATTTAATTTCTTTAGGGATTTTTTAATGGAATGCTTGCATCATACAACTCTGAAAAATACAAAATCAAATGAATAAAACCAAAACTAAGGAACCACCATATTGTTCTTCACGTTAGCACCGCAATATGCCATCCTTCCTACAAGAAACAGGGCTTTTCATTTCTCTACACTCTTCACAAGACTTTTTTTCTGTTGTGTGTGTGTGTGTGTGTGTGTGTGTGTGTGTGTGTGTTGTGAATATATGTGCTACTCTAATGGATGTGTGCTTTCTTGGATACAAATAATTTAACATCCTGTCATCTATATCTTACAAGAAGGATATTGGGATGTACAGTATTACCATAGTCATTGCAGAGCTAAGAAAGTAGTTCACATTTCTGACCAATAAAATAAACTCTGATTTAAAAATTGATCAGGTGCAACAGGAGACCACCAAGTCCTGTTGGAATGGGAGTGATGGAACAGGGGACCAAACCGGACTCTCTGAATGTGGCTGACGGTGGAGGAGGACTGAGAAACCAAGGACAATGGCAATGAGCATGAACTCTACAGCATGGACGGGCTCACTGTGAGCCTTGTCAGTTTGGTTGCTCACCTTCCTGGACTTAGGGGGAGCTGGGAGGACCTTGGACTTAACATAGTGAAGGGAACCCTGATGGCTCTTTGTCTTGGAGAGGGGTGGAGTGGGGGTATGGGTGGAAGGGAGGGGAGAGAAGGGGGAGGAGGAGGGGAGGAGATGGAAATTTTTAATAAAAAAAAAGAAATAAAAAAAAGTTGATCAGGTAGCATTTTGTTTGAAAAAAAATAATACAGTTAACAATGCATCCAACCTTTTGAAATTCTCCTTTAACCTAGTCTATTCCCACAACACACATGTTTATACACCATTAATTTGTCCCCCCTTAAAACTTTCTTACCTAGTAGGGAAATGTATGCACATGCATTTAAAAAAGACATACACACTAAACATAAGTCAATATTGGATTTTATAGCACTCCAATAGAAGTGAATAACGAGAAGACACATAGAAATGGCATCAAAAAGGATTTAACAAAGTTTGAAAGCTTTATGTACAAAGTAAGCTTTGTTCTGAAGTGTGGACAAGAAAGGATAATTTGCTGTAAGATGGAAATTTAAAAACTGTAAAACACCAAGTAACAAAAATCATATGCTACTCAACTTCCATAATTGTTATTGTTTCCAATAATATTCATGTATCAGAAAATTCTCTCTCTCTCTCCCTCCTTCCCTCCCTCCGTCCCTCCATCCCTCCCTCTCTCTCTCTCTCTCTCTCTCTCTCTCTCTCTGTGTGTGTGTGTGTGTGTGTGTGTGTGTGTGTGTGCATGTGTGTATTCAAATGATATTTTAAGGTTCTAAGACTCATTTCAACCAATAATAATTAAAGGGCTTATTGAAGTAGTCGGGAATAAGAAATAAAACACCTGCTCCCTGGAGCTCATTTTCCAAAATGGTTGGATTTTGAGCAACAGAAAACAGCATAATAGTGACTGATTAAGATAAGTCAGAATCTTCTGATTGATCACCAGTGGAGCAAAAGTGGCCAGAAGTTGGTCAATTTGCTTGGAATAAGATTATATTCCAATTCTTAAAATTCCTATAAAGATATCTAAATTCATAGCTTGTTTTGAAAATATGAAAACAAAATAACAAAATTCAGACAGCATAGACAACAGGAAAGTTTAAAAATTAATGTTATGAAATTATTTTACATTCAAATTAAAAAAAAATTAGCGTCAACCAAACCTATGTTACTTTGGGAAAAGACTGTATCTGAATCTTGAATTCCTCAGAAACTACAAAAACTGGGACAGGATTGGATGTTAAGGTGGATGAATTGCATAGGAATTGTGGCATACACCTGTGATTATGAGCAGAAGCACTGAATCAAGGGGTTTATGAGTTCATGGCAAGAATGGGATAGCTAGCAAGGTCTTATCAATAAAGAATGAGGTATCGGGGAGAAAGAAGAGGAGGAGAAGAAAAGAATAGAAGGTCATAAAAAGAAAAGGAATAAATGTAACCTAAAGACTGTCAAACAAAGATGGTCAACTATAAATATAAGGGATTTAAGCACAATGACATTTAGAGTAATTTCTTGCTGTTCTCTACAGTGTATCAACAAAGGCATATGTATCTTTATTTTTAAATGAGAAAAACTATTTAGAAGTGGACAAAGAATCAACCCCTCTTGGTTAACACATATTTTTAAACAAAATGCACTAATTCCTGAAAGGTATCAATATTGTTTTAATAATAACACTGATTTGAAAGACATTTTGCCTATCCTGAGACTTACCCTTTCTAGAGGAGTTGAAGGATAGGAGATTGAATTGGCCTCTCAGCTTCACATGGGAATATGGCAGGAACTAGTAACACAAGGAATGCCAATCATCCATCCATAAGTATACAGAGGTATTCCAAACTTGTCTGTTGTATAATAACAAAATCTAGTTACTTTAAATTGGAAATTATCATCTTATATTGGGAATTATAGCTGTCAGGGGCTCATCTGAGAATGAATTTTAAATTGCAGGGAAAAAATTCAGTTTACCAACTCACCAAAACAAGAATTTCTTAAAGTCAGGGGAAAATTGCAAGCAAAGGGAAGGTCACAAGGAAAATAGACCAAAGCAATTCAAAGAAGCCATGGCAGTGAACTCAACAACACTTAAAAGAGACTGGCTGTCCTTCTGCCCAGAAGTCTATTTGTATAATTATTAGTTGTATATATTTAAACAAACCTCAAGACTGGCATCTAAAACTCTTCAGTGGTATACATGATTGCCTGATGAACTTACATATACTCTTTTCTCATTACCACCTCAAAGGAAAAAAAATCTCTGAATACGAGGGAAGGGATCTACCAGCAGCTTCTATGTGAAGACCAAGGTAAATGTGACCACTTAAAATTTTTCTCATATATTCACTTTCTGTGAATTTCTTTTATGGAGGAGTTCATTTACAACTTCTAGAAAAAAGTAATTTGATCGTATTAAAGTAAGAAATAAATACAAGAAAAGTTATAAACTATTCTTGTCATAGTTGACTTCATGTGACCTTAGGGATTGACTTTGGTATTTAGTAATGAATTGTTAAAATTGTCCTTTGAAGAAAAGTAACATAGAATTAAATCGGCATAAATGTGTAACCTTAAACTGTGGTTCAAGCTAACTACTGTGTAGTTGTTTAGGAAAATATTCAATCACTGGGAAAGTTATAGATTCCTATATTATGCTTTAAATCAATCTAAAGTTAACATTGAATATGGAAGGAGACTCTTACGTCTTAGTAGGTAAAAGATACATAATTATTTTAAAAGAAATTATGACTCAATGAAGTTTACCACTGAAATCAATTAGCATCATAAGGTTAAATGTATTATTTTCTGATGGCCTTACTCTAGAGTAGCTGACCATTGGATTAAGCCACCACTCCCCAAATACTCTGACTCATTTTCAATCTGCTCATTGGGATTTCTGGATTCCATTATTGAAGTATCAGAACACAGGAGTCAAATGTCCTAGCAGGTACTTGCCATGCTGAGGATTGGCAGCTCCTTCAGGAGACAAGAAACAGGAAGAGCATGTTATAGTACATGGATAGCACAGGTATTTTTATTATTATTTATTGGCAAGGGAAACATTTAATCAGTGGAAAAGGAAAGAATTTTGATGTTAAAGAGCACTAGTTTCAATATGTGGATTATCAGGCCCATGTGACCTTTGGCAAATTAATTTCCAATGAATCACCATTTATAAAAATTAAAGTAATAGCTAACCTGAAAGTATGTAAAATATAAGCTATTCTTACTAGGGTGTGTCACTATCTTATGGTGATTTTCTTAAGAGATGCCGACTGTTTTTTTACCAATCTGTTTGTCACTAGTGTGCCTTCATTTGAGATATGTATATTCAGGTCTACTGCGCAGTTTTTATTTGACTTTTTTTAACTGCTGCATTCTGTACATTCTAGAGATTTGCTTCATGTCAGATGTTTAGCTTTCAAGTACTTTCTCCTGTTATGTGGGTTGCTTCACTCTGGTCATTGCTTTTTCTACTGCGCAGTAACTTTTTAGTTTGGCATAATCACATTGCCCAGTTTTGTATTTTTTCTGTGTGCTCTTCGGACCTTGTCTGAAAGTTTTGTGGATTGGCTTTTTTTTTGGGGAGGGGGGAATTGTTTTTATATAGATTCTTATCTATACAATTCTTAGTATTAAGTAAAATGTTTACTCTGATATGTAATGTTCAAAGGTCAATCACTCTGTACAAATGTCACTGTCTTCAAGATTGATTTCACATTTCTCCAACCTTCAATACATTCTTGAATCAGTATTATTTGGTGATAAAATATACATTAAATATACTACAGTGCTTTTAAATCAATACGTGATCTGCTTAGACTTGATATATATATGTATATATATATACATGTTTTATTGACTGATTTTTATCATAACTATAATGACAGCACAGAAGTATACTTTGAATTCCCTTAACTCAAAGAGCCTTTATTTTTCCTGTTTCTCTATTATTGTAATGTTGATCTTACTTCATGTCAAAAAGTAAAAATTAATGATCCCTAGTAAGACAGCTTTCTCTGAGGTACAGGGGCTACAGTGAAAGCTCATGGCAGGAGACATACAGATAGATACATGTAGTCTCATGTCATAGATCTAATATGTTTCATATACTCAAATCTATGTGATGCAAAAGTCAAAGCGGTCACTGAAGTTTATTCGTGCATATCATGTAATGAGAACCAAGCCTAACTATAATAAAGCCTAAAGAATGAGTGCTGTTTTCAGATGGATTTTAGTTCCTTATTAGCACAGTTGAAAGGGCTATCAGTGGTGTGGTCAGCTGGATAATGGGAAGTGAGCAGCATTGTCCTCTTTTATTTCTTCAACTTTATTCTGCTCCTACAAGAAACAGACTATTAAGAATGCATCCTTTGTTAATTGCAACTCAGAACACTGTTTTTCTCTTCGCCTTATATCTACCTAAACCTCTCCTATCCAAGTTACCCAGTCTTCCAAATTCAATTTTATCTGCATTTGTTATGTCAGTTAGTGGCTTTCAGATTAATCATTATGTTTGTGATATCTGCCCATGTTTTATGTGCAGTAAGAAATTTTCATCCATTTTTATTACTGAATTGTGTTGCATGATCATTGTTAATTTATCTATGCTATGACTTATGAACATGCAGATTTTTTGAAATCTTAGGTAACTGCAGATAATGCACTGTAATCATGATTGCTCATGTATTTTTCTGCATGGGCTTAGGCATAGCCATGGGGAATTGGTGGGTCTTTGGTATAATTATGTTCAACTTTTGCACCTGCTACCAAACAGTTTCTCCAAATTATGGACTATTTCATTACCTCTCATTAATATTGATTAAGAAAAAGAATGTTGTGTGTTCTAAACTCCTTATTATCAGGTCAGGTTATTGGTAGAATTAATTTAAAATATCTCATCACAGGGTACATGATAGCTGCTGTATCAATGGTCATTTGTTCTGACTATAAAGTTACTTCAAGAATCAGCAGAAATATAAATAGAAAGGACATGCTCCCAGAAGCCACTTCAGTCACCAAACATTGGCAAATATCATAATTTTCCTAGTTCCTGAATTAATATTGCAGTTTCAACAATTCATAACATTTACCAACATAAATACTTTGATATTTAGTTTATAACATTTTCAAAAATGCATTTTGATCACTGAAATTAATGTCTTGATGCAATATTTCTTTTAAGAATTTGCTTCTTCTGCTAAAAATCCATCTTCTTCAGAGATGTTGATTGAGTTAATTATCTCAGAGATGATCCCTTTTGTAAGTGGAGACTGCTCTTTTGTTTTCTGGCCACTTAAACTAGAACAATCACATAAAAACTATAATAATTACAATAATGTTTGTCCAACAGATTAGGAGTATTTCTACCTAGCTCTTATATCTTAAATTAATGCATTTCTATTAATCTGTGTATCGCCACAAGGCTGTGGCTTGTCAGGTAAAGTTTTGGGTGTCTTTCTTCTTTGGCAGCTACATGGCATCTCTTTCATTCTGACTATTCTATCTATATATCTCTGCTCAGATTTTCTGCCTAACTTTACACTGATAAACCATTGGGTGAAACAGCTTTATTTATTATCCAAAAAAGCACATGCAACACACACACACACGGATATCCCTCATCATCTCCCCTTTTCTGTTTAAATAAAAACGAAGTTTTAACTTCAACATAGTAAAATTACATACACAAACAGTTATCAAGCAAGAATTATAGTTATAATATTAAGTTTATTTGTATCTGACAAAATTAAGGAAAATATTTTATCATCTATTTTATCTTTGTTAGTCTAAAGTTTTATATCTAATTTATTCTTGATCATAACTAAGAAAAACTATAATTTTAAATATCTATTCTTCAACTTTATAAAAGTCCCCAGAAGAATATATTACCTAAGTAAACAGGAAGTGTGTTTTCAGCAACTTCCAAAACTCTAGAATTCACAGAGATATCTTGCTGCCTGGACAGTCACCCACCCCAAGTTCTTCTGTAAAGTTGGAGCATCTACCTTAGTCTTCAGGCCCATAGTATCCAAAAGATTTTTCTATGAAGTAAAAAATTGGAAGATCTGTTCTGCCTTGTACTGGCAAAGTTTATCAGTTGCTTTCATCTGTGTCCTACAGAATTTCTGGCAGTTTCTTTTGTACAGCAGAAGCCCTGAAGGACCGTTCTGTCTTTTGGATAGTTCAGCAGTCACTTTTCTGTGGGTCCTGCATGTCCAGTTCATATAGCATACTATAAAGCACTCCAGGCAAGAATGGTTTCTTGCCCAAATGGCTAGCCTTGTCATATTGAAGGCAAACTTCATAATGAGTTTCTTCAATGTCCATCAATCTCTCTGAAGTAATTGCTGCTGCCAGAAACAGATATGCCTCTCTGTCAAGAAAAATCTAAATTCTTAAAACATTTCATTAGGTCTACTACCTAAGGAATGAAGTGTTGAAGATTATCTATTTAACTGAAGTATGTCTCTGTATATCTAGAAAACCTAACTTTCATGACTACAATTTGATTTTTATAAATGACTATTAATCTGCAATTTTTAATTATACATCACATTTTTAAATGAGATGTATAAACATAATAACTTAAGCAAGAGCAGAAATACACAAACACAGTGTAGCAAAATGACCTTAAATTTGTATCAATAGACCAAAGTCCATACCAATGCAAAGTATTCCTCTTCTATTTTGTAGAGAGAGATTGACTGTGACCATTTAACATTTATAATCAAAGACCTTTAAATGAAAACAAACATTTATATACAAACAATTTGGGAATTCAGTCATAGTTTTCTCCAAACTACTTCTTTCTAGTTTTGAGCAATGTATTTTTAGGATTTATGGAGATCTTTTCGGGGATATTATACTGTCAAACCACAGTAGCCAAAAAGGAATCCAGAGGTTCTCATCTTCTGTGGAAACAAACCCAGAACCGCTTTTCCAAAGAAACATATCCTTAGATTCAAATTTTGAAGTCAAGATACCTTTAAAACATATATGTTGGTTTAGTTTAGCAGACTGTACAATAAAATATCTCTCTGTACCTAGCTCCTTCACAGTCAAAAAATTCAAAGAAAATAGAATAATATACATCATTCAGACTCTCTGTGTATTTTGCATCTTTATGTGGCTTATTATTCTTTATATCTTTAATTTATGACTGTCTGTACTCTTACATGACTTTTTCTGTCTCTATAAAGACTCTGTTTTACTTTTAAAACTATTTATTTCTTTTTATAACTATCTATACTGTTTGTTTTCTCTCCCAAGCCTATGTACATTTATCCTACACTATAATCCATTCAGAGGTCTTTTTCACCTGAATCTGTCTTTACTGCTTATCTGCAATCATTTTCGACTAGGAGCATTTTGTTTGTTTTTTGTTTTGTTTTGTTTTTTTAAAGTGGGCATGACTAGGACCAACTCTACGACCCTTCTTGTTGGCTCTTCCCAGTCCTACATGACAGAGGTATGCTTACTGCCTCTGTGAGGCATACTCACCATCCCAGCTCCAGGAACACATCTGTTCTATGTCGCCATTAATCAATTTGTAAATATGCTGCTCACAGATGCCATTTAAGTCCTCTGTAACCACATCAGCATGAACCAGGAAGCTCTTATAGGAGGTGCACCTCTGCTCCACCAGCAAACACAGCCTATCTGAAAAGCTGCAGCTACCAAAAATCTCCAATTGACTCCCATTTTTGTGGGTCTAAACACATTTTTCTTAAGCTTTCTTAGGCTTTGTGTGGATGTACCTTGACAAACATTGGGCATCATTATGTACAAGGAGACTATTCTTTCATTTCCCAGCTGCCCAGACCCGAATAACCACACAAAAACTATGGAAATGTCTCAGTTGAGAAAACAACTGTGGACCTGGTTGCAAGTGTTTGCCACACGAGTAAAAACTTTGCATGGCTTGATATGCCTTTAACTCTAACAAAGATCCCAAACACGAAAGGCAAGCTTTTGTTTCAGTGAGAGATACAGTCTCATGACAGTATAGTGGAGAACAATAGATGATGGTGTGCTCTTGTCTCCCTGTGAGCTGCGCATGTCCATTTGTACACTAAAATAAGTGTAAAGCACACAATACACACACACTCATGCACTTGCACACAGAAGCATACTGACTTAGCTTTGCTACTCAGGGCTCAATTAGGGTCAGATGTAGCATTCACCTCAGTTGAGCATTCCAGTGCTTCCACAGTTTACCTGGCTGATCAAGGACAGCAAGCAGCCAACTACTATTGTTAATATAGTCATTAAAAATTTAACACTTTAAAAAGAATATTTTTCCAAAATTTCTGCTTGACATTTTTAACTTTGAACGTTTGGATAATCACATATGGGAGTATCACACCAATTTTCAACTAAATCCTCCCTAGTACAAATTGCTATTAAAACGTGACTTCCGGCATGAATTCTCCCTTTCTTCCTAATTAATAACACAACACACTCTGTTCTTCCTTCTTCTTCCCTTTACGTGCACTTTATTGTAGTATACAGCCCAGTTCATGCCAATCTTATTTATTTTATCTCTCATGTAATGTTGTAGGGTGTTTGATGCCTGTGGTCTATTAGAGATCAGGAAATGCGAGGCAGAGCTCAGCTTGTTATTCAAAAAAGCACACATTTTAAGTGTCATAATGACTATTTCCTATCCGAAAGACTACATATAATGCTAATCAGATAGCATCACCTTAAATTCGTTGAATTTACTCACACACATCTGCTGATGTAATGGTGTAGAATTATTTACAGAAATACAAGACGTATAAGATTCTATATTTAGATCTGCAGATATAGGTATAAACGGAGTGGGAACTACCACTCATCTTGAAATCCAAAAGCAATGACCTTCACAGAGCTCTCAGAAAACTGTCCCTGTGGAGAACTCTATTGCCAGTGCAGTCACAATATTTTGTTCAGACATATCCGGATTTATTTTTAAACAAAAGGGAAAGTTCTCTAGACCCATGGGTTTTCTTTTCAACACAGACAAACTTCTCCTACCCCCTTTGGAAGCTGTGATAATTTTCATGACACTCTAGATCATTTCAAAAAGAATAAAATATAATGAAGGGCTGCTCTTACAAACACAAATTTTATTGAATCCTTTGGACTGTCTGTGTGGGAAAATCTTCTCTCAGGGGAAGTAAATTTAAGTGGAGCTGCACTGTGCTTGGTCCGTATTCCCCTCTCAATTACCATCAATACCGCTGAATCAGGAGCTACACCAAAATTCCTGAGATAGCTTTTTAAAAATCTAAAATAAAAGAAGAAAGTGCTATTGCAGAGGAGAAAGAAATCTTCATTCAAGAAGGGCAACATCCCTGGAGGGCTGGAGCTCACAGTATGAAATAATGAAAAAAAAAAGGAGAAGAAAAAGAGAAAAGCTTGAAATACTCACAGCAGAACATGCACATCACCGGCCTTGTTCTTGCTATTAATTGTTCAGGATTGCAAATGTTTGGTGTTGCTTTGCTTGCCTTAAGATACGTAGTAAAATTTTAAACAGATATGTAATAAATAACCTATGTGATTACTGTAACGTAGAAACAGAACAGCAAGTTTGTGCAGTGTATTTAGGAGATTTCTCCCTTTCGAATAAATAGAAAATGCTTTCAAACAATGATCCCCAGGCATTACAGAATGGTAGAGTCCCTTGTCGTGGCTTATGACTTCAGCGTGCTGTAGGCAACTACTATATCACCATTTAATGGCTCAAAACAAAAAGATATATTTAGAAGATGCAGAACATTATTCAGCAACGTTCTTAGCAACAAATAGATAATTGCTTTGGCTGAGCGGTTTCCATAAGAAGATCTGTCTTTATTTATTAAAATTATAAAAGTCAGTGAGAACTGCTTACTACGTTTCAAAAATTGTCAAGGAAGAGGTCATTTGAAGATAATAAAGAGCACAATCTGATATTTTTGAAAGTTTAGTTTTTCTATATATATTAACATTTAATAGTCAAGACTGAGCAATTAGATGTGGAGGTTTTGTCTGGAACACAATTCAGTAGTCCTTAACAGAGACCCACAAGTCCTGCTGCATACAACACTGAAGCATTTCCCAGCTTCTGTATGTACCATGGTGAGGGACTTTAACATTGCACTAGACACCCATGGGAGCATCATAAAATCTGTCTGCATCAGGCATCTGGCTGTAAGCTGAAAGCACAACACTGCAAAGCACATTATGCATCACCCATGTTAGTTTCAAGTCAGATGATCCTTTATCAACTCAAGGCACCATTGCATGGGTCTGAAATATATTATTCTGTGAAGCAAGGGTTTGGGTCTGTGAGGGAATAGAACTAAGTTCTGTCTGATTACAGATAATTACTTAACAATATTTCAACAGAAAATAAATTAATAAAATTTGACCTATATTCTATGAATCTATCTATCAAAGGACTCTCAGATTTGGTATAGTGACTGTATATGTCTCATCTTGATCCTCATTTTATCATATTAGGAATATGCTAATTAAACTTATCTTCATTGTGGATAATACACTACAGAGCAGATATAGACATGAAACTGACCAGGGCTCTAAGAATCATATTAACATAAAGATAGACCCTAAATGTATGGCTGTAAGAAAATTCAATACTAACAGTCCAGGTGAACTGGGACTTCACTATAAGCCAGAGGCTTAGCCTAGGCTCTACAGGTTACTAGCTTGGTGAACAGGGCAGACAAGTCTCTACAAAGCCTAATGTCTTAACTTATAAAGAGGAATAAACCCCAAAGCTTACCTCACTGAGCCATTGTAAGACTTAAACCAGGTAATTCTTTTATAATTTAAATTAGGGAATTCTCTTATAACTTATTTACTACAGCGGTGTGCTTATAGTAAGTGTTTGTCTAATATTACCTGCAAAAATGTAGAACACAGAAAAGTCAGGCTCAGGTTTGCGCTTCCCAATACGTGACAATCATAAAGGCTCTAGTGAGAGTCAGCAATGAAGAGAAGTGGTCGTAGTGGAAGTTCCTCTGCAACTCGGCCCCTTTAAGTTCCACTTCATAAGGCTGTTCAGGAACATAATAACAGGCCACTAACACAACCGTCCTTCAATACATGAAGGTGAACCGCATGTAGGTGGGCAGAAGGGCTACAAAGGTGCAGTGAGGCACAATGGGAAAAGCATAAAACAGCTGTTGATCACGGGGAAGTAGGAGCAGCAAACAGGCAGGGCAGGCAGGCGCCAGTCAGAGAAGAGACCCCTCAGAGGCAGGGAGACAACAGAGCATTCTATGAGGCAAATTGGCTGAGCTCTTAACAGCAGGAAACTGGGCAAGTCAACTGAAGGGTTTCCCCTTGTACTGTGGCCTGGGGGACTGCACAAGTCCGGCAGTCCTCTCTCTCTCTGCAGTTGGTATATAGATTCAGACATGTCCTAGAGGCAACTGGAAGTGTGGCAAAAAAGCAGAGGCTGTGTGTTTATTCACAAGGCTCTACCACCTACCAGGTCAGTGAACTTGGGCAAGTCACTTGACCTCTGGAGCCCATAAGCATGTTTTTCTACATACTGGGTTGCTAACTGTCCAAATATCGCATGCTACTTTCCTTCTTTGGACCCTTTTCCATTCCTCATTCACCCAATATTTGTTGGGATTGTTATCTAAAGTCCTGGGAAATACTCAGGGAAGTCTTTTTTGTTGCCACAGGGACCAATTTCCTTTCTCCATAGTAATACAAAAGCAACACACACACACACACACACACACACACACACACACACACACCATCACGCTGTAATCATTTCAGCCATTCCAGAAATGGTTCCCATTCTTCACTGTAGAGATTGTCTCCATTCTTTATCTGGAATTACTTTTGCTCTGTGAAACTCTCTGGAGCTTTGAAATTCTTGGTGCATATCGCATCCAGTCCAGATCCCATGTGCAGACCTTTATTACTACTACTACGACGACTATTATTATTATTATCATCATCATCATTACTACTACTACTACTACTACTACTACTATATTACTACTACTATTACTATTGTATTCAAAATTCATGCATCTTAAAACCCCAAGGAAAGCCTGCCACCATCACTGGATTTGCCCTTATCCAAATCTGCATGCACTTCTTGACCATAAATTAGGTCACAGATAAGTTTGGAACTGCCAATCAGCCTTGGATTCATCAAGCTTTTTAACATGCTAGTGCTGCAGCACAAATGGCTGTGTGTGCCACAGATAAGGCTATCATTTGCATAGTTACAATCAGCTCATGGGAGAATGCTTCAGAGGCAGAGGAGATGCATGGCAGGTGCAAAGTCACTTTCAGATTTGCATTCATTTCAGTATTAAATGGAGAACAGAGGACCCGACTGAAAGGACATCTCCTCCTGTTCGGTTTGATTCGGTGGAGCCTGTGCCTAGAGAGCGGTTCAGCACTTTGAAAGTGCATTGTGATCATCCTACGAGCTATTCTTCTCAACAATGTGTGACATAGCTAGTGGGCATTAGTATCCATAATTTAGTGAAAGGAAGTGAATCAAAAACAGGTTGAATGACTTGTTCGGCACTGCAGGAAGTCACAGCTGAGATGGAGGAAGAATCCACAGCTCTGGGCTGACTCCACATCTGTTGCTAAGCCCCATTAGCCATGTTTCCCACCTATACCATATAATTAGCGAAAATAAGTGCTGCCAAAATAAGACCTTGTATTGATCCCCACCCCCACGGCCCAGTAGTTCCTTTCTTTTAAGTTGCCCAGTAGACTTGCAAAACACTATGAAAACAAAACCACCCTCCCTCATTCCAGGAACAACAGCTACAACGGTGAACCAAAATTCAGTTATTCTGTGGATCGGAGCCACAAGGAGTTAAAGTTCCCGAAGGCTGCTGCTGCTGCTGCTGCTTGAGAGAAGCTCACAATTCTTGAGAGAATTGTGTTCTACTTAAATGACAGGTACCAGAATCTGACTGATATTGTCTATAGTTTTCCCTAGCTGCCTGGTTTTTCCTTGGCGCCTAAGATTTATGGAATATCCTTGTTTTAATTAGGGATATGCTAGTATCTTGAAGGGAGAAATGATAAAACAAGCCTCCAGCATTTTGCTGTGTGATACATACAATTTATTGAAAAACGCACGATACTAGAAAGGGAGAAAAGGTTAAACCCTTTCTTCAGGAACCATAATCGAAAACACTGCCAGGAACAGAGAGCAACCCCCTAAATATATATATATAAAAAAAAACAGAAAGTAACTTCTTTACTAAAGGAAAAAGAAGTTAAAAAGCACAGCAATCCCTGACTCAGCAAACACAAGCGGTTGATAAATGCACCTGCTACCCTGTCTAAAGCTGATCTAGCCTTTTCAGGGTGGCCTTATCAAGTTAAGATCTTGTTGGAGAGTAATGAACACAAGAAAGACGCTGCTGCTCAATTGCTCATCATTAGAGCCCTGTGTACAGCTTGAGGGAGAGCAGGGACTCTGATAAATCAGTGCTTCGAACCTCCTGATAATTGCTGCTCAAATTTTGGAAACCAGGTATTATTCTTGGCTAAAGTATCTGCCATATGGCTACACTGCATTAATATACTGAAGACAAAGTAGTATAGGCGTTCAGCCTTACAAAGGAAATTAGCAAAACTGAACTATACATGAGAGTGACCTGGTACATCACACTGGGCAGTAACCTTAAACATCGCTTTTTTTATTTTTTTATATTTTTTTATTTTTTTATATATTTTTTTATTTTTTTATATTTTTTCCCATGGTTTATTTTTTTATATTTAAAATTTCCATCTCCTCCCCTCCTCCTCCCCCCTCCCCCCACCCACACTCCCTCCCTCCAGGCCAAGGAGCCATCAGGGCTCCCCACTCCATGCTAAGACCAAGGTCCTTCCAACTCCCCCCAGGTCCAGGAAGGTGATCGACCAAGCTGAGAAGGCTCCCACAGAGCCCGTCCATGCAGAAGAATCAGAGCCCAGCGCCATTGTCCTTTGCTTCTCAGTCAGCCCCTTTTCAGCATAAAGAGAGCAAGAGTCAGGTAATGAAAAGACAGCTGAGAACACAGAAGAGTGGAAGCTTCCTGTAATGAGACTGCTGTGGACATATGGGTGGTGCTGAGTGATCACCTAAGTTAAAGATGAGACTTACTAGATCTCTAATTCTGGATCACATGATAGAGATTCATAGCCTCTGTTTCAATTCCTTAGAAAGCCAATGCTGCTCCTGCATGGGTTTATTTTCTAATTACCTATAATTTACTTGTCCTTCTCAGCCTCAGCTGACCAGTCAGTATCAATGGTTGTCACCAGCATCATCAGATAACCCTCACTTATTTTTGTCTATCTCTTGGGAAACATCCTTGGGCATCCCAAGGCCACAGATGGTGCAGGCTCCTCCATGTAAGTGGGGACTGATACTTTCCCTCCATCTTTGACATACTCAAGACTAGCTTCCTTTCCTAACTCATGCAGTCCTTGGGATCCTTCTAGCCCCCTAGAACATGGCTTTGTGTTCATCTGGTGCTCACGTTATTTCGCTCTAAAGTATTTTACTTCCAAGGTTGAATCAAATAATGATTTGTGGCAGGTTGAAGTGCTAAGGACCAGGTCCTCTCCAGTCTCTCAAATTGTGCAGAAACTCCTGTGTCATTCAGAGCAAAGAACACACCCTGAAGTTAATTTGTTCCAATCCAGTTATACAATTCTCATTGTATTCAAGTGGGGGAATAGATTAGAGTCGCCTCATTCGTCACAATTCTGGTTTTTAAATGTGGACAGCATCCCACAAAAATCTAGCATTATGGGTTTGCTAACCAGGCACCACTGTTGAGAAGTGCTATAGACCTTTGGAGGTACCTGGAGCTTCTGAGAGGTCCTTACATCACCAGGAATGTATCCTTTAAATCTGAAAGCAATAATACCACTCAATCTTAGACTGAAATTTCTCAAGCAAATAGCAAAAATAAAGCTTTTCTGTTTAAAAGTTAGCTATCTCAGGTAGTTTTTGTTGGGACTGAAAGTTAAAAGGGAAAATTGGTACCAATGTGGGTCATTACATAGAACTGCACCTGAGAGCATGGGGGAGGGGGCTTTAGACTTGGTTTAATGAAAGGACTTGGGAAGTTTGGAGAACTAAGCTGGAAATAGCGTAAAATGACAAGGAAGGTTAAGAAGTCACTATGATGGGTGAAGAGAAGGCTAACATGTTGAAAGAAATGGGGACAACAAAGGTCATGATATGAAGATTCAGAGAGAAGCGGATTCTATTGGGAACTGTAGAAAGAAAGGTCATCTTTTTCAAACCATGGTAAGAATGTGTATGTATGCCTTGATACTTGTACAAAGCAAGGCTTAAGTGGGTAGATCACCATCTCATAGAGGACACTTTATAGGCTGTAGAATATATAGGATGCAGCACAGATACCATGGGCAGTTGTTAGTGAAATTTACAGTGGATGGTCAGTGAAGTAAATTATTTGGGAAATTTTCATCTTGGCCAGAAATTTTGGCTGTTAGTTGCCAAAACAGAGCAGACAAAAACTTTGTACTAGAAAAATAGAAAACATATCACATGGACATCTTGGATATTTGCAAGGCCACCCCACTCCCACTACATGATCAAAGATGGAGAAGTTCTAAACTTTCCAGGAAATGAATATTTTTATGAAAATGTCAGATAGGCAAGATAGTGTTGCTTTATTCCCTTCTTTTCAGCAAAAGGGCATTCAGAGGCCTTGGATATGTGATTCAAATCAAGTTCAGGTGTATAACATCAATGGTAGATCTTGGATTCCATGTTATGTTTGTTTGATAGCCATGTAGTGATGTGGGGTTCTCCTCTGCATGTTGTGAATATCATTGGTTAATAAAGAAGCTGTTTTGGGCCTGTGCAGGGTAGAATAGAGCTAGAAGGGTAAAATTAATCTGAATGCTGGGAGAAAGAAGGTGGAGTCAGTGAGAAGCCATGTTGCCTCGCCAGAGAAGCCATGAATTATGCTAGATGGAACTTTTCCTGGTAAGTCACAGCCACATGGCAATACACAGATTAGTGGAGTTGGGTTAGTTAAGGATATAAGAATTAGCCAGAAAGACACTTAAGCTATTGGCCAAACAATATTGCAAATAATATAGTTTCTGTGTGATTATTTCATAGTCTGGGCAGCTGGAAATGAACAAATGACCTCCTACTACAATGCAGAACACAAAAGCTATAGGCCCATAATACCATTTATTGTGGTTTCAAAACCAAATAAAGATACAAAGAAAAACCTACTAGTATTGACATATGTTGTGAGGTGTGAGTCTGGGCAAGTTGGCCTCTAGACTGTTATTCACACCAGTGCTGTGGGAGTACAAACAAAGCTACAAAGCTAATACAAAGATCTGCATTACTTTGCAGGGACAATGACAGCCCAGCCATGGTGTACCATATAAAAATTACAGGACCAAGGCTATTCTATGCTAATGAGAACCTGCCTTCTACCACAGTGTTCCTCATGTGCTTTATGGAACTTTTGGATTTCATGGTTGTTCCAGAGTTTTGGTGTTGCTTTGGAGTTAACTTAGTTCCTCTTTTCTTATTTCTTCTTTTTGGAGTTGGAATGTAAACCTCATGCCTTATCACCATTGTATTTTGGACATACATTTCTTCTTTGTCTTTTTTTTTTTTTTTTTACAGGATTTTATGAGTGGATTTCACATTAGGATCTGAGAAGACTTAGATTTGGACATCTGAGAAAGGTTGAAGCAGTAAAGATCTTGGAGACTTTCTGTTAAAGAATGAACATGCTCTGCACTGACAACTGTAAATGAAGTTTACAAGTCACGGCAGAGGGTTTTGATTTGAAAATAAACGGTGTCCCCACAGCCACACAGATAGCCACATTTTATGGGAAAGATGGCATTATTAGAGATACCAAGGGCCTTTAACTGTTGGGTTTTTATGGCAATTCCTTAGCCAATCGGAGAATTCTCTTAATACAGATCATGAAGCCTCATCATTTCTTCTTACTCACTCTGTTTCCTAGAAAAAGGTAAAGCATTTGTTCTGTTACACCTTCCCAGAGAGCATCCACTTTGCCCAGCTGACTATAACAATGATGCCTTGACCTTGAACTAGAAATTTCTCAACTATGAGCCAGTAATCAGTTTGTTTCTTCATAAAGTAATTACCTCAGGTATTTCATGATCATAATGGGAAGTTAACACATATAAACAGCTACCTAGTCAAGTAGGATGAGTCTGAATGTAACTTCTCTTTACAGATGGGCATCTTTATATTACCAAGCTTTCATCCTGACCACACACTCTCAATAATACAGGCGTGATTATTGAGAAAAAAATCAATGAAATAAAAAGGCTTATAGAAATTCCTTGCAACCCCTTCCTTTTTCTTCCTGCCACCATTTTTCATAAATTCACAGCTTATTTATTCCAGAAGACAAGTATGCAAGCCTTGTCCCTATCCTGATCTTAGTTCTAAGGGAGTAGAAGTAAAAGTATTGACTGATTAAATATGAGAGAAATGCAGAGTAGATTCAACAGGATGTAAGCAGGCAGGAGGAAGCCTGTGACTTAAGAACCTAGAGTCTAGGAAAGAGGAGAAGCTGAACTCCAGGGATGGGTATGAGGTGGATTTTCACCGTGATTGGTAAGTAGGATTTTAGATAATTGAGTGATCTGTGCATGAAAGAGCAATACAGCCCATAATTTTAAGCACGATATTTTTTATTTTCTTCCTTTTTATTGACAACTCTCCTTTCACTCCACTTGTCTCTCATGCATGCCTTAAGCATGCTTATTTTTATGTCTCTTTCTATAAGGATATACCTAACCACAAATTACTCATAGGAAGAGGTGCTGAATGTAGGTAGCTCCAACAGCAAAGAGCAGCGAATTATCTTCCACCCTCAGGGGGATGCTATGAATTATTGGGCTGTCCCTATGAGTGCAGCTTGCTTGAATCACAGGGCTTTGCTCCTTTCTCCTCATTCTCCTAACCCGTGTCCTCTTCTTGCTCTTCTTGCACATGGTTTGTATTCCTACTATCTATGATTCTTTGCAGGCATTTTGAATTCAGGTATCCCACTGGCACCCCGATGCTCATATTTCAAAAAGATATTCTGGTTGAGCTCTGCTCATCTAACAAATTGAAGGGCAAGTCAGGTTTGAACTCAGTAAATCATCAGAAGACAATATCCCCGAATGCTGTAGGGAAACAAAAGGCAATAAAGAGATAGAATCAGAAGTATTAAAATAAGAAAAATGTTGATTCTTGAGATGTTTTCTCAAAATTTGCTATTTCTAACCATATTGGTTATCTGTTTTCTTATAAATATTTCTCATAAATATTATGAGACTGAACATAATGTTCAGAAACTCTTGTCTTCTACTTTATATAGACCTGTATTATCATTATTGGCTTTATTTAATGAAAAATTGGCTTAATATATTACCAAAGTTGACCTGCATCTAGACAAAAATGATTGCAAACTTGCAATCACAAGGAAACAATCAGCCCCCTCATCAATATTGTGAGAACGAATTTCATTTCAAACCTGTCTCTAAAAAAAAATATGTCTGTGTCTTCAAGGTTTAAAAAATAGAATCAAAACTTCCCATTTCCGTGAGAATTCTTAGACTTATTAAAAGAAGGACATACGAATTTGAATGGACACCTTTCTTCTGAAGTCTGACTTTCCCACCTGTCTGACAGTAAATATCCTCACACATGGACAACAAGCTTCAGTCAGCATTGCAGCTACTTTTAAATATTCCCAGAGCTCTACATATCACTCAGAGGTGAGTTTAAAAGTTAATAATCTATTTGTGAATATGGGACCTCTCAAGCTTGGCTACTGGGTTTGCTGGGTTGTTATATTAGCAAAAGATAGCACTTGGACCTAAAGTGTTTAGGTGTTAGTATTGAAACTCTGGCTCTTTCTTCCCCTTTGTTGCTGACTATGGAAAAAGTCTTGAAATGTAGGGGGAAAATTGTTAATGAATTGTCAGTAACTATTGAAAGTGGCTGCCCAGGACTTACAGAGGGTTTTAAAGATCAAATACAGCACGTTTATTTTTTTATGCCCCTGAAATTTACAGAGTTGTCATCATAACTAAATCAAACCCATCCTGACTAATTTATTAATAGCACAAATGTTATATATTACTGTCCTTTTTTAAACAATTTAATTCCATACAAAACAACAACAGACACCTTGGGACTATTTAGTTTCTTCTAAGGTTTGATGTGCTAGGACCTAGTGTCTTGAGGTAGTGTGCATCTTTAAAAGCTATAACTCACTTAGTGGTTCTTAGGTCATTGAGGGCATTATCCTCAGAATAAATTAATGTATATAATGTGAGACATTTATGTTAGATCTCATAAAAGAGCTGAGGAAATACATGTATACCCTGTGCCTCTTCCCAGATGAGGCCCTGCACAACCAGCAAGAATGCCATCGCCACAGGGTACCTCAAACTTGACCCCCAGAATTGCAAAACACAAGCAATCCTCTTTCTTTAAAATTTATGCATTCTGAGGTATTACAAAAATATCAGTGAAAAACAATTGAATCCCTTTTCATACCCATAAAAGTACTCTACTTTTATCTTTCCATAAGAGAATGAAACATTGGCCTGTCCTGGGGTAAATTACTATTGTGTAACCTGGGGAATAGGTTAGTAGGCCAAAATGCACCTCATCAGAAATCCTGTATGGTAGAAAGTAAACTACACAAGGAACCCTTGTCACTGTTCTTTTCTCTTTTTTTCTTCTTCCTTTTTGTTTTTGTTTGGTGTTACAGTTAGGGTCGTGAAAGTCACCAAAGGTTCATGTGGCAAAATTTTTGTCTTTATTGAAGCACAGTTGAGAGTTAGTTTTATTCCTTTCCCTTTTTGAGTGATAGGGTTATGAGAGGCCAAATCTTATCAATCAATCAATCCATTATTAGATTAACAACTGAATGGAATACTGGGAAATGGTGGAAACGTTAGGAAGTAATACCTAGACTGGGAAATAGGTAGTGAGGCCCCCAAGTGCTGGCATTAAAGGCACCACCACGGCCCAGTCTATATATCCATTTTTAATAGATGATGTGTACCTTATCAAATACATGGCCATGTGTATCTGTGTCTCTGTATGTATCTTCTTTCAGACACCAAGGTCCTGGGATATATAGAATTTCTTCCCTAACTACTTTATCTATACACGTGAAGTCACCATCTGCGTGATCTGCACACCATCACGCTTGTGCCTGGTTTCAAACAGAACACCTGTTAAAGCACCTCAGTGTGTGGATTCTGCCACAGCGGATAAGCCAGTTTTCACATCTTCATGTACCCAGTTTTCACATCTTCATGTACCCAGTTTTCACATCTTCATGTACCCAGTTTTCACATCTTCATGTACCCAGTTGCACTGGCCCAGGGACATTGCTTTCAATGCCCTCTTCACTCCTTCTTTACTTGGTGATGTTTTCCCTATTTCTGCCTTTAGGTTGAGGTGTGTGGTATCTAACTCCCCTCGTGTCAGGGCCCAGCCCCCGAGGGTCAACAGTGAGAAGGCATCCCATCCTCCTGATGCCAGCCTTTGTTCTCAGGCCATTCCTACTGAATCTTTTGCAACTTGTGCTTTTGATCCTGACAAGAGCTCCCAAATTCCTAGCCTCTTGACCACCCAACTGACTCAAAAGTCAGTTCACCTTCCTCCTCTGTTCTTTACCAAAGTTTTCCACCAAATCCTTGAAGAATTCTCACCTGATGATGTTTAAATTATCAGCAGAGACTTTGTTTACATCTGGGATACCAGCCTTTACCCAAACATTTAGATGGGAACAGGACTTACTTTCAAATGAAAATGGTTTTAAGATTTTTTTTTTCACATTCTATTTCTATTTATTAAGTGTTGAGATTCACAGCCCCTTTGCACTCTCAGGTATTTGAGTCTGCCGGTGGGTGTGAAACGTTTGCAAGTAATGCATGTCCTCTTCCTACTTAATGTATGCGGATCTGATGAGATTGGAACTGCCCCAGAACACAGTAGCTAGCACAAAACACAAGAGTGCTGAGCGAACTCTTTAACCTTAACTTTAGAGGTAAGAAAAAGTCCTTAAATGTTCAGATGTGTAGAAATGTCCCCCAACATAACCTTTTTTGATCCTGCTCTCTGCAGAAATATTTCCCAAAGCTTAGTAGAGTTAGGTAGAAATAGGCTCTGGATTAATTTTGACCTTCTGTGGCAATGTATTTCCAGGACCACGAATTTATGCGCAGAATATTAAATGTCACATGCAAATATGAAAATGGTGCTACAGAGTTGCAGATAGCCCGTAATTGATATTGAGCAGACTATTCCCTTTAAATGTTAATGAAACTGTTGTAATTACTAAATGACCAAAACAGTGCAGAAGCCAGGGTTCACAGCTGTAAACCATTACTTGTAAATTGCTGGTACGGGCTTGCATTAGCAGATGGCTCAGCCCATGGAAAGAAACTTCCTCAAGATGCTTTTCTTCCAGGCTTGGGCTATGCAGCAAATTAGATGAGCATATTAGAGAGGGGCAAGTGCCTGTTTGGACATGTCGCTGGAGATAAGCACCTCCTTTGATCTCTTTTGCCCCTAGTCCCCCATTACATTCTTTGTAGAAAGGGCAGAATACCACAGAACACAAAGAAAAGGGAAGGTGAAACTGACAGAACTTATAAATATTTCAAGGAGGCACAGAGGAGCACACTAGAGCCTGCTTTTTTAGGGACTGACTTTCCTACATTCTGAGGCAGTTGGACAGGCTGGGATAGAGGTAAATACCAAAGTGGGGGGGTTGTGTGTGCAGGAGGGGTGCGTGTGTGTGATAAAACCTGCTAATAAGCCAGTGGCAGAAAACCAATTAGAAGAAAAATAGAGCATTTGAATGGGTTTAGTACCCGCAAGACAAGGACCATCTATAAAGCTGTGTAAGCAAAAGCATTCAGCAGATACAAGCAATGTCTTTATTAGGGATGCCTGTGGTTCATCTCTGCTTTGTTCTGTAAATGCCATTGCAGCTTTGCAAACCCTCAGAGGTTCTTAACTTTATTGAGGATGGTTTACAGGGTTGGGTACCGGCTAGTCTTTCTTTAATATGAGTGAAGGAGTCATTAAGACATTTGCCAAGGATCAGTAAAGAAAGAATGTGTATTATACCCCATCCTAGAAAGAAAGCAAAGCCTTTATCTTCATTATAAACTGCTCCGTAGAGAAGGGATTTGTGGCAGTCCTGCTTTCTGGAAAATTTAAATCCTGGTACAAAAAAAACAGTTGTTAGTATTTCAAGGTTCTGTTTTATTTTCACAGAAAAAAACATTGTTACAGTTGTTTTTTGGTTAAAAAAAACCTAAGTCTAAATAATCTGGCTTTTAGGTAACTTGATAGACAGATTGAACATCATTTAGACTTTCCGTGAAATCACCCTATGTAAAAACTGAGTCATGGCTATAAGTTGCAGCAATGGATAGCTTTCCAGGATATTTATATTTTCTGCTTAATCAGAATTACAATTGGCCCATAAAATCAGAAATTTTTGATTAAATGCTCACAGAATGTCTTGAGTCTGAATTCTGAGATTAGGAGGCATTATAATTCATAAAAGTATGGCAATAAGTTTGGAATCCCTCCTGGATCCAGAACCTGCCTGGCAAAATATTTTGAAACATTTTTTTAGGTCTTCAGAATACTACCAACATTCTTGACTCTACTTGGGACCACTAGGAACCATAGAAAAATGCTTCAACTTCTGCTCTTTCTGCCTGATGTTCCCAACCTTCCACTCAGGCTTGTTAAACAGAAACGTATTTCTTTTCTGACTTCTCTCTCTTCCTCCAGAGAGCTGATTTTAGATGATAGGTTTTAAAAGAATGCAAAGAAGCATGCAAGCAATTTAATCTAATTCCTGTGAGACAGCCAATCAATTCTTGACTCTTCCAGAGATGGAAGACATTTTTGGAGGCATTCCAACATCTGAGTGTTATGTTGAGGTTTGCAGTCATAAGGCTGCCCCTGATATATTTTGTGGTCTTTGGTATAATGTCCAAGTTATCTATAGTGCCCCACTATCACCATCTATCAAACTGGTAGCGATTTACTCCAATGAGTCGTCTCCAGAAATTAACATAAGTAAAACACTTCGTGACAGATATTAACTGTTCTTCCAAATTATGGAATCCAACTAACTTTTGAATTTAGGTAGTTTCACATGCCGAAAATATGAGACTCATTCATAGAAATAAGTAATTTCCATGGGAAAAACTAATAAAAAATTCATTTCTTGCAATTTTTCTTCTTTTGTAAAATGCTAACAATTGGGAAGCTGAGTGCAGGACAAATGAAACGCTAGATTTTTCATGACCTTTTGTGAATACATTGAAAATAAAAGGATTTAAGACTAGTATTAAGATAAAAAAATCATATTTTTTTTTTATTTTTCTGTCTATCATCCACCCTCCCCTTTTTATTTTATAACAACAGCATACTTAACAACCTTCATGGTTTTCTATATCCATAAGTACCAAAACCAGTCCCTAAAAGGATAGTCAGGTGAGGTAAGGGTACTACTAGTCATTACTCAGGTGGACAGTATCAGTAATACCCTGAAAAATTTGTATAGATATGTGGGAAAAAGAGATCATTCTGTATTGAGGGGCCAAGGATATTTATGATAAATAATGAAAGGTGTGAGAACTTCCAAACTTAAATAATTAAAACTAATTCAATAAAAATTGTTTGTGGAATTTAATTATTTTTGTTTTTTTATTCATTTTGCAATTTAGTTTTTGCTATATGTCACTACTGAATCCCTACTATGTGATATTAATAATAGCAAAACTAAAGTGTTTATTATGAAATACATGAGGAAAAGCTACGGCAAAAAAAAGAAAGCATTCCCTTGTCCAATGAGAGATGGAATAGTCAAGGGATATTGCCATAAACAATTGTGGTAGCTATTCTCAATTAAGAGGGGCAGCAAGTCCTCATGATCAAAAGCTAATGAAGAATTCATGGAAGAAATGGCTCCTATGTTAAGCCCTCAAGGAGGAGACATTTGCTGATTGACAAAGGGCTCACATCTTTTTAAGAAAGCATCATTTAAACGTGTAGATACAAAAGAGAAAAGCCTTAAGACTAATGAATCTTAGAAGAATTAGAATGTGGTATGTGGAGAACAGCAGCTGACGCTGGCCAGGAGCACATGGGACTTCTTCCAGAGCAATGTTCAGACAGATCAGTTCTACTGAAGAACACTGGAGAGCCTCTGGAGGTTTTAAGTTCTCAGAAATATGTGCCGGGAAGCTCACTACGGTAGCTCTGCAGAATGGACCACAGAATGGAGTGACAACAGAGACAATGGTATCGCCTGGGAATTTGGGTATAAAAGACAAAGGGAAACAGCGGTGCATTTGTGAGATTGCTGTTAGGTGTAGGAGAGTCATAACCATTTATTCATGCAGAAGAGAAAGAAAAGCTTCGGTACCAAGACACTGAGTTCTAGGCTCATTAAATTCTTATTTCTGTTACTACCCAAGTTTTCAGCATAACATTTAGTTACACAGCTATGGGCTGTTGTGATAGATGCAGGAATTAATGGTATTGAATGTAATATTTGAAGCTACAGCAATAGATAAAATTATCCAGAAGACTGAGAGGAGGTCAGTGAATTAATTATTACATGTTCTAAATGCTTATATCAAACACCTAGAACATAAAGACAGTGTTTAGTTTTCATTACTATATCCATCCCAGTGTGGTGAGACTAACATGACGTATCTACTCCAAGATTCCTAGGGACACTTGTTGTTAGTGACATGATTTCACATTGGTGTTATGGTGTTGTAAGGAAGCCACTCATTGGTTCGTTTTTTCCCAGCTGCTCACTTCTGAAATAATCACACAAAAACTATATTATTTAAAACACTGCTTGGCCCATTAGCTCTAGCTTCTTTTTGGCTAGCTCTTACATATTAGTTTAACCCATTTCTATTAATCTGTTTATCACCATATGGATATGGCTTACCAGCTAAAGTTCCGACATCTGTCTCCGGGGTGGCTACATGGCTTCTCCCTCTCTCGGCCTCCTATCTCCCAGCATTCAGTTTAGTGTTTCCTGCCTATCTAGCTAGCAGGCCAAGCCATAAAGGAGTAATTAAAAAGTAATAGAGTTGCCGGGCGGTGGTGGCGCATGCCTTTAATCCCAGCACTCGGGAGGCAGAGGCAGACGGATCTCTGAGTTCGAGGCCAGCCTGGTCTACAAGAGCTAGTTCCAGGACAGGCTCTAGAAACCACAGGGAAACCCTGTCTCGAAAAACCAAAAAAAAAAAAAAAAAAAAAAAAGTAATAGAGTTAAAAAATAATAAGCCATATAAAGATGGAAAATTCACAGAGAGCCTGGATTGTGTATATTATTGTGTTTTCTTTGATTTTTTTTTTTTTTTTTGGCTGCACAAGGATTATTCTGTTGACAACTGGGTATTGATGCTTGTAGTCTATTGTGCTGATAACTTGATTGAGAAGCTCCAATGGTTTATAGTGCTGGTTGCATGTGATGCTCCTCATTCATTGTCTTGGCAACTGGTTTTGAGTCTCATGCTTTGGGCTGTGCTGCTCCTGATTTGTTGCGCTGGTAACTTTGTGGGAGTGCTAAAACATTACGTTCCTGGTAACCTGGCTGCGGTGCTTATCACTACTGTGATGAAGTATGAGGGATGTGTAGCTTGTTTTGTTTTTAGTAGTGTCTGCAATGTGAAGATTTATCTTAATTATATCACTTAATTTCCTTAGCCTAGAAATTTATAAAGTAGTTTTTTTGTGAGATTTTTATTTATCTGTCTTCCTCCAAAGCATAGAACTGAGAAAGAGTAAAGAACAAAACAGAGAGGAGAGGAGAGCAAAGAAAAAGAAAGAAAAAAGCGTAAAACCATTTTCCCAAGTTAAACTATCAAGCACTTAGATTTTGTTTGTGTGATGTTTACAAGGAAGACTATATTCTGTTTCAGTATTGAAGAGTGATTTCATCTTTGGCTCTGATAGATTCCTGTTCCATGCTGGTAGATGAAGCTCCATTCAGAATTTCTGGCACCGTGTCTTCTGACATTGTACTCTGCATCAAAGCAATGAGTCATAATGACACGTGGAGCCTTTTTTCAAGAAAGCAGCCAAACAGATGTGCTGTTAAGCCTCACAGGTGCTCCAAGATCCTCATGGAGGTTCTCTCTGGTAAAGATAACTGCCTACTTTAAAGATGGTGCTATCCTTTTGTACTCTAAAATGGCCTCACAGAATCCACATGCTTCTCAGATGCAAACGATATTACACAACAAGAACAAAAATGGGTGTTGTCTTCACTCAGGGTCATCAGGGTGTTTGAAAATCTGCATCCAGAATGCATGGGATTTGGCAGTACAGTCTCCGAAGATGCATTATGTCCCGACTACAGTCACTGACACAAGTAGTTTTCTGCGATCACCTGTAAATGCTGTACAGTGATGTCCTTCACAACATTCCCTTCAGCGTGGAGGCTAATCCTGCTTGACAATTAAGTCGCACACATTTGTGATGCTCTGATATAGTGTTTCTCTAAGAAATACAAGCTCTGTTAATCATGTGACTCTAAAAATTAAGACTACCGCTGAGTTTTCATTACTTTCATTTTTTAAAATCATTTGCTTTTGTGACCTGGTCTTGTTCACATTTAAAATTGCAGGTTACAGTCACTAATTATTAATATTATAAAATAATATATGTATAAACATATTATATAAATATAATATAATTATAAAATATTAATATATTTATACTGATCAAAAGACAATATTATGTAATTACAATATCATAATAACTAGGTAATTCACTTAAAAATATCCATGCTTCTTTATCAGTGAAGAAGTCTCTGTCCTGAGTGTCAAGGACTACTGTGATCAGAACAGATCCAAAGTCTTCCTGCTGGGAATCTTACTGTGTCATGCATGGGTCACCTCACTGTTTATCCCATGACATACAGGACAGTGGCAGCACCTGTGCAGCTCTACACTTCTCTTGGATAAAATTAATTATTAATGACATAATTAGAAAGATCCATGATAAAAGTGTGAGGAGCCGTGTGGTTTTCAAAGCTATGTCAAGAAACAAGAATCTTCTGCTTTCTTTGTTAATTAAATTTCTTGTTTTTATAATTTGGCTCATTATTTCTCGACATTCCTACCTGAACGTTCAAAGGTCCTGCAGACCTTCTTCACAGAATATTGTCAAAAAATAAACACCTCCCATATCTTCTTAGTAGAAAGGAGAGGACATGATTTACTGGTAGCAACGTTCACCTTGTCTGTTTACTCAATTATTTGTATGACATAAATCTTCCAGCTGTTATACTTTCTTAAGCTGAAACAAATGAGAAAGTCCTGACAGCGTGTTAATGTGTGCATGTTAATTTTCATGCTAGTATGTACTAAACTCCTGGTCTTTAGAATGATGTCTAATCCTATTAAGTCACTTCCAGAAATGGTATTCTTTAAGAACTTAACCAAATTTTCCTTTTTAGGAATAAACTATTGTATTACCACCTTAAAATTATGGATGTCTTTTGCTGTGCTGAAGAAATAGGGTACAATGAAGCTGCTAGGACAATGATCTCCCATTGGGTAGTAGGAAGATCTAAAATGAATTAAACATCTGTTGTTATATCTGTCCTCTGCAGCAATTCACAGAAAATGTGCTCTACATTTTCCCAAATTTGTTCTAGAAGTTGCTTTGCTACAATATTAACCATGAGATTCTAGTGGAATTTCCCCTTTTCTTATATGAAAACCCTGTTCATTTGAAGACTCTTTCCATGGTGACTATTTTTAATGGAGTCAATATATAACTCCAACAGAAACAATAAGAATCTGTCCCTGGGACTGGTCATCTGATTAAAATATGAAGAAACTTTTATGTTCTCTTTGGCCATAGACACTAAAAAATTTAATTTTGCTTATTTTTCTAAAAAAATAATATTTTATGTGTTTCAGTGCTTTACATGCATGTATATATGTGTACCGTGTGTGTGAAGTGCCTGAGGAGGTCAGAAAGAGAGGTTGGATCTCTTGGAACTAGAGTCACAGATGGATGTCAGTCCCCATATGGGTGCTGGAAATCAAATGTATGGCCTCTGGAAGAGTAGCCAGTGTTCTCAGTCACTAGCTTTCTTGCCTTTCATAGACCTTAAGGATTTAGATGCACGGAGTGCCAATAGCATTTTTCTTGGTTGGTATGTGATAGGTTAACAGTAAAAGTAGAGGGGAAAAAAAGCATGAAGCCAGAACATCTTATCTTTGTCCACTCATTTGGCCCCTGTGTTAACCGGCTGGGATGATTCAGGGGCTTTTTTGCCCAATGGAGGGAGAACTATCCTAGTCATGTAATATTTCACTCACTTGCAAAATTGCAAATTGGTTAGTTGCATCATTAGTAACTGAGTAAGTATATCAATGAAACAGTCAGCTTTATCACCTACATGATGCTTTATGATGATTCTGTAGATTGGATGACATTATTATTAAAAGTGACATTTTACCTTATTTAATATTGTTAGAAAAGTGAATAGTCATTTAATAAATTATGTAGAATACATATGTTTTTAAAAAGTTTTATAGACATTAGATAAGAAAGAGGAAGAAATACAATTTTTTTTTCTTTTTTTGGTTTTTCGAGACAGGGTTTCTCTGTAGCTTTTTTAAAGCCTGTCCTGGAACTAGCTCTTGTAGACCAGGCTGGCCTTGAACTCACAGAGATCCGCCTGCCTCTGCCTCCAGAGTGCTGGGATTAAAGGCGTGTGCCACCACCGCCCGGCTAAGAAATACAATGTTTATAGCCAAAAATATATTCATAGCCTATCTTCTAAATGACTAAAGGTTAATTTAAATCATACTTTACACAGTTATTAATTTTGCCACATTCTTCAAAATACTGACATGTGTTAATTCTGTACATCCAAGAAGTTAAGAAGTTTGCTGTTTTTTTTTTTTTTTAAAAAAAACACACCTTTCTCAAAGAAATATAGGTCTTAAGGATTTGTTTCATAACATGGACATCATCATGTTGTTACTGTAAATGCTAATGAACTAAAATTTTATATTATTTAGGAAATAAAAAAATCTCTTAAATTTCTAATTCTGGTTTTATTCCATGGTTACTTTTCAGAGTAAATACAGAATTCTTTCTTGGAGACTGAAGAGTTCAGAATGTACTGTGGGACAATGGTCTTTTATCCTGTCACTTGTATTATTTTTTAATAAAATGCCTATTGGCCAGTAGCCAGGCAGGAAGTAGAGGCAGAGTAACGAGAACAGGAGAATTCTGGGAAGAGGAAAGGACAGTCTGCAGTCATCACCCAGAAGCAGAGGAAAAAAAGATGAGAATGCCTCGCTGAAAAGGTATCAAGCCACTTGGCTAACATAGACAAGAATTATGGGCTAATATAAGTTATAAGAGTTAAAAGAAGCCTGAGATAATAGGACAACCAGTTTATGATTAATGTAAACCTCTGTGTGTTTCTTTGGGCCTGAATGGCTGCAGGACCAGAAGGGGACATAAACCCCTTGGTCAACAAGAATGCAGCCGAATTAGTGATCTGCTGTCAGTAGCTTATCTCTGTAACTGTCTGCCATTGAAGAACACTAGGCAACATCAGCAGTTCTCCATGTTGACCATCATATCAGCAGAGGAGGCAGAATCTGTCCAAGGCTTCAGGTATGTTGTAGGAGAAGGCAAAAAAATAGTCCCAAACTAGCTCAGAATTGGGTCTAATGAATGACTCTTTATCTAGGGGAGATTCCTTCAAGAGCAAACAGGAAACAAATCCAGAAGCCAGGTAAGAGAGGAGAGACAGAGCAAGCAGGCACGTCTTTTGGTACCCAAGGCCACACCGAACCTGGTACAGCATCTCAAAGGCCATTGGCTGAAGGAGGTTCCCCAGCACCTTTCCCTTTTGTTTAAATAAGAGAGTTTAAAACCCAATATAGCACAGTATACAATAAGACCACCTCTCTCTTTTGTCTAAATACGAGAGATTTAAACTCAATAAAAGCTATATACAATAAGAACAGATATCAAGTATAAAATTAGAATTACAACCAGCATAACAATATTAAGCAAAAACACATGTGTGATTATTTGGGTCTGAGCAGCCAGATATGAGCAAGCAGCCTCTGCTTGTACGTATGCGATCATTTATCCTATGGAAGAGAAAGGTGTAGAAGTGTGCCTGTGCTAATGTCTTCGAGTAGAGCTGAAGATCAAAATATTGGAAAGCTTGAGGTGGTAAAAAACTTGCAATTAAAGATACTTGAAACAATTGTATGTTCCTATTTAGCATACAAATTTTTTAATAATCACTCATTGCTCAACAGAGTTATACTGAAAAACAACAAAACAACACACACACACACACACACACACACACACACACCAGAAATGGAAACCAGGGAGAGTTCAGGTATTCCTAGAGTTGAATATCTAGTGATAAAAGATAGGCAATATATAAGGTACTTCAATAAAATATGTACTGTGGAAAAGAGTAGTCAACACTATGGTGATGAGAGGGCCATTTTATCAAAAAAAAAAGTATATAATATGAGTAAGAGGAGAGAGTCGGGAAACACTGAGAAAGAAAGTAAACACTGAGGGCAGGATGAGCCATACTTGTACCTAGAAAATGGCTGCCAGGTTAAAAAAAGAGCAAAGCAATTATCATGAAGAAGGGGATGACTGCTATGCTTCAGATTTTAAATTAGACCATAAATTTGTCCACCTGTTGGGTATGTATTCAGAGTGACAGTGGGAGAGATGAGCTATAAAAGTACTAGCCCAGGTAACCCCGGTATTTTGTTAAAGAACAGATTCTGGTTAAACAGAATTTGAGATGATTGTACAAATTCAAAAATCATGTTTTGAGGAGTAAGTTAGAAAACATTGGAAAACATAAAAAGTACTGCATTGGAAAGCAAAAGATGGTCTAACTATGCTTTTTGAATAATTCTCGTTTGTTATTTCTAGGTTACACTAAGGCTGACTGAGAAGACTAAAATAGATCAGATGAGAGAGGGTGGTGATTTGGGGGAAATCAGTGGCTATACAAGTACTGGGATGTATTGAGATTATCTCGTTTATAACTGGAATGAATAATTTACTCAGGTGCATATTAGATAGTGAAAGAGATAGACAAATTCGAGGACATACTTTTGAAAATTTTGTCATTTGGTTTACTTTTGAGTTGGTCACTGAAACTACAACTGGCCTTTCGTGAAATAAACGTGAGCTTGTGATGCTGGAAAATGGAAATGAGGAACTCAGATTTGCATATGTGAAAACCTTATTAGAGATTGTATTTGAGATAAGAAGGGAACAATTAGATACAAAAATTAGGGCAGACTATGATTGAGTGCATTAAGTAGAAATGATTAGCCTTAATACAGCATTCAAATGATACCACTCAACAAAATACATAAAGGGGTAATAGAGAGAGATAAGATGATGGTTCACAGTGATGTCTCACCCCCCTTTAATGCTAACAGAATGCAGGAAAAAGACATAGTCATGGGTGTTGGGGTTACTGAATACAGTCAGTAGGTGTGAAGTTAGAGTAATCAAAAGTAGAAGCTGTACCAGACAGAATGTGATCATCCCTGTTGAATTGCATTAGTAGAATAAGTGTCATACATATTGAAAGTTGATAATTAGCTTTCTCAAGGGATGAAGTTTAGGAACCTTAACGAAGTGTTTCCCGTGAAGAATTAGACAAAATCTTCAATGCAGAGGGTTCCAATTAAGAGTAACAAAAGAATATTGATTGTTTCTGGGGTGTTTGTGGTAATATGAATGTAGGAATTGATTTGGTGTACAAAATGGAAGGGATGGCACAGAGCAAGATGTCTCATTGGGTACAGGTATTTGATATCAAGCCAAAGAACCTGAGTGTGATTCCTGTACCCACATGGTAGTAGTTGAGGGCAGACCCTCAAAGGTTATCTTTAAGTTCTATGTGTGCCATGATATATGTTCATGGACACACACACACACACACACACACACACACACACACATAAAAATAAATGTAACTTTGAAAAAAAGAGTTAAGGAATGAAAGTAGGGTTTCTTATTCTGTTTTTGGTATTAATTTTGCATTAAGGAATATTTAAATATACTCAAATATAGAGGAGGACATAGTATAATGTCATCTAACTCACAGATATCTATTACCCAATATCACTTAAGTTTGCTAAAAGACAGATTTTCTTTCTGTCTCTTCTGAGTTTTTTATGCAATTAATTTCTTTCTAGTTAATAATAATTAACATACTATTTTAAAATAGCAAATTTATGCATCATCTCAATCTGAGTATATATAAACATTACTAATATTTTTTCACTTTGATTTTATGATATTTTAAGACTCCAGGAAGTGTGTATTCTTTTTATTTTTGTCTTTTTTCCCAAGTTGTTTTTTGATTTTCAGTAATTTTAGTTACTGCCATATCCTGTGCCCCAGACCTTCCAGTCCCTAAAACGTGCACTAACCATTTTCTAACCAGTAACATCTTCATAATGATCCAAAGTAATTACAAAGATTGACAGGTTAATACCATAATTCTAGTATAAAAATTGCCAATAAACACATATTTTGTCAAATCACGTTTTTTTATGAATTCATTCTAATCAAAAAACAAGAAAAAGTTTCTGTGATGGGTAAGCTATGACTTTTTTTCCTCTCCGATAATATAATTGCATTGTGGCTACCAACTTCCAAAAATATGTTAGAGTAGTTCCAGCTCAGGACTAGCAGCAAAAATTTAAATGCCTCTCCTCATATGCTGAAGAGGGGTTTCAGTCACACACTGCTTCCTTAAATTATTCTATTGTTTTAACAGGTCTTTTCCCCCCAGAGGCAACAATTCTGAGATTCCAATTCTCAGGGCCACTATTTTAAAAGCAGATTGAATATCATACAGACAAATTTAACTTTTATATTCCAGGATATCTTGTAGATACACAGCCAAATATTAAGTCGGTGTTCTTGGGCTGACTTCAGAGTAAATAGGACTCACTAAGTTTTGACTGTGGAGCAGATCTATCAAGAAGGCAGAAATCATCAACTGTCTCCTTCCCTTCTCATACTGTATGCAGCATGATGACATCAGAGGATCAGGAACGCCAGTTCAGCAATCTCACTGCAACTTTTCAGGGGGGGGGGGCACCAGCCGTTATGATGTCATCAGGGCTGGCATTCTTTTCCTCCACATACCAAACCAGATGTTTAGGCAACCACTGAGCATTCTCCTTCTGTGAAATAACACAAACATTCCCTAGACGTCATATTTAAACAAATTCAGGTCTTGTTTACAACCCAGTGCAAGGGTCTTTCCATTTTGCTTTGTCAAAGGTCACACTAGTCCCTTCATGCAAAAATTAACCCATGGAAGATTGCTCATGGGCATCCACATTCAAGAAATTTGTAATAAAAAGAACATAATTAAAGGCATTATTTTTTGACTGAGGGTATAACTTCCCCATTTTTATCTTTTGAATTTGTGATTTCAATTCCTTTTCCTTGAGGATTATAAGGAATATCAATAATCCACTGGAAAAAACTGTAGAAATGTTTTACTACTATATCTAGATCCTTTACATGTCTTTATAATTTTAGAAATTCCCTTATGTGAAACTCACTTTAGGCAATGAATTATCACAATCTCTGTGGCCTCTCCAGTTTTTGTAGCCATCATTAAAATACCTGAATATGTATTGATTATCACATGCACACATCTTAATTTGGCAAAACTTTGCAATGTGAGTAACATTCATGTGCCATAAACGATTAGGAAGCAGGCCTCAAAGATATATTCCTAGATAAGTTCCTGGTAAATATTGTGGGCATATATCACATTGCTTAACAATCTGATGAGCAATTTTTCTTGTTAAGTCAGACTGTTCCCTTAAACTCTTATTATTTTGTTGATGTAAAGCGTATGATTACTGAGCAAGCTCAACTTGAGATAAAACAATCAATTGTATAAACTTATCAACTAAAGCATTACCCTAAGCCAATGGACCAGGAAGATTTATATGCACCATATAATACACACAAAGCATGACAATTTTCTTTGATGAATGGCATATTAAATTTGCTGTAATAGTATATTAACTTGACCATTTCTAGTTCCAATCCAGGGGACAGTCTCTATGGCCCGAACAATTGTAAAAATGTAATGGCTGTCAATATATAAGTTAAAATCATTATTTACAAAAAAACTGGAATATGACAGCAATAGCTCACAGCTCAACTATTTGAGCTGAGGCTGGATCTATTTGCACTAAATATCCTTTCCCTTCAACAACACATGATGCTCTTCCATTAAAAGAACCATCTGTAAAAATTAACATAGCATCCATTAAGGGATCTTTCATTACAATTTTAGGAAAAACAAGAGAATGTACTTGTGCAAATTACAGCAATGGATCAGATGGAAGATGATTATCAATTTGGCATAAGAATTGAGCAATGCAATTGCCTAAGAACCATTATTTTGAAATAACCAATCAACTTGTTACCTAGGATAACAAGCATTGATCATATTAGGTTCTCCATCAAAATATTGCCGAGATTCCATCTGGTTTTTATGTACTAAACAAGTTACTGCTTCAAAATAATGGTTTAAAACCTTAAATGGTAAAATGTAGCTTTAAAAGAGGAACATTTTGCAATAGTACTGCAGTATGTAAAATATATGCTTGCCAAGGTTGATAATAATTAATATAATGTACCTGCTCATTCTGTATTGCATATTCTACCTGTCCCAGTACCTGTCTAGAGTGTCTGTAAGATGTCTAGGGGAACATGGATCAATATTCTGCTTAAGAATCTCATTGAGGGGCTCAAAATTCCCATAGGGAATTTTGAATTGGTGTTTAGCCATTGAATATCTCCCAATGGTTTCTGAAAGTCATTCTATGTTTGTAAGCTATCTTTCCAGTGCAAGCAGCAACACTCTCATTAGCTGACAATCAGCAGTTTCCATTCTCCAGGGCACCTGCATCAGGATGTATTTGCATTTTAACAGACTCATGAAGGGGCAGGGTAGTTGACCAAGGCTGTTAGTGCTCTGGACTAGGGCAGAGCTAGAGCTGTTGTCTAGCTGGTGATCAGGACCAGGAAACCCCAGTTTGCCTTTGTTCACCCAGCTTGTGCAGGGCACGGTCTGTGCTTTCCATGCTCATAGGTTCCTCTGGAGGACAGCAGCGGCAGCAACTGACAAACTAAGCTGCAGGACAGGCGCCCAGATGCTTGCCATTGCAGCGGCTCCGAAAGAGTGGAGTCCACAGGCTTGGCTGACTGGGAGCTCATGTTGGCAGAGCCAACCTGTCTTTACTACCCCACCTTCCTTTCCTTGAGCTCCAGAGAAGACGGGTGGGGCCGTGCCATTCTCCACCTGGAAAGAACTGAGTGGCACCTGCACGCCCCATGCTCCATTCTCTGGCTCCTTTGCTTCCTTCCTCGCTTGCTCAATAGTGGCAGTGGCTGTGGCTCTGAGACCACAGCACCCTAAGGTTGGGCTGACTAGGGACAAGGGTGGGGCTGCTCTATACTTCGCCGAATCCCATTACAGTCCAAAATTTGCAGTAGCTTTGCCGTCAGTGTTGGGAAGTGAGCAGGAATTTTAAACTATTTACAAAGGTTAAAAATGTCCAGGAAGACGCCCCCAGCTAGTTCCATGGGCAGCTGAGGAGAGGGTGCCAGAAATGTCCAGATCCTATTGCCATACTCATGAATATCTTGCATATCACCATAGAACCTTCACCTGGCATTGGATGGAGAAAATGACAGAGCCCCACATAGGAGCACCGGACTGAGCTCCCAAGGTCCTGATGAGGAGCAAAAGGAGGGAGATCATGAGCAAGGAAGTCAGGACCGTGAGGAGTGCGTTTACCCATTGAGACGGTCGGACAGAACTAACCGGAGATCACCAAGTCCAGTTGGAATGGGACTGATGGAACAGGGAACCAAACCGGACTCTTTGAATGTGGCTGACGGTGGAGGAGGACTGAGAAACCAAGGACAACGGCGATGAGCTTGAACTCTACAGCATGGACGGGCTCACTGTGAGCCTTGTCAGTTTGGTTCTTCACCTTCCCGGACTTAGGGGGAGCTGGGAGGACCTTGGACTTAACATAGTGAAGGGAAACCTGATGGCTCTTTGGCTTGGTGAGGGAGGGAGTGGGGGTATGGGTGGAAGGGAGGGAAGGGGAGGGGGAGGAGAAGGGGAGGAGATGGAAATTTTTTTATAAAAAAAAATATTAAAAAAAAGTATTAAAAGACTTAATACCTGTAAACTACCAAAAAAAAAAAAAAATGTCTGTGGTTGTTGCTGCTCTACCCCAGTTCTCCTGGCTTTCAAAATATACCCAAGTAAATTTACAGACAGCTGGTTACTATTTCTTTGTCCCATGTCTAAAATTTACAATTTTTACTCCCAATGTAAACTCACCGGTTGTCCGCATTTACTGTTTATTGGGGCACTCACTCTCACGTCTTCACCTGTGGTGTCTCTATTCATCCGCAGTGTCCATCGCGCTACCCTCCTCACCCAAGTCACACGTCCAATACCGCCCCTCACTGTGGGACTATTGCTGACACATGTTGGGGCGTCATTTGCTGTATCCTGCCTCTGGGTGACAACATCAGCTGGGTCTTGCCCGCTTTATTCTTCGGTGCTTGGATGGAGCAAGAGGATTAAAAAAATGGCATGTAGAAAAATTACATATGCAAAAGAAAAGACAGAGACACAGAAGAGTCAGGAGGACAACCCAGTGAATACTGAATCTACCTGCTTTATTCTTTATAGGCTTTATGTACCACATCTAAAGAAGAGGGAGAAGACAAAAGACTTTTTTTTTACCAAGATGCAAGGAAGAAAGTAATAACGTTCTTAATATCCAAGGCAACAAGTAACCATACCCTAGGTAAAATCATCCTGTTAGACCCTTGGGTCAAATCTCCTGTCAATAAGCTTGAAAGAGCAAGAACAGGCCTAAACTCTCTCAGGGTGGAAAAAAGCATCCACATTTGTGAACTCCCACAAGTTAGCATACAAGATAGAAACATCTCACAAGAGGAGGCCAAAAGGGTGCAAGATCCGCAGCTGAGAACTGCTGTGTTATGGATATGCCATGGCTGTGGCGTGTGAACAAGATCTACACACCTAAGCTAGATAAATGTCCAGCATAGATAGGAAAGATTATCATCAAGTTATCATGAATACAAAAATATGTTTTATATTAAACATATATATTTATATTTCTTATAAATATATTAATATATTATATCATACACATAATTTTTTATAAAATATATTGAAAATATAATTTAAAGACTATATATATATATATATTACTCTTAAAATCTATGAAACATTAAAGCATAGGGAGACCATGAAGGAAGAACAGATTTAAAGAGGTGATGTAAAGGAAAATGAGAGGATAATGGTAGAAAGGTTCATCTAACACACTATCTCTAATATATGGAAATTGTATATATATACATATAAATGTATATATATATATGTGTGTGTGTGTGTGTGTGTGTGTGTGTGTATACACATATGAACTATGTGGGCCATTAAAAAATGGAGACCACTAAAGGGAGAAAAGGCATCAATGGAAAGAGAAGCCCTTACAGAGGAACGAATGGAAGTTGACATCTCTGGGTATAGAGGAATCGTTCTTTGAGGATGTGTCTTCTGACGGGTTTCAGATGCACTAGTAGATGGCCAGACACTCATGTACATATAGGTAGTACTAATTTGACTTAGTGAATTATCCAGGAGTATGAAGAAGGAGGGGGAGGGTTGAGAGACAAATAAGGAGGGAGATGAAAGAGGGTGGGAGGAGGAAGGGGAGGAAGAAGAAGAGAAAGAAGAAAAGAAAGGAGGGAAGGAATTCTCTTATATGTCTACATACATATATGTATGCATGTATACATATATACATATATATAATTTTATTCATTCTGTTTTCCAGGGAACCCTGGCTAGTGAAACATGCCTCCACGCCTCCATTACTTGCATGTACACAGGTCTTCTATGAGTATTAACGTTTCTTGCTGGAAGACATTTTGCCTGGTTTATTTTTATTTTTAAATTTTCAGTGCCTAGAAGAGATTCAAGCACACAGACAACTAATGCATTTTGAATGAGTACATAGGAATAGAATTGAATTCAGGATGAGCGCATTTTATTATACTACGTGTTAGTCTTGTTATTTGAGATAGGGTTTTATGTAGCCGAGGCTAGCATTAATCTCCTCTTCCTCCAGCCTCTACCTCCCAAAATCTGGAGTGACTGGCATGTTGCATGTAATTAAGTTACAAGCAAGTTGTTCCCTCAACTATATTGTTCATTCACTGCTATTAAATGTAATTTAGTTGTGCTTCAAGGATTTACCGATTGTCTATTTTGTTGCCCTTGGTGTGTGACTTTACCCTTATATTGCTACACAGGCTGGTAGCAGAGGTTTCTTCTCTAGCTGTCTTTAGGGTTTGGGCCTTCTTTGTGAACCACGTCTGCTAAAGCACCCACCTACACCAGCTATAGTACTTCTGAGGTCTTGGCTCTCTTCAGTATCTTCATTTCTAATTCTTGTGCTTTCCAGCTTCACAAACTTGGATTTCTTGGCCCCATGTATCTATCATCAAAGAATTTTTTTATAAGAAAGAGCAATGACTAACAACTCTCTGAGAACTAACTCTTTCCAGTATTTTTAACGTCAAGCAGGTTGTACCTAAACTTTCAGCATGTCTTTATAGTAAAACACATAATGAATTCCTCTTCTGCCTGTATTTTCCCATTTTTTAAGCAACAAAATTTCCAAATAGGGGCACCTAATAATTTTCATTATTAAAAATACAGTTTAGAAGTATTCCCCAAAACATTTTTACAAGATGTGTTTATTGTCATTATTTTGATGTTAATTATACAACTCCACAAGGAGTCATGTAGTTAAGCATATATAAAGTGCATATGCAAATGTATTATATAATGCATTCTGGATCAAGCACAAGGGATCTGCTATCTAAATAATGTATTTAACAGACAGACTGTAAACATAAATGTCAAGTTGAATTAGAATGTTTTTATTGATTTTTTTTTTAATCTATGGGGCAAGATATTATGCCAAAACTTCTCAGACAAAAATAACTTTGAATATACATAATAAGAAGTTTGATAAAATTAATTGGAAATCTAGACATTGGATTATATAGATCTTACACTATTAAATTTTAAAACTGGTTGAAATGAACAATGTATCTTAAATCAAGGCAATTTATTGTTCTATATACAATCACAGTCCTTTGCCACAAAATAACAACTGAACCATTAAAATGATTTTAATAAAAAGTGATTTCTTTCTTACCCATTACCCAGGAGTATATACTGCCTTTGTCCATTCTTTTTTTTTTTCTCCCCCTTTAGCGCTACTTTTCTATGACATAGTCTTTCCTTGCCTTCCTTCTTTTCTGGCTGTTTGTATTATATTTCTGTCACCCACTCCACCTTATTTTTCTGTAGCTTCGAAATCCCGTAGTTCAGATTTGTCACTTCATCACCTTAAGAATTTTCTTTATTTCAAAAATTTAAATTATTGCCATGTATGCATTCATAACTCTCAAGACTTCTAATGCATTACAAACATAGCCCTTTGCATTTTATTTTTCCTTGCTTATTTTTCAGAGAGTTGTTTACTAACTCCCTTTTGAAGGACACTTAAGGAGTCTAAATTTCCAAATCTCTTCAGAGTCAGTAATGCCTGCATGCCTGCCATGTGCCCAGTGGGAGGTGAGGTACAATGATATATGGTTTTTTCAGGTTGCCCCAGAGACACATTGTACCTTAATCCTCTTACTAGACACATTTCTTAGCACTATTCTCTCTCTCTTTGCTTATCCACCTTCTCAAGGGAAAAAAATCATAAAGTGATCCATAGGAAAGAGACAGGTGAGAGATAGACATATGGCTCTTGAATAATCACATTAAACATAGATATTCACACATATTAAACATTGTATTTTTTCCAGTTTATTTATTTTTTATTAAAAATTGCCATCTCCTCCCCTCCTCCTCCCCCTTCCCTCCCCTCCCCTCCACCCACACCCCCACTCCCTCCCTCTTGAGGCCAAACAGCCATCAGGGTTCTCTATACTATGTTGAACTAATGGGAGACCACCAAGTCCACTTGGAATGGGACTGATGGAACATGCGACCAAATCGGACTCTCTGAGGGTGGCTGATGGTGGGGCTGACCGAGGAGCCAAGGACAATGGCGATGGGCTTGGTCTCTACGACATGGATGGGCTCTGTGTGAGCCTTGTCAATTTGGTTGCTCACCTTCCTGGACCTGGGGGGAGTTGGGAGGACCTTAAACATTGTATTTTGATGTCAATGGAAACAGAAACTTTTATTTTGTTAAGTAACTTAAATGGTTAGGTGTCACAGTAGTTGACACATCATATTACAATTTCCATCATATAGCTCATATTGAATTCATAGGCTGCTTAAAACTGATTCCTCCCTTGTTTCTCTTCACATATTAAAGCATGGCACAGAGACATATTGTTCCACCAGTTCTCCCCTCTCATACTCAACGCATTTCCATCATCTCCCCAAAGTTTCAGTTTCTCATGGACTTCTGCCTTACTTAGATAAGATGATGCCGAGCTTCACCGCTCAGAGTGTTCCTGGCTACCTAGCCCCTGCTTAACACTTGGATTTGCAAAATGATCATCTGTGGGACTCTAATTCTAATCTTCATGTTGATAATATATTCCTCTTGTGTGATTCTGTTTTATCTTATACTTCATTCTTTCTTACCAAGTGTAACCTTATAATCTTTCTTTCTCATTATAATATAACCAATATTGTGAATATTTGAATATATTTATCCTGAGATCTTCAACAGTAACTATATGTTCATGAAATGTTTGCTGAAAAAATGGATGATAGCACGACACATCACAGATATTCTAATTTATGTTCAGGAATATATACTGATATATACATAATAGTTGGTGCTTTAAATAATAAAATTGATGACAGATGCATTATAATCTACAATCTACATTAAACCATCGAATAGAGAAAAATATTCCAGAACATATTACAATTTAATTACATTCTGTTTAAAGGTTAGGTGACACATAAACTCACAAACACACACATTTTAGAAACAGTAAATCTTGCATTTAATAAAAAATGAACATCTATGACGTTAACGTGGAAAAAGTATTACTAAATAAAATTTTAATGACTTTTATGTTTAATCCAATTTTACTATCCATCTTCCTATTGCATTTTTAAATTCTTTTTCTTAGCTTAATTGTCCTAGTATTTCTAGACCACATATCCCTCTCATATGTCACCAAATTGATGTGCTAACTGAACCTCTGCAATAGAGTTCTCTACTTGTACAATAAACTTGACAAGGAATTGAACTCATAATTTTCCACCCTCACTCTGCAAAGGCAGTTACTCCATTCTTGAATTCTCAGCTTTCCTAATATGACATGTTACTGCTGATCTCCACAGTCACACACATGGGAGCTTTTCTTTGTCAGTAAAAGGTTTTCAAATCTCCCTTCTCTCCACTCCTGTTCATCATTTAAGTTTTTGCCTAGACAGATAATCATTTTGTCATAGTTATTTGTAGGATTTGCTTAGCTCGACCAATGCAGTATCTATTCTTGCAAAGATTGCATGTCTCAGAGCACTCTATATCATGACTACTTTTCCCATAGAGTTTGCCTGGTTTCGTTACTCTGGGTTACCCAGGACTCCAGCATCTCAGCATGTCCCATTACTTCCTTATGTGTTCCAGCACATCATACTCCACAACACTATAAGCACTCAGTGACTTCTCAGGTAGTACATTTTTCCTGATTACAACACTTTCTCCTTCCTAAACTTAGCCTGCCCTTGCTGAACCTAAAAGTGTCGGCAGTCCAAAACAGAACAGAATGTAAAACCCAGTGATACATTTCCATTTGCTATTTTAGTAGCTACACAAAATATCAGGCTATCTAAGAAACATTCTTTATTTCATCAATTAGAAGAATGGATTAAGATCATAAAACATCAGGATCGTGATAGTATTATCAATATTTATTAAGAAATGTTGAAACAAACCTAGAATGCAGATTTTGAAGAATAAGATGAGATAAATGTAATCAATAATATTACTAGTTTAGAATAATGGGAACTGGCAATATAATGATGATTGCAAAATACATCCATATCTCCATCAGCCTGAATAAACATAGGTAAAAATAAAGATCACTAAACTTATTAACATTGATTTCACTTAAAATCCCTAAAATACATTTCTTCTGAGTCAGAGAAGGGTAGTGGGTCTTTCTTTGTACCACCAGCTCCATAATAATGAACAGAGACTTAATTATGAAAGCTTAGCCTTGGTTTAGATTTGTTCCCAACTAGTTCTTATAATGTAAATTAACCTGTTTATATTAATCTACCTTCTGTCACATGGCTCATTACCTCTCATCAGTACTATATATCTTACTTCCTCAGCATCTTGCTAGTGAATCTCCTGCCTGTCCTCAGATTAGTCCCTCAAGTTCCTCTCCCTCCCCAGAAGTCCTGCCTATCCTCTCCTGCCAGGCTGTTGACTCTTCAGTTCTTTATTAAACCAATCAGAAGGTGCCTTACGTAGATGAGGTAAAACAAAGACATGTCTTTACAGTCTAGAAAAGAAACAAAGTTTAAAAAGAGGACATTATTTTATTAACATGTATTTTTCTGATAGAAGTGATCAGGATATTTTTAAGGAAAGAGGGAGTGATTGCAATCCACAAATATATTCAGATTGGCCATCCACAAGATGCAATTTATAAAGTATCCAAAGAGAGTGTTTGGCATGGAAAATCATTTTCTTAGCATTATAGCTAAGGATATAGAGTGAACATTTCCTGAGGAAGAAGTGTGTGTATTGAATGGTTTTCTCACACTCATCGCCGGCATTTGTGATACTGTCTTGTCTATCTTGTGCTTCTATAGAATGATCTTACTCATTGTGGAGAGCAGTTTACAAAGAACAGACTTGCATTTCTTTAAATTTTGGAGGCCAGGGAGGCCAGTCAGTCTAAGAGGATGGAGTTGGACCTGCTGGGGTTCTTTGCAAGGCTTCATAATAGTGAGGAGGAAAAGAATCCTGAGTGCCCAGCATCAAGTCTTTCTAGAACTGACATCAATCTCATGGTGTAGACATAATCATCATTTTGAGTTATAAGATCAGCAGCAGCCCCTTCTAAGTTCATGGGAAAGAGATAATGTAATATTTCCAACAAGATTGAATCTGTATTTTTCCAATCAAGGTATCTTTAGGTTATACTTTATCTACAAAATATAATTTATGGGTTGTGGAGGTGGCTCAGTGGGTAAGAGTATTTGCTCTGCAAGCATGAATATCAAAGTTCACATCCCCATCATCCACTTAAAAAACTGGGCATGGAGCGAGAACATGAGGGAGAAAGTTAGGAACATGAGGGGTGCGTTCACTCATGGAGACGGTGGGACAGAACTAATGGGAGATCACCAACTCCAGTTGGAATGGGACTGATGGATCATGCGACCAAACCCATCTCTCTGAATGTGGCCAACAGCGGGGGCTGACTGAGAAGCAAAGGACAATGGCGCTGGGCTCTGATTCTTCTGCATGGACGGGCTCTGTGGGAGTCTTCTCAGCTTGGTCGATCACCTTCCTGGACCTGGGGGGAGTTGGGAGGACCTTGGTCTTAGCATAGAGTGGGGAACCCTGATGGCTCCTTGGCCTTGAGAGGGAGGGAGGGGAGGTATGGGTGGAGGGGAGGGTAGGGAAGGGGGAGAAGGAGGGGAGGGAAGGGGGAGGAGGAGGGGAGGGAGGGGGGAGGAGGAGGGAAGGAGATGGAAATTTTTAAATATAAAAAAAATAAACCATGAGAAAAAAAAAACTGGGCATGGCTGCATGTGCCTATAACCATAGTCTTGGTATGCAGGAACAGGCATGTTCCTCAGAGCTTTATGGTCAGCCAGACTCACCCACACAGCAAGCTGCTTGCTGTTTTGGCAAGAGACTCTCATAAGGCTAGGACATGGACAATGACAGAGGAAGAACCAGCCATTCTTCTCTGGTCTCCATATATACACATATGTTCACACACACCGCTGTGTAACACTATTCCTGTGGAAATGTGAACAAACATCTCATCCTAGATAGGTAACCAGCAACAAACCCAACTAAGGATATCAGTGGACTCCAACTATTTGAACACTTGATTTTTATTGGGGTCATTTACAAAATTGCGAGCAAGGGGTTACTTACAGAAGTAGAAATGACTAAAAGGCAAGAATAGCACCAGAAGTCCACCCCAGCATGGGGGACAGCTCACAAAAGCTGAAATCCTGGAGGGCACTACCCAACCTGATCTAATCAGTGTAGATTCAAGGGTGTCAGTTAGTCTGAGCTTCCTCCAGGCATCTTTGTTGATCTACTGTTTTCAAGTGGCTTGGCTGGTCTTGCAGTCTTTTAGGTATCTCAGGTAATCTAATGGTTTGCTTGGTCTAAGAGTCTTTTATGTATCTCAGATAACCTAATGGCTTGATTGGTCTAACTGTCTTTTAGGAATCTCAGATAATCTAATGGCTTTGCTGGCCTTTAGTCTTTTGTTAGCACAGATAATCTAATGACTTGACTCCTTTGTGAATGTCTCTAGGGAATCCTTCCAGCTTATATGCATCTGGGGAGTGAGAAGCATCATGGATCTTGTCAGTTTTAGAGAATTCCTGAAGGTTTCTACTTGTTCAAGAACTTCAGATCTCTCAAGCCTGATGGGCTGTTTGACCTCCCTTTAGAATATGCTGTGACTTTACAAGCTTCCCTGCAAGATGGGAAGTTTTATATCAGGGGAGCAAGTCCACACAGTATACACTCACACAATAATGGGCATAAAACACACATTGTAAAATGCAATCAGAAATATTATTATTATTACATATTGTTTTCCAAACACAATTTTAAGTTAACTGCTTCTGTTCACATTGATGTGTCTAAAACCCCTCCAGCATCAAATTTTTAGCAGTAGCCTATAAACTCTTATCATCATCGCTGTGGCATGTCTGACAGGAAGATATTCGAATTAACAGCTTAACCATGCCATGTAATTTGCCCTTTTGGTGTAATTCCTCATCCTGCTGAAGTTGTCGTCGTTCCCAGGACATGCAGCCTTTTGGATTGCCATTGTCTGAGCTCTGCTTCTAATGCCTCCTCTGTCTCACTGCATCCCTCAGACGTCTAGACGTCACCTGAACAAAATCTTTTCTCCGCAGCGCTCCCCTTGGCCACACGGTGCCATGGTGTTCTCAGTTTCACACAGAGAGAGCAGCTCTAATGGTTCCTCCACATGGCCTGGACAGAAGAGCTTCATGTCACCAGGAATACAAATAAGATTTCTCTGCTCAGGTTTTCTGCCTTCTGGACTCCTCCCTCTTTCCTTTTCTAATTGGTAGAAGATGTAAACAAATAAACACAGCAGAGGCACGCATTCTTTTCTGTACTCAAACTATTGAGGGTGGCTCCCATGGGTGTGAATTTTCTCAAGGATTTTCCCAAGTACAAACAGAACTGAACCAAGGAGGACAAAATTTTCAACAAAGCAGTTTGGCTCCTTTTCTCTTTGTTTCCTAAAGCAGTAGAAATAGCATTGCATTGCATTTTAGCCTAGTTAATGAGTTCACAAATATTTTTTAATTGCTAATATATGTGTCAGGTTCTGTGGCAAGCAAACCCAAAGGTTTCTTCTCTCATAAATCTTACAGATTCGAGCACGTGGAGGCTCAGGTCAGTGTGCTTCTCTCTTCTGGGCACTGACCTCAGGCTTCTCGGTAGCTCTGGTCAAGGAGGCCAGAGAGGAAAAGAGCAGTACAAGTTTCTCCATGTAATTGCCATGCCTTGCTACACAGCTTGGCTCCAAATACTTCTAAAGGAACCCGAAACTTCCTTCATTTTCCATAACAGTATGCAAATCATATTTAAATATCAGGTCACAACCTGCTTCTCCACTCCAATTCATTAATGTCCATGAGGATGTTCTATAAAACGGATGAAAATATACATAGTGACACAAATATGCAAAGCTAAATATCGACAGTAGAGAGATGCAAATTAACTTAACTGCCATGTTATTTTCCTAGCAGGAGACACCGCTAATATGAAATTTTATGAGGCATCACAGCACCCATAAAGCAAGAAAATAAATAACTGAATTTCCGAACAATGCGCGTAAACTTAGTATTACCTTTAACTGTGGAAAAGATACCTATGGTATATAGCCATTGAGGTCTCAGATTTGTTTAATTGATTATCACTAATGCCCCCATTGAAATTCAATTAAAAATAATATATCTGGCAGTAAAATATGACAGTTGAAGAAAGTTCATGAGTGACATTTTTATAAACTTGCCAAGTGTCTAGAATTAGGAGTGTGCTAGATACGGTCACAAGGTAGACTGTTCTCACGGCTAATACCTTCTGCTCTTTCACTGACTTTGATCTTCTGATAACTCTGGTTTCATTCACAATGGGTGGTAGGGGAACAGAGAAAAATGTATAATCCAATAAAAATAATAAAAAAGAAGGGGTGGTAAATGAAAATTCTGTATCAGATTAAATACTTGACATAGCATTGCATGAATTTTTACACCAAATCTCATTTTGACCTTGCAACAGTTAAGTCTATATTTATCAACAATATTTTCTCATTCACTAATTCAACTTTTTTTAATCATAGCTCCAGGTGCAACAGCTTTAGCTTCTGTCATGAAATAGACTGAGTGGTTTTAATATCAGATTCCTATTTTTGCCCTGTTCTGGATGCTAACATCCCAACTCCTAAAGGTGCCAGTAGATTATGAGTTTCTGACTAAGGCCTGCACTCTGGTTTGAGGATTGTCACTAAAATATATTCTTAAATCAAAGTGTTGATCAAACTCTTTCATAACTGACAGCAAAAGTTCAGATATTTCATCTCTGGAACTTTTTTATTATGCAAAACTCAGCCCTTAATACTGTTTATGAGGACGAATTGTAACAGAGTTTTCTTGTCACATAAGGATAGCCAAAATGAAGGTTTGTGTTTAATTTACTTTCTATTATTGTGATAAATACTTAAGCAAAAGCAACTTGAGAAGGAAAGGGTTAACTTCACCTTAGAGTTTAAAGTACTTCATGAAGTGAAGTCAGGGCAGGAACACAGGAAAGGAATCTTAGGCAGGAACTAAAGCAGAGGCCATAGTGGAACAGAGTCTACTGACTGGCTCTTCTTGGCCTGCTCTGCTTTGTTACTTTTATTTTATTTTTATTTATTCTTTCATAATTTCATGTTATATGTTTTTAATCAAATTCTTTACAGTACTCCAATTTTTCTCAGATCCTCTCCTCCACCCAATTTTGTGTTCTTCGTTGAAGGAAGGAAAAGAAAAGAAAAAAAGAAGAGAGAGTAAGAAATAAATAAATAAAGAAAGAAAGAAAGAACGAAAGAAAGAAAGAACGAACGAAAGAAAGAAAGATGGAGAGATAGATGGAGAGAGAGAAAGAGAAGAAGAAACAGAAGAAGCAGAAGAGGAAGAAGAAGAAGAAGAAGAAGAAGAAGAAGAAGAAGAAGAAGAAGAAGAAGAAGAAGAACAACAACAACAACAACAACAACAACAACAACAAGAAGAAGAAGAACAACAAGAAGAAGAAGAACAAGAAGTTGTTTATATCATGGAGTCATATATTAGGTTTGACTCACTCTGAGCCTGAGCCTGGGGCTTCTCCTGGAACTTGTTTGATATACCTACATTGCACATCTTTCCCCAGGTTTCTGTGAGACACAGCTTCACATATGGCTTCCCTACTGCCTTCCTGTAGGTACTTGTACAGAGAATGCTCCCTGTAGAAGTTATTTAAATGAGCATCTGAGAGCATCATTTATGAGCATCTGAGAGCATCATTTAAAAATAGCCATCCTTGGAGTGGAAACAGCAGTCTATTTTCAATTTTTAATTTTTTAATTCACATTATTTACTAAGTATATAACATCAAAATTATTTTTCAGAAAGAGTTATTATGGTTTTTTGTTTTCAAATATTTTGTATAAGCCAGAATTATGTATTTTGGCTTTATTCTCCTGAGTAACATGAAACTTCAAACAAAGAAATTAACTATCTGTTTCTATACCTGGACCTATACTGTTATACACAGGAGTAAATAAAATAGCTAACATCATTTTCTCTATTAGGATGAACAAATATTCCAGTTAGCCTACAATACCGATTTGTTCCTTGTTCTGCCATCATTTTCACTAATAGTGTGCCCTTCACTTTCGAAAATGCTTCAGTATGGAAAGCATACAAACAGACTTTGTGACAAATGATACTTTGCTTTGGATGAGCAGTGTCTCCTTTAAAGGCTTATATATTGAATGATTAATCTCCATTTGGCAGTGGCATTGAGATGTGATTGGATAATGAGGGTGACAACCTCATTAGGTACATCCTTTGTTGAATGGGATATTAGAAAGTGGGGATGATTACTAGAAGTACTTTTTCCAGCAAGTGTCTTTGAAATGACATTCTGTTCCCTGGACCCTTCCTATGTTTTTCAGTCTCATGCTGTAGAAGTAACGTTGCTTTGCTCTGCCTTAATCTTCATCCCATCCTGTTTATGATCTGCAATGGCCTAACCTGAAGGGGAACACACCAGATGAAGGACAATGCAATACATTAATCCTACCCTAGCTCTGAATAAGGTACACAAGGGGTTCTTTATTTCAGTGGGGGACTCATAGATCATAGTGGGGAACAGAAACGGAATCCAGCATCTAGGTGTGAGAGTTGGGACAGGGAGAGCAGTGGGCATGCACCTTTTGGTACCCAAAGCTGTGCCTAACGTGGTCCAGCTTCTTAAAGGCCATTGGCTGAAGGAAGTTCCTCATTACCTCTCCCTTTTGAGAGTTTTAAACCCAATACAAAACTATATACAATAATAACAGATATCAAGTATAAAATTAGAATTAAAGCCAGCATAAACAATATTAAGCAAAAAGCATATGCTAAATGCTTTAATAATTATTTTATCTTAAGAAGTCTAAGTTTTGTATTAGAAATGGCTTGGCTAAGTCATAAGAGGAAAGTAACTACAACTATCTAGTCTTCAACCCCATCATTTTATATTAGAAATGGCTGGGTTAAGTCATAAGAAGAAAGTAACTATGACTATTTAGTCTTTAACCCAATCAAAGGCCTGAGAAAGGAAATAATATTACTTAAGTAGGCAGGAAGGGCAATCAAGCAGCTTCCCGAATGTACAGTAGATGACAAAAACAACTGGCTACTTGGGAAATCACCCAAAGTCTCATTTGCAATGTTGAAACAACCAACTTTTGGTAAAGCCTAGAGTAACTGACAGACCATTTTCAGTGGCAGGAAAAATTTCAAAACCGTTTTACCCTGTCTTGACAAGGTTTGGCAGCCTTTTTCCTTGTATCCTGCTTGTCCTCTAGAGACACCGTGCATTTTGTCAGTAGTCAAGGCGTGAAAAGTTCCTTGCTCAAAGGTCAGTTTTGCCAAGAAGGAAACAAGCTCCAAGTGGAGTGTCTCCGGTGCTCAACATTCTCTTGGGAATAGATCGGTGCTGCCAGTAGAAATCATGTCTCATGTCAACAGAACCCTAAGTTATTTAAGTACCATATTCTACAGTTCTTTGAAGTGCTTGAAGATTAACTATCTATGTGGAATACAATCTATATGTATCTAAAGAACCTGATTAATCTAACTTTAAGTGTGACAAACATGGATGTCTATTGACATCCTTAATACCTATATAAGCTCAAAGGCTAAGACTTTATATTAGAATATTAAACAATTTTTAAACAACTGTGCAGCAAATAAGACAATGATCTCAAAATGTAAACAATTTATAAGTATCTTGATCAGAGGTAGAAATGTATAATGCAATATAATGAATATATCCTAAAATTATATCAATATTCAAAATGTCTTAGAGGTAGAATCATGCATGCATACAATATGACAAAATTACTTTTCATAGGTGTAGAAATATTGTAAACAGAAGTAGGAGCATATTCAATATAACAGATATAATTTTATTTTGTATCAATATACAAGAGACTCTATACCTCTCTAAATTTTCTATAAATAATAGCTCATAAGCATTCACTCTATTACTCACCATTACTGAAACTGTGAACAAAAACAAATGTTTCTCCTCTATTCTAGGGATGATGTCTGTCTTAGTCAGTGTTCTTTGCTGTGAAAGATACACCATGACCACAGCAACTCTTATACAAGAAATCATTTTATTGGTGCTAACTTACACTTTCAAAGGTTTAAACTTATAACAGCAGGGAGAATGTAGGCAGACATGTTGCTGAAGTAATAGCTTGGAGTTCTACATCTGGATCCACAGGCAGCAGAAGTGGGTGAAATTGGGACCTACCTTGGGATTTTAAACTCTCAAAGTTCAACCCCTTTGACATACTTCCTCCAAGACCACAGTTCCTAATCCTTTTAAGTAGTGCCCTTCCCTGTTGTTTGAGCACTCAAATATGAGAACCTCTAGAGGCCATTCTATTCAAACCATGCTGTCATAGTAATAAAAATAAATAAATAAACCACCAACAACAACAAAAACTGAAGCCTTAGACAGTCCTTGTCATGATTGTCCTGTTAATTCCACAATGATGAGCCAGGTAAAAGCCAAATTTAGGAAGCATCTGTTAAGAATTTTCATGGTGACTAAGTCATTTCACCCAAAAGGCAGTAGGTATATAAATTCTCTGACAAAAAAAGGAATGTGTGCCTTTCCTTTTGAGAGGGAATAAATATTTTTCCTTAATTTATTCCCCTCCATCTTCAAACCTTACCACTATCACTTCTGCAAATGGAAGGATGCCCAATTTATACATTTTATCCATTAACTATAGTCTGGACCTTTGAAATTCTTTTCCATCCAGGAGAGCAAGGTGAGAGTATTCATTTTTTTCTGCCTCCCTCAGCCATCAGAAGGCTCTTCTTCAATAAGTGAAGCTCTGCAGATTCTGTGGTTGGGTTGTTTATCTTATACTGAGCACAAAGAAAATTTATTTTTTAAATATTATAATTAGGTTACTGTTCTCTTTACTGAAGCATCTGTAGGAACATGAGTGTGTTTCTCTGAATGAATGAGCAGCCACATTTATTTTTATTAAATCTGAACCTGTCCTCTGAGAGAAATGAATTTAATTCTGTGTTCTGATATAAAATGCAATATTCTCTTTGTTTTAAAGTAAAACCCTGCTTTCTCTCCTCACAAAGAGGCTGCACTTTAATTGAATCTCCTGATTCCAATTTTCTGATCTGAGTTAGAATCTCCCTCAGATATAGGATAATGTTTTTGCTGATAAATGACTACATTAAAGTCTGTGTTTCCTCACATAAACAAATATGCATGAATCTATGATCTGTCACTGGCAGGGCGGTAGCATTGGTTATAATAATATTGTACCTTTTTTTTAGAAGTACCATCTGCAAATCAAAACAAATATTTTTTTAAAAATAAGAATTTATGTATATCTATATATAAATTTTTAAAAATTGGAAAGCAGTTTATAAACGTTCCGCTATTCAGATAGTTTCTTACAACTGTCTAGACAGGAATTGTGACAAAGAAAACAGTCATACATTGACCAACTACATCTTCACCTTAGCCAAGTTCAAGGCAGGAAAATATTTTCCTTTGAAAACGCCCCTTTAATATCAGATGATGACAAACGAAACCACTAATTGCTGTTACTGTAATTATGTGACCACAAAACCACAATGACTGAGGTAATTAATTATTACCTTTAATGGTTGACGGGAGCAAAGAGCTAAGGTAGATGCTGTTGACCTGGTGCTTCTCGACGGGCAAGGGTGAAAGCGATGGAAAAGCCTGGAGTCACCTGTGGGCTTGATGGGAAAACGCTGCTTTTCTGATGAGACTGTTCAAATGGCGTGGCTTGACAAATGTGCACAGCTCTCCTGTGTTGGGGTTTTCTGTGAAACTATGCAAACATCAGGGCTTGCTCAACCTGGACAGCTCTCCACCTCCTCCCACCCCCAGCTTCCAGTTACTTCCCCCTCCTGTGTAGCCCTCCCTCTTTTTCTACACGACCTCTCAAGCCAGGCTAGTTTGGGCCTACTCTTAATACCTCAGCCTCAGCGTAACTGGGTATTTCCCCACGGCTGTGACAATCTGACAAGAAACAATGTAGGGAAAAAGAAGGATTTATTTGGCTCCCAGCATGAAGTCATCATTAATCATAGTGGCAAGGGTATTATGACAGGAGCATAGCATGGCAGGTCTCACGGATTCCGGGGTGAGGAAGCAGAGAGAGAAATAAAAGCTAGTGCTCTGCTTGATCCTTTTTCTCGTTCAGTCTGAGACCCCAGCTCAGGTGATTTTGCCACTCTTCAGGGTAGGTCTTCTCAAATCATTTAAATCTCTCTGGTCACACCATAACACACCGGGAGGTTTATGACTTAGTTGACTCCAAATCCCAGTCATGATTACCCATCGCACATGAGACTTAGTTTACACAAGTCTAAGTGTTCTAAAAGCCCAAAGCAACACCTGCACAGCTTCTTCCAGTCCAAGCTCAGAAACCACTCTTGCTGCTTGGCATTTCTGCCACAGTTGCAGTGTGAGAGTGGCTAGACAGAAGAGCGCATGTGCCGTGGCCCACTGAGCTACATAAAAGGTTAAAACGTGGCAGTTAATCAGACAGGGCAGTTACAAACAAAGCAATAGATGAATTAAAATATACTTAGTAAGGATTTTAAAAACGCTATCAACTGCATAAATCTATACATTTGTGGAGTTTTCTTTTTAGAATCTCAAACTCTGTATTACTTCTAAAAATATAGTCATTTTCATTATTTACACTGCATTTCATCAGCTTTATCTTTCAAATACAGCATTGTAATTTTCCTGCGTAATCTCCTTGTACAAAAGACAATTTTATTGCAATAATATATATATATATATATATATATATATATATATATATATATATATATATAAATTAAACAGATGTTAAATGGCTTCTGAGAATGTTTTTTGTAAATTTTAGGGACATAATTATTTCAGTTAGGAAGAATTCTTATTGTCAGTCATCTAAACAATAATACAATTGGCTATGCAGAAAATAAGTTTTGAGAAAATGACTTATGTTAGTTACATCAGGATAAAACCTAACAAATGAACATATCAATTTCTCAGCGATAGCAATGAGTTGTAGCATTTTTTTCAACTTAATTTTCAGCTATGATTATAATATTCATGCAAATAAATAGAGGCCAGTCTTCCAAACCACATCTTTAATGATTAGAATATGTGATTTCTATTCACCATGAAAGTTTTTAATTTTATCTCTGCCTCTTTATATCAGAAAAGTATGAGAGAGCTAAGAGAATATCATAGAGTTGTGTAATTTCCCACAAATCTACTGAAAGGTTTCCATAGTGAAAATGCTATTCTGATTAGAGTTTTTCTAAGGAGAAAAAATAGGGAAGTCTTAAAAATTAAAGCATGATTTTTACCAATATTGTTTTTAAGAACTTTGTGACTCTGTTCTAGATCATGATCCTCATATTTAAAATTCAGCATATTTAAACTGTGCCATCATTGTACTCTTGTGTTTTGTTTTGATTTTTTTCTTCATTTTATTTTTGTGACATCCTCCTTAGTCTGAATTACAAACAAGGAGAATTTGGTTGTCAGTAAAAAATCTACAGAAATGTCTACAAAGAACCACAAAAGAAAAAATTGAAAAATCTGCATTTTTTTCTATAACAAGATGAACAAAAAAATAGTCTGATTAGGATTCATTGTTGTAAAAGAGGTCTTGTGTCCAATAGAGCTTGTTTAAGACAATTTTTTAGTTTAAGCTATAGAAAATTCATTGGAAACATTAGACACAGACCATCAATTTAATGATGATTTATTTAGTAAACCACCAGATACAAAGGGAAAATTTTAAAAAGGAAGACAAAAAAAATCTATTGAAATGTTGTTATTCTTTTTATTTTTTTAAGTAACTGATAAGTAAAAGAAATAGTTAAAATTTCAAAAAAGAGGGATCCGTTGTGAAGTGCTTTAGGGGATTATATAATATTGCAGAGTTTCTTGTTAATAAAGAAGTCCTTTCTAGAAAGTTATGATTCTTAAAGTAAAAGAAAGCTCTTATAATCTAAATTGACAGTAGGAAATTATTGCAAAACAAGGGAGACAGAATTAGCCGGGGAAGTTTATCTCTTACAGAGAACCACCATCTCCAAGTAGAGATAGTGATCAAGGCTCTAGAGCTGTCTTGTTAGCTGGATGTATTCCGATTGTTGACTTCAATGATGCTTTTTTCATTTAAAATACAACCTTGTTCTGTTTACAAATGTACAAGCAAGATGACAACTCTAAGTTATCATCTTCTCCCTTGATTTCTATTCATAGACACATTGCATCAAATATTCCCTGAGCTTTCAATACTGCATATCATCATATTATTTATCGCTTGACAGTTTTCATAATTTTTAATGCAAAATATTAACGTTTAAGGAAAAATACAGAGTGAAGGGAAAGGAAAGATGGAGAGAGACGATAGCTTGACTGTGTTTTAGAGAAATTACATACAAAGGAAAATATTAAAGAAACAGTTCATAGAGAATATGGCTATAAAATCTGTTTTTTTAACAAAGGGAATACAATGATTTTAGTCTTGTGTTTCAAAGTACTAAAATTACAATGAATGCTCCATATTCTATGTTAAATAAGATTACTTAGGTGGGTTTTTTCCAGAGGGAAAATTCCTAAAAGTGTGTTTTTTGAGCTCAATTTACTACTGGTTTTTGTTTTGTGCCAGACTAACCTGTAACCCCATTCATCCTCTCTTTAAAAATGTCAGACCATGCTGTGCCCTATGATCTTGTGGCTATTTTCTGGGTCCACAGAAACCATGCTCAGAGCATCCTTGCCATGTGTCTTCCAGTTGCTCTGTGGCAACTCAGGACCAAGAGGGTTCCAGATGTTACACTTTATCTTCACAGTCTTCCCGCTGTGATGTGGTGTGCTATATACCTAGGAGCACTGTCTTGGGTGATGGTTGTCATCCCTCCATCTTTCTAACTTTAATCCTGCCTTGTACAGGGTTATGTCTAAACAAACTAGTCACAAAGTACACTCCAATACAAAATAATACTCACAAGTATTATTCTCTTTTATAATATTTGTTTTCACTTTTAAAATTATAATTATGCTATTTCCATTCCCTTTCCTCCTGCAAGCACTCCCATTATCTTATCAATGAGGTTATGGAAGGAGTCAGAAAACAAAGCTCCAAAATGTAATGCTTAGAAGTGTCAAGTGCTTTAATGGACGGGTTTAGAGGCAAGCCCTATTCTGTATTATCGCTGACCTTTCTCCTCCTCTCCCCCTCTTTCTCCAAGAATCTAAGAATTCCTATACCCCAAGGTGACTGTCAGATATTAGTACCCTGTCCCTTAAAGTCAAAAATACTACATTTTTTTTTCTATCAACTCTCAGGGGAAGAGCTAACCACAAAGAAACTCTTTGGTCTATCTTATTTGATGACAGCAAATAAGATCCTCCTTTTTAGTAGGTGTCCACAGTATATTGGAATAGAAGGGATTCCACACAGGGCAAACGAGAAGAACCCCACCAATGGGCCACGCTGGTTTCTATCAAGATCTGTTAGTCTTAGGTCAGATCCCAAATGTCAGTTACATCTGATGGGGGCATCGATGCTTTATCACAGCTAAACACCAAATCAAGTTCTCTTGGAGCCTGGCCTTTATTTGCGAAGGGTACCATGAACAATAAATTTTGTTTAGTGGATATTGTATACTTTTTCTCTTTTAACCTGCCTTTGTTACAGGTGTGCTGATCACACATCTTGGGACAAGGAGAAATGCTACCATAACTTTCTGGGACTACTGTTGAGAATCTCTGACTCCTTGGAACATGAGAAGATGGGAATTTTTGAAAAACATATTTTATTTTTTATTTTTTATATCTCCCAAATGAGAGACCAACTAACATTGTGATTTGATGGATGTTTTTATTCAACACTGATTAATTTGGTAGAGACTATGCTAGTCCATCTTGTTAATTTTATTAAAATATTTAACTATTTTTTTTTGGTTTTTCGAGACAGGGTTTCCCTGTAGTTTCTAGAGCCTCTCCTGGAACTAGCTCTTGTAGACCAGGCTGGCCTCGAACTCAGAGATCTGCCTGCCTCTGCCTCCCCAGTGCTGGGATTAAAGGCGTGCGCCACCACCACCCGGCATTAAAATATTAAACTATTTTATAGTTAATTTAGTTTACATGTTTAAAATGTTGACTTACATAATGCATTTACATAAGTATTTATACTTTAAGTTTAGAAAGTTATTTTGAAATTTTATAATATTTGAAGCTCTTAAAACCGTGTTCCTTAGGCTCTTCCTTTGTTATTCCTTGATTTAGTTTTGTTTTGTTTTGGTTTGGTTTGGTTTTTCAAGACAGGTTTTCTCTGTAGCTGTGGAGCCTGGCCTGGAACTCACTCTGTAGACCAGGCTGGCTTTGAACTCACAGAGATTTGCCTGCCTCAGCCTCCTGAGTCCTGGGATTAAAGGTGTGCACCACACCTCATTCAGTTTTAAAATGAGGATGTCCAGCATATATTGGAAGCAGGCAATTGGTTTTTTCATTTTACATATGCAGAGTGCATTGCTTAGAGGCTTATCTGAGTACAAGAAAAATTTTGGATCTTTACATAGCTAGGGAAGTTTAAAGTTGGAATTAAAGCATTTTTGCATCATGAAATGGCCATGAACCTAAGCTAAAGGCAGAACCTTAAGGTTTTCATGGCTTCCATCCGCTAATGTGCTTCACCCCTTGAACAGCCTGGCTGTACTATTTGGGAATGTTGAAGATTCTTTAGGAGGTGGAAGTTTATTGCTAGAAGCTGGTTGTTGGGGTTGGGTATTGAAGCTTGATAGCCTGGTCCCATGTGCAACTGACCAGCTACCTCTGCTCTTGCCACCCTACTTTTTTCTCCGTGATGGAATGATCCCCAAAGTCTGTAAGCCAGAATGAAGTCTTCCTTGCTTAAAGTTCTTCTTGCTGAGAGTTTGGTGGGAGCAATAAAAAAATGTAACTAATATACTTGTCTGAAAATTGGTTATGATACCATTTTTTCAAGACCCAAGAGAAGGAGTGCTGCAGAGAATTTGAACAAAGAACTTGGTAATTTTCCCTTCTCAGTCCATAACATGTCAAAATAATTTTTCCAGTCACCTTTTTTATTTTATTTTATTTATTTTTTTTATTTTTTATTAGATTAAAAAATACCAATACAAATTCCCACTCCCTCCCCTCCTCCCATTCCCTCCAGACACCTTACTACCCCACCCCCTTCAATCCTAAGACAAGGTAAGACATTTTGCTTTGTGGAAGGTCCAAGGCCCTCCCTACTACATCTAGGCTGAGCAAGGTATACATTCAAAGAGAATAAGATCCCCAAAAAGCCAGTAGATACAGTAAAGATGAATCCCAGTGCCAATGCCAGTGGCTCCTCAGTCTGTCCCAGCCATACAACTGTCTACTACATTCAGAGGGACTAGTTTGGTCGTATGCTTCTTCCTTCCCAGTCCTGCTGGAGTGGGTGAGCTCCCATTAGCTCAGGTAAACTGTTTCACTGGATGAACCCTTTATGGACTTGACCTCTTTGCTCATAATCTCATTCCTTCTACTCTTCAATTGGGCCTTGGGAGCTCATCCAGTGCTCTGATGAGGGACTCTACTTCTGCTTCCCTCTGTTGTTGGATGAAGGTTCTATCATGCTATTTAAGATAATCATCAGTCGCCGGGCGGTGGTGGCGCACGCCTTTAATCCCAGCACTTGGGAGGCAGAGGCAGGCGGATCTCTGTGAGTTCGAAACCAGCCTGGTCTACAAGAGCTAGTTCCAGGACAGGCTCCAAAGCCACAGAGAAACCCTGTCTCGAAAAACCAAAAAAAAAAAAAAAAAAAAAAGATAATCATCAGTCTTACTACAGGGCAAGGACCAGTAGTTCAGGCACCCTCTCTTCTATTGCTTAGTGTCTTAGGTGGTGTCATTCTTGTGAATTCCTAGGAATTTTTCTAGAGCCAGGTTTCTTGATAACCCCATAATGACTCCCTCAATCAAGCTATCTCTTTCCTTGCTCTTGTAGCTGTCATTCCTCCATCTAGACTATCCCATTCCCTCAAGTTCTCCTCAACCCTCACCTCCCCTCCTCTTTTTCCTTTCCCCTTCTACCTCCTGCCACCATGCTCCCAGTTTTTTCAGGCAATCTTGTCTAGTCCCAATTTCCAGGTAAGTCTATATATGCTTTTCTTTGGGTTCACCTTATTACTTAGAATCTCTAGGATCATAACTCTAGGCTCAATGTCCTTTATTTATAACTAGTATCCACATATGAGTGAGTACATATCATATTTATTTGTGAAGCTTCTACAAAGTAAGGATACATTCAATAAGACAAAGTGGCAGCCTACTAAATGTGAAAAGATCTTCACCAACTCCACATCAGACAGAGCACTGATATATCCAAAATAGATAAAGAACTCAAGAAATTAGACATTAAAATTCTAAATAACCCAATTAAAATGGGGTACTGAGCTAAACAGAATTCTCAAAAGAAGAATTTCAAATGACCAAAAGATACATAAGGAAATGTTCAAATTCCTTAGCTATCAGGGAAATGCAAATTAAAACAATTCTGAGATATTATCTTACACCTGTCAGAATGACTAAGATCAAAAACACTAATGATAGCTTAGACTGGAGAGGATGTGGAGTAAGGGAAACACTCATCCATTGCTGGTAGGAATGGAAACTTGTACAACCACTTTGGAAATCAGTATGGTGGTTTCTCAGAAAATTGGGAATCAACCTACCTCAAGATTCATCAATACCACTTGGGAATATACCCAAAAGATGCTCAATCATACTATAAAAGTATTTGTTCAACTATGTTCTTAGCATCATTATTTGTAATAGCCAGAACCTGGAAACAACCTAGATGCCCCTCAACTGAAGAATGGATAAAGTGTGGCACATTTACACATTAGAATACTACTCAGTGGTAAAAAACAATGACATCTTGGATTTTGTATGCAAATGGATGGAATTAGAAAACATTAATCTGAGTGGTGTAATCCAGTCACCTTTCTAAACAGTTATCATTCTTCATCAAAAGTAAGTGCAAAATAAGTATTTTTCCTTAGTCTTGGGATTTTGATTTCTTGTTTTAAATCATCTCTATTGTGAGCTACATCACAAAAAAATCCAGGTATTTTTCACATACAATTTAAAAATAGTAAGCAATAAACATCACCTGAAGAATTAGAATACTATCGATTTCTCTTCAGTGGTCTTCTAAAATATATTATCTTTTTTGTCTTCTCAGAGTTAACCATTAGGCAGAAGTTTCTGTCCCACCCGCCACTTTGCAAATAACTGCAAGGCTTAATATTAATAATAAATGCTCAAGTTTTTTGTTGGGTTTAATCTTAATAAAAGCCATTCCATCAACACAAAGAAATCCAGTCAAACCAGATTAGACCAAGTTAAAATGCCCATGTTTAATAAATGTGGCACTCTCAGGTAGACTGAGACAGCATGATAGGAAGAGGAGCCCATGCAAACTGAAACCATGTGTTCCTTTTTCCGGTGCAAGCCTAACTAGCCCGTGGGAGTGGTCTTGACCCTCCCTAGGGAAGGGGTCAGCACTTGGCAGGCTGAGAATTGGAGTCCAGACTGGGGCAACTCCCAGGCCCGGGGCTTCAAATCATTCGTTACTAGCTATCTCTTACATTTTAAATTAAGCCATATTTCTTATCTAACTAAGCCATATTTTTTCATGTGCTTAGTACCTGTTTTCAGTATGGCATGCCCATCTTGCTGCTCTCTGCATCTGCTGGAGACTCCTTTTACTCTGACCTTTTCCCAGCATTCTCCTAGTCTGGCTCTTCTGCTCAATATCTTTCTGTATGGTTATTGACCAGTCAGCTTCTTTATGAAAGCAATCACAATGACATGTATTTACATAGTGTAAGGTAATAATCCATAGCAGACCACCATTAACTATTATTTGATTTCATGTGATACAAACCTTTCCTTTTTTTTTCTTTCTTTTTTTAAACTTTTTTCCATTCAAAAATTTACACTTCCTACTCTCCTCTCACTCCCCTCCCACTCCCCCACTTACCCTCCTCACTCCTCCTCCCTCCTTGTGAGAGGGCAGGGAACCCTGCCCTGTGGGAAGTCCAAGGCCCTCCCCCCTCCATCCAGGCCTAGGAAAGTGTACATCCAAATAAACTGGGGTCCCAAAAAGCCAGTACATGCAGTAGAAACAGGTCCCAGTGCCATCATCAATGGCTTCTCAGTCTGCCCAATGGCAGCCACATTCAGAGAATCCTGTTTGATCACATAATTGTTCAGTCCCAGTCCAGCTGAATTTGGTGAGCTCCCATTAGATCAGGCACATTGTCTCAGTGGGTGGATCAACCCCTCATGGTCCTGACTTCCTTGCTCATCTTCTCCCTCCTTCTGCTCTTCAACTGGACCTTGGGAGTTCAGTCCATTGCTCTGATGAGGGTCTCTATCTCCATCCATCACTGGACAGAGATTTTATAGTGATATTCGAGATAATCATCAGCGTGATAGTGGGGCAAGGAAAGACAGTTCAGGCACCCTCTCCTTTGCTGCCCAAAGACCTAGCTGGGGACATCCCTGTGGACACCTGGGATCCCCACTAGAGTCAAGTCTCTTGCCAACCCTAAAATGGCTCCCTTAATGTAGATATCTTTTTCCCTTCTCCTCTATCTGCCCTTCCTCTATCTCCACCCTCCCTCTCCCCCAAGCTGCTGCCAGTCATTCCCCTCTCCTTTCCCTCTCCCTCTCTCCCTTCTCCCAACCTCACCCCCACCCCAACACCCACCCCCATGCTACCAACTTTTGCCCGACAATCTTGTTTGCTTCCAATTTCCAGGAGGATCTATACATGTTTTTCTTTGGATTCATCTTGTTATTTGGCTTCTCTATGTTTGTGAAATACAGGCTTAATGTCCTTGGTTTATGGCTAGAGTCCACTAATGAGTGAGTACATACCATAATCTTCTTTTTGGGTGTGGGTTATCTCACTCAGGATAGTGTTTTCTATTTCCATCCATTTGCATGCAAAGTTCAAGATGTCATTGTTTTTTACTGCTGAGTAGTACACTAATGCATACATATCTCACACTTTCTTTATATATTCTTCCACTGAGGGGCATATAGGTTGTTCTAAATCTTTGAGTTATGTACATCTATGTGTGTGCACATACACCATAATGCATGTGTAGAGGTCAGAGGATAGCATAAGCCAATTTCACCATGTCGGTTTCAGGAACTGACCTTACATTGTCAGAATAGCAACTTGTGTCATTATTTTTTGAGACATCTTTCTGGACCTGGATCTTTATTTCTGAATACTACTGTGTCACATTAATTTGACATGCTAAACTTTGATTAAGAAGAACTGTATGCTCCTTCTGAATCTGTCTCTCCCACATTAGGAGTATCAGCATAGCTCCTACAACAGGTGAGAGAAAATGCTACATTTGTTGAACTATAAAGCTTTCAACAATTTGCTCTAATAAATTTCTAATTAATATTTAAGGAAAAACAATTCTTTTACTGTTATTCTGATTCTCTTCCTAAGAAATAGTCTCAAAAGTGACAAAAAGATGAATCAATACAAAGACAGTGATGTGCCCTCAAGCATTTTTTTGGAAGACTTTGTCTATTGCAGTCCCACCCATGAAAGTACATAGAAATACCTATCTTCAGTATGCAGATGCATAAATATTAATTTTCATCAGAGATCAGGGTGAATCTGTGCTGTCTTGTGATCTATCTAATGGCCAACTTAATAGGACACTAATATTCATTCCATACATTTTGGACGTACACATAGGCATTGATAAGTGAAAGAAGAATGTTTGCTTTTAGATGACTGATGTAAAATTAAGATGTATGCTGTGCAGTGGCTGAAGTTACAGAGTTGAATTTTCTGCTATGGAAGTCAGTTTAACTAAAATTCTCTAACACTAGTATTCTACTTTTAAATTATTTCATTTGTAAATTTTCTAGTAGTGAATTTCAGTCCTTTTTTAATAACTATTTTCAACAACAACTGATAATACTATATATACTATTAAAATTAAGGGCCAATTGAGGAGTAGTGTAGTACCTAAAGTATTGGAAAATTCTGAATATATATATATATATATATATATATATATTCCTTAATGTGTTTGTGTATGTATAATTGATTCAACTGAAATCATTAAATAATGGGTGAGACAAAGAACCACTAGCCATTTTCTGTCACCAAATGAAACTTCCAGTACTGGGATTGGGTGACATCTAATAGAGCTGTTGGCCAATGGGATCCATGAATTTCTTAAACAGCCTAGGCCATTTCCAAGAGTATAGTTTGCTCTTCACAAACTGTTGTTAAGGCCCCACAGCTGAAAACAACAACTGTACAACTCATCTAACCGGTCCCAACATGGAAACTTCACCTCTACATCTAGCATCTTTGGTACAGGAAAATTATCTCTATGTTATCGAAAAAGAAAAGCAAATACCAACCCACCCACAAACCCTTTGATCTATAATGATATGCTGCCTGCAAGATGTGTTAGGGCAATGATAGTACAAAGCTTATGGTATCCAATATCTGATTTGACTTAAGGCCTACTCAATGAGATGGAACCCATATCCTACACTGCTTTGGCAAGAAAGAATCTGAGACTAGATAGCTCAGAATCCTAGGGTAAACCCAAATAATACTGGTCTAAAATAAATGTATCAATGAAATGACTCATAATGACCAATTCTCATATACTCATAGGTCACTGACTTGTTCAGCCATCATCAGAGAACCTTCTTCCTGCAGCAAATTGAAACAAATATAGAGACCTACAGCTATATATTTTGCAGAGAATGAGAGAGCAGTTAACATTCAGCCCTAAATGAGATGTTACCATCAAATTCCTCTACTCAGTGCTCATAGAAACATGTAGAAGAGGAGGCAGAAAGAATGTAAGAGCCAGAGGGGATGGAGGGCACAAAGAAAACAAGGCCCTCTGAAAACATATGATCAAAGCTCATTTTAACTCACAGTGACTGAAACACCATGTCCAAGGACTGCACATGTCTGCACCAGGTAGTGTGCTTAGTACGGATTCCAGTGTGCTCTTCTTATGGGGTTTCTGGGTGTCTAAATAAGTAGGTCTTTGCTTCTTGTCTCTTCTCTTCAGCTATTTTCCTTGTGTTTATTTGTTTCGTCTAATTGCAATATGCTTTTTTAATTTTATTTTAATTACCCCTTAGAAGTCTGTTTGTTCTCCAATGAGAGGCAGGAAGGTGGCAGATCTGAATGGGGGCAAAGTTGGATGGGACTGGGATGGGAAGAGGGATAGAAATAAATAATCAGTAAATATTATGTGAGAAAAAAAATCTATTATCTTTTTTAATTTAAATAACATTTTTTTCATGTATTTTCCATACCAACCAGTTTCCCCTCCCTCCTCTTCCCATTCCCTCTACTTTCTCACTTATATCCGTTCAAAAAGGGGCAGGCATCCCATGGACTCGTGAAAAGCAAGACACATCAGTTTGAGGCAGGAAAATATGGTACAATTACACAATGGAGTACTACTCAGCTGTAAAAAGTGATGATCTCATGAAATTTGCAAGCAAATAGACGAAACTAGAAAAAAAAATCATTCTGAGTGAGACAATCCAGACCCAGAAAGATGAACATGGTATGTACTCACTCAAAGGTGACTATTAGCAGTAAAGTGTAGGATAACCAACTTAACAATCACAACCCCAGAGACTCTGAATAATAAGGAGGGCTCAAAGAGTGAGTCATGGATTTCCCCTGGAAGGGAACATAGAAAAGATCTCCTGGGTGAATGGGGGTGGATGTTGAGGTGATGGAAGGAGAATCAGAGGGAGTGGGTTGGGATGAGTGGATGTGGGAGACAGGTTGGAGGCAGAGTGGAGTGGGACAGTAACCAAAATAGCTATACAACCAAAGAGAAACAATAACTAAACCTTTAAGAGTAAAGTTATTTCAAACAAAAACAGAAAAATAAATAATAGTTGTCACTGAGACTACCTACAAAGTTCTACTAAATTTTGCTACTTGAGTTGTTCTAACAACTACCAAACTCAAGTCATTAGCTTGGGAAACTTAAGTAAGTTTGCCTTTCAGTTGTGGACTTGCCATTTGCATCTTCACCCAGACATGAAAGGAAAATGTTTGAACAACCCCTGTAATGAACATGTTTTACTTCCCGTTCATTCAGTATGGTAATATCTGAGAACTGTACAGCACCTATTCGCATTCATTTGATATTATAACTAATCCGAAGATTGTTTTAAATCATGGAAGTGGATGCACACAGATTAAACACAAAGTCTAGGTGCCTAGGATATTTTATATGAGCGAAGAATCCTAAATAGTAATTGATAATTTCAAAATGTTAGTTTTATCAGTAGTGTTACCACTGTTGATATATATGTTGCTTTTGATTTTTTTCATTTAAAGAGCAATGTTAAATGATCTGCATAATTTTTCCATATGTTATTCAACATTTCTCAGTTTGTGGTGTTCCAAGATTGTGGTGGTATACCAAGGCAAAAAGAAATATCTCCTACTAATAGTTATTAAGTAATTGGGAACAAAACATTAGTAAGTATGCATGCCCCACTAAAGACTTAGCTGCTAGTCAATTACATCACACCCATTGAAAACATTTGTAATTTCATTTTTATGTAACTGTCATGTCAACGAGGTATATTTAACTACTGCGTGTTAAGTATAGAATCAAATCTGACACCATGCTCTTTCTTCTTGACACAAATTTGATTTTCTACTGTTTGTTCAGTCACAGAAATTATTGAGATAAAAATATATGATGCAGAAGAAACCAGTAGAATATATTATGATGTCTCTGTGAATTGGCTGAAGTGTCATAGCTTTACTTGATATGGTCTGTGACTTGTGTAGTAGGATGATTTTACATTAGCTTTTTGTAGACGTAATTTCAATACACACTTATGACTGTCATAAATTCGCAAACGTACTTCCCTCTAATTACAAACCTTAGCAATAACACTAAAATTTCCTCTTTGGGGGCTGAAGAGAAACCTCAGTGTTTAAGAACAGTAGACCTACGTTCAGTTCCACGTTCAGTTCCACGTTCAGTTCCACCCGCATAACGGAGCCTTCCGGCCTCTGTGATGACTCATACTTGTGTGTGTGTGTGTGTGTGTGTGTGTGTGTGTGTGCGCGCGCGCACGCGTGCGCGGAGAAAAGCACTTGCAATTAAAACTACATTACTTTTTAAATTTACCTGTCTTGTGGTTTGCAATATCTACTTAAGAATGATTGCCTGAGCTTCTCTGCCCATACCATATTATCTGTTCTGCTCAATTTTCACAGAACATGCCTGTTTTTAGCCTTCCAGTACTTTTTACCAGAGGCAAGCTATCCTCACATATTATCTTTGAACTGGAAAGTGTTTTTATTATCCCCCTTCCTTTTTTATAACCGCAATTAAAAATGTTATCACAGCTTTCTTTTCACAGGTTTTAGCCACTTTTACTAAGAACTATTACTTTTTAATGCCAAGGTTAAGTGGATGTGATTGAAGAATCATATCATTGCTATTATGATTAATAAAAAGTTATTATATTTACACTTCTGTTTAGGAAGTTACTCTGAGTTTTCTAGGTCTATATTCACAATGTTTTTAAATGGTAGGGTTTTATTCTTTCTTTCAAATATTTATAATTCACTTCTGCTTTTTATGTCATATTCCTGTTAGAGAACTTTAGAAGAGAGATAACATCTGTCTTGAGTTTCTTCCTGATATTTCCCTCTTCTAAATATTTTCCTTTTATTCCACAATATTGTTGTCATTTTAATCAGGCTGACATTTGCTTAATTTTAAGTTTTATGACTTACAAAACTGTTCAAATAATGTTATAAATGTACTTTTATTAATAGTTGACTTGCTATGTCCTGTATGCTCTTTTCTTCGAGTGTGAAAGATTGGCTAAAGAGCCTGTATTCAAACCCCAATTCAAACTTATTAAATGTGCCTGCTTGAGCAGGTTATCCTATGTTTCTCAGACTCAATCCTTTCATCTGTAAAATGATAGAAGTAACTATGTGACTCAATTGTATGAAAAATTCTGAAAATCATGCATGACTCACTTTAAATACTTAATAAATTTTAGCTGTCATCATACTAAAATAAACTTGTTCCTGATGAGACTATTAAAGAAATCATCTAATAATTCATATGGCATATTTTAATTAGATTATTAAATTAGTAGGATATAATTTTTAGAGATCTTGCACCTGTATTCATTAGTGCCATCATCCTATAATTTAACTTTTTGAATTTTCATAAGTTTAAGATTAAACTTTTGTGAGTTTTATAAAGCATCAACCAACATACTATCATTTTCTATCCTCTGTATAAATTTGTAACATAGCAATTATTTTGAAGGTAAGATAATTCAAAAGTTAAAAAAAAAAGTAACCGCAGCCCCAAAACCTTTTTCAAAGGTGAGTTATGCCATGGATTTGGTTATTAAAGCTGTATGCAGCTTCTGAGTAATCTTACTTTTTTAATTTTAAAGAATCCTACTGCAACTATTTCTTCTGTTTAGAATTGCACTGTGCTTATATCAACTCTGTGTTGTCTGTATTTGCTATTGTCTAACACAGACAAATTCATTTTCTCCTTTCGATTGCATAGAAAAGGAGAGGGCGGTACCAGCCATCCTCTGAGCTATGTGTGAAGGACTTGAAATAGTCCACAATATATTCTAAGCATATTTGCATATCATGACTAATGGAAGCCTGGTGAATACAAGGGGCGAGCAACTGGCCTGTAAGCCTGGGCACTTTCTAAAGAGAGACTGCACTGAAACCAGAACAGGAACTCCAGTTTCTGTGGTCTATGAGCTAGACCATGTGGCTAGAGCTAGTGGGTTCATTTTAAGAGAGAGTCTCCAAGAGGAGTTATTGACAAGGTGAGTCCAGTAAAAAAAAATCTGTGCACAGGCTGTCTAAACTGACAGGAATTGTCAGGAGTGCTCTGCTGAAAAATGGACATAATACTAAGATTTCTAAGGGAAAAGCTAGTGCCTATTCACATGTACACATATCTAACCTACCAACAAACAGGATGGGCAAGACTTGACCTCAAATAACCAGTGATATAGTTCCATCTAATGAAAGGAAAGCATGCCCCAGCTTTCTTTTCTTCACTGATTTTCCCTTAATTTTTAAGTTCCTAGTTAGCCTTTCGTTGCAGTGAGTAAATGATTGTATATCCATTATGAGTGCTGACTTTGTTTACAAATAAAGACAGTATGTGGGACTTTTACTCCTTAGTGGCATATGATCCTAATTGGATGGTACTCAAAGTACAATGACAAAAAAGATTTACTGTACACTTTGTTCTCTACTATTAATCATTTCTATTACTGTCTAAAGTCTTTAAAATTAATAAAAACAAAAAGAAAAGCTTTCATTTCTACTATGTACCTATATCCCTGTTATATATATTCTGTCATTACCACTTTTAGCTACCACTAGTCCCCTGGTGAATGTAGAGGTAAGAGACATTTTCACATTGTTTGATAGCATCTCATTGTACATTTGCCCTTCATTACTCATGGGTTCCTTAATTTAGAACCATGCCACTCAGTAAAAAGAATATTTGCTGCTCCAACAGCAATGTTTACATACCCCGTCCCTGTCCATTCAGGGATATCTGTTATATGGCAAAATTTTGAATTTCCCAACATTCCTACACTTAGTTAGGTTCAAGAAGACAACACTGATCTCCTGTTTTAATTCACATCTGGAACAAATGCCATTTAGTAGTGTACTTATGCTGATTTTTATTATTATTAAAGTTTAGTTGGAAATTTCACTGAGTGAAGTGATTCCCAAACACATTTCTAAAAGGCTGTCTAATGTTCCCAGAACAATAAATCTATGGTGTGTCGCGTGGAAGAATTACAAGTGTTAGATAAGCTTCTGATACACTTGAGTTATGGTGATGTTGGCCATGAGTTTAATGTTAATGAATCAACAATGTATATTAAATGGATGTATTTAAGCTGAAGCACACATAAATAAAGGATATTGATCACTTGATGAAAAGGTATTGATTGAACACTTGAAGAAATTTAACTATGTATTTCCACTAGCAGTATGGGTTCAGATATTTATTAATTCATTTTTCCATCTGACTCTATGAAACACTGTTACTCTGAGTAATGAGAGTACCTCCACCATAATGATAAAAGACATAAAAACTTACAAATAATAGTACAAATCAGTAGATTCATAAAATATTAATTCAGACTTTTTTACTTTTAAATTAGCAGTGAGTTATAATATTTACTTTTGAAATGGTTCAAAAACTGAAGAAAATTTCACATTTGGATCTTGTGAATATGGGTGTGTGGTATAGTATGAAAAAGAAGTGGCCCTTAAATGATCATTTGGTAAACTCTTGATCTCTGTCTTGAGGATCTAAACTTTAAGAGATATTTGGGACATGAAGACTGTGAATACATCAGTGAGGAACATTGATTTACTGACATCACTTGGTGATAATATTAGAAGATGGTAGAAGGTGGGACCTGGATGGAGATGGGATATCATTGGGGTAAATATTTAATGCATATTATATCTCTTCTAACTTTCATTCTTGTAGACAGAAGTTTCTATCCCACCAGGTTCCATTCCTGGAGGCAGTATCACCATTTTGGACAGTGTTGTGATGAGAACCAATGGCTGGCTGTTTTGCTTTTCTGACCTTCAGGTTGAAACTTCAATATCAGTCTCGGGGTTTTTATTAATCATGCTACATATTTTGCTTCTGATGTAAGCAGCCTCATCCACCATATGTTCTTCTCTGCCTGGTTTTGTTGCTGTGAAAAAAAAGAAAAGAAAAAGACAAACAACAAAACAACAACAACAAAGCACACTAACAGAGCACATCGACTCCTGCACATCACTAAGTGCCAGCCTTTGGGAGGGATCTACTCTTATTTCACAGGTCAGTCTCTAAGGAAGATAATTATCCCTTCAGACATCTACCTGCATTGATAAATATGAGCATCTATCTAGAATTACCAGAGAAGTCATCACTGAAAAGATGACTTTCGAGTTAGATTTTAGGAAAATGAAGAGCTGGTTTATAGATGTTTGGGTGAAGCATGAGCTATGAAATTTAAATTACCCATAATTATACCACATATTGTTTGAGACTGGTACAATGATGAAATACAGGACACAAGTTTGAGTGCCACATCTGTTTTCTAGGAAATAAGAGACTTATTAAGAAATGGTGGCAGTGCTATGGGGGAAAGTGTTCCAGCTCTAAATGTGAATTAACAACAAAAGATATCAGAGTAGGAACTAGAATGAATACACGACAAATAATCAAAAATGACTTCAACTATTTTAATATGAGCAACTGAAAATAGTGTAATACTTCAGACAGTCCAGAATCAAGGGCGAGAGGATTGCAGAAACTCAGTCTTAGTATATTCTTTGTTATCCAAGGGAGGTGTGGACAGAACCATGTCGGGTGGGCTAAGGAAGTAAAGGATTTGTTCATGGGAGAGTTCTCAGCTGTATTTGAAAGCCATTGGACTCCGTCAAGTGAAATTGCCTGAAGTGAATGCAGGTCAGTTGTAGAGAAAAGAGCATGAAATGCCACTCCCCTAGAGGTTAAGAAGATGGGTAAAATATGGAGACTAAAGATAGAGCTATAAATGGAAGAGGCAACCATTCTCTGGAAAATGAGATTGAAATGTTTCAAGGACAGGAGACTGGTGGTTTCCATCACAGATCCTGGAAATTCAGTAAGTTTGAAAAGCTCAGGCATAGATATCTGGCATCCCATTAGCGAGGGACATTTTCCTGCACACATTGAGGTGGCCAAAAATCTGATGAAATGACTTTAACTTGCCAACTTGATAAGAGCTAGTATAATTTGTAAAAGAACATTCTCAACTGAGACAATACCCTGCACAGATTAACCTATGGGCAAGCACGTGGAGACATTGTCTTGATGGATGATTGATGTGAATTAGGAAGGGCCTAGTTCACTGTGTAAGTTGCTACCCCTGGGCTAATGTTTCAAAATGGCGTATGACAGTAGACTGAGAAAGCCATGAAGAGCAAGCCAGTAAGGAGTGTTCATCCACGGCTTCTGCTTCATTTTTTGCCTTCAGGTTCCTACCTTATGTGACTACCCTGACTTCTGTCAACAACAGAATTTGGCTTGATAGTTTTAAAAAAGAAACAAACTCTTTTATCTCTGAGTTGCTTTTGGTAAAAGTGTTTGATCACAGCCATTGAAACCTAACAAAGCATACAGAATGAGAGGTACAAACAACTGTTCCCACAGTTTTGTTATGAAAGAAGAGTTGGCATAACGATGTTTTCTGTAAGTGGGAAAATGTGAAACTTGGCTGGTTTGCTTTTTAATTTGAAAAATTATTTAGAATGAAGAATCTTTATAGTGAAGACCTGAAATGTAGAAAGAAGAGAGGTGATTTAACAAAAAGTTTTGTGTAAATGGAGCCCATGTCTATATGTGTGTGTGTGCGTGTGTGTGCATGCGTTTACAGACGATTCCTATTCCCACCCTTCTGTCTCTCCCCCCCAAAAAATTTATCCTGGTTTCCCTCCCTCATTTTGTCCCTCTTCTCTTCCCTCACTCTCACATTCCTTTATTTTCCTTCTATTATGTAGATTGGTTTATTCCCCACTGGTGGAAACTCGAGTCTATTTTAATAATAATTTCATTTGCAGAGTTTATGAAAAGTGTACTTATCTTGAGATAATTTAGCTTTTTACTGAGTTGGGTGTAAAACTCTAACACACTATTTCATTAAATTAAAGCATATATGCATTTTAATAATTAAATATATGCTGTAGTTTTGTTATTGTTTCAATTGCTCATTTTGCCTTAGGGATAACTGCTTTTGTTTTTAGAAGCTTTTCCTTCCAAGTTATGGTAATTTTAAACCATTCATTTTTCTTTTTGTCCATATTATTTATCAAATTTCTTGCATCATTTTTCTTCTTTCATTTATGTCATTTAGTGATTATATTTTGTTCCTAGTGCTGGTGGTGCCTTTTATTCTTCTGGGTTATTTTGCTTATTTGATATTGGAGAGAGGATTTTGTGTATAACCCAAGCTGGGGCCTCAAACTTTTATCCCTCCTGGTTCATTCCTCAATTGTTGGGATGAAAGTTTGAGGCCCCAGCTTGCTACTTTGGTATTCAAATAAATGATCAAGATGACCATCACATAGTTAAACTGTTTTGATCTCATAGTTTTGGATTAAAAATGCACTTACTCTCCTTTGCATTCCACTATACCCATCTAATTGAGACCATATCCTTTTTGCCATTTAACGTTTCACTTCCAGTTATCTTAGTATGTCAACTAGTTCTTCAAATAAATGACTTGAGGATTTACACTATCAGTCTTTGGAACAGGTTAGCTTTCTTCTTTAGACATTTAGTGACCTTCCACTTTATGTTTTCTTGCTTTTTGCTAATTTCTATGTAACACTCTATGGAGAAATAGATCAGTCTACTCCAAATAATTTCTCTCCTATGGTGTGTGCAATTACTTCACCCTTCTCTGTGATTTCAATACTGTTCTAACTAAATGTAATGTTATACCATTTTATTAGATACACCCTTTCGAGTACAGTTCCAGAACTCTAGCAGATGTTTGTGGACCTAATAGATGTAAACACAATGTTCTGAATATTAGGTGGAGATATGGTTCGTAAGAAACAATTCTCTCGGTCCTCCAAAGTTTTCATATCTTTTTCTTTGTAAATATATATAAAGAAAAAAGTCCCCACTATAGATTAGTTCTTGGATCTCCTTTAATCTTCTATTACACCATTGCCCCCATATGCCAAGAATTGATATAAATCTCAATTTAATTTCCTTACAGCAGTTTATAGTCACCTAATGGCAAACACTATTCTCTAACTACTTTAGTTCAAAAAAAAATAGCTTCTAGTTTTCCAGGGGAGAATAATAGTCTAGTTTTCTCAAAGAAAGTAATCAAGCAGCAGAAAACTAGATTGTAATACTTTGATCCAAATCCTTGTGGCTTTAAAACAGATGGCAATGTACATGATTTATTTGGAATAAGGCTTGGGGTGAAAGAAAACAATTCCTCTCCCAGTTTGTGAGGAAGACAGTTTCATGCAATACTTTCATTCACACATGCAATGAACATTAATTTGAACCTATTTTCAGCCATAGATTTCTGAAAACGAAAAGTTGCTTGGAAAACTCTCTGTGCATAGGGCCTGAAAAGAAGCAGAAGTTCCATAGACCTGAGCGAGGACTCCTAGTCTTTACACAAGCACAGAGGACTATGGCGTGGTGCCCTTCCTCCAAATGGAAGGCCACAGGGCTTGCAGGATTGAATCAGAAGGTTAAAAAATGTCATGTAAAACTGAGTGATATCACTTCAAGCCTTCAAATCTGGATACAGAGATTTGTGTTAACAGTCTTTGAAACAGAGTAACTTTCCTTCTTTAGTGATTTGGTGACCCCCACACTTCATTTTTTTTTTCTTGCTTTTTGCTAATATCTATGTAACATTTTGCAGAGACCAGCCTCCGCAAAACAGTTCCTCTGCTATGGTATATACAATCTTTTTCCTCTTTTCAACTTAAGTGCATAGTTGAATCATCTGCTTAGACACAACATTTCTAGTTCAGTTCCAGAACTCTGGCAGCCTTCAGTCTTCCATACTTCTATGAGTCTAGCATATATTTAAAGGAATATTTAACAGCACAGTTGAATTCAGAAACTGGAGAGCCAGTAAAACTAATTCAATAAATAAACTATATGGAAATTTTCATCGATTATTATATAATTATATAATATAGAATTTTGCAAATTTTACATGTTTCAAAATGAATTAACATGCTTTCAGGTATGTTCTTCATGTGAATAGCATACCACTTATACCTAACATGTACTTGCGCTTCAGTCTCATCCATACCTGTCTGTAGCACTCCTCCCTCGATATATTTCTGGCCATCATCTATGGGTCGTAATTATCATGGAAAAGTCTATTTTATTCTTTTTCAAAGGTAAGGGTTGTTTTTCTTCTTTCCTCTCAAAATAGATCAAAGGTGGCAGAATATGGACTTTGTAAAATTGTATAAGCACAGGAATATAGAGGCTTACGAAAACTTGAGGAAAGGTCACCAACTAGGGGAAATATCTGTGGCAATTGAACCCGGCACCTAACATTTTCAAAGTAAGCACAATACATAGTCCAGGAAAGAATTCAAATACTATGATCAAAAATAATAATAACTTTAGATCAGAGCCACAATAAATCTCTTTGTGCATGCAAAGTCCACCTAGTAAGATGAGTAGCTAGTTGACCTTTTCATGTGAACACTTATCAACCATCTGCTTTTTGTTGAAAGCTAACCTGGTATCACAGTTCCCCCTTCTCCTGCAGAATCTTCTCATACTCCTCTTTGGGGTGGGAACAAGCAGCAATGCATGGAAAAGTCAGAGAAGATCTCTAAATCCATGCTTTGAGAGCTTCTCTGCAGGAAATTCTCTAAAGCTTTCGGTCCAAGCAGGTATTCACAGACTGGACAATATGGGTCAAAGATAGACTAGACATCTGATGGAAGCACTGAGACCATATTTCTTATTGACCTCACATAATTTTGGTTGTGAGAGCGCAAGTGGAGTGGCATCCAAGGAACGCTTTGTTTCAGGAAGCTGCTCAGTGAACCAAGCTGGAAATTAGAAGCATCCTGTGTCTAGATGATTAGCATCAGAGTAACACTGTTTTGCAAAATTGGAAGGATAGAGGAAGATAAAGCAAAACATAAAACATTTATACTTATATCCCCATTTTTATGCTTGAATGGTTTTAAAGAAGTATTATTATTACTTTTTAATTGTATGTAATCCGTGGGTATGCATGGCATTCTAGACCCTGAAGCTGAAGTTACAGGCAGTTGTGTGCTGAATTAGGTACCAAGCCCAGGCCCTCTGGAAGATCGCTTAAGTGCTGGCCATCACTCTCACCTGTATGTTTAAGTTTTTACATAAATCTATTTTAATGAAGAATTTTCAGCTCTAAAGTATACCATCTTAGTGCAATTTTGTACCTTAAATAATTCAAAACTATAACAGTGCAAACTTATTTTAAAATCTCATTTGAAAGCTTAATGGTGTGTAATTATTATACATTTTTAGATTTTAAATTTTGAATAAAATATTTTAATTTAAATTTTGTGTTTTAATTCTTGTCATCTTCAGGTAGAGTGATTAAATTCAAATATAAAAAGGCATTGAAAATGGAACTCCAAGGTGTGAAAAGTATCAGACAAGGGCGACAAAGGGAACAATGGGAAAAATGGAGGGGTTGATTAAAATAAAAGTGGAGGGGAGGTTGGAAAAAGGGTAATATAGTGAAAGAGGGAGGAAGGAGAGAAACACTAAGAAGGTTTGAAAACCCATAAGGAAACATATTCTTTTATAAGATTACATATACTTTTATAAGATTAAAAAATACAGTGTGTGTGTGCATGTGTGCATGTGTGTGTGTGTGTGTGTGTGCAAACATGGTTAGGTTTTCACATTAGTTGCCATGCTACCACAGATTAAGATACGAACTCTAGGTGAATGGCTGAGTTTCAAGTTTCCTATGGTTATTGAGATGGAAATTCAGTTCCCACCCTAGATTAGCTACCACATAGCTTGTCCAATCACAAGTTGTAATCCCTGATTTTTGTAGATAAGGACTCAGTACTCCATGGGGTGAGTGTGTGTGTGTGTGTGTGTGTGTGTGTGTGTGTGTGTATGTGTGTGTGTAACAGTAATAATTGAAGAAGAATTAACAAAGAAGTTAGGACATGGATCACAGGAGTAGCTGGAGGTGTATTAGGGAGTGCAGGAGTGATTTAGGTATAGCAATCATGTATCTGCCCCTTCTTCCCTCACGTTTCCTCAGCCTTTTCTGTAGGGGTTGTTTATGGAATAATCAATCTGGTTGGTCATCCCATAGACATTTATCCTCAAAAAAAGAGGGAAAGTGAAGCAAAACTAAAATAAAAGTTATTTTTAGAAATAGATAATTAATATAATTCAAAAATTATAGAACCCAATCACTTCTCCTAAACTAAAATAGTAATGCTTTAATGATGGGGGATGTCCTTCTGACACTGTGAATACATGCTGCTTTTATTGGTTGGTGAATAAAGCTACTTTGGCCTATGCCAGGTGAGAATCTAACTAGGCAGGGAAAGCCAAACTGAAGACAGGGAAAAAGAAGGCAGAGGGGAGAGATGCCCGGGAGCTACCGGAGCAGCAAGATGTTCTAGAATATTAAGCCTCTGAGTGATTATTATATAAGTGCCTGCTGGACCGGGCAGGACATAGAAAAGCTTCCAGCTACACTTCAATATAAACTTTTATATAAGCGTTAACGCTTGTGCATCTCAACTCCGCACAGCTCCCTTTGTACCCAGTTCTTGCAACAATATAATGTAAGAAGGGTTCCGATGCCTCACTGGTGGAATCAATGCTTTGGAATTCTTCTCAAAACTGTTTGTTATATTTTCACATCATTTTAGCACTTATTACAAAACCTCCACATACTTTGTGAATTCGGAAAACTTTAGGTTTTCTTGTGGCTGAAAATACATGAAGTGAGAGAGTCGAAGGAAGAACATGATTGTTAAGAAAGGCTTCCAGTGCTGATACACAGGGAGGTTGAGGATCGCCAGTGCTGGCTGAGAGATACCAGCCAGCTGGCCAGATAAATTCACGAAGATTCAGGAGGAAAATATAAGGTTATGCAAGGACACGCCCCCTCACTTTGCTGGGAGATTGTGGTTGAGATGATGTGCACTTTACCTGTAGTATAGTTTTGCTTAGATCCTTTCGTCTCAATTTCTTCAGAAGCAAACTTCACTGCTTATCATTTCCCGATAAAGACTCTTGATTGGATTCCTGAGAAACAAATCAGATTGGAATGACTGACCTCTGAGAAAATGACATGAATCCCTTCTCCATGATATAGAGAAGACAAAAATACATTTTTCTAAAAATGAACTTTCACAGAGTTTTGATTCTGAATACATATACATGTTGTAATTAAAGTCATACTCTATTCTATTAACTAATGCAATTATTTCATATCCAGGGAGAAAGCCATTTTTTTAACATTTATACAGTATCATCAAAAATCCTGAAAAAAACCCCACTAAAAATGAAGAAAGTTAGTTTGCTTGACATAGTATGAATTATTTCTGGAAATAAACCCTTTAATGATGCATGGACTAAAATTTATGTTTAACATCTGAAATATATCTACATTTTCATTCTTTATGATGAAGCTCCATTACTTTAAAAGATTTAAATGTGTGGAGGGATTTTGGAGAATAAGTTGAAGTGACAAGAGGAGATTACTTCAGAATTTCCACAGAATCAGAGCTACACCACACACAAAGCAATCCAGACTGATATATGTGTGACCTGCTGATTACAAGCTGATTGGCAATTCAGAGTCCTCTATTCTAGTGATCAAATTCTATTCAACAAAAATATTTTATTCATTTATTTCATTTTATGAGATTAGGTTACAGGTGTTCTTGATTGTCCATTTGACTACATCAGGAATTAACTCATGCCCAAAGGATGGGTATTCGTATAAGTGATATTTTTCTAAATTAAATCATTTGAAGAGGGAAAACCCACTTTTAATCTAGATCTTTTGAGGTAGGGAGATCTACCTTTACTCTGGACCATACTTGCTGGTGGAAGCCTATATAGAGAAGATGGAAGAAATATGTATTCTCTCTTTGCCTGCTTGTTCTTGCAGCCACTGGCAAGCCAGTAACTTTACTGGTATTTTTCCTGTCTCAAAGACTCTGGTGTATACTGACAACCAACTGAGGCATCCAGTGTCATGAAATAACAACTACTGGATAACTGGACCTTCCATTGGTAGACAGTCATTGTTGGGATTGCTGGACTACAGTCCGTAAATAATTCTAATAAATCTTTTGTGTGTGTGTGTGTGTGTGTGTGTGTGAGTGTGTCTGTATGTATGTCTGTATGTCTGTGTATGTATGTGTGTGGTTTTTTGTATGTGTATGGATGGATGCATAGATACATTTTACATATATTTGTATTTTATATTCATACTATATTTTATAAAATAAACATGAATTCTTTCTGTAAATTCTGTTCTAGTGAACCCTAACTAATTCAGATTACAATATAATTACATCAGTTCCTCCTTCCTTTTTCACTGTAGTGTGGAGCTGCGGGCTGCGTTCCTGCCACCCGGCTCCCACACGGCTAGCTTTACACCCGAAATAATTACACCGAAACTGTATTCTTTTAAATACTGCCTGGCCCATTATTTTCAGCATCTTACTCACATCTTGACTAACCCATATCTAATAATCTGTGTAGCACCACGAGTGATGTCTTACCGGGAAAGATTCAGCATGCCTGACCTGGTGGTTGGGCCCATTGCATCTGGTTGTAGAGGCAGGGCAATTTTCTGAGCCATCTACCTCACTTCCTTCTTCCTGTTCTGTCTACTCCACCCACCTAAGGGCTGGCCAAGGCAGTTTGTTTATTAGCCAATGAGAATCCTCCATCATTTCACCTCCCAAAGCCTCCCATGAACCCCACCCTTGCTCTCTTTAAATTGTATGGCCTCTTTTTTTTACTTGCTGTTACATATGTATATACGTGTATTTCTAAATATAACTTCCTCAGTCTGAATAATGTTGCCTATAAGTATGATTCTATCCAAGAAGTAAGTCTGGCCTGCGAGGAGTGCTCCCACCCACTGAGAGTGTGGGGCTGATCTATTTGGAGTTTACCAAGCCCAGCTGGACTGGGACTGAAAAAGCATGAGATAAAACCGGTCTCCCTGAACATGGCGGACAATGAGGGCTGCTGAGAAGCCAAGGACAATGACACTGGATTTGGACCCTACTACACATACTGGCTTTGGGGGGGCCTGGCCTGTTTGGATGCTCACCTTACTAGACCTGGATGGAGGGGGGAGGAACTTGGACTTCCCATAGGGCAGGGAACCCTTACTGCTCTCTGGACAGGAGAGGCAGAGAGAGTGGAGGAGGGAGGGGATAAATGGGAGGCAGGGAGGAGGTGGAAATTTTTAATAAATAAAAAAATAAAATAAAAAAGAAAAAGTATGATTCTAGGGCTGACTATTTAATATTAGATAACCAGCTGGTGGGCTTTCCCTGGGAAGACTGTCTCCCATTCTCAGCAATTTTTTTGTGTGTAGGGTTGAGGCCTCATGAGCTTTCTCCCATCAGCTTCCACAAGTTTATTAGTGTCCTCCTTTTTCAGCTCCTGTTTGGACAGTCATGTTGGTGAGGCTTCATGATTGTAGCTTCTGACATCAGTAAGAGACAATCTCACAGCAAACTCCCTGATATTCTGGCTTATAGAGTTCTCCTGCTTCCTCTTCTGCGGGAGTTGTGTGGTAGAGGTGTCTAAATCACCACAATTCCCAACAAAATTATGAACATCTGTCCTTATACTCACAGATTACTGTAATTCTCATCCCCATCAAGGAAACCTTTCTTTTTAACAGATATAACCCATAAGAGAAAATCACAAACCATCAAAATGCAGAATGATAAAACCTGTTTGGAACATTTAAAAATAAATTTTCCAACTTAGTATATTCTAAGTATATCTATTTTAAGGTAAAATTTTTATATCCTCAACTCTGTTTTAATAAATAACTTAGTACATTAAGGATCTGGAATTTTCTGGATATCCACTTATGTAGTGCAAGGCACACACTCAACCAGAAGAAGACCAGAACAAATTATCAGGAAGTAATTATTTACTCTCATTTTTTTAAAAAAAATCAGTAAGATACCATGTATAAAGAATCATTTCATAGTGAGGACTCTGCTATATTCTATGCTGAATAGTAAGTTCTAGAAAAGAGCCTCAACTGACAAAAAAAATGATCTTTCTGATAAAAATGTCCCACTTATTTTTCACGCTAGTGGTTGAAATGATCAAACTGTTTGTGTTGTGGACTTTGGTTTTATTCAAATAAAATTAAAATGACAGAGTTAGTATAAAAAGGCGTCTTCTGGTCAGTATTTCATGTGGACAATTGGATAGAATACACTTCTTTATTAAGCTTAATAGAATTGCTAACCACCGTAAGTACAGTTATCAGTGATTTTCAGGTAGCATTCTGTGACATTTTAAAATTTTTATTTCTTAATTTAAAAATTTTATGAAAGTTATATTATTGTGTTACAGTAATAATAACTACAGATTACTAAGGAAAAAATTCCAGATACAGTATATATTAGTTCTCTGAGCTACCACTGTGATGACCATCTCTTGCCAGATTAAACAATGGATATTTAAAATAGTTTTTTCTTCATGTTTGTCCTTCTCATCATCATAAAGTACTCCATTTGTGTTTGAAATAGAGATTTTTCTCTTTGAAGCTTTAAAATGGTCTAGAAGGACCATCATAGATACTTGGTCAGTTTTTCATGAAGGGTTTCTCAGAAGTAAAAGAAAAACAATAGATCTCTTTGGGGACACAGACAGCAGTCCACAGTCTGCTGTTGGTTCTTTCTACTCCATATTGAATTCATTTAGGTGTTCTGTGCAATTAATTTAAATGTTCCAGACTGTTAACGCCATATGCTTTATGTGAGTCTTTTTTCAAACTCTTTTCCATATATTCAGAATGAGATGAATTATACAGCACAGTACAAAAATAAAAGTTTGAAAGAAAACAGAACAAGGTTATTCCTCTATTTTTAATAAAATTTAGCTGTATTTACCAAACCAACGAATGACTTTTTGAAGAATACTTTGGCCCTCATTGTCATTAGTGGCCTCTCTCATCAAGTACAATGCTAGGCACTGTCATGCTGCTGTGCAAGTCAAAATGCAATGCATTTCTATTCATGCTCTTTGATGCAGTACCTCTCTCCCTTTGATATGGCTTGTCTTCTTCTTGTTGTCTTTTAAAGACTCTCCTCATCCTCACTTTCTCTTACCCTCCCGCCTTTGCTCCATCGTGTGTGTGTGTGTGTGTGTGTGTGTGTGTGTGTGTGTGTGTGTGTGTGTGTGCAAATAGGCCAGAAGATGGTATCATAAACCCTGAAACTGGAGATACAGGAGATTTGCAGTTACAGGTGCTGGTGATTGACCTGGGGTCTTCTGAAAGAACTGAAAGTGTTCTTAACCATTAGGCCATTTCTCCAGCCCTTTCCCGATTCTTTTGTACATTTATTTTGTACAATTGTATTTTATTTTACTCATAGACACCCATCAAAGTTAGTTCTACTCTCTTGTGAATGAGTACAGAAATAAGTATCAGCTGTGGATGTGGGAGATAGCAGGTTCTTTTGTTAGAAAACATAGCACTGATGTTTGCCCAAAATGAAGAAAGCATTCTTTAAACACTTGCTGAATATGACTTACATTCAGAAGGGATAATTAATTTCACTTATGTAAGTTCAAAATGTATTTTTTCAAGGAGGAAATTTTATTTGCTTAATTGTATTTAAGTGTTAAATTTAGTAAAGGAGAATGTTTCCTGGGATTGGGTTATTTTTCTTGTAAGAAGTTGAGGTTGTCTTATGAATCCCGAATTAGTAAAAATTTTATAGCTCATTTGACAAGAATCATTTCTGATTGTTGATATGAATCATGTCTGTCTTCAAATGTTAAATGTTCCGTGACCAGTTAGTCACATTAAATATTTTGTGTGTGGATTCAGTGAGCAAAGACACAAATGGTTACTTGCCCTGTCCAAATAAGTAAACAGAATGACAACAATAAATCATACAACTGGGAATTTGGATGGTGCCACTCTGTCATAGCTTTTGTGACTCTACCAAGACACAGATTCCTGACAACCATCCTTAGTGAGAGTGGATATGCTTAGTCACACCAAATTGAAATAATAAACAACAAATAAATAGGAATATAAAAGAAAGGACTCTATTTAATTTTGAGCCACAGATTTGAGCACTCATAGATAACAAAAACAACTTATGGTTTACAATGTGGGATATCCATACATCACTGCCTAACGTGGCTTCTTTTGGGTACAGAAAGCTTTATCTCTGACTCCAAATGGAGTGAAAGCAAGATACCAAGTTTCAAATTCTCTGTCAACGGCTGTTTTACTAATTATCCAGATTCTGAGGCAATCATACAGCCGTAATCATTCACCTCACGCCTGGAAACATAAGTCTTGTTCTTTTGATGAATATTTATAAGACAGTGTAAAGCAGTCTACTTTCTTTTCCCTCCAGGCAAGACAATTTGGAGTTCATCAATATGTATTACCAAGGACTTTTATAAAAGGCACTTCAAAGAAAATTCATCAGGCATTCCTTTTGTCTTGATTTCTGTTAGACTGATACTTCCTTTTGACAAGTATCAATAAATTATCCTCTGATGGTTAGAAACTTGATGTCTTATTCAGAAACTTCCTCACACAGCAAAATATAGTCATGAGTTTCAAGTGGTATTATTAAAATCCTGCATCTAATTTAAGGACAAACAGAGGATATGCAAATTAACAACAATAAAACAAACATATAAGTCACCCCGCAGCACCCTAGGTGGATTTCCCATATTTGAGAGCTTTCTTGCTGTATGCAACTTGTGGCTTTATTATTTGTCATGTGGACATATTTACAATTCCTTCACAAGCAAAGGAAAGCTAAGCACACTTCCTTGAGATGGCTGAGAACCACATTAAATGAAGCCAGATTAGTGTAGCTGGGAAAAGCAGTGAATGACAAGCTGTCTTTCTCCATAAGGCTGATGGGTTTCTCCTTTGAATATTATTGGTTAGAATCACATAAGCCAAGGGTGAACAAACGCAATTGTCTAAACTAAGAACGAAAGAAAGTCATCAGTGCACTATTTAATAGGCTGTAAAAAGGATATTAAACCTCTTTCTTTGTATTTTTTCATTTAAAGGGGCTTAGTTATTTTGGTTTATTACTTTAGCAAAAAGTACTTGAAATACGGGAATTCTACTGATACCGATTTCTATAAATAAACACATAAAACAGCATGCCGACTAAAGAGTCCATTGTATTTGATAGCTCTACTCACTCTTTACAAAGCTATGGTTCTAATTATAAAAGCATTTCATATTCAAGAAATGATTTTGTCACTACCTGGCATAACATACTATAAATATAACCGCAAAGCTAAATTTTAAGAAGACATGATGGGAGAAAAAGTGTGGCATTTCAGATTAAATATACATTTTGTAAACTAATATTAATCACACAGTTATTCTATATGAGCCCATGTACAACAAACTCACACATATAGCGTTTGTAAAACTATAATTCACTGTACAGAAATAGCTTGGAATGCACTGTTTATTCTACAGTAAAGGAATAAAGAAGTGAAGCTTTCATTCCAAATACTGCAGGCTAAAAAACACATTTTCAATACAAAGGACCCATGCTATCCTTGTATAAAAAAGAATATTTCCCAAACATAGATTATATTTAATGTGATCTGGTATGGTGCTAATGCTGATGGTGAGTGAGTTCTGAAATGCATTTTCAATTTGGGAGCCCAAAGATGCTATTGCAATGTATACAACAATATATTTATTATTAACCTGTATGTGCTAAAAACTGTAGAGGAACCACAGTTAATTATTTCTAATCATTTTGGGGTGAGTGTTATTTGTTTATTTGTTTGTTTTTAAGACTGAGCCTCACTATGTAACCCCAGCCTGGAACTTACACTATAGACCAACATGACTCTAAACTCACAGAGATCTGCCTGTCTTTGCCTCCTGAGTGTTGGGAGTAAGGCCCACCTACCACACCTCAGATCTCTATAATTTTTTTAAAATTGGCATAGACTTTTTTCTTTCAGTTAACTAGCAGTAGTGAAGCAGCTGGGAGCTAGGTCTACTTCTCTAGATCTAAGTTGATATACACATAGATTTTTATTGATAGTTTGAGAACTTTATACATTTTAGTTTGATCACATTCACCCATCTCAAACACCACTCCTATCCCTACTCAATCCTCACTCCACACCTCCCCAACCGTGTGTTCTCATTTGTTTTAACCTGTCTGATGACATATTCTTGCGTGCACGGCCATCCACTAGCGTGTTCAACCACCAGAGAATGCACCATTAACAAACTAATCCTCCTCCCAGCAACCATCTTTTCTCAGTAGCCCTCAGCTATGGATGACCACTTCTCTCTCTATTCATGGGTTTTATTTGGTTGAAAGGAGCACCCACAGTTCTTGTGCATGCTTTCACAACTTCTGTAAGTCCATATAGTCAACTGTCCTATTGGCTCTGGAAATAACTGATTTGTTGTGGTCATCCAAACCTCTGGTTCTTATATACTCTGTCCCCTCTTCTGAAATTATCTCCTAGCTTTGGGAAGAAGGGTGTGTGATATATGTGTTCCATCTAGGGTTGAGCACTCCATAATTTTTTATTCTCTGTACTTTAATCAGTTGTGAGTCTCCGTATTAATCAACATCTACTACAAAAAAAGAGAAATGCTTCTCTGATGAGGGCTAACACTGATTTATGGGTATAAGGATAAAATCTCAAAGAGTCTGTTTAATAAGATGTCTCTTTAGGAAAATAATAGCAATGGTTTCCATTGTGATGCCCAGGAAAGATGGGGGACAGGAAAGTCCAACTACTTCAAGAATATCCAACTTTTGGATGATTACCTGAATGCTTCTTGTGGGAGCCAACAATGTGGACTCCAAGCAGATGAAGCAGATCCTCATGTCCCGCGAAGGAAGGCTGTGGGCAAGAACCCCTTTATGCAGAAAGCCATCCGGAGGTATCTGGATAACAAGCCAGCTACAGAGAAACTGCTGAACTGCTGCCTCATTTGGGGGGGAATGTGAGCTTTGTGTTCATGAAGGAGGACCTCACCAAGATTAGGGGCATGCTGTCAGCCAATAAGGTTCTGGTTGACACCCGTGGTGGTTATCACATCGTGTGAGGTACACTGTCCCAGCCCAGAACACAGGCCCAGGGGCTGAAAACTCTTTCATCCATGTTATAGGCATCACCACAAAAGTCTCCAGAGGAACCATTGAAATTCTGAGTGATCTGCATCTGATAAAACCTAAAGACAAAGGAGGAGCCATTGAAGACACCATGTGCTGAACACGTTGTCTCCCGGTTCTCCTTTGGGTTGTCATCCAACAAGTTAATAACAGTTACAGCATTTACAACCCAGAAGTGCTTGACATCACAGAACTGACTCTGTGTTCTCATTTCCTGGAAGGTGTCTGAATGTTGCCAGTGTTTTTCTGCAGGCAGGATAGCAGACTTTCCTTCAGTGGGTACAAGCGGGTTCTGGTTTTGTCTATGGAGACTGAGTAAACCTTCCCACTTGCTGAAAAGTCCAAAACCTTTTTGGCTGGTCCACCTGCATGTGTGGCTGTTGCCAGTATGGTGCTGCCAATGATGCTATTGCTGCCCCAGCCAAGGATGAAGTTAAGGAAGAATTGGAAGAGTCAGATCAGGATATGGGATTTTGCTTCTTTGACTGATCCCCTCAAAGCAAGCAACTCGGCTAGCTTAATTTGATAAACATGGCAATAGACGCTTACTTATCTTTAAAAAAATAGTTGTTTCTTCCAAAGGCCTATGACCTTCTAGCGGCAGGTTCTTGTTCTCATTAATGGTACTAGGTATGGGCTTGATTACATTGTGTGTCTTAACTTCAATCATATAGTGGTAGGTTACTCTAGAGATATTTATGCATGTCACTATTTTTACGTTTTGATAACTATTCAAAGCCAAATAAAATAGATCTGCCCCCTAGCTATATTAGTTATCTATAGCTGTGTAATGATTTCAAAAATATAATTACTTTGAGTACTTCTGTTTCTATGGATTCCATGGCTCTGTTTGAGGTTCTGTTGCGAAATTGGAATGAAGGCTTTGGCCAGGGATGCAAGCAACCAAAAATTGGACTGAGTCTGTAAAACTCCTCCCAAGCTCACATGGCCATATCAAGTGGCCCTGGTTCCTCACAAGCCATTTTTTAGAACTGTTGTTTTCTTACCACATAGTCCAATCTGTGTGGAGGCCGAAGTTTTCTTGAGTCTTAAATGACACGGCATATGGCTTTCCCAGTGCAGGGAAGCCAACACAGTAAGTAGGACAACACAATAACTTGTAAATGAGTCACTGATGTCACTATCCAGCGCTTGCATTCTATCCTAGAGGCTGAAATAGAAGCAAGTCAGCGACTCTAACCCATTCTTCAAGAGGAAGAATTATCTACACATCGTTTAGAGGTAATTAATAGACATATGTAGAAATTATGAAGCATTTCCATATGTGTTTCTGTGATATGTGAGAATACACTTAATAGCTGAAGACAATAAACTACACAACAAATTCAATTTTCATCCACTAGTGGGATTCTTTTATGATAGTGTGACATGATAATAGTGTTTTAGAATGCAAAGGGACAAGTCAAAATCACAGTGGCTTAGATATATGTCATTTTAATTTTACAAGATGCTTCATTCACTTACTATTTTATTCATTTTCTCGTTGAAAAAATATGCATATACAAGAGCAAGCAAGGAAAGAGTTCTATTTTATATTTTAAAATAAATCTAAATGTCCTTTAGCTCTCTAGAAAAAGGTATTTAGGACTAACACAAGTTTAGGGAGAGACAGGGGTATGATAAGAACCACTGTAAAAATTCTTGCTGGTGTCATGCATAATAAACATTGAAGAAAGGCTAAGATGGAAGACCGATTAGGAGAGAGTAAAATAATTAGATGATGGATGATATGAAGTAATACACACTGTGACCATCACTAATGATGAAAAATGAAAATGTATTTAAAATACATGCTGAAGAAAAGTGGTAAAATCATCTTGCACTGAAAGACACTGTACATTGTTTTCTCCTGGGTGTGGCTTGAGAAGAATCCACACATCCGTTCCACAGTTTCAGAAACTTCTATAATGATGAAAGAAAACAACGCTATAGTCAAACTGTATCCCAGGATGGAGTTGACTCATGGCCTCTCCTGGAAACTGACTGTCATATCAATAGTCACATCAGTGTGAAAAATAAGAGAGCGTGGCCCTCTGTTATAAATAGAGCATCCATATTCTTTGTAATGCGTGGAAAATAAAATGAAAGTTTTGCATACATTTTGGAAGTATCATTGATACCAAACCATTAGTTATACCTTCTGTTGGCATGGGGTTTACAATAACAGTCTTCTGATATTAATCTCCATAATATTAAAGGCATATTAGGAATATGCTGAATGGCAAATGAGCAATATATGCAGAGAAATGTGCAGAAAGAAGGACTTTGGAGTCAAGATATTTACATTCTTGTCTTTTCTATTTCTCCCTGGGTTTCTGACATTTGTCATGCGAAGGTTCTTAAATCATAATTTTTTTCAAGAAAAATAGTTGAAATTCACACAAAGATTGACAGTATCAAATAAGGTAATTTCTGTAAATACTAGGGCCAGTGCCTGACATTTATTAAGATCTCATAAATATGTATAATTAAATTGATCCTACTTATAATATTATTTGGGATTATTTGATAAATGGAACTAAGTTGATTACAAATATATTTTGTTAATTTATTTTGAGGATTTAAAAGTAACAAGATTCAAAACATCAATATTTTGCTTTATTTACATACAAAAGGTGGGGTTCCTTGAGTCCATGACACTGTCTTTGTTAGGGCATAGCAAGAATCTTGTCAATTGTGTTTTGCTTTACACAGTGATTTGCTGAAAGAGGAGCCACATTAGCAAAAGACCAGAATATTAGAATACACAAGTGTCCTATGGTTTTTTCAAAATTGCTAAATATCACTATTGAGTTTAATTGCCCAATTGGCTTCATAAATAACTGAAACAAGCTTTCCATTCAAAGAATAGTAACAAGCTGGGTCTGTAGCTCAGTGGTAGAATGCTTTCTTAGCTGTGTGAGACTCTACAATCAATTCTAAGTACTTCAAATATTAATAACTATTATTGACATAAAACGATGTCACATTTTAATGCTTTCAATGATTATAATTCCTTCTATATATAATCAAATCAAAAATATAGGTACTTTCAAAATTTTCAAGTTTCTTCACAGCTGAAATATCCTGGAGCACCCCATGCATTAGGTCAGAATATTCAACAGTTTCAAAAGCAGTTATATGATAACATTATCTTTAAATGTCAAAGAGATTAAAATAATCAAGTAAATGCTTCTTATATTGCCTAAAAATAAAACCAAGAAAATCATCCACAAAGTGAATAGCACTCATTATAAATTCTTAATGAACCATATTTTACCTTATATTTTATTACTTTTGCTTGTTAAAAATTCTATTAGTGCTTCTGACATGTTATTCATATAAAGTATGCTATATCACTTTATTCTCAGGATATATCTAACTAGACCTTGGGAAGTGGTTTGGGGATAAAGCACTTATTGAAATATCATGAAAGACCTGGGCTCAAACGTTCAGTACCCATTTAAAGCTAAACGCAGTAGTATGTCTCTGATCCCAGTACTTGTACAGGAGGATGGGTGGTAATTGAGGCAGGAAATATCCCAAAAGTTCTTGGGTCAGTTAATCTGGCAAATATAACAATGGAAAACAAAAAGAGACCCTATTTTATACAACATAAAAGATGAAAACCAACCTCCAAACTTGCCCTCTGATCTCCACACAAACACAGTCTCATTCACTTGCCCACACTCACACAAACAATAAATTTAATAACATTAACTATCAAAGTATTCTTTTAATCATCAGCATATTACCTTAAGCATGATTACCACTAAATAAAAAACTAAAAAAACTTCACTGTACATCTCATACCTATGTTGAGTTTTGTTATTGTTGTTGTTTTGTTTGTTTTTGCACACAGGGTTTCATTGTGTAGTCCTGGCTGACCTGGAACTCACTCTGTAGATCAGGCTGGCTTTTGCCCACTTCTACATCCAGAGTGCTGGGACTAATGATGTACAACATCACACAATTATATTTTCTAAATACCAAAACAACAGAAAAACACAATTAGCTATTTGACTATAACTGTTTCTCATTTTAGATATAAAAAAGAGACCAGCTATGACCTTGAAGAGAATGTAGTAGCTCTTTGCAATATACACAAGAAAAATACGTTAAAATACCTTTATGAATATATTAAGACACTTAAAAAAGAAATTAATTAATCCTTTGAGATTGATGAAAACTTAAGCAAGCAGTAGAAAGAAATGAATAAAACAGCTGAAGACCTGAAGGTGGAAATAAAATCAGAAAAATAAAAACCTGAGAGAAATCTGAAAATGAAATTTTAGAAACTCAAACAGGATTGTCCGAATCAATCTGTGCCAGCAAGATACAGTAGACTGAAGAGAGAAAGAATCTCAGGAACTGGAGACACAAGAAATGGAAGATATGGGTACCACAGTCAGTGAAAATTGTTATATCTAAAAAACCCAGGTACAAAACATCTAGCAATCTGGGACACTATAAAATTTCAAATCAAAGAAATATAGGAATAGAGGAAGTAGAAGACACAGTTCAAAAGCAAAAAAATATATAAAAAATAAAAATTTTGACAAATTATTTAGAACCATTTACAGAAATATTTAACATCTGTAGTCATCAAGGAGAGCCAAATAAAACTACTTTGAGCTTTAATCTTGCACCCATCAGAGTGTGTAAATTCAATAAACCAAATGATAACTCAGGCTAATAAAAACATGGAGTAAGGTGTCTAGGTATGGGTGGAGGGAAGGGGAGGGAAGGGGGAGAAGGAGGGGAGGGAAGGGGGAGGAGGAGCGGAGGGAGGGGGGAGGAGGAGGGAAGGAGATGGAAATTTTTAAATATAAAAAAAAATAAACCATGAGAGAAAAAAAAAAGAAAAAAAAAAGATTTCTTATTACTGTAAAAGTGACACCATGACCACTGCAACTCTTGTATGGAAAACATTTAATTGAGGAGTCTTGCTTTTATCCAGAAGTTTAAACCATTATCATCACAGCAGGGAACATGGTAACAAGTAGGCAGATTTGGTGCTTCAGGAATAGCTGAGAGTCCTACATCTTGCAAGAAACAGGAAGTCAATTGACAGTTACACTGAGGGAAACCCACCCTCATTGTAAGACACTTCCTCCAACAAGGCAATACCACCTAATAGTGTCACTCCCTTTGGGGGTTATTTTCTTTCAAACACCACATAAGAGGAATACTTAGTCATTACTAGTGTGAGTGAAATGCATATAGCCTCTACAGAAATCAGTGTGGTTGTTTTGCAGGAAGATGGGAATCAGTATACTTCAAGATCTAGTTATACCACTCTTGAACATGTTAACCATGTTCAATACTGTTATTTTCATAATATCCAAAAGTTGCAAGAACCTAGATATCTCTCAACATAAGAATAGATTTTTAAAAGTGGTACATCTACATAATTGGACATTATTCAGCCATTAAAAAAATGAAATTTACAGGTAAATGAATGTAACTAGGAAAAAAAAACATACTGAGTGTTGTATCCCAGCCCCAGAAAAACAGATATCATAAGTATTTCTTAAACATGGATATCAGCTGTTCAGCCACTGATAACCAGAGTACAATTCAGGGTCCCATAGATGTTAAATATAGAGTTAGTGACAAGTGGGATGAGCAGATAGATCTATTTCAGAAAATAAAATAAAAAGTAAAATAAAGTAGTTTTGGCTGGTTGGGGGGCAAGAATGGGAGAATCAAGGAAAAGCTGAAGAGAAGAGAGGTACAAATGAAAGAATACAGCGATATGTAAATTTCAGGGCCATCTGAAGGGCAATATATCTTAATAGAATAGAAGTGTCCTCAATACATATATACAAGTGACCTAAGTGACATAGACAAATAATGGGGAGACAGAGCACTAACTGATCATTATTCATCTCTAAGTGAAGCTTCCAATATTGGGATTAGTTTACATCAGACTGAATTGTTCACCAAAGGCATCCCATGAGAAACCTCAAATAACCCAGTCTGTTTCCTAGGCTATAGGTTGCTCTCTAGAAACTGATGGCAAGTATTCATTGCTCCAGACAACACCTATAGAACTCACTGAAGATGGAGAAGTAAACTGGTATCTACCTAGAGCTTTTACCCTATGTGCTCTTATGTTTAGTACATGAAGATATTCTGCACAGTACCAAAGAAGAAGCACGAATACCAACCTAGCTGCAAATCCTTGGATTGACAGTGTTGACCTGCCTGTATCATGGTGCCAGATGCTAGTGCCATGGAGACACAAATCTTGTAGGAGTAACCAACAAACATGTGGTTTGAATTAAGGCTTTGTCCATGTGAAGAAATACATACCTGATGCTGCTTGAGTGACCAAAAACTTGAAACTAGATAACCCAGGGACCTAGAGTAAAAACAAATACTACTGTTCTAATACAAGTATTACAGTAATAAAATGACTCCTTATGACTTTCTACTATTCTCATGTATTAGTGCCTTACTCAACCATCATAAGAAAAGCATCCTTCTGCAGCAGATGAGAGCAGAAACAGAGACCCATAAGCAGTCGTTATGCAGAGAGTTAGGAGACCTGGAATACTTAGTATTAACAGGTTGGCTCCATCAAATTCCTCCCCTCAGAGCTCAGGGAAGACTGTAGAAGAGGAAATGGAAAGAGTGTAAGAGCCAGAGGTCATGGAGGGCAGCAAGAATACAATGTCCCATAAAGATACAGGATCAATGTAATTATGAACTCACAGAGACTAAGGCAGCATAAATAGGGCCTGCATGTTGCTGTACCAAATGGGATCCTCAAAATTAAAGGAAAACTGTACATATGCCCCATTCTTAACCCAAAATAAATCTCCAACAATAACCACTGCCAAAAGAAAATTTTGTTTTCTTCAGGGGAGTCTCACTGAAGAAACAGGTTATTTTTAAGGGCAGGTTGTATGTCTAGCAGCTGTTGATGTCCAACAGGAAATAAACTCAACAGCATCTTTGGAGGTACCTTGTCTCATAATGTCAAGTCGGGGCTCCCTCTTTTCTAATTTTATTTTATTATTTCTATTTTTATTAAATATATGTGTGTTTTTTCTTTGTACTCTATAGGTCTATTTGTATATATTATGGCTTCTAGTTCAGTGTTTTTATGGGATTCTTTAGTGTGTGAACGAGTGTGTCTCCATTTTCTTTGTTCCATCTCTTGGGCCCTTTTCTTTCTATTTGTTTGCATGTTTGTTTGGTTGCTTCTGATTTTCTTTTTTTATTTTATTCTTCTATGTTAGTTTTGTTTTAATTTATTAATGTCTTTTAGAAATAGTTTTCTTTTCTAATGATAGACAGAAAGTGATGGATCTTGTTGGGAAGAAAGGTATGAAGGAACTGGGAGAAGTAGAAAGAAGAAGAAAGGGAAATTGTAATCTGATATTTTATGTGAGAAAAATATTAATTTTCAGTAAAAGGGAAAAATAAAAATAGATGAATCAGAGTGTCAGCTCACCAGCTCCTTGTCACTTAATGCCTTTTCTTGTACCTCAATAAATATTTTGTAGGACAATAGTCTAAGTCTCATCATTATTAGGGATGATCCATATCTTTCTATAACAATTCAAGTGTTTTATTTCTTTAAACGTCCACTCTGGAAGCACAATACCTCATTGTTTACTACAGAATACACATCAACTCAAACATTCCTAATGATATTTTCTTCTTTTTACCTCACTGTCTCATCTTCCAAGACAACTATTTTTAAAACTGTACTGTACTAGCCTCACATGTTTGAAAACTATCTCCTTACATCATTTAGTTTTCAAATCAACAAAGAAAACTCAGATTTCCTATTTGGGCTGTCCCCTGACATTTCCACACTAAAGAACAGCATTCCTTGACTTCAACTGCAATTCTAGTAGACATCTTTCTCTCTGCTCTCTATCTTTGCAAATCATATGTTCATATAATTATTTTAATTTTCTCTTGGCTCCATTTTGTTGATACTTCTTTCCAACTTTTTTTCCTTAATACATGTGACCATATATCTTCAATATTTTTGGATGTAGAGGAAGAATTCACTTCATAACAGGTTAGGGGAAAAACACCATCTAATAAAGACAGTAGATTGTGATTCTTCTTGGAGGGTTTGGAGAGAAGAGGGTTGATTTCAGTTCACATCATAGTCTACCATTCAATAAAGTCAAGACAAGAACTCCAGGCAGGAACAAACACATAGGCCCTGGAGAAGTGCTGTTTACTGGCTTGCTCCCCATTGCTTGCTTGCCATGCCTGCTTCCTTACATACACAGGACCACCATCCTCAGGATGGTCCCACTCACAATGGACTGAGACTTCCAACACCAATCACAAACCAATAAGATGCCTCAGCAGACTGCCTGTAGACCAATATTCTGGAATCATTTTTTCAACTATGGCTACTTATTCTGAGATAACTCTAACTTTTATAATGTTGTAAAAATAATAACAACAAAAACAGTAAACATGCAAATAATAAATGATTTTGTTAAATGTAAGACATAGAAAAAATAGTTCAGGGGATTTATTTATTTGTCTCTTTTTTGGAATCAGGGTCTCATGCAGCATGGACTTTCTTGAATAGCCTTCTCAATCTATTTTATGATGAACCTAATCCACATTGTTACTAGTTACCCAGTTGATTGAAGAAGCCAGAGAATTAGTATTTACTGAGCATTGACTCTACTATAGCCATGGGTCCCACCCCATCTCCCATCTACTCCCCAGAAAGAATAAGACCTTGCATGGGGAGTTAACAAAGACTGGTACATCAAGTTAAGGCAGGACCAATCCCTCCACACTGCATCAATACTGAGCAAGATATCTCACTCTAGGGAAGGGGCTTCAAAAAGTCAGATTATACACCAGGGATAGAACCTGGTCCCAGTGTCATGGGCCCCTGAAGAGATCAAGCCACACAACTGCCATCAACATGCAGAGCAGGCCTATTTTGATCCCATGCAGGCTCCCCAGGTATCAGTCCAGAGTCTGTGAGGTCTCATAAGTTCATGTCAGCTGTCTCTGTGCTTTGTCCGATCATAATCTTGACCCTCCTCCCCGCTCATGTAATCCCTCGTCCCTCTCTTTGCACTCTCTGATCTTGGCCCAAAGCTTGGCTGTGGATCTCTGCATCTGCTTCCATCAGTTACTGAATGGAGGATCTATGATGACAGTTAGGGTAGTCAACAATCTGATTAAAGGAGGAGGCAAGTTCAGGCAGCCTCTCCTCTATTGCTAGAAGACTCAACTTGGGCCATTTTTATGGATTCCTAGGAAGTTCCTTAGCACTAGGTTTTCCCCCAACCCATAATGGCTCCTCCATATTAAGATAACTCTTTCATTGCTCTCCCTCTCAATCCCTCTCTCAATTTGCCCCATTCCCTCAGGTTCTCATCCCTCATTCACTCCCCTATACTCCCCTGCTCCCAGTTTACCCAGAAGATCTCATTTATTTCCCCTTCCTGGGGATATCTATATATCCCTTTTAAGGTCCTCCTTGTTACCTAGCTTCCCTGGGACTGTGAATTGTAGTCTGGTACCCATGCTTTATATCTACTATCCACTTATGAGTGAGCACATACCGTCTTTGTCCTCATATGGTCCTCTACAAATCCCTGACACTTCCACCTTTTCATATGGAGGATGTCATGCTTCCTTTACTTTGGAAAGAAAGAATGAATTAAAGATCATTATATTACCAGCTCAACAGGAGGCAGGGCCATAGGTGATTGTGAGGGAAAACTCAATCCCTAGCAACTTTCCATGCCTGCCAATGCCTGTAACCCTACCTAAAAATCTTATCCCTGTTTGGCTTCAGATGAGATCAATAAGCAAAAATCCATAACTATCTACTCAATTTCATATTAAGCATTCCAACTTAGAGACATGCAATCACTTTATCAATGTGTTACTTTTTTCTCTGTTTTCTCATTTTTATCTTTCTGGTTTTTTTTTTCTCCCTTATTTTATGCCAATGCCGAATTTCCATTAACCCTAAATCCTGGAATCTAAAGCCCTTCTTCATTTTTCTGTTTTTCACACCTGTCATATTCAATCAGTTGATGCTTTCTCAAAACTGTCCTCAGCACCCTGTTTCTACATTCAGTGTAGAAATTCAGATTCTTTCTGTTTCCTGCCCGGACGATGGCAAGCATGTTTTCTTTCCATGTGTTTGTTAGCTGTTCTCAAGCAGCCGTATTTCCTGTCCACATCCTTTTTCCTTCACAGCTCTCTTGATTTCCTGCCACTCTACAGCTTCTTCCTAATATAGTAAGGATTAGTGTGACTCTGAGCTCTGCCTCTTGCCTTTGACGGGCCTTCCAAAGCAAACTCCTTGTGCTGCAGTGTTCAATGAATCAATACATATAACTTTGTATTATTTAACAAACTGTAGGAAGAATGATCTTTGTTAATAAACTGAAAAATATGAACATATTCTCCTTTTCTGATAGAAGTTATCATTTCTCATGAGAAAAAAACAGGCTGAGGAAATGCCCACTCACGAAAGGGGTAGAGTAAGAATTAAGTGAATTTGGTTAAAAGTTTCACTAAACCCATGCAAGGGCCACTTTAACACCAGTTATGAGCTAATTATCCACCTGTGGTATGTGTAACAATACACTAATTTTATGTTTGTTGAAACTGGCAGTACACTAACTTGATCCGAATAATCTCCTGTGTCTCACTGTTACTATAGAAGCAACTGTAATCATGATTCATCTTCTCACTACAGAAATTGCAGTTTGTCACAGAAAAAGATTCTTCAGTGGCTTTGAAATGAAACACAAACTTTATAGAACCACATATTCCAAACTTACTGCCCTCCTGCCAGTTGTATTGACAAAGTCATAATTCTCGTCGCATACCATGATCACAAAAGCTGTGTATTTCAGACAATCTTTTCCTTCATGCGATCTAACTTTAAGCCTCTTCCTGGTCCATCTGCAACAGTGAAGTTTTCTATAACCTTTAAGCCGGGTTATTCCTATCTGTCGTGTATTTGCCTGTTGGTTTCTGGGATGATGGAGTATATGCTTTCTAAGGCTAGTATTATCTACTTCCTTCCCAATATTGCCTTCATTATCGTCTTTCTCACCTTTCCATTTAATAAATCCTGATTTGGTAACCTTTATGTTCTTCTAACATTTACCACATGCTCAACAAATATGTATGGATTAGAACAAATTGACAGAGACTTGTCTCCAGTAAAATTTACATGCTAGGTGCCATATGCATATAATGCTGCAAAATAATGCCGAATGAGCCAAGGGACGTGGAAAAGGTCAAAAGGATTGCCTCGCAAGAACTTGTGCCAGCACTTTTGAACTCAGATAATGCAATGATAGGTCTTTCAGGTAATAGACTATAGAAATGGCTGATCTAACACTACTCTTCCTATACTGCTCCCTCTATAGACAAAACCTTAAAGTCAAGAGTGACTTGGAAATACAAGAGGACAACCGGACTTCTAGTTACTATTCTCATGCATCTTTGAAAACACGTAATTGCTCTCATGATGTTAAGAAGCCACCAGAAAAAATAACATTAATACACTACTGGCCACCTACTTTGGTATATTAGCACATCAAATTCATAGATTAAAAACTTTAAATTGATGCAATATTTTAGCTTTTATTTTTATATATTTTTCTTCCTTTTTAATTTTAATTTATTGTTTAAAATTTCATCTTACATTTTAATCACAATTTTCCACCTCTCCTCCCACACCCCTGCCTCCCATGCCTGACCCTGCCCCCTCCTGCATCGACTCTTCCTATCAAGTTAGGGCTCCTATGGGAAGTCAACAAAGTCAGGTAGATTCTCTGATATACACTGTATTTTTTCTAGGAATGTTTTACTTGTACTCTTGACCACATAATATTTACATAAAAGTCAATGCATTGAACTTTTATGTAGCCATTAAAGCTGCCAATATCAAGACATTATATTGTCCATGTGTAGTTTATCAGGAAATGATGCAAACAAAAAACTATAGGAAACAAATGAATTCAAGGTGATGTATTTGATCTGATTTCCAATAATCTCTAATTGTTTAAATGATGAGTATTCTCATTTCTATGTGTTCTTTGTCCAGGGTAATACATACCAAACAGGCAAACTCTGTGAACCTGTGAAACAAGAGCACATTTGAATATCTGCTTCTGAACAAGGGTGTTTTGCAGTCCAGGTGTTTTGGTAATTGTGAAACACAGAGGGAAAATGAAACCTCACACCGATGCTCAAATTCACACTTCCCACTATGTGGTGATATGCACAGGCTGGTGTTCACACTGAGCTCCGATGTGTAACTTGTGGGAATAGTGCAGATGTAATTGACCTTCGGAGTGTTTCTCCATCATTTCTGTGACCTGACAGCCTTTCCACGCACTCTATTCTCCATAGTCTGTCTAGCTTACAATGGACATTATTTCATTATGAAATCAGGAAAATTGACTTTTGATTTTACAAACTCTGTATGAAGTCCTCCTCCACAAAATCCCTACAAGTTGCCACTTTCCCACTGCCTCTGTTACTTAATGCATAGCCCGAACTAATTTGTGTGTGCCTAAAATATAAGGATTTGTACTCACAATTTTTTATCCTGGGTATAGATTTTATAAGTAGAGAAGTTAAAAACAAATGTCTGTGATCATATTTGTTCTAAGATGGGTTTTGAGTGTGTCTAAGATTTTTGAGTCTCAATTCTGTCACATACACACTCTGATCAGAGGGGCAAGTCAGAGGATGTACGTGACCAATAGAAGTACAAATCAGAAGATATACCTGATCACTAGGGGCAGGTCAGGTAATGTACCTGATCACCAGGGGCAGGTAAAAAGATGTTTCTGATCAACAGAGGGGCAAGTCAGAGGATGTACTTGATCATCAGTTTCTCGGGAGGAAATATGACAGTAATCATGAGTATCATTGAGTCAATTCTGCTGAAGACACTGTAAGAGTCTTTAAAATCCCCAACTTTGATTCTTCTGCTCTACATTCCATGTGTGTTTACTCTTCTCATCTCTCACTTTGGAGCTACTTAGAGATTTAATGGTTCCTAAAACTATGTGCAAACACAGGAAATCTATTTCTAAGAACTTAGTGGTTCTTTGTCACACATTCCTCCCACCTTAAAATCCCAAAGTAACACTACAGTTTATATTTCCATTTAACACTACAGTATATATTTCCATTTAAGAATATAATGAGAGTAGAATAAAGAGAAGATAAAAGTTAAATTGTTCATTCTCTATTCAACATTTCATGTTGAATTTCTCTTGATCTAAGTGCTGGTATTTTTAATAGGTTGAAATTATTACCTCTGTCTCATACTCTTCAAAGGGAAGTATAAAATTACTTCCAAGAAATATTACAAAGTGAGTACATTTTGGCTGTTTTGCTTTTGTTCTAATATTCTGATAAATTTTTGTTTCCTTTTGGTTTTGGTTTTCTGAGACAGTGTTTCATGTAGCCCAGGCTTTCCTTAGTCTTAGATGAACCACGTAGCTGAAGCTGGTCTTTAGCTCTGAACACTATTGACCTCAACTCCACAGGTGCTGTGACTACAGGAATGGACAATAATACTCAGTTTCTTTTGATATTGTACAAACAACCAGTAATCTAAAGCATTCTACTATATGTATATGAATATATAATACAAGAAGAAAATATCTTTACTAACCAACTTGGAAAATGTAGTGCATACAAAATTTATTATAAATGTTCACATGAGTTCAGAAAATATTACATGTAATAAATAGGCAGAGATAATTTGAGTCTTTGGTTTAGGAAGTTGTAGCTTTCTCCTTTTATTTTTTCAGCAGATACACTTGGTAGTTAAGGTATTAGACATTTTCCCAGCAGGGCGCTACACTTGTTTTTGGAGTAGGTCCCTTCTGTAGTTCAGTGAATGCAGCATCTCTTCCTGTTCAGTTGATAGCATGTGATGAAATAAATCTTAGTCTAATTCAATCCATTTGGGATAAGAATGCTTCAGATAAAGTTCTGACAAATGAGAGATGAGATTCTGTGTAGGTACACAAGGGGGTTTTCGTGTGTGTGTGTGTGTGTGTGTGTGTGTTTTAATTAATATTTACGAAGAATGAGTTTGCCACCTTTTTTTTCAGTTGCTTGGAAATTATCAGAGGACATAGATAGATGGGGTCAGACCTGCAAAAGAAATGTCTACTACTTGCTTATTGTAGAATAATTTAAAAGGTGAATGCCTGTGTCTTCACAGAGACTGTTCATCTGAAAAGGAAATCCCCTGAAAACTCACTATGGCACTTGTTACTATGTGACGGCACACACAAGCATTCTAGCATGCCTCATAAGCAAGCATTCACTGGAGTTACTGCAGTTCGGTTCCAAACAACCACAATGATATAAGTAAAAGGAAGTGAGAGACATGTCTGTCTTGATTTCTCAACAGCGTCAGCTGTGTTTCTGGTCACTATGATAAGACGCATGACAGAAATGATGCCGGCACGGCTTGTTTCAGTTCTCAATTTCAGAGGTCCAGCATGTGGAATGAGAAGAATAGTGGAGTAGCTGTTCATATCACGCTAAACAGAAAGCAAATTGAAAGGAGCACAAGGCCAGGGCAAGAAAGTCTCGAGGAACTTGATCATAGTGACTGACCTCTTTTCTCCAACCAGTCTCTGCCTTCCACCGTTCCACCACGACTCAATGGACTGTTCGAATATGATTCCATCAGTGTAGTAAACCATTCATTAGATGAGACCCCTCATAAACTCATCTCATAATTGAGACGGACACACAGAGAATTGGACAGTTGTACTTCACTAACATTTTAGTGGTCTTCAAGATACAATAATAAATGTAAATGATCAAATCAATGCATACAAAGTTGTATTTATTCTACATTACTGCCAAGTATAAAATAGTATTGTGTCCAAAAATGCAAATTCCTTCATTTCAATGACATCATTGCTAAATCCAAACCTTTGGGAAAACCATATTTTTATTGGTAGAGGATCTTGTCTTGCTGTTTGGGTTAGGCAGTTTACTGTCACTCTGCAAAAGAGTGTATAAAATAAGAAGAAAGGGGGGAAAATGGATTTGTATCATTGTTTCTGGGATTCTAGCTTATAGTCACTTGCTCTGTTGTTTTCTGGGCTCTAGAAAGGCAAAACATCAAGCCATGGGAACCTGGGGGAAGGCAGCTGTTCACATCAAGGGGAGCATGAGGAGGACACGGAGGAGAGGCTGGGTGATGAGATGCACCCTACTTATCATGCCAGAAAGAATCACTTACTCCACAAACTTGTTGAACATGTTTCCAGCTTTTCAAATACACAAAGTTTTCAACCCAGGGGTATCTGGGAAGCACATTCCAGATCCACACTAACATTTCTGCTGGCTGATCAAGGCAGTGGCAATAGTTTCTGAAAGTTGGCTGGGGAACTGTAGCAATTCCTTTAAACAACACCATGATGAATTTTGCTGTATCAAATCTTTGCAGAAGATCATTCAGTAAGAAGAAATATTGTGTGATAGCCTTTTATCCACAATAAACTCCATGAAGAATGGGGTCAGCCATCTCAAAATATACTGTGGGCTTATCAACTAAGTTCACATAATATCTTAAACCCTTCGCCATTTTAGTAGATATTACAGCACTGTCACCAGGAATAGGTTCCATTCACAAGAAGCCTTTTCTAATTTTTAATATATATTATATAAATATATGTGTGTGTGTCTGTGTGTGTGTGTCTGTGTGTGTGTGTGTGTTTGTGCATACTACATGTTTGTAAGGCCAGAAGGTAGCTACCATCAGACTCCCTGGGGTTGACTTTACAGGTGGTTGTGAACCACTTTATGTTGGTGTCGGGAGTTGAACTTTGTCCTCTAGAAGAACATCAATTGCTCTTAACCATTGAGCCACCTCTCCAGACAAAATAAATCACTTTAAAATCTGTGCATAAGAAACAATGCTTAATCTTTAAAGTTATATGTTATCTTGACAGTTCATTCACTTTTCCAGTTCTCTTGCTGATTCTACTGCTGTTTCTTGCTCAAAGTCTTGAACCTTTCAAAGTTGAGAGTTTGCTTCATGATCTATCAATCTCCTTTTAATGTTGATATTTTGACCTCCTCCCACGATTCACTAAAGCTCTTAAAAGCATTTAGAAGGAAGAATCCTTTCCAGAAGGTTTTCAGTTTGCTTTGCTGAGACCTTTCCAAAGAACCACAATGTAGTAAAACTATTTGACATTTTTTTTCCAGAAACTAAACTTGATTGTGATAATTACTCTTTGAGCCATGGGCTTCAGAATGGATGGTGCTTGGTTAGGTATAAAAGCAAAACTGTGGTAAACAACTCTATCACATAAACCTGGTGAGATGCCTGTTGCATAGTCAGTGAGCAGAAATATTTGGCAGGAACTCCTTTTTTCAGCAGTATGTCTCAAAAGCAGGTTTAAAATATCCCACAACATACATTGTGAAAAGTTGCGTGGAGGGGCTGGAGAGATGGCTCAGAGGTTAAGAGCATTGCCTGCTCTTCCAAAGGTCCTGAGTTCAATTCCCAGCTACCACATGGTGGCTCACAACCATCTGTAATGGGGTCTGGTGCCCTTTTCTGGCCTGAAGGCATATACACAGACAGAATATTGTATACATAATAAATAAATAAATAAATAAATATTTCTTTAAAAAAGTTGTATGGATAGCACAAAGGCAGAACAGAGTTAGTATAACTCTTAGGGTCCCAAGAATTCTCAGAATGATATCTGAACACTGAGATCAACTGAATTGCCAGCATCTGTTTTAACTACTAGTAACAGAACCAGGTATGTTGTTAATGCTTTTTCAAACGGACACAGCTAGGGTCGACTGGGAAGAGGGAATCTCAAGTGAGAAAATGCCCCCTTCTGATTGTTCTGTATGCAAGCCTTTAGGGAATATTATGACTGATGAACACTGTGCAAAAGCCCAGACCACTGTAGAGGTGGTCCTGGAATATATAAGCAAGCAGGTTGAGCAAGGCATAAGGCACAAGGAATAAGCAATGCAACTCTGTGGTATCTGCTTCAGTTTCTGCCTCCAAGTCCTTGTCTTGAATTCCTGCCCTGAGTTCCCTTTACAATGATCTGTGATTGGAATGTATAATGCAAATAATCTGCTATCTCCCCTAATTGCTTTTGGTCACAGTATTTATCACAGAAATAGAAATCAAGTTGTATTACTGTCCTAGGGTTTCTATTGCTGTGAAGAGACACCATGAGCATGGAAACGCTTATAAAAGAAAACATTTATTTGGGAGGGTTAACAGTTTCAGAGGTTTAGTCCATTGTCACCATGGAGGGACTTGGGAGCATGTAGGCAGACATAGTGCTGGAGAAGGGCTGAAAGTGGAGAAGAAGCTACGTCTTGATCCACAGGTGACTGGAAGGGATCTCAGTCATTGGGTGTATGCTGAGCATAGGGGACCTCAAAGCCTGCCCTGAGAGTGGCAGAGAGTGACACATTTTCTCCAACAAGGTCACACCTACTTCAAGGTCACACCTCCTAATAGCACTATTCCCTATGAGCTTATGAGGGCCAAACAAATACATTTAAACTACCACAATCACCAACCTCTCCTTCAAAGCTTTGAAGGCAAGCAAGGACTTCTAACACTCTGGGTAATTAGCATAATTCAATATAAAATTGGTTTAGTGTAGCACACCCAGCAGTCATCTGAGCTAGCACTTGAGGATGACTTCTACTGGCTAACCTGCCAGCATGTGGAGGTTCAACTATACTTGTTGGTTGTGGAAGAGATACTAAGTCCTGTTAACTTCACACATTTTAAATATTGTAACTGCATTAGTTTAATTGCTTTTCATTTTATACAATGTATTTTGGTCATGTCCACCTCTCAACTCCTCTAAGATCTATCCCTTCCAACAACAAGTCTTTCCTCTCTTGTTTTCATACTTCACTGATTCTACTTTGAGGTGCTCATATGCTCAAAGATGATTTAAGCTTTTAGACTTGATTTTCATTACCCTGTTTGCTCTTGTAGACCCAAAGAGTTGGCTGCAGATCAGCTGGCTAAAAGGAATGTGGTAGTTGCATTGATCTTCCACCCAGCCCACCAAAACATTCTGCATTTTAGGAAGGATGATCTCTGTCTTCCACATAGTGCTGTGTTCACTGCAGTGGCATTATTACTTTTCTCCAAGAACTTTTTGAATCCAATCATAATTTGCCTATTTGGAACAAGAGGCCAGCTATTGGCCCAGCTTTTCGTTTTACACATCTCCTCTCCTCTCCTCTTGACCTTTTCTAGCTCTTAAAGACGGGAATGTGAAGCTTTCTTCCACTCAAATACTGAGGGATGTTGGAGAATCCGTGTTTACTCTAATTTCAAAATTATTATTTATCACGAACGAGAGAGACACCCCTACCTTGCCACCACCCACAGCAGAGCAGGAAGAACACATACAATCTGTTATTTTCCTGTTGTTTATGGACAAGTTTGTATCAGTCTCACCTACAAAGACAATGATAACATCAAATATCTCTGATAATAGACTGCAATAGCATACGATTACCGTGAAAGAGTTTGAAAAATCCTTAAATTCTTGCAACTTGGGAGAGTGACAGGTAATGATTATCTGCTGGGTGAGAAGTGACACTGACAGATTGCTGAAGACAGTTTCCACAAATTTTAATTTGTAAATAAATATCTGGAAAACACAATAAAATGAAGCCCAATAAGAAATGCTAATGCATTCCAGCGAAAGATACCTGAAGTTGAATTCACACAGAGTGAGGATTTCATCAGTTCACACATGATACAAACTATAAGGATTATCTGGATATGGGTAGCTTAAGAGGAATTGGGAAAGGGGCATGCTCTGTTGTCTTCATTTGTGGAGGATTGGCAGGCTACTCTGGGGAGTTCTGCATTACTCATCAGCAAATGGTTAAGGCACATGTAATAACCAATTACCAAGTGAAATCCCAGGCCATTAATTACATGCTGGGGAGGACGTCCTCTTACTGATCGATTCAATTCTCGACTGAAGACTGTTCTCACCTTTTTCCTTTTGGGATTCTGTCTTGAAATATTGTTACCCCACCTGCAACTTTGTTGCCTCCTACACAAATATTCTATGATATCTCATCATTTTCAATCATGCTGTGATTATAGGAATATGTGGGATCGTTTCCCAGGCCAGACCATAATGTGTTGTTTCCTCCTTGCTTGGTGTTTAACCATGACTGTTCTATAGGATACTTATTAATATCCACTCAGAAGAACTTGGAAATTCATTCATTATGCTTGGAATAAACCATTAACTAACAATTGTTCAATATAGAATTACTGGGTGAGAAAATTAAAGTTCATACAGTAATAAGTCAAGCTCCCTCTTAATTTATATTTACTGGCAGAATATGAGGGGGGTTGAAGAAGTAAAGCAGGCATAATAATGATTCTCCTTTGTAATAAGCCCTGGAGCTGACAGGTATGCAGAGATTGGAGGGGCAGCATTTTTCATTGCGTGTCCATAGACTCTGCGAAGCTGTCAGATGTTAACGAGCTTACCTTCTGCTCTTTGGAAAAAGGTTAATGGATACAGCACATTTTCCAATGTGACTCTGAAAAACAAGAATTGCAAAAATTATGCACTAGTATTTGTTTTAATTCTTTTAAACAAATCCTATGCAAAATCCTGAAGTTGGAAGCCACATTAAAGTCCTCAGGTGTTAAAAAGTGTCAGTTATTATATACATGTGTTGGTACCAGTATAGGGTCCTGATAGTGTTTTGAGCTGTAATAGAAGAGATGAAGATAAGTTGCTGATAATTGAAGTGTGATATCGAGATGGAGCTTTATGCAGTTAGGTATCAAACATTTGGCTTTAACCCGTTGTAGGACAAAGGTCATCTATCTATCTACTATTTGTCTAATTTATTCTAAAATATACTTTCAAAAATATTTATTTATTTTTTATTTATGTATATGAGTGTTTTGTCTGCATCTGTGTATATGCCTCTATCGCATACCTGGTGCCTGTGGGATCCCAAGAGGGCACTGGAGCTCATGGAACTGGGGCTACCATTGGTGAATTGCCATGTGGATGCTGGGAAGTGAACTAGATCCTTTACAAAAACAGTGAGTATTCAACCACTGAGTCCTCTCTCTAGCCCTGCCTGACACTTTTTTAAACATTAAAAAAAAACTATTTTTGTTACAGGCTATAGCCAACATACAAAGGGATTAAAGTAATGTGGGTAGTAAGCAGCAGCTAGCCTGTTATAGAGTGTTGCTCAGTGATGTCCGCCCTTCTGCCTAGGCAGGGTCCCTGAACCACATGCAGTCTGACCATTCCCCCAGACTTCTATTGCAGTATCAGGGCCTGCACCTGAAAGCATTGTTAAATTTATGTTTGTGTGTTTTGTGCTATTTATGAAATCACAACCATACATTCCCATGTGCTTTATTTTTTTAAATACTTTCTTTTTTTCCTTGAGAATTTCAAACATACATACAATGAAACAGAATCATATATCCAATTTATTTCTTTTCTTCAGTTCCCCCCACATTTTCCCCTCTCATCTCTCATCTTCACTTTCTCTCTCTGCCCTCCATTCCCTCACCCTTTTTTATGACTCTGACAAAGACTTTTCAGTATGCAGTGGGGACAATACCCCTGCCTCATGCCAGAATTTTGGCTGGCTGTATCTTGTGCATATAGACACTGCTTCTGTGAGTTTTTGATTCTGTGGCTGTGGTGGGTTCAGAGGACCATTTCCCATGGTATTTATTCCTCTCCAATCCTTCACCCTGTCTTCTCCTCTTACACAAAGTTCTGAAAACTCTGGGGCATGGATAAAGGAGGTGGATAAAGAATCTGGATCTAGAACTGAACACTCAGTTTCTTACACTCAACACTTTGACCACTTATGTATCTTGACACTGAGTCTTGCCTGCAGATAAAAGAAAAAAGCTTCTTTAACCAAGATGGAGCACAGCCCAGGTTTATGGGTATAAGCATAAAAATTTAGAGAGCAATATGAAAACATGAAAATTTAACAGTTATCACCATCAGGATGTCTATTTCCTAGGACATTCACTGCCAGTGTCTATCAGCCAGGATTATATTACAGGGTTAAAATTTTCTTCTGTTGAGTATGTCTCAAGTCCAATCTGAAAGTGGTCAGTTACGCCGTAAGAATCACGCCACTATTGCACCAGTGAGCACTTCTTCTCTAGCAGGTCAGTACTGTACCCTGCAGATTCCAGAGCTGGGCAGGACTAGAGCTGCCTTTCTTTCCCTGTGGAAGCCTGGGTAGCCTCATTTAATACTAGGAAAGTTAGCCAGCAGGGAAGATGCATCCCGCTTGAGTTAAGAACGAATTTTCTTTATCTCCAAGCAAAATTATGGGATGTCTTTAGCAATTGGGGCTTATAAAAAATTATGGAGACTCTAACAAGGACAATGGCAATAGAGTCCATTATTTTGAAGACTTTTGGGGTCTCCCTGACCAAAATGTCCAATGCCTTGAACTGAAAATATATATAAAAGTCTATGTCTTCTGAGAGAAAAATTTCCTAGCTCTTCTGGCTCATTCTGTTCAAACTCTTTTTTTCTATCCAATGTAGTGTGAAGGGCTGCTTGTTGGTTTCCAACTGCCTGGCTAGCTTAGATCCGAAATAATCACACAAAAACTGTATTAAATAATCACTGCTTGGCCCATTAGCTCTAGCTTCATATTGGCTAATTCGTACATATTAATTTAACCCCTTTCTATTAATCTGTACATCATCACATGCCGTGGCCTGCCAGCAAAGTTTCAGTACGTCTATCTCGGGTGGTGGCAGCTACATGTTTCTCCCTTACTCTGCCCTCCTTCCTCCAAGAATTCAGCTTAGTTTTCCCTGCCTAGTTTAGTTCTGCCCTGCTATAGGTCCAAAGCAGTTTCTTTATTCATTAATGGTAATCATAGCACACAGAGGAGACTCCCACATCAATCCAACATAATATTTTTGATTATTTGGGAATTTTGCATAATTGACCCTAATCACACTCACTTCCCCAGTCCTTTTATGTTTACCATCTACCCTTGTATCCTATTTCTCCAAAAAAGAAGAAAAAAAGAGAAAATACCAATTCTAATTTATGTTGCCCATATAGTCACTGGAGCATGATCAAATGCCTAGTGACCAGTCCTTCCCCACCCCCATCACTGTCAGAAGACATCGGGTGTAAAGGTCTACATTTCAGCATTCCTATCATAATTTTTAAGAGTTCTCTTCAATGGCTTCCTGTCTAGTCTCTCTCCCACCCCCCCTCTCTTTCTCTCTCTCTCTCTCTCTATCTCTCAGGGTTCGAATGTGAGGAGAGAGGTCATCATAGAAGTCTTCTATGTCTCTCTTTCTCAACTGTGAGTCTGCAGTCATTGATACCACTGTAAGATAGCTTCCTTGCCCCTTACAGCAGTCAGCCACAAACTGGGACAATGACTTTCATGTGACTCCTGGTGACAGCACGGACCACAAATGAACGCTTCAGTTGTATTTTGAAATTATCTGTCTAACTAGTGGATTTTCATAAGGCAGTTTTCATAATCCTAAACTTTGGCTAACCAACTGACTCACTATTCCCCAATCTCTTGCACGCATTCTTGCTAAATATTTTAGCTCTCAATATCCCCCCCATTATCATGTATATTTGAAAAATCTATCCTATTTAATTTTTAATGAGGTTGCGAGATGGTAGGCTTCTACGTGTCTCATAACACTTTCTATGGGTTAGCCTTTCCCTCCCCTCTGGTATCTCAAATACTCTGTCACCCCTCCCTGCTCTAGCTTCTCCACTTTTAATATTTTGTATCTTCTGTTTTATCTACAATTTGCTATCCAGCTTTCTAAATGTGGTGCCCCAACTCAACTGGCCCTGTTCTAGTTTCCTGCCTTCGACTTGTCTCTAAGCTAAACACACACAACAACATATTTGAAGCTAGCTCCCACATATAAGAAAAAAATGCAGAGTTTGTCTTTCTTGGCCCGTTATCTCATTCAATGTAGTATTTTTCTGCCCAATCCATTCAATGGCAAATTTCATTTTCCTTTACAGCTGAATATTCTTCCATTGTGTATATGTATAAAGTTTCTTTCTTATCCATTCATTTATTGGTGGGAATTTAGACAGATTCCATTGTCTAAACTATTATTTGGAGTGTGGCAGTGAGCACAGACGTACAAACATCTCTGTAGTAGTATATAAAGTTCTTTGAGCATGTGCCTGGAGAGGTATAGCTGGGACATGTGACAGTCCTATTCATAGCTTCCAAAGGAATTTCTACTGATTTGCAAAGTGGTTGCCTTAGTGTACACACCCACCAACTGTGTAAAATAACTTCCTTTACCAAGCCTAGGACATATTCATTTTGTCATTCCTGCTCATGATCATTCTAACCAGCGTGAGAAGAAATTTTAATGTAGTTTTAATCTGCATTTCCCTTGTGAATAAGGAAGGTGAGCACTTTAGTAAGTGTGTCCTAGCCACTTGTATTATTCATTTTGAGAACTTTCAGTTCAGTTTCATGACCTAGTTTTAATCGAGTTGTTTCCTTGTTGCTTAGATATTGTAGTGCTTTGCAACTTCCTAGATAATAACTCAACAATAACTTCTACACTATGTGAAGAGCTCGCACCAATTTTGTCTCGTTATGTAGGTGGTTTATTCGCTCATAGCATACTTTAGTCTGCTGTACAAATGTCTTAATTTCAATGCCATTTGTCTATTATTGGTCTATGGAAGTCCTATTCAGGAAATACCTGTGCATGCATGTAAACTGAAGGGTACTTCTGAGGCTATCCTCTCTCTGCTTCAGATTATCAGAATATACTGAAGTCTGTGATCTGTTTGGAGTTGGGTTTCCAGAAAGGTGAAGGGGAAGGATCTGGTTTTATTTTTATGTTCATTCAAATCCAGTTTTTCAAGGACATATGTGAAAGCATTATCTTTTATGCATATTATTATTTGTTGTTGTTGTTTTGCCTTTTTGGCTTCAGTGACAAACATTATGTAACTCTTGTTGACTGTACTTATATTTGGATCCTCAGTTATATCTCACTGAAGTATGTGTCTGTTAATGCTAGCACTACATTTGTTTTCTCACTAAGGTTCTATAGTACAATGAAAAATCAAATATGATAATAGCTGCTGCAGTATTCTTTTTGACCAATATTGACTTTGTTATTTAACTATTATCTTTTGTATCTTCATATAAATTCTTAGATTTTTTTCTGCCTATGAAGAATATCAATGGGATTTTTATTGTATTACATTAAATCTATAGTTTTGGTGGAATGATCATTTTTACAAGATTAATTCTTATAATCTATAAGCAAGGGATACGTGTTCATCTTCCACTACAATCCTCAGGTAATTAAATGTCTGAACATTTTCACTGTAGAAGGTTTTGGTTTTTTTTTTTAATCACATTAAATAAAATTTATTTTATTTTATTTGTGTGTCTATTGTGAATGATTATTTACTTAATTTCTTTTTCAAAGTTTGCCATTGGCATAGCCAAAGGCTATTAATTTTTGTGTGTTAATTTTTTAGCCTGCTACTTTGCTGAACGTGTTTGTTAGCTGTAAGAGTTTTCTGTAGATTTTCAGTGTCTCTTATATATAGCACCACATCAGCTATGAAAGGGATTCTTTTACTTCTTCTTTGTTACTCTGCAACTGTTTCCTTCTCATGTCTACTGCTGTAGCCAAGACTTCAAGAACTATAATGAACAGAAGTCTAGAGAGCCGACAACCTTGTCTCGTTCCTGATCTTAATAGGAGGGCTTTTAATTTTCTCTTTTTAGTATGTTATTGGCTATAGGTTTGTCATACACAGCCTTTGTTATATTAAACTTTTCCTCCATCCCTATTCTACCCTGACTTTTATCATGAAGGAATGTTGGGTAATGTCAAAGTTAGTTTGCACTTTTTCTTTTCCTCTTTGGGGGGAGATGTCTTTATTTTTGGTATTAGGTTAACTCTAAGTTTATAGATAGTTTGGAAGCTTCCCTTTTTTAACCACTTTATGGAATAATTTGATAAATACTGGCATTAGTTCTTTCTTGAAGTTCTGATTAAATTCTAAAACGTTTCCTTAGTTCTGCACCAGGAGACTCCATTATAGCTTTAATCTCTTTGTTGATTATAAACAAAAATTATTTATTTCCTCTTAATTAACTTTAGTATGTCATATGCATCTAGAAGTGCATCCATTTCTTTTAGTCAAGATTTTTAAAGTATATGCTCACAACTAGTAAGTCCAAAACAATCTCACACCTGTTTGGAATTATGATTAATAAAAGGGTTATTTATTTAAAGGAAAAACTTGCAGATCACTGTCCTAAACAACAGCCCTCTGCACCACCAGGAAAAGAGTCTGGTAGCCAGAAGCAGAGTTGGAAGCAAGAGAGGGAGCGCACAGCTACCACTGCTTTTCCAAACCAAAGAGACCATGCCCAAGTGGGCTGGTATCTTAAAGGCTATTGGATGAAGGAGCAGAAGGAGCTCTTACAGCACACAACTTTCTAAAGGTAATTGGTTTCTGTTGCAAGGTTTCCTCTTTCTTCTTAACTTCATTTATTTGGGTCTCCTCTCTCTTTTTTTCCTTGAATTTGGTGAGGGGCTGTTCATTTTGTTTTTATATTTAAAGAACTTACTATATTTTTATTATATATTTATATTTATCTCATTAATTTCTGTGCTGACTTTGAAAATTTCTCCCTATATACTTTTTAGAATTTTTTTTGCTCTTGTGTTCCCAAGACTTTAAGGTAGAATATTATTTATTTGAGTTCATGATAATGCATTTATGTAGACACAGGATTAAACACTTTTTTGGAAAAAATGTACTTTATTGTATTTCCCACAGTTTAATATGCTGAGTCTTCCTTTCCATTCAATTCTAGGACTTACTTCATTTTCTTATTGCTTTTATTGTCCACCGATACAACATTTACATTCCATGAGTTTATTTTTCATTTTGTTTGTTGTCATGGACTTTTATTTCATTATGATCAAATAAGATATAGTATATAATTTCAACTTTTCTATGATTGTTAGGAATAGCTTTAGTTCATGTTGTTTTTATGATATAAACTATACATATTTAAAGCATATATATAATTATTAACTTAATATATTAGTATAATATATTATATATATTATTTATTAAAAATTTCCACCTCCTCCCCTCCTTCCTCTTCCCTCCCTTCCCCTCACTCCCCCTCTCCCTTCCTCTCCAGTCCAAGGAGCAGTCAGGGTTTCCTTCCCTATGGGAAGTCCAAGGGCCTCCCCGCTCCCCCTCCCAGGACCACGAAAGTGAGCATCCAAACAGTCAAGGCTCCCTCAAAGCCCGTCCATGCAGTAGAATCAAAACCCAGTGCCACTGTCCTTGGCTTCTCAGTCAGCCTCCACCGTCAGCAACATTCAGAGAGTCCGGTTTGATCACATGCTCCATCAGTCCCATTCCAACTGGTCTTGGTGATCTCCCATTAGCTCAGTCCCACCATCTCAGTGGGTGGATGCACCCCTTGCGGTCCTGACTTCTCTGCTCATGTTCTCCCTCCTTCTGCTCCTCATTTGGACCTTGGGAGCTCAGTCCAGTGCTCCAATGTGGGTCTCTGTCTCTATCTCCATCCATTGCCAGATGAAGGTTCTATGGTAACATGCAAGTATATGTATACTTTATATATAGTTCATAGTTATATAGTAACATTTATTTCTTAATATGTGACTAATTTTAAAGAAAATTTCATGGACTGCTAGAAAGGATGTGTATTCTTCAGTGTTCTAAAGAAGGATCAGTAAATACCAAGAAGTGAACAACTCAGAAACATCAAGATCCCTAGAAATCAGCAGATGTACTAGATCTCTCATCCTCCAAGCCCCTACCAGCAGTAAGGTCTGCTGATGATACTAATCAAGCTTAGCTTCCTAAAAGGCAGAGACAAACAGAATTAACTCAAATTGGCTCAGAACAGCTGAACTGACTGAAAGAGATACTCTCAGCCCTGTCCAGCTGCCTGCAAGTCATGCAGAGTCCTCCAGGGCTCCAGCTTCCCCGAGTCATCCATCCCTCATGCTGAAAAATGCTTTGAGTGGTGCAGCTACCTTTGTACCATTGCTGTTTCTTTGAGTGACTCCAATAAACTCATTGGTTTTCCAAGTTGGATTTTGTTGCATCTGTCCCTGGTTCTCTATCTGGAATAAGTAGGGGCTTCTGTGTATCCAACCAGGAAATGTCACACAACATAGTTCTTTAAACAAAGCTTGGGACCTTTATCTTCCCAGGCCCCTCTTGCTTAAACTGTATCAAATAATCTGGTGTTATTCTGATGGGCCTGCCTTTGAAGTGGCCTAACCCTTCTCTCTTTCAGCTTTTACCACCTTTTGCTTTTTTTCCTTACCTTTAGTATTTAAAATGTAATATGTCCTTAGAATTTTAATTTCTGAGTATGTCTTTTTGGGGTTCTGTAGTCTTGTTTTGCCTGGATGAGTATGCCTTTCTCATGGTTTAGGAGGATTCTCTTCTATGATTTTATCAAAAACAACGTGTATGCCTTCAGTATGGTATTCATCTCCTTCTCCTATTGCCCGTAATTTATGGTTAAGGTATTTTCATAGTGCCTCAACGACTTTCTATGTTCCACACGTATTTTTTAAAAATTGTCATTGACCTTTACTGAATGATTCAATTATTCTACTTTGTCTTTCAGCACTGATACTACATTTCCAAAATGTTCCATTCTATTGATGAGACTTTCCACTGAGTCTTTAATTAGCCTTACTGAGTTTTCATTTCCAGCTTCATTTCACTTTGATCTTTCTTCCTCACTTCTCTCTCTTTACTCCCGTCTTGAATGGTCTTCGTTACTTCATTCAGCTCTTTGCTGGAGTTCCATTAGAGTGGCTTTTAATCTCCTTTGAGCTGATTGAACACAGTTATCATCATTCTTCGGAATTATTTGGACATTGTCCCAAATTTTCATTTGAAGCTCGTAGCCTGGAATCAGTCATTTTTGGAGGAGGTTATCTTGCTTTTTTTGTATTGTCTTTGATTATGCATGGGGATGTGTATGTCTGCCATTAGTTTGTTGGTTGATATTTTTCTTGGTACCCTTCTTCTCGCAATGGAGCAGTGTTCGTGGGAGGACTAAATTTTAGGAAGATTGAAATGTCATTTTTCTTTAATGGGTCTCATATTCTGAGCCACAGGCTACATCCTTATTCTTCTTCCCTGACTTCACTACTGTCTTCAGTAAGTCACTGTCTAAAGGTTCATACAGCCCTGGCTGGTCCCATTTCTGTTGCTGTGTGATGTGGCTCTCTACACCTGTAACTGCTGCCCTAGTTTAGCTCCAGGCTGATCCCTGCTCCTGCAGCATCCCGCACCTGTTGTAGGACTCCTTGGGTCTGGGCATCTTAACCTGGATTAGCCTTTGGCTTACTCCGTGGGCCAACAGATTTAGTTCCCCATTGTGGAAGTCTCTGTACACGGGAATCTTAACCTGGGTCCAACCTACTGCCCATATCTGAAGCTTCTGTTGGAAATAATGGAATTCTTGCCAGAAACTATCTTGGGCATGCTTTCCAGTGCACTGAACAAGGCCTTTGGAGTGGGCAATAAGGGCAGGAAACTAGTGAATTGCAAAAGTTATAAGAAGATGCTTGAAACAAGAAATAAAAGCTTCTGAATTGTCTTAAATTCTTTTTTTTTCTCATGGTTTATTTTTTTTATATTTAAAAATTTCCATCTCCTTCCCTCCTCCTCCCCCCTCTCTCCCCTCCTCCTTCCCCTTCCCTCTCCTCCTTCTCCCCCTTCCCTCCCCTCCCCTCCACCCATACCTCCCCTCCCTCTCAAGGCCAAGGAGCCATCAGGGTTCCCCACTCTATGCTAAGTCCAAGGTCCTCCCAACTCCCCCCCAGGTCCAGGAAGGTGATCGACCAAGCTGAGAAGGCTCCCACAGAGCCCGTCCATGCAGAAGAATCAGAGCTCAGCGCCATTGTCCTTTGCTTCTCAGTCAGCCCCCGCTGTTGGCCACATTCAGAGAGACGGGTTTGGTCGCATGATCCATCAGTCCCATTCCAACTGGAGTTGGTGATCTCCCATTAGTTCTGTCCCACCGTCTCCATGAGTGAACGCACCCCTCTCGTTCCTGACTTTCTCCCTCATGTTCTCTCTCCTTCTGCTCCTCATCAGGACCTTGGGAGCTCAGTCCAGTGCTCCAATGTGGGGCTCAGTCACCTTCCCCATCTGTCGCCAGCTGGAGGTTCCCTCATGGTCCTGACTTTCTTTCTCATGTTCTCTCTCCTTCTGCTCCTCATCAGGACCTTGGGAGCTCAGTCCGGTGCTCCAATGTGGGGCTCTGTCATTTTCTTCATCTATCGTCAGGTGGAGGTTCTATGGTGATATGCAAGAAATTCATCAGTATGGCTATAGGAACTGGCCTTTTCAGGCTCCCTCTCCTCAGCTGCCCAAGGAACTAACTGGGGGCGTCTCCCTGGAAACCTGGGAACCCCTCTAGGGTCAAGTCTCTTGACAACCCTCAGGTAGCTCCTTAAATTAAGATATATGCTTCCCTGCTCCCATATCCACCCTTCCTATATCCCAAGCACCCCATTCCTCCGAGCTCCCCCCGTTCTCCCCTTCACACTTTTCTCTCCCCATCTTCCCTTGGCCCAGTCTTGCCCCAATTCCACTATTGGGAATCTACCCAAGAGATGCCCAATCATACAACAAAAGCATATGCTCATCTATGTTCATAGCAGCATTATTTGTAATAGCCAGATCCTGGAAACAACCTAGATGCCCTTCAGTGGAAGAATGGATGAAGAAACTGTGGAATATATACATGCTAGAATACTACTCAGCGGTAAAAAACAATGACATCTTGAATTTTGCAGGCAAATGGATGGAAATAGAAAACACTATTCTGAGTGAGGTAACCCAGACCCAAAAAGATGAACATGGGATGTACTCACTCATAATCGGTTTCTAGCCATAATTAAAGGACATCGAGCCTATAAATTTGGGATCCTTGAGAAGATAATAAGAAGGTGAACTCCCAAAAAAAGATATAGTAATCCTCCTGGATATTGGAAGTAGACACGATCGCCAGGCAAAATTGGGAACGTGAGGGTTGGGCAAGACTGGGCCAAGGGAAGATGGGGAGAGAAAAGTCTTAAATTCTTAAAAAGTTTCTCAGTCCCTCAGACCACTCCAATGGAGGAGTATTTAGCACCACACACAGGAAAAGGCAAATTAGTAGAAATACTTTATAATTACGTTTCTTTCCCTTACTAACTACCAACTTTATTGAATCCTAAGATGCTAAGATGCTCTTAGCCAAAAAGACATTCTATTCTTGTTACTCTTCTTTTTCTTCTCCTCCTCCTCTTCATTACTATTACTATAATTATTATTATAATCATTAGTTTGGATATATATATATATATATATATATATATACCCAAATACATATATTTGTGTAGGCACATGTGAAAGACCAAAAAGGCATCAGGATGTATTCCTCTATTGATCTTTAACTTGCTTATTTTATTTTTAAAGATTTTTTTACTTATGTTTATGTGTTTGTGTCTGTGTGAGTTTTTGTTACTTTTGTATGTTTTTTAGCCAAGGCCAAAAGAGAGCTTTTGATCTAATAGGAATGGAGTTTGTGAACTACCCATAGTGGAAGCTGAAAACCAAACTCCCTTCTCCTGGAAAAGCATTAAGGGCTCTCACCTGTTGAACTGCCTATCCTTCCTCTCCAATTTATGAATTGAGACTGGGTTTCTCACTACCTGGCCTTCTGTTTACTACCATGGTTTACATGACTTTGGGTGGTCTTATTATCCCATCAAGTTCACCAGGTTTAAGGTTCCTTAACAATTTAATACTTGAATGTCCTTGAGTAGACTCAAGCATTAAAAGTGATTCAATGTTCTGATTTGTTAATGTTGTTTAATATGTGTGACTCTGCAGAAGCTTCAGTGACATGACCACCACATCCTGAAAAACAGAAACTTGTTCTCTCTGAGATGAGTAGGATGAGAGAATTCCAAACTTTGTATTATATTCAATTTTACAAGATGCTTAAAAGTTCAATGTAGAAGCATATTTAAAACCCTGCCCTGATCTTTTTCAGTAAAAAATGCATTTGTATGCAAATTATACTCTACAGTGTACACCTGAAAGTGTAGTGCTCTGCACTTTTCCTAAGCTCCAGAAAAATAGTTAAAGGACGTCTGAAGGATGTTTGATTTGAAAACACTTTTGAATAAGAATGTAAAATAAATTTAAAAACAGTTTCCCGACGCCTGCCACAAGTTTGCTACCTGGTAGAGACCTGGCTCGGCACCAAGCACACACTGTTTCCCCTGACCTCATTAGTGCAGACGTGTCCTGTGGCAATATTTGATCCGCATGTGCCCATGGAAGCGTGAGGCATATACACTGTGACCAGTGTGCTACATGAAGCTGCATGTTCTTAGCAGGACAGTCATGGGAAGACCACATGAGAAAAGAAGGACAGAGGACGGAAGAACTCATCCACCCGAGAAACCAAGCTCAATCCAAGCTCATTTCAATGTCGCTCAGTCCCTACTGTTCATGCGAATCCTGTTTTGTAAGCTTCTACTTGCAGTCAGAACTTCATCACCTTCTGCATAGACATACAAGATTTATTTAAAATGAATAAGAAGTATTTAAATAGTATAGTATAACTTCTGAGCCTATCATTCAAATCAAATATTTATCTAAATTACATTCGGAGGCAAGTCTGAGTAAGTCTGATAGAAATGTGTCTGAACTGACTGACATTTCCCTCTAATCTCCAGTGGGTCAAGGAAGCAAGGAACGCTGAAATACTTCAAGCTCTTCTGCTTCCTGAAATATAAGGTTGTCCACCTCTAAAATCTTCAGACCAAATCACACATGGAATGATGTGCACCAATCCAGGCTATAAAATGCATGGCTGTTATTTTTAAAAATATTTAACATACATTCCAGTTAAAATGCCTATGGAATTGAAATGATTTTTGCATAGGTAAACCTTAGAAAACCTTAGACACAGCTAGCAATAAAAGCAGATTTTAATTTCTACAGTCAAATCACTTTTGAGCTAAAAGTAAATGAATGAAAATATAAAAGAAAAATGATAGTTTTGTTAATGCATCACTCTTCTATTGTGACTATTGATCTGCAAGGGGCAGCTGTTCTTACCGGGTCAGTCATAGGCAGGCCATAGGTGAATGGAGGAGCAGAACCCTGCAGAGCTCATTCACCTGAGAAGCTAAGGGCACTCTATCTCCAAACTAGCAGAAATACGTATTTTTAAATAACTTACATTATTGGAGATACCCATAGAAAACATTACAAAAAGTCAAATGTTTCTATTTTTTTATTTTTATACCCATAGAAACAATTTTATTGTTGTTATATTTATAAAGTTTATGCTGATTTTTTTTACATTGCAGGAAGGGACAGAAATATTGTAAGAGTCAGAGGATCAGAGTATCTCCTTCAAGTTGTATCCTCTAGAGATAAGAGAAAAGTTGGACCCATGGATTGCAAGAGCCAGAGGGCCAGAGGATCTGTTTCAAAGTGTGTCTTCAAGATACTGGAGAAAAGCTGGATCCAGGAAATCTCAAAAATGTGCCTATGTATACAAACCTGAAAATGATAATACCTTTTTTTTGGGGGGTTTTCGAGACAGGGTTTCTCTGCAGCTTTTTAGAGCCTATTCTGGAACTAGCTCTTGTAGACCAGGCTGGTCTCGAACTCACAGACATCCGCCTGCCTCTGCCTCCTGAGTGCTGGGATTAAAGGCGTGTGCCACCACCGCCTGGCCTATGATAATACCTCTTGATGTAACAATATAGATAGAGAAATTTTCCCAAGGTCCCACTATTAGATGGATGAAGAGTTATAGGCTATTAACTACTGCTAAGAGGAGAATCTGTATGCTCCAAGAATAAGTTCTCTGATAGGTGATTCAGTCCAAAGGGTCAACCGTAAACACCCATATGAGCTAAATGGACTCAAAGGTGTGTGTGTGTGTGTGTGTGTGTGTGTGTGTACAACAATGGTAATTAAAGAATAAGAGGAATGAAGGCACCTGGGAAGGGTTGGAGGGAGGCGAGAAAGGAGAAGGGAAGGAAATACAGTACTAATATATGAAATTCTAAAAAATAAGTAATAATTTAAGCTAAAGATATGAGCAATAAAAATAAGCACATAGATACTCCAGAGTACGTGGAGCTCCCAGGCCTTAAGGAAACAGCTGCTTGTTTGTTTTAGCTTCCTCTTTTCTCGTTCCCTGCACTTTATAAAAGACAACAACAGCATTGACCGCTCTATCTGAGGGGATCACGAGGCCAATGAATACAGCAGCTTTCCCTATTTAAGACGCCATGATGCAGTCTGGATGTAAAGTGTGAGAGAATCAATGAATAAGCAAACAAACAAACAAATAAATAGCGTCTACACACAAAAATAGAAGGTAAGTGAGTTGAAACAAAACAATGGTCATATTCTGTTCAAACATGGTTCATATGTGGGACAGTTAGATGGTTCATATGTGGAACAGTTAGATGGTTCATATGTGGAACAGTTAGATGGTTCATTTGTGGAACAGTTAGATGGTTCATATGTGGAACAGTTAGATGGTTCATATGTGGAACAGTTAGATGGTTCATTATGTGGAACAGTTAGATGGTTCATCGGGTAAAGATTAGTGCCATCAAGCCTATCAGTCTGAGTAGATGGACAGGACCCTACTGAAAGTTGTCCTCTGTTTTGCATATGCCCTCCATTGCATGCATGAAGATAGGTACACACACACACAAACACACACACACACACACACACACACTAAATAAGTAAATGTTAATAGAAACTGATGTTCTTGATCACCCAACTAACAATGTATAGTCTTACATTTTAAATAAATTATCTACACTCAGATAACATACTTTTGACTGTAAAATACTATTTTACAAAACCTTGAAGAAATGCATTCCTCACTAAGTTATTTCATTTTGTACTCACAAAACAGTTTAATGCGATGTTTTTCTATGATGCTGAATCAATTACAAGTGTTTCGTAGGATGCAGTTACAGAACAATCAGCAAATATTTGGCTTGTTCTTAACCACCACAGCTGACAACGAATAAGACTCCTGTGACATTCTCAGAACGAATTTCAAATCACAGGTTTTGTACAGTTCAACAAAGAATTCAGAAGCGCAAAGAGAGAGATTGCCAAAGATAACGTGAGATGAGACTGTAATTAGAAAAAAAACAGGTTAGTGGATAGTTCATTGGTCAGGAGACACACCTGTTCAATGCCTATATGCATAAGTGATATGTGATATTCAAGAGAAAAGAGATAGATTTGGGTTTAGCAGATCTATACATAAAAATGAAACAGTCAAGATTCTCCCGATTGATAATAGAGACATGAAGCTCTTCAGGGAGTAGTGACTGTGGAAAGCCAGATAGAAACACTCAGAAAGGAAGGTGGAGGAAAGGGATCAGTCTAAAGCAAGTCTTCCAAAGAAGGAAAAGATAGCTATCAAGCTTGCCTCTTAAATCTGTTTTAAATCTAGCATTGCATGTGGAGAGAGATTCTATTCACTACCTGGAAAGAGAAGAAAGCATTGCCTATCCTCTAGTTAAGGACCTCTTAAATGCAACTTGTGAATTGCCCTTTTTAATCAAGAGCAATAAGGAGGGGGGAGAGTTTTTTTTCAATGAGCACTTTAGAATTCCTGGTGTCAAGTGGCAACAGGGGCCTCAGAGGAGCCCCACCCCCACCAGAGCAGCCCTGTGCCTATGCATGCATGGTAGACACTTACATGCTCTCCAGTGCTGCTTATGAGAAGAGGCACAAGGCAGAGATCAATGCAAAGAATCCTTACAGAAAAAGAAATACCCCAGGAGCCAGTTTTAGTTTAGTAGTAATAGGAGATAAAGTTGACAGTCTGTGACCTTCATTTTTATCTCCCTTCAATCTGATGGCTTATTCTTGGCATAAAGCCTATTATAGCTAAAATTTGTACATAAAAAATTAATAAATGACTTTGCACAGTGTATACGTATCAGGGTAGGATGTAGTCTTATGGAGTGGTTCTGCTTCTACAATGTGCACCGGAACATATTTCAGAATAAGCTTTATTTCGTATCATGGAGTCTTGGAGCATTACTTCCCTATCCAGTCACTGTATGAGCTCATCAGGTAATTCAGAGCATTTTGACATCAAGAAGGAAAGCACAGTTTAAACTTAATTCCCTAATCTATCACTTATTTCTGCCTGTGTATGTTTTCATGATCATTCATTTTCATAGATTTCTATACTGAGAATGCTAACATGTCATGTTGAGCACACTTCGTGTATCTCGGGCTCACTATGCAGCAGCTCAAGAACAGTTCACACACTTCCTTCTTGTTGCGCTGGTATTCACTCACCTAGCCCACAAGTTCATTAACTGTTCTATTCAATGTATATCATTTAATTTACGTTCATTCTAACCCACCCTTAGTTTCATTCTCAGTGACTTAGCATGTCTTAATTCACAGCAATTCAAGCAAAAGGAGAGAAAAAAGAGAAAGATGGGGAGGGAGAGGGGAGCAAAGCCTTCAGTTTGGATACAATGTGTTGGCTGGCAGCAGTTATTCCAGGACAGGCTACACGTGCAACAAACTAAAGTGTAATAAAGGTCCACCATACTGTAGGCTACAGGACTCCTGAATAAAAAGGGTGATTCTTTCTAAATAGATCCAAAGGTTTTCCACAGGCTCTAAGCCATTCATGTTACATTACATACATGTAGTCTTACATAGTATAATTTATAGCATGTGATAAAATACATGTTGTGGCATAGTACCAACTACATAGTGAACAGCTTGATGCACAATCGTGAGACAAACAGAGTCACTTACTTTGCCAAGTGTCATTTTTAAAGATTATTAAAAATGAAAGTAATATGTTTAAATATTTTCTTAATATTAATAATAAAATCTTAATACAGTTAGTTGTAAAACTGAGGAAGAAAGTATACAGAACTATGATAAAGACGTCTTTCTAAATCACAGAGTTGTTGGGGAAATCAAAATAACTATATATAAAATATATTATCAACAGCTGTTTTGGTGATGAAGGAGTTAACTTAAAAAATTCTTGCTGTACAAGCATTATTGTGAAACTGAAGTCAGATTCCCAGCATGCACATAGAAAACCAGATATGCTGATACATGTCTCTAATCCCAGCTCTATGAAAGAAAAACAAGAGGACTCATAGATCTCATTGGCTATCTAGTCCTGACTAGTTGGAAAGTTCCCAGTTCACTAAGAATTCAACCTCAGAAAGAACTGAGAAAGTATTTCAAGCATCAACATCTGGTCTCCACACAGACTCATACCTATGTGTACAAATACACATACATGAGCATATCACATGTATACAGCTCCCTCTCCTAGTAAAAGTCATTTTAAATCCTTTGTGCCTCTGAGAGAGGAACTTGACATGTGTTTTGTACTGAAACTCAAAAGATCCTCGTCAATGGGAAAAGAGTTCATCTACCAAGGTTATATGTATAATATATTAATTCAGAGAGGTTCTGAAGATTGAGGTCAATTATATTAAGAAATTTAAACCAAACAAGAATTTTAACAACAGTTTCTATTTAAATAAGAATGTATGTTGGCCCAAATTTGAGAATGCTGGTTCACACATAGCTGAGAGAATACTAGCATGTTAGAAAAAAAAATATATCTAAAAGGAGATTTTAAAAAAGAGAAAATTATTAAATCTCTATACAGAAAAGGAAATTACTGCAAAATTTCATGCAGCAAGAACAGACTCACCTCACGCTGGGTATATATTATATAAATGCAATTTTTTTGGATTTAAGTTACATTATTGTTTCATTTTCTTTTTACACTCCTGCTATAGTAGAAATAATGAAAATATAGCAAAAACACAAAATCAAAAAAACATGAAACTCAAAGAAACATATTTTAAACTTTATATGTTCTAAATTTTCTGAGAAGAAAATCTGAAAATTTAAGCATAAAACAATCGACGTACTTGATTTCTATACACCTTTAATTTTGTGAATGTGATTTATGTCACACGAATGGATTTCCAGCTTGGCTCAAGAACTGTGGATTCTAGTTTCAATTCCTTTACTAACAAGAGAAGAGCACTGAGACTCAGCTTTTCTGTTACACACATTTCTTCTGTTAAGAGAGTTATGGGAGTATACAAGCCCCCAGTTCTAAAACAATGTCATTGAGGAACCATAAAATTCACATTCCAATCACATAGATCTCATATTGCATGTGTTTCTTTTACAAGAAAGGTAACATCCAAGAAACGGGAGAGATGGCTCAGTAGTAAAGAGGTCCCAGTTTCAACTTCCAGCACCTACAAGGCAGCACACAAATGTCTATAACTCCAGTTCCAGGGGATCTGACATCCTCACACAGACATACATGCAAGAAAACACCAATGCACATAAAATAAAAATAAATAAATTATTTAAAAAAGAAAGTTGACATTCTCAACCACCTGAGAACAACAAGGAGATATATCTCCCCAAGACTGACCAATTCTGTCAGAGCTGACTGTATAGATCTTGTCTCGGCCCCTCAGGACAACTGGCTGACAATCTTTTACGCAACCTTTAGAAGTCTGAATAAACTCACTTAGCAGTGATGTGAATTGAAACTAGCTTACAGGGAAGAACTGAAGGCCGAGTGCTTGGCAGAGGAAATAACCCACTTGTTTCTTGCCAGATTTCCATTCAGTTTAGAATAACATATTAAGCATTTTGGGTCTTGAAGCTTCAAAGACAATAAATGACTTGTAAAGTAGTACATTTCTACTCTTCCAGTTAAAAAAGTAGTAATTTCTTAGCCTAATGGAGACATGTCCTTTTTTGTCATTCCCCTGAACTTTCTTTTCAAATCTTATGTCTCTCTTCATAATGACTTTTAAAAATAAAATGAAATAAAGAATATGAATGTGAAGTCTATAGCAACACTGAATTTTTCTCACAGCTTCTATAAATACTTATTCCTAACGATTCCCTAGCAATTTCAGTAATTAGTATAAATGATTTAAATTAAAGTATTTTGGCTCAATGACAATAGCTACTGCTACTATGGTTATTTATTATATGAATTGCTGCAAACCACTTCTTTTCATTCCCCACAGTAATGTTAATTTGTTCTGCTACTAGCAGAAAAAAAAAAGCAGTTGTCCCATCAAATCAGCTACTCTTTTGGCAAAGAATTGTTTTAATTATGCATTGAATGTACATAGAATGCATTAGAAGAAGATTCTGTATCTGAATGGTTCAGTTTATATATTTCCCATATTTTTGCACTAATAAATATGCATGTGCATCTTCAATATCATGCAATGCATGTACTACACACATAAATCCATACACTTACATATTAATGATGCTTAAAAGCAAATTACTATTTTTGAACAGTGATTTAATACAGTGCACACTGGCATAGTTGTCACACATCCACACTGTTCACACTGGATGAATCACTCTCAAAAAGATCTGAACAAATTTCAGTTTGCAATGCTACATTGGCTCATATGCCAAGGATTGCCAGTTTTAAATCAGCAGTGCTCAGATCCCTTCATTCAAGGTTATACTATAAAAATGTTAGAATGACTCATGAATCATGAATATTCATTTGACACAGATACATACATACCAAGATTTGTTTTCATATAAGTTACTGCCGAGGCAGACATTTCTCATTATAAAAGATTGTCTGTGGTTGAAATCTGTTGCAGGCTTATCAAAGCACCCTCTGCTTTCACAAAACAGAGGGCATTTGATCCAAAATGTCACATGGGTTTCACCATCAGCTTTGCACTCTGAGATACATACCCAGGATCTGTTCTTCCTGAAGCTAATTGAGTCTGTCTCCCTCAGATATTCTCCACATCACGGTCACGTCTGATCAGTGTGCTCTCTTGTCATGAAAGGAACTCAATGGTGTCCCAAAACACTGGGACATACAATTATACAATTATACAATTATATAGCATACAATTATAACATGGTACAGGCTATCTGGGTTTTCTGCATTCTTCCTCTGCCCTGTGATCTCTGCCTCAGCAATATTGATAGTTTCCAGAATGCATTATTTGTAATCTTTGTTACAACATCTATGTACATTCTATCTTTTGCCCAAACTTTTGTCTTTTTTGCCATAAGGTTCATCTTCCTAGAACCCCACGGAGTGAGCTCAGACCCTCCCCTTTAGGAGTGCATATACCTGAAATATACCTGAACTGACTGATCTAAGAATCTCACTGGCAGCCAACACCTAGATTTTATTCAAAAGCTTGATCTTGTAACTAACTATCCAAGTGCGTTTCGCATACTGTATCTTACTGACTTTTACTTCTTTGACTCTTTCATAAGCTTTCTTATAAATTTGTTGAATGTAAAAATTATGTATTATTAACTACTATCTCTAGAAAAATACCTGTTAGGGAATAGGTGTATAACAAATGGCTAAGTGAATATGCAAAAATAAATGGGATTAGTTATGAAATTTTAGATATGCTTATCAATGTAAGTGACAAATTGGAATCTTGTTCCAGAGCTAGGAACTATGCTGTATCAACAAAAGAGTAGTAGCAAAACATAAAATCCTGCAAGTTTCTTTACAAAAACCATCATCTCTCTCTTCCGTGTAGAAATTTTAAAGTTTATATTCATTTGAAATCCTTTTTTTTTTCTCGATCACTGCAGCAGGAAAAAAGTAAATAGTAATTCTCAGACCTTCTCTTCATATCTTAGAAAACAGAACGAACCTTCATTTCTGGTCTGTTGCTTTCTCCGCATCTAGATCATACGCCTGTCATATCCTGAGCGTTTCGCTGACTGCTGTGGTTGTCTAACACTGCATAAAAAAACGGCCTGAAATTTTGTGGAACAAAAAGTCATGATCATTTATTATTTTGGGTGCTCATGGTACAGGAAGTTGACATAACTCATCTAGGTAGTTATCATTCAGCACCTCACGAGGCTTGATCAGATAGTGTGGCTGGCGCTATCCTGGCAGCATCCTTATTTAGATGTCTGGAGATAGGTAATGACTGTCAGCTAGAACGCTGGTGGAAATTTTCATCCGACACTTCTACCAATGAGCTCTTCATATGGATTAGGCGTCATGTCTGACGGTGTAGACATGGGGTTCCAAGTGTAAACCCAGAGACCATCAGAAGTGGCATGGCTATTGATCATAGGTACTTGGAATCAGGATTCCCACTTCCCCTGAATTTTACTTTTGATGAGGTATATAAGGGCTACTCATAGACAATTGGAAAAGAACTAGACTCTGTACCTCTTCTAAGATGGAAGATGTGAAAGTCAAGTGTGGGAATGTTGCAAAATGACCAAATTTCCCTCCCATCAGACTTCATCCACTCTTCTTTATTGCTCATTGATATGTTCTTTCTTCACCCATTTTCTCATCTAAACAAGCTTCCTTAGTAGAGAGATGCCCACTGTCAATGGTCCTTGGTACATGTAGTTGAATTTCTGTCTGTGAGATACGCATGTGTGACCAAAAACTTTTATAACTGTGTCTCCATGTGGATGTGAGCACTCTTGAGCTGACTCTGAGTGCACAGTCATAACTGTGCAGTCTGCTAGGCAGAAGATGCAGGCATTCTCTTTATTAATAATTCAAAATAATTTTATTGGGTTGTAAATTACTTTTTCTGCATCATAACTGATTGATAGATTTTTAATGGCTCAGCTGGGATAGTGAAATCTTTTACACTAGATAAGAGTGAGGGTTCTACTTGATAGTGTATATAATTAATATAATAGAATTATATACTTAAAATAATTAAAGTGACACGGTACTAATATATTCCTATGTATATACAAATACTAAAATTTCTAAAACTGGGAAATGCTATACACCCAACACCATTGATTTGTATGCTCGGAATTGGTCAATTATACAGTTTGAGTACCAAATCTCAACACAATCTTTTAAGAATGTTCAGAGTATAGATCAATTATTCTTGATATAGACTTGAGCTAATATCTTTTGCAACATTGAAAGATACAAGCTACATACAGTGAAGCCAGTGGGTTCAAAACACTGATCTATAAACTGGTTCTCTCACATATTGTTCAATAATTAAAACTATTTGTATTATTTTTCAGTCTCCAGAGATCGGTGTTTGCCTGCTAGTTATCAGGAGCTCCTTTCATCTAAAGAATGGCTTCTCTATGGTGTTGTTCACTCTAATGCATCATAATGTCTACAGCCAAATAACTGTAGTATCCCTAATCCCAGAGACCAGAAACTTCAGTCAAGCAGTGGATACTTTAGCAGACAGCTCTCAAAATATTTTCAAGTCTTCGTGTACAATTCTCCTTTCTTTTATTTATAACAACTTCCAATTATTAAAGTCATTGTCTCCCATGCTAAAATATGCATATTCAAAAATATATGTGAATAAAATGCAAAAATATAAAAGTATGTAGATGTGAAATTTCTAGATATGTTTTGTTTTTATTAAAACTAGGCTCAAACAATTAAAAAGTAACTAAACTGTTAACCCTCAGTGAAACTCAGCAGCTGTCTAGATTTGCAGGGAGTCTGGTTGAGTCCAGACTGTGAAATCCCAATTAGAATTCTGCTCTAATTCCACAGTAGGCACCAGTTCAACATCTCCATGTACAATGAGTTGTGTTGGAGTTAACTTCCACAATGGAGACTTGTTGATTTATTATTAGTAGTATTAGTATTAGTATTAGTATTATTAGTATTAGTATTAGTATTACATCCTGACTGCAGTTTTCCCACCATTCTTTCCTCCCATTCCCTCTCCTTTCTCTCTGCCCCATCCACTCCTCCATTACTATTCAGAAAAAAAGCATGCTTCCCATGGATATCAACAAACATGGCATATCAAGTTGCAGTAAGCCTAGGCACTTCCCCTCATATTAGGGCTGGATAAGGCAAGGCATCTTGAAAAATAATGTTGCAAAAACTATCAAAAGAGTTAGATACAGCCCCTGCTTCCACTGTTAAGAGTACCAGAAGGAAACAAAGCTACACAACTATAACAAGTACACAGGATTCATAGTTTTCCTTAGATATGATAAAAGATAAAGTAGATATAAATATTATAGCTGTAATTCTTGATTGATACCTGTTTTGTTGTATGTAATTTTACTTTGTTAAAGATAAAGCCTTCCTTTTTATTTAAACAGAAAAGGGGAGGTAATGTTGGATTCCCCTCTGTATGCTGTGAATACCAATGGTTAATAAAGAAACTGTCTTGGGCCTGTGCAGGGAATAGAGGTAAGTAGGGAAAGCTAAACTGAATACTGTGAGAAAGAAGGTGGAATCGGGGAGACGTTTTGGAGCCACTGCCAGAGACAGACAAGTTGAAACATTCCCAGTGGTCCATGAACCTCCTACATAGTAAAATATAACATAATAAAAATGGGTTAATTCTAGATGTAAGAGCTAGATATCAGTATGCTTAAGAAATTGGCAAAGCAGTGATTTAAATAATAGTTTCTGTGTGGTTATTTTGATACCAAGTATCAAGGAACTAGCTAGCAGCCTCCCTTCAACAGTTCTTAATCTTTAGGACTTTTATGATGAAGAGATGTTTGATTTTGTCAAGGGTCTTTTCCACATCTGACAGTGGGGATATTTTTTCTTTCAGTTTGTTTATAGGGTAGGTGATTTACTGATTTATGTATGTTGAACCATCCCTGCATTTCTGGGAAATTGTTATGTAATTCTCTGTTCCTCCTCCACATCTTTGTAGGTTCTATATGTGATTTGTGTATCTGGTTAACCATGTCCTTGCAAAATGAACTGAACAATACCCTTTCTGTTTCTATTTTGTGGAATAATTAGAGGAGTATTGGCATTAACTCTTCTTAGGAGGTCTGGTACTATCTTGTACTTATATCTGGTATAATCTTACACTAATATCATCTGGCCAAGAATCAAATAATTATAATGACTGCTTGTATTTCACTAAGAGTTATAATCCTGTTTAAATTACTTATCTGATCACTAACTTTGATAAGTGGTATGTATCAAGAAAAAATATTTATTTATTTTAGATTTTCACTTGGATGGAGTACATTAAAAAAAATATGTCCTGATGATTTTCTGGATTTCCTTGATTCTGCTGTTATGTCTGCCTTTTTATTTCTTATTTTGTTAATTTGTATACTCTTTTTGCCTTTAAATTAGTTTGGCTAAGGATTTGTCAATTTTATTGATTTCTCCAGAATCAACATTTTTTATTGATTCTTTGTATTTTTATTTATTTTATTGATTTCAGCCCTGGGATTGATTATCTATTTCTTGCCATCTATTACTCTTGGGTATGATTCTTCTTTTTGTTCTAGAACTTTCACGTGTGCTATTAAGTTGCTAGTATGAGATCTCTCCAATTTGTTTTCTCAATGTAGGCAATTAGTGATATGAATGTGTCTCTTAGGAAAGCCTGCATTGTATCCCATAAATTTGGGTTTGTTGTATATTTGTTTCCATTGAATTCTAGAAAGCCTTTGATTTCTTGATTTCTGTATTGACCTATTTTCTATTTGGAAGAGTTGTTTCTATGAACTTGTAAGATTTCTGTTTCTGTTGTTGACATCCAACTTTTACCTCTGGTGGTAAAAGAATGCAACATGTTATTTCAATTTTCTTATGTTTGTCAAGACTTGTTTTGTTTATGAGTATTTTGGTCAGTTTTGAAGAAAGTTCAATGAGGTGTTCAGAACAAGTTATATTTTTCTGTTTAGGTGAAATACTCAGTAAATATCTGTTAAGTTCATTTGGTTTATAACTTCAGGTAGCTTCCCAATTTCTCTGTTTAGTTACTGTCTGGATAACTTGTCCATTGGTAAGAGTTGGATATTAAAGTCTCCCACTATCAATGTATGACTCTCAATATGTGATTTATGTGGTAGTGGTGTTTCTTTTACAAACTTAGGTGTCATTGTATTTGGTGCTCAGATGTTAAAAATTTCAAAATTCAATCCACAGTTGGTGGATTTTTCCTTTGATGATTATCTAATGTCCCTTCCTATATCTTTTGATTAGTTTTGATTTGAAATATATTTTTTCAGATATTACAATGGCTATACTAGTTTGTTTCTTAGGTCCATTTTCTTGAAATATCTTTTTTAGTCTTTACCCTTAGGTGATATCTATCCTTGATATTATATTTCTTGAATGCAGTAATTTATTTCTTAAATGTTAGTCTGTGGGTTTTTTGCTTGTTATCTTTTAATTGGGAAGCAGAGACTGTTGATTTGAGATATAGCAAAGAGTAATGCTTATTGCTTCCTATTATTTTTGTTGCTGTTGTTGATGGTGGTACTGGTGGTTGTGGTGATGGTTGTGGTGGTAGGATGATGGTGGTATATGTGCATGTGTCTGTGTATGTGTATTTGTGCTTTTCTTCTTTTCTTTTTGCTGGACTGATTATTTATTTCCTGTGTTGTTTTCGATATAGTTGATCACTTTAGGTTGGAGTTTTCCTTCTAACATCCTCTGTAACGCTGGATTTTAGACAGATATTTCTTAAATTTGGTTTAACATGTACCATCCATTTCCTTCATTATAGTGGTTAAAAGTTTTGTTCAGTATAGTAGTCTGGACTGGCACTTGGGTCTCCTGGAATTCGTAGCATGCTTGCCCAGGCTCTTCAAACTTTTAGAGTCTCCTTTGAGAAGTAGTGTAATTCTACTAGATTTGCTTTGATAAAGTACTTGTTCATTTTTCCCCTACAACTTCTAATATTTTTTCTTTGTTCTGTGCATTTAGTGTCTTGATTGTTATTTACTGAGGGGATTTTCATTTCTGGTCTAATCTATTTGGTGTCCTAAATACTGCTTATATCTTGAAAGACATCTGCCTTTTTAAACTAGAAAATTTTTCTTCAGTGATTTCATTGAAAGTATTTTCTGTGCATTTGGCCTATGTTTTTCTCCTTCTATTTGTATTATTCTTAAATTTGATCTTGTCCCAGATTTCCAGGATGTTTTGTGACACGTGTTTTCTTTTAAATTTAACATTTTCTTTGACTAATGAAACTTTTTCTACCATATCTCCAACACCTGAAATTCTCTCTTCCATCTCCTATATTCTGTAGGTGATGCTTGCCTCTGCAGTTCCTTTCTTGAGCTCTAAATTTTTCATTTTCAGATTTCCCTAAGAATGGGCTTTCTTCATTGATTTTATTTCTACATTTAAGTCTTAAGCAGTTCCACTTTCAAAATCTTACAGGAAACCAAGGGCAATATCAATATGTGATATTGTTTTGGAAATATCTTGTACTTCCCAGAACAAATAAAAGGAAATTTCTCATGCTATACACTGAATTTTTTGTTACATAGTCCATCAATGTTAGTGGAAACATTGTCATCTGAAGTGTCACAGCTTCTTTTAAAAATATACACATATATGTACATATTTACATATATATGTAATTATAAAAAAACAGAAAATAGTATCTTCTGTCTATTTAAAATATCCTTAGTGCTGTTTATCATGTCTCCTTCCCTTCCACTACCTTTGCATTATCTTCCCTCTCCCTTGCAGAGTAAGTCTTCCCCCTGACTCTGTTTTTCCATTTTTCTACTCTTAAGGCCCGTGTCTTGCTTTTTCCCCTTTCTAGAGCTCTTTCTCTTCTCATCCCCCCATGGGATTTTTTTTAAACTTTCCTGATATTTGAAGTTACCTCAGTTTATATATTAATATCTAAATAGGTGGAGCTAAGATTCATAAATAAGAAAGAACCTGTAGCATTTATTTTTCTTGATCTATGTTACCTTGCTCAGCATAATATTTTCTAAATGTATTCCTCCATTTACTTGTAGAGTCTATGGTTTAATTTTCTTTATAACTAAGTATGTGCTGGTTAGAATAAAATGACCCACATAGGTTCACACATTTGAATGCTTAGGGAGTGGCACTATCTGTTTAGGTAGCTATAGCCTTGTTGGAAGAATCATGCCACTGAGGGTAGTCTATGAGGTTGCAGAAGATCAAGCCAGGCCCAGTGGTTTCTCTTCCTGATGATTGTGCTTCTGAATATAGAACTCTCAGCTCCTCCAGTACCATTTTTGTCTGTGTACTCCCATAGTTCCTGCCATGCTTACAATGTACTAAGATTCTGAACCTGTATGGAAGCCCCAGTTAAATATGTTCCTTTATAGGAATGGACTTGGTCATAGTTTCTCTTCACAGCAATAGAACATCGACCAAGATAAAGTAGTATTATATTTGGATATGCACCACATTGTCATTATCGATCTGCTGAAGTACATTGAGATTGTTTTAAATTGAGTGTTTTATTTTCTTGAATCTTTTTTGAGTTCTTTGTATATTTATTCTGGATATTAATCCTCTGTCAGATGTGTAGCTGGCAGATACTCTCCCCTACTCTGTGGGCTTTCTTTTCATGGGTCAATTGCTTTCTTAAGTGTACAGAAAGTGTTTACTTTTATAGGCTCTTACTTGATAATAATTGATCTTAATTTCTGGGCACATGGAATCCTATTCAGAATCTTTTCCTTATTTGCATTATGTAATGTACTGCCTATGCTTTTTTTCTAGCAGTTCTGTGTTCAGTTTTCCCTAGTCTTTACATTTTCATTCTCCCAGTGTTCCTTCTACTTCCCTGCTTTCTCAAGGGGAAGATTTATGTGCTCCTCCTATAATGCACGCATTTGCTGAGTAAAGACAAGGATCCTCATAGTCACCAAACATAGCCTTCATTCTGAGATTTCAGCTTCTGAATTTTGTTGGAGTTTAGTTGTTGCCTGTTGGAATGAACGAGGATGTTTCTTTATCTATTTTACAGAATTACTGCCCAAAGAGAGATGACCCTGTTTTTTTCTTAATTCTTCTAAAGACTCCTGGACTTTTCAGGGTGGAACTTAGAAAAGCAGCAGTAAAGCAGAGTGCACTTCATTCAAAAGCAGCCAGCAGGGCAGAGCTTCACAGGGCCATGAAGCTTCTGGGTTCCCTGAGCCAGGCAGCTCTGCTGCTGACTGCTTCCCTGAGGCCTCAAGTCTTCCTGGCAGTATTTCAAGAGAAGCACAACGTGCTTGAACAACAGACATTCTTGTTTCAGAACTTCCTACACGGCGTCAGGGGATGCACAATAGAAGTATTGCTGTTCCCCCTTCTCTGCTGAAGTCTGGTATTCATTCTGGCAAATGTGTGCCTCTAGCTCCCAGATAGAAAGTTACAAATGGTGGTAGGGATATTAGTTATCAATATAGTTCATGAAAGGCCTAATGTGAACAGTTGACAATACTTAGCTTTGTTTAACTTTTTTGGTTCAACCTGCAAGATAAGTGATATCAATAGGGATCTGTTACCTTTAAATCATATCTTACTTTCAACAGATTAGAATGTAACACACAGCAAGTGTTAAATCTTAGCCTGATAAAATCTGTACTGCTATATTTTAAGTTTTGTAAATTTGTCTTAGGGTAAAGTTTTACTTATTTTCAACCTCTTTGAATAAACTTAGGACAAATCTTGATATACTACTCCACTGATTAAATATATCACTCCAAAAAAAAGGTTTCTGAACTGTTGAGTAATGTTATTCTAGAGGAAATCTGAGCAATACAACAATTGGGTTTCCATAGTTAAAATTCCACTAAGTTTTGAAGATTTACCATGGCTTACCCTAAAAAATGTGATATTTTTCTATATAAATTGATGTTTTTAAATATATCATGCAAGTTGTTTTCAGTCAATGCATTTTATTAAATTTCTAATACAATACACATAAAATATCTAGAATATATGAGAAACAATACTTAAAACTAAAATCAGACAAAATAAAATGAAGGACAGCAATATGGAAACCATGGTTAAGAACTTAAGAGATAAAAGGATAATAAATTATGGAATATGCTCTCTGATCTCTTAAAAGTTTATTTACTATTTAAATATTCAATTACAAGATTTTCCTTCATTCACTCCACCACTCAATATTGAACTAAGCTAGGAAATCCCTGAGTTGTAACTTTAGCCCTCTTTTCAGTTTTTACTTTGAGAAGGTCTCACTCAACTATCTATGCTGGACTTGAGTTTACTCTGTCACCCAAGCAAGGCTTGTCTTGGCCAGCATCCTACCTCAGCCTCCTGAGTAACTGTGATTACAGGCCTCACCACCAGACCTGGAGACTGTTAATGTGCTCTACCGCTCTGTTATATTATTTCTTTAGAGGTAGAATTTCCCCTTTTTGTTGGCACTATTTTAAGGCTACAATCATGACAGCACTCTTTCCGTAGACCTTTGGATTTCATTTTGCCGACTTCACTGTAAGGAACTAGTTTATCTTAGGTTCTCTGCATTAAAGAGCACTGCAATCCCAGTTCAGTATCACCTAGGGAATTCTGTCCATCTATTCAGTCAGAGTTCATATGCACACAAAGAACTAAAGGGTTAGAAAAATATCCTCCAAGCTACCATCTTTCATTTTCTCATTTCTTATAGTGATTTATGACAGTTATTCCTTAATATTTTAACTCTTCATGACATACCACACTAAAAAAAACACACTAATTTGCAATTATCTGGTCTCATCCTGGACCCTGAATAACAAAGACTTTGTAAAAGCTTTTGCCCAGGTGGCTTTGTAATGGGATTCCAGGTGGTGGTAAGTGCAAAAGGAAGAAGGTATCAGCAGAAGAAAGAGTCAATCAAGGATGCATTTCAGCTTCTCACCACTAAGGTCACTGGTGTGCCTTCTCTTATTATCTGAGAAATAATTTCATAAAATATGCCTGTGAGTCACTCATACAGGACCCCATACTTATAAGCCGTGTGTGGGCAAATGTGCATTGCTTGGCTCTCTCTCGGCTCTCTCATGATATAGATATATAGTCCTATGAGGCAGTTTCAAAGACTCCCTAAGTCAGAAGGCAAAAAGAGTCACTGAAAACCGTGAAAAGATGTCCTCTCAGGTTGAATTAGAAGATTCTGACTGAGCCCTGAGCGCAACTACTCACTACTCTGGCAGATTTTAAATGACAAATTTGCCTTTTAGCTTTAGATAAAACTTAAATTAAAGATAGCCATTACAAAAAGACAACAATTTCATACCATTCATGCCAACATAACTACACTATTTATGCAGAAATATGTTGCACATATTCAAAGCCAACTGTGTCTAAAGACATACTGTTAACATCACAGGACACACTGGATTTTATAATTAATGTTACACAAGAGAAAGTAATGTGACCTTAAATGTTACCATTGAGACTCATCAAAAATAAAAACTAGCCGGGCGGTGGTGGCGCACGCCTTTAATCCCAGCACTCGGGAGGCAGAGGCAGGCGGATCTCTGAGTTCGAGGCCAGCCTGGTCTACAAGAGCTAGTTCCAGGACAGGCTCTAGAAACTACAGGGAAACCCTGTCTCGAAAAACCAAAAAAAAAAAAAAAAAAAAAAAAAAAACTATTTTTTTTCTCTAGGTCTCATATTTTCGAGACTTTATTTAGATTTAACATTCTGTTTAAAGTAAGAAAATATCAATAGCAGTTAAAACAATTTTATTCTCACAAATCTCATTTTTCTTTTACATATAATGAGGTTTTACTTTACCCTTAAGAGTAAGAGAGCAAAATGGAAGGATATGGGAATGAGAGGGGAAAAAGGAAGGCAGAATGGATGGTGGATGGGGGAAGACAGACAGACACACAGACAGACAGAAAAACAGTAATAAAGTGTTTTCTTACTCTGGCAGCTTCCTTGAAATCAAGTAAAATACGAACAATATGAACTGGCTCTGTGAAGCACTTTACAGTCCGTTCACTTTCTTTTGGAAAATAATAGTTAGGCTGAAATGAACACCCTAGAAGATATTTCATTTCTTGGCATTCAAAAATCAATATTCTTCTCACTGTCATGAATAGTGTTTGGAGAAACCTTGGCAGCTATTTTTATTCATAGTGATCCCGGGTCTTCTGGAGGTGAAGATGGAACACCTTGCTCTCATTATTAAGAGCTCAGTAGCCTCGAGCTAAAGGTTGTGATTCTACATGCCACCACCACGGCAGCAAATGAGAATTCCCGTTCAAAATCTGGTACCTCATTTGTCAAGAATTTTGTATTCCAAGCGTATATAGACCTAAGACACACAAAAGCTAGCCAGCTTCATACTTTGGCCATAAAATATTTCATTTATTTGGAAAGTGGTTACATTAGCAGTATACTAATATTTCAACTATACTAATTTACTAATATTATAGTTCTAAAAGATGCACAAAGGCAATTTAGTTTCCAAATTGATGCTTGATCGGTGAGCCTTAGTACGCCAATAATAAAAAAGAGACACACTGATTGATCCCTTCCCAGGCAGAGAGATTTCAAGTCCCTAAACTTCAGTGTGAACACTAAAGTGAAAACGCACTGGCAAAATGTTCAGCACAGCAGTTTAAAAAGGTATTTTTAAGTAAAAGCTTTGAAATTGTTCTCAACTCTTTCTTTACACCTTCAAGTTTTAGCCTGAGTTGATCAAGAATGAAAAAAAAAAAGGTCATGCTTTGAGAAATTTTAAATCTGTCTCAATCTTGAAATGAAAAGCCTTTCAAGCCAAATGACTAAACCCTCAGAGGAGAAGTGCACGGTGGGTCCCTCGATGCCTCGGATAAACTGAGAGTTTCTTACTAATACAGCCAAGTGCTGCTCACTTGTGTACCTTTAGAAACGCTTGAGGAGTTCATGCCATTTTCAGTTATTTCAAATTACATTGTCTGCCACTTAAAAATATTGGAGTTAGCTTCCTGTTTAGCATCTGATGCGATGAGAAATGCTTCACAGGCAAATTAGCACGCATTATCATGGTTATTCTCCCAGCTGCATCGTTTACTGAGAATACAGCAGATGCCCCTGACAACATTCAAACTCCAGAGAAGCTCTCATTTCCACAAATGCCATTTTAGCCTCTGGAGGTTCAGGTTCTCTAGGAACTTAGAATTAGTTCACAGCAACAAAATTCCAACCAATATCAAGCTGATTTGTTCAAGTTCTCAATAAAATTTCTTTTTATTTTCTATCAATCAAATGATTGATATAATGTCATAAAAATATTTCATAAAAGCACACAACATGGCAAACAGTAAAGAGATCAAAGCCTTCTTATGATGACTTTGCTATGGCCCCTAACTAGGGACATAATGTTTAAGCAGAAGGAATTATAACCTATATTATCTAAGGAAATTTCCAATTATTTTACTTTAATATCATATTTGAGCACATTAAAATTTTATGATGAGTTAAATATTATATTACTCCAACTACTATATTTGTATACAGTAAATGCTTACAATAAACAAAGCTGGAATAAACTGATTTATAATTCATGTTCTACACACTTGTAAAATCATAGAGCCACAATTATAATCAGTATGGTGAATCCTCAGGAAGATAGGAATTGAACTATACCCCAAGATCCAGCCATACCTCTTTTGGGCATGTACCTAAAGGACTCTTCATCCAACCACAAAGACACAAACTTGCTCAAATATGTTCATTGTTTCTCTATTCATGATACCGAAATACTAGAAAGAAACTAGTTGTCCCTAAACAGAAGAATGAATAATAAAGCGTATATTTTCACAATGGAATATTATTCAGATGTTAAATAAGAAAGAAAAAAGGCCTTGTGAAACATGAGAGCAAATCAGAGGAACTAGAAAAAAAATCATCCTGAGTGAGCAATCCCAGACACAGAAACACAAATATGGTATGTATTCATCACTTATGTGTGGATATTAGCTATTAAGTCAATAATAACCAAGCTATGTTCCATTGAACTACAGAGTTCTATAGGATAGATATAGAATAAGGCACTATATGGAACAGATAAATCTCATTAGTCAAGGGAAATAGGATGTATAGTTGTGGGTATATAGGTGGGGCCTGAAATGGGAGAATAAGGTGGGGAAGTGGAGGTGAGAAGGGATTGTGGGAGGGAAAACAGGGAGAGACAGCTAAAATTAGGGGTGTTTGATGGGTAGTTTGGAAGATAATACAGTAGAAACTAGCATATATGTTGCAATCTAAATTAAATCATCAAATAATGAGGTAGACAGAATCCCAACTAGCCATTTCTTGTCACCAAATGAATCTTCCAGTACCAGGAATTGATTACATCTAACTGAATTGTTGGCCAAAGGGGCAACACAGGCTGTCACAAAATCTAAAGATTGTTCTTCACAAAATAACAGAAAGCCACATTACTGAAGACAGCACCTACACAGCTCACTAAATATGGAAATGTTGAAGTGGTGCCAACATAGAACTTTTTAACACTAACCCACATCCCAGAGTCTGTCTCCGGTACAGGAAGATATTCTACAATTTATTAAAAGAGAAACATAAACACCAAACGAACCCCAAACCTTTTATCTACAATGGTGTACTGCCTGCAAGATATTTCAGGGTAATGGTGGCATAGCATGTGTCAGCAATAACCAAGAAATATCTAATTTGGTTTAAGGACCACACTGTGAGATGGAACCCATAACCAATATCAATTAGATGAACCAGAACCTAAGACCAGACAGTACAGGCACTTGTAGTAAAACCAAATAATACTGCTCTTTTAAAATGAAATGAAAATAATAAATAAATGTAGTCATAATATGAAATGTTTCATAATCACATTCTGCTATATTCATAGATCAATGACTTGCTCCTCCATCATCAGAGACACTTTCTTCTGTAGCAAATAGGAACAAAAACAGAATCCCACAATCAGACATTATGCAGAGAAGGAAAGATGTTTGAACACTCAGCTTAAGCGGGTTGTCTCCATCCAGTCCCTTCCATCAGAGCTCACAGAACACTACAGAAGAGAAGGAAGAAAGAGTGTAAGAGCCAGAGGGGATGGAGGACACCAAGAAAACAGGGTCCTCTAAATCAGCATGAGCAATGCACATATGAACTCACCGAGACTGAATAAGCATGCATAGAGTTTTCATGGATGTACACCAAGTCCTCACTAATTATATTCTGGCTTCCATGTTAGTGTTTTGATGGGCTTCTTGAGTGTACAAATGAGTGAGTCTCTGATTAAGGAGTGACTTCTTTCAGGCTCTTTTCTTTCTCTTGGTTTGTCTTGTTCCAGATAGATGTGATAGTTTATTTTATCTTATATTATTTTGATACATTTCAAAATATGAATGGATGGATGGATGGATGGATGGATGGATGGATGGATGAATTAAAACCTGACAAATAGGGTTAAAGTAAACAAATGAACTGTCATTTAGGAAAAATAAATTATCTCCAATAGAGTGACCCTGAGTATATCAAGCATTCCAGGGATGGCCCCATGGTGAGGAGTAGTTAGTTGTATAATGTCTAATGGACTTCACATATTTTTTTATATTTGCTTTTATTTGGTTCCAGTGTAGTATATATTTTTTTGTTGTTGGTGGTGGTGGTGATTTGTTTTGTGTTTTTTGCCTTTATTTTGGGGGTAGCATTTTATTTTGTTTTCTTTGCTTGGGGGTTTTGTTGTTGTATTGGTATTTTGTCTATTTCAGAAAGAACTTAAAGTTGGGTGAGTGGAACAGGGAGAATCAGGAAGGCCTCAGAGGGAGGGCAAGAATATGATCAAAATATATTGGAATATAAAATTGTTTTGAATAATAAAAATATAATAGAAATAATAGATTATTTCTTAATATGTATAAATTTGGCAGTTATCTCAACACTAGAGAAGCAGAAGCAAGAAGCATCAAAAGTTCAAGGTCATCCTCAGCTTACATGGGACTTTTTAGTTGACGTGGGCTACAAAAAACCCTGTCTTTATACTATTAATAATAGTTTGTCCTAGGAAAGCTTTATAATTGGCTAGAATCTGGAGGTGTTCAGATTCTATAAACTAGTATCTCACTCAAAGATATTTTTTAAAGGTTCTAACTATCACCTTAATAATTCATTTTCTGTGACTGGTGGTTGCATGTAAACGTTTGACTTTACAAAGACATTTGACTTGACTGAACAACACTGATGAAGCTGGCATGTCTAGAATCAAACAAATGAAGAGTTCCTTCTGTTTGCAAACAGAGCCTGGTGTGCTGCTGTCAATTGTGGACACCATGACCCCAGAGCAAGGAAGCATTTTTGTATCTCCAGAGGAAATTTCTTGCCACTGAAGTTGCAAAGTTATCAGTCAACCCAAAGTCACTACTAAGCCCCCAGATGATCATCCCTAATTCCTAGCAGTGTGTCCTGAGTGCCTTGCAGAAAAGTTTGAAGCAGATCATGCGTGATCTATGCTAAGAATTTGTTTCTCTAAAATTGGTGAGCTGGGCGTGACCTATTAGCTTCTCTCCTCCTTTTCCTTCCTTCCTTTCTTTCATTTTTCTCTCTCTTTATGTTGTTACTATTAATTAGGATTATCTAAAGGGACAGAAGAAAAGACTTGATTGAAATCACTTATTTTACTTTTTTTTTTCTAACAAAGGGTCTGTGATGAATATTATGAAAACAACTCTTACCAGAGGCAAAGACCAAGGTCGGGTGTTTCTAAAAATCAGGAACTCCAATTTAAGCCTCTATAGAAAAAAAAGGGCAATACCTAGACTTAGGCCACATGATGCCACCCCAGGAACAACCTCACAGGTCACTGTTCGCCACTTGATATCCCAGTTCAAAACCCTTCCGTCATTGTGCTCACCCACTACAGACTCTACATAGCAGCAGGAACTTGGCTTCGATGCTTCTGCTGTTGTCTTTTTTTTGTTTGAGGGTGGTGTTTGTGTATAAGTAGTCTGTCTTTTTAGGCTTGTACTTGGGCAAATAGTAAAATGCAGCAATTTTTCTATTATGAAAAATAAGAATAAAAGTGATAAATGCAGAATGATGAAAACATGAAAAATGTCAACTGTAAGAATAGATATACTAAAAAATACATGCTCACATCTTAGATATGGAGATAAATGATTTATATATAATACAATAAGATATATATGTACACATAATACACATATATGTATATATGTATACATATACATATATGTGTGTATATATAGTTTTTTTAGAGACAGGGTTTTCCTGTTGCTTTGGAACCTGTCCTGGAACTCATTCTTGTAGACCAGGCTGGCCTTAAACTCACATAGATCCACCTGCCTCTGCCTCCCAAGTGTTGGGATTAAAGGCATGCGCCACCACTGCACAGCTGACATATATAATTTTTTTAAAAAATAACAGTTAAAAACTTTCAAAGACATAATTCAATCTTAAACAAATTAATGAATTTTCAATGTATTATTAAAATAGATAGATAGATAGTTACATATTATATAATATATAACATTATTATATAAATGTACACACAATTAAATTTAACTTCATATTTTAAAAATTCTCTATTTAAATACAAAGAGGGATAAAAAGTAGAATATTATATGGAAAACAGAAATTTGTGTTCCTTGCTAAACATTAATAATATAAATGCATAACAATGTGTATTCTTTCACTGAAAATTACATATACTATCTGTCTCAATAGAAAACCCAAACAAAACTGTCATAGGGCTTTTCCTGCTCTGAAGGGACACATGACCATGTAACACTTATAAAGGAAAATGTGGTTGGCAATTTTACTCTCTCTATATCTATCTATCTATCTATCTATCTATCTATCTATCTATCTATCTATCTATCTATATTCTCTTTCTCTTTTACTATTTGGTGTGAAGGGTGGTGTGGGCGGTGGTTGCCACCCAGCTCCTAAACAGATATACACAAGAAACTTATGAAACCTTTTACTACTTATAAATGCTTGGCCTTAGCTTGGCTAATTTCTTGCTGGCTTTTCTTAACTTATCCTGTCTAATTTTGCCTCTGGGTTTTTACTTTCCTCTATTTCTATATATATTGTGTTTCCTTCTTATTTCATGTCTGGCTGTTTAGCTAGTCGCTGGCCCTTTATCTTCTCTTGTTTCCCAATCTCTCTCTTTTCTCCTTCTATTTATCTTCTTTGCCTGCCAGTGCTGCCTAACATTTCTCCAGCCTTGCTATTGGCTGTCAATACCTTTATTAGACCAACCAGGGGTTTTAGGCAGGCTAAAAAACACAGCTTCACTGAATTAAGAAAATGCAACATAAAAGAATACAACATATCTACAGCATAAACAAACATAATACTTCTTAAAATAATATTCTACAACAGGAAACCATTTAATTGAAACTGGCTTAAGTTCAGAGGGTTCACTCATTGTCATCATGGTGGGAAGCATCTTGGTGTGTCGGCAGATGTGGTGTTGGAGCAGGGCTAAGACTTCTATATCTGGATCCACAGGCAGCAGGAAGGATGAGCCACTGAGTCTGGCTAGAGCATCTGAAACCTCAAACCTACCCTTGGGGACACACTTCCTCTAACAAGGCCACATCTACTCCCAAAAGGCCATGCCTACAACAAGATCATTTCCTATGAATCTATGAGGGCCATTTTTATTCACTCACCACACAAACTAATGAGTAAAAAAAAGTTAACAAATATTATACTTTTTATATCATCTGACAGATAATGAAATTTTTATCCTGGAAGAAAATTTCAGTTTATAAAAATTTTATTGAGAAAAAATTATGAACAAACAAGACGTAACAGAAGTTGATGGTTCTCATTCTACTCTTACACACATATTTTATGCATGTGTAAAATAAATTAACATCAATCTATGAAGCAGTATTGTATTGCAAGTCATGATATTCACTGACCATGCAATGTAAGAATATAAGGACTAGATCTTGAGGTTAATAAATATCATATCTAAGAAGTTTTAAAACACATAAATACACACATTTGTATAATACATGCATTACAGTAATACATATAATATATAGTTATTTACCATACTATAATGTATATAAATAGGTTTATGCCATCCTTTATTTTTTTCATTACAAAATCTCCATGAAAGAAGTATTATATTACAACCTAGTTGTTTAAATGAAGAAAAGTAGAGACTAGTTAAAAGATTTTCTTTTGACAGCTAGTAATGGACAGAGTCAGTGTCTGAATAAAATAATTGTATGTTAATAGATCCTGAATGGACAAAGAATCATAGGTAATTATGAGATTAATTATTCTAGGCCTATGAAGCTGTACACCTTCATAACATAGCAAAGTATCACACTAGTTAATGGGAAATTATGGCTAAAATTATTTTACATTATAGTCATAATCAAACTGTGAAATACATGGATATCACCTTCTAAGTATCCTGAGATATTTGAATAGTTATGGGAGCTTTAAAGTGAAACAGAACCTCTTTCATTCTATCTAAAGCTCCACGTATAGAAGCTTATACAAGTGCCAATTACTGTAGTATTGTCTTCTAATACATACAGAAGTAGCCTGTGGTGAACATAAGCTAGAATTAACTCCATCTATACATGAAGTAAACTTGAAGTCAGAAATTGTGTCTTTTACTCTACACAACCAGCCCATACTTCTGCTCCAAGCCATAAATGGCTTTTTCTTAACCTAAAACACGGTTTCAGAGGACAAAACATCTTTACCTACATTTGCTTGCCTTTATTCTAAGCCAAAACGAGGGGATCCCTTTCTTCAGGTATTTGAAAGAGAACCTGGTAGATATGCAAGTGCCAAAGACTCAGAGTCTTCCCATTCACTCTGAAATTCTGAAATTATGTGAATAATAGTGGAAAAACTTATGTCTTTAGGTGTCTTTAAAACACGTATAAAAATTGTTTTCCCCCTGTGGGGCATTCTCCAGTGCCAGAAGGGATTAGTGATGTTTTCTCATTCAGGATGTTTATATATATTATACATCATTTGGTTATGAGCCACTAGCATTTTGGAAAGCAGCAATCCCATTAATGTTCATGGTGAATTTAGTTTTCAGTGATGCCATAGTAAAGCAACATAAACATAACATTTAATATTTCCTCTTTAATTAAAAAAGCAAAACCTATAATTATTTCAAATCAGTTAATCCAAATAGTATTAACACCAGACACCAAAGACAGAAAAGTTTGTGTGATAGAAATAATTTATGTAAATTTAGGAAAAACTATAAGTATGTGGAAGAAATATCAGTCCTAAAAACAAAGCCACTTGAGTACTAAGAAACTGAACAAAAAGGAAATAAAGAAAATCAGGAAGGTAAATAATATTTCTTTAATATTTAAACTAACAATTTGTTTTAAAGTTTTGACAGCACCTTCGAGGGAAACTTCTAACAGATATCTAACACTCAAGGGGACAACTGATGAAAGAGTCTAAATGGCTTCCAATCCAGATTATAAAAATTAACACACTCGAATATGCCAGCCTCTAAACCAAAAGGTTACATGCATTGGGTCATGTAAATATGTCCAGCCATGTATTATTTAATATCTTTGTACTGAGATACACTTAGAATTCCAAGAAACCTCATATTAGAGATATAGATAAATGCACACACACACACACACACACACACACACACACACACACACACACACATATATATATATATATATATATATATATCCAATATAAAATTTTAACTAGAAATAGGAAAAAAGAAAAAAAAATCCATTAATCTTTTTAAGGACCTAAGGTTAAAAAAAAATGAGAAAAAATCTGGAATTTAAAAGGGAAAAAAAAGAAAAGTACTAGAATATGTTGGTGTTTAGAACGATGAAGCCGTGAGAAACATGGAAATGAACAGCTGATATGTCTTTGGTTGGAGCCTTTCCCTTGCCTCTGCATGGTCCAGGAAGCCCTGTTCTTTCTCCTCCTTTTTCTCCTCTTCTTCCTCCTCCTCTTTCCCACCCTACCGCCTCTCCAAACCCACAAGCTCAGAGAGTATCCAAACATAGAAAATGTGTTGAAAACCTGTTTTCACAATCTTAATGACTATTGCAACTTCCTCGCTTGATGCCGCCAGCTTCCCAAGTCTTTACCTAAGGGCTCAGGTTTGACCATTGTTGTGCACACCCAGATTGTGGCAGACTTATCATCACCTCTCCCCGACAATCTATAAAATCTCCCTATCTTTGTTAGGAGCACACGACTTGTCTGGCTTTGATTTCTGGGACCAGAGAGCACTGTACCCCCACCCCACTGAGTTGCTTTGCTTGATAAGCCTGTTGCTAAGTTTTTCCAATTAGGCTTGATCTGGCTTACTTTATTGGTGGAGAAATTTATTACTGGGTAGGGAGGTGAGTTATCTATTAAGGTGTTATTTTACAGGAAATTAAATTCACAGCTCGAGTTGACATGCACTTTTATGAAATAGGGACTTTTGAAAGGTTTCATTTGAAAGACTGATCTTGAAAAATTGTCTGACCTTCAAGAATCAAGCGAGTTCCCTCAGATGTTGGGTTGCGAGAGGAACGTCTTTACACCTGCTAGCTTCCTAGCCTGGGGCTTCAGACTCAAGCACATAGAGATGAGAAAGACTCTAAGCTAAGGAGTTCTGCCATGTTTGCTTTTAAGTGACCCAGAAAGATGGAACAGATTTCCCCACTTGGAGGCAGATCCACGAAAAGTCTCCTATCATTTGGAGGTGGTCACTTCATGTTTAGCCTTGGAGAAAAGCTCTGTAGGTCTTGCCATTTCTGAAGCTTCCTGAGTCTTAAAATTTTTCGTAGTTTTCTGTCTTATGACCCTCTCTGCTTTCAACAGAAGTGAATACTTTAATTCAGAAAAAATAGACACACACCATCCTTAGCTATAAATTAACTCAGGAGAAACAGTTATGTACTAATAAAAAGTACAAACTGTATATGTTCATTAAAATAGTCTGTATAGTTTCAGTAAACTAGGAACAACCCAAATATCTAGCAAAAATAAAATGGAAAATTGAGGCATTGTCATTAAATAGTATTTTGCATAATACTATTAACCACAGTAGACAACACCATAGATATATCCTACACTATGAGACTAAAGGAAAAATGCAAAAGTATATATAATGTATTATTGCAATAGTTTAATATTCAAACACGGAAATCTAATTGAAATGAACAGATATAGAACATCATCATCAGGAAACAGGAAACATCTGGGATTCTCATACTATTCTCTTTCTTGATAAGATTCATTGTTAGTCAGGTGTGCAGGCCAAGTTTTCCTGTCCCTCAGTCACTCTCAAACAAACACACTGAGGGTTATATTAATTATGTAGGCTCAGTCAATAGCTCTGGTGTATTACTAAATAGCCATTACATTTTAATTTAACCTATATTCCTTATTTACACTCTGTCCCATCACGGAACATTTAGTAACATGTCACATTCATCTCCAGCTTCCTCTGCATCTGACAGGCGTCTCCAGATTCTGCCCTTCTTTCTCCCAGTATTCTCTTTTTCTTGCTCTCCTGCCTAACCTTATTCTGTTCAGCTATTGGCCAGTGAGCTTCTTTATTAAACCAATCACAGCAACGTATATTCACACAAAGTAAAGAAATTTTCCACAGTACAGGTGAGCCCATGTTGTAAAAATCTACCAAGTTCTATATTTATTACTTATACAACTTTATTTAATAATGCTTTAAACTATTAAATATAGTTTAAAATAACAAGCTTGACTTTCCCCCCTTCTATTCAGTGATTTCTCTCTTTTGTTCCCATTAGGAGTCATACCCACTTATGAGCCAAAGAAAAGTTTGCTGATATGCAGGAATCCATAAAGTTCAACATGCGTGTGTACTGAGCATGACCACCGAAAAGTAGGTAGGTCATGGAAGCTCTAAAAGTGCAGTCTTAAGGTTGCTTCTTTCAGCACAGTAGGCAGTAGGGTAAATGTCTATGATCAGAAAAGATGATCGAATTAACTCAAAGTAAACACAAGGTGGTTTAACATCCACCACTGAAAACTGGAGTTGTATGAACCAGCAATACTACACAGACCCACGGGAGCTACAAAACAAAACAGAGCCTGTAATTAGTTTGATTGGAGCCCAATTTATGTAGTAGAACTGATAAAAACAATACTGAATCACAGTAGACACCATGTTTAGAGCAGCTCTTTTCTGGAAAGACTAATAATGCAGAATGAATATAGAGAGCTCTCCTGTGTTTGTGCACTGTGTTAGCTTAGGTATCCATTGCTAAGAAGAGGCACCATTATCATGCTACTCTTATAAAAAGAAAACATCCAGTTAAGGCTGACTTACGTGCTTAGAGGTTTAGTATATTACTGGAGGAAGCAGGTGGTATACAGGCTAACATGTTTCTGGATAAGGAGCTGAGAGGTCTACTTTTGGACTGTAGGCAACAAGAAAATAGAGTGAGTCACTGGGCCTCTCCTGAGCTTTGGAAACCTCAAAGCCCACCCCTAGGTGATGCACTTCCTCTAGCAAGGCCATCTCCGAGTAGCGCCACTCCCTAATGAGTGCATGAGGACTATTTTTACTCAAATCACTACATGCACCAAACCACAAGATGCTCTATAGTTGCTCTCTGAATCACTCTTTATACGTTTATGAGTACCAAAAAAATAAAAAATCAAAATAAAGACTGTCAAAAATACATGAACATTTTCTTCATAATTCTGCATTGTATCATTAACATGTTAAACAAAGTAACTAATTATGTGATTTAGTTCTGTTAGTTGTTGAACTAACATAAATAAGTAGCAGTAACTCTAGTTAATATATGACAGAATAACGATATTGTATTCTAAACTAATAGACTTCTTTTAACCCATAACTCCAGGAATATCTATTAAATTGTCCAGGGCACATTCAGAGACAATATATTTGAGATGATATGCATGCTAGGATCCAGGCTTAAATGCCCCTGCATGCTATGCTGAGTTCAGTAGTTAAAAGTTACTGAAGATTAACAGGCAGAATAAAGCTTTAAGCCAAAGAAATAAGTTGTACCTCATGGGACATATTTTTTACAGACTGAATTTGACTTAGAGTTTACACTTCTGGCATGGAATTTGTGTCAGGTAGCATTTGTACCTACTTAAAGCATCAAAAATACTTACCAATGAATGATTATTATGCTGATTTAATTTAGTTACTCTTCTCTTTCAAGAAGCCACATTTCAGTTTCCCTTTTATGATTTTTATAATTTAGAGTTGGCTTCCTTCATTCGCACTTTGACCTTTTTTAAGAATCCTGAGGAGCTGTCCCCTGTTTTTTTAAGCATAGCAAAGCCCGTATGTTTGTAATCCCAGAGGCGTTTTGATGAGTGCTGCATAAGTTGAGGTCCATTTAGCAAACATGATCTCATGCACTGTCAGCATATGTGTACTCTCTATAATTAAAATGCAATAACAAGAAACGCATGGTGAATGAGTTTTAAACCTCTACTGACATATGAATAACTTTTCCCTTCCAGGGTCAATTGAAACACATTCCTCACTTATTTCTCCCTTTGTCTTTACATAGACCTATAAAATACCGAGAAAAGAAATTCCCTTTCTCACTACAGAGCAGCATTCTAATAAATTAATTCTATTGCTCAGGATAAGGACTTTTAAATATTGCCATTTCTGTGGCAATGGTCATTTCATTTACTATACTAGAGACACTCACACCCTTCATATTTAAAATCCATCCATAATATTATTAAGCACAAGCCAATTGTTGCTAATCCAATCACAGCATGGAGATTCTGGAATTCATATTTGTAAACAATGAGAAGAATTTCAGAAGTGCTGCGGTGCTGTTTCAGCATGGAGAGAATTGATGCACAGTGCCACATGATCACAAACCCTGAAAATGGAAGTAGAAAAAACTCAGTCCAAATATTTAGTCACAAAAAAAAAAGAAAATGAAAAGAAAAAATATGGAGGAGCTAGATATTTTTCTTTGATTAAGGGTGGCATTTGTTCAGCTAAAGCATTTGGATATAGGTAGATTTTCTTCCCTCCTATTGCTGTTGACATGGCATTTACAAGTATTTCCTCCTCCACAAACATTTATTGCTGCTAAGGCAGTACGTGTTCCAGAATAACCTCAGTATAGAATTCATTTACCTCAAACTCCTTTTCTTAGTATTAGCTAAAAACCACTTTCCTTACACAAATAGAATTTTCCATGCTTTCAAAACTATTTTTGACTTTTAAAATTAAAATAGTTTATTTAGAATTTACACAAGTATTTACACAAGCCGCTTGGCCGCTTGTTCATATCTCGGCTGCCCAGACGCCCAAAATAATCACACAGACACTGTATTAATTCAATTATTGTTTATTCCATTAGCTCTAGCTTCTTATTGACTAACTCTTACATATTAATATAACCCATCTCTAGTAATCTGTCTAGTGCCATATGGCTATGGCTTACCGGCTAAAGTTCCCAGCATCTGTCTCCATGGCTTCTTTCTGACTCTGCCTTCTTTTTCTCAGCATGCCATGTAGTTTTCCCCACCTGCCTAAGTTCTGCCCTATCAACTGACCAAGGCAGTTTCTTTATTCATTAATGGTAATCACAGCATACAGAGGGAAATCCCGCATCACAAGTACATAATATATTTTGATCAAATCCATCGCTCATCCATTCCCTCCAACTCCTACCAGTTTTCCCGTCCAACTTCATGTGATCTCTTAAGAAAACAAAATAATTGAGTCCATTTATTGCTGCTTCTATGCATGGATGTGGGACCATCTACTGGAGTGTGGCTAGCCTCTCAGGACCCTCAACCACTAAAATACCCTGACATGCCTCTCCCAACAGCCATCAATTTCCAATAGCTCTTTTGATATTGATAGGACTTCTTGAGCCCCTCACACATCTCTATTGGGAACTAGACTGACTTTTACCTGTACAAGTCTTGCACAGTCAGGTGCCAAGCTGTAAAGTCAGGTATGCAACCATGCTGCTCTGCCCAGCAAAAACTAATTTGTGCTGTCAGTTTCTATTGCCTCTAATTTTACAATCAGTAGGAGGACTTGTCAGTCCCATTAGCCACTCCCCCAAATAAACAGCCAGAGACTAAATATTAATTATACATGCTCAGCTGATAGCTTAACTTGTTTTTATCCAGCTCTTGCAACTTAAATCAACCCATATCTATTCAACTATGCTGCCCCAATGCTAATTTACCTTATCTATGAACTTTCTATCCTATTCACTCTGCATCTCATGGTGTCTCCTTCTGACTCCTGAACTTTGCTCTACTTTCCAGTGTTCTCCTTTCCCCCCAAACCCTGCCTATAGTATCAGCCATTCAGCTTTTTATTAAGAATAAGAGAAAGACATCTTCACAGTGTACAAAAGAATTATTCCACAGCAACAGTCTTCCTGAATACTCACTTCTAATGGTTCTCTGGCCCTCAGAAGAGGTGATGCTTTATATGTCACACTTAGACTTAAGCCCTTCATAATATCTTATTCTCCGCCCTATCAGTAGTGGTGGGTCTCTGTATTAATCACCCTGTACAGCAAAACTAGTTTCTCTGATGAAGGTTGAGAGATACAATAATTGATGGTTATAAAGATAAGAAATTAGGAGGAAGTTTATTACTGTGCACACTAAGCAGAATAATAATGTTAGGTTTGCCCATTGGGCCTAGTACCTCACCAGCTATGGGTTTGTGCCCAGTTAACAGTATCAAGAATAGGTTCCACATTGTGGAGCAAAGTTTAAATTTATTCATAGATCAGTTGGTTGCTTCTATAACATTCTTGACACTATTACACTTATAGGCATATCTTACTGGACTTGTTATTATTGTCATTAGGGTCCACATCTGGGTAAGACTGGTGATAACTTTTTTTCTCTCATTACCATGCATAATGCCGTCTGATATTATGAAGACTAGCAAGTGGAGATGTCTTCCAAGTCAATACTAGTTTTGGTTTCTCTGTATCCAAGAGTTTGATGTCTTCAGCAATAGAACTTTATGATCAAGTTCTGAAGGGCAGCAAAGACCAATATCATATAATGTTTGAGGAGTCTATACCCCATTGACCAGCAAGTAGAAAAGAGGCATCCCATACCTGACACTAGGCTTTTTATTTGGTAGTTTATGGTGTCAGGAAGAGGCAATGTTCCCTGTATGGTAACTAAACTTGGACTTTTTTATATATATAAATATACACATATCTTAGAAAGCTACTCTTGTATTATATTTCCATATTGCAATTTCAAAGGCTTTTAGTTACCCTTCTCCATACTCCCTCCTCTAAGTAACAGACATCACATGAAACCATCTTTGCTTTGAACAGACAGAAGAAGCCATTTCTTTGGTGTCTGTGCATAAACCAGAAGTAAGCCACAGGGATGATGCATTTCTCATGATCCTCAAGACCACCGTGTTCATGGATGCCAAGGACTACAGTTCTGCACGGGAGCTGAAGTGCATTGTTGAAGACAACCTCAAGCTACCACTGGATGAGCAGTGGCTCTACAAGAATGACCAGTTCTTTGATGACTGAAAAACTCTGGGATAGTGTGGCTCTGCTAGACAGACACCAGGGCCATGGGTTCAGACACCATTGGCCTGGCCTTTTGAGCAGAGGACACCTTGGAGGCCCTGCTCAGTGAGCCCTACTCCAGCCCTCCTGAGATGCCAGGTCTGATAAAGTCACAGGATTCTCAAGGCAATGCCAATGAACAAACTGCATTGAGGGCCCTAGTTCTACCCCGTAGAGGCCCAACCCTCAATAAAAAAGATTTGGTTGTCAAAAAAAAAGAAAGGAAGGAAGAAAGAAAGAAGGAAGGAAGGAAATAATTTCTTATTTATTTATGTCCTGAGAGAAATAGCAGGTTAATTTCTAGTTACTGTTATTTGACATTATATTTTATTCACTTACTGTAGGAAAGTCTATTTAATAGTTAAACTTTTTGTTTGTGTTTAACGGGTTTTTTTGTTTATTTTGTTTTTTTGTTTTTCTGACATAGGCTATCTCTTTGTAGCCTTGGCTGTCCTGGAACTTGCTCTATAGACCAGGGTGGCCTCAAACTTAGAGATTTGCTTGTCTCTGCCTCCCGAGCTGGAACTAAAGGTGTTCACCACCATGCTCAGTTCTGGCTTAGCTTGAGCCTTCAGTCTTACACTCTGTTTTATACAAGGGCTTTTGAAAGGGAAGGAGGAAGGAGAATGCTTATAGTCAATATGTTTCAGATTGATATATTAAGTAAGGTTATACGCAAGGGGATGTTAAAGAATGAATTTAAGGAGAAAGGTTAAAAAAATTACGTTTCTTACTTTTTCATGGCAGTTATTATATGCTGATGTTTTTTAAAGATCTGGTACCTTTTAAAGCATCTTCTAAGAATCTAATGAATCATGAGGAGAGGGCTTGGTGAATTCACTGCTCACCTCCCGTGCATGAGTACCTGAATGTTAATGGCTATAACCTATGTTATAATTGCTGCATAGGGTAATTCATGTATGTAATATTAGTGCTCCTTCAGCTTGTCAAGAGGATTCCTGGAAGCCTGTGCACCAGCTAATCTGGCAAAATAAAAGATGGTATCTCAAACAACACAGGATAGAGAGAGACACACACCCTATGTTTTTCTTTGATTTTTACATGTATGCTGTTGAATGCATACACCTTCACTCATGTGTGCCCCCAAACACATACGACACCCACAAGAAATAGGAAGCAAAAATAATACAAGGGTGGTTAAAGAATCATATTAAAGGATAAAAATGTTTTCATATTTATAACAGAATACGTTACTAATAGCAATAAAGTCATTTCACTCTCTTGTTATTTTCTTTTATACATAATTCTTCATTTTTGTGTGTACCAAATAATTTCTTTAGTTGAAAATTTAAATAAGCAAACAATAACCTTGTTCCAGTCAATACACAAAGTTTGATATTACATTGTAATCACTTGTGCATTTTATTTGTTTTTCTCTTCGTGATGTCTGTGCAAGAATATAATAGTTCTGTCATTTTATTTTATGATCATATAGTATACAAGCAGACTAATTTATCTAAGGACTACAGCAGCCAACAATACATATCATTTATAGAATTTCCTCCATGTTCAAAGCACCATTCTGTAACTGGATAAGATCAAAATAGACAAACTTTCTTTTTACCCAGTAGTTTGTAGTAAACTCAGAGACCCATATTGCAGTGAATTTTTCTATGCCTTAGTATTCTGAGACAGTTTCTGTGGAATCACAGAGGGTGTAATTAAATAGGAGGAGGGTAGAGAACCTTTTTAAGCGACATGTAATTCCAGGAAAGGAGAACTTGATGCCAATGAAGAGGTTTACAAAGTTAAGTTGATAAGCACTGCATTCATGGCCTGTGTTAGTATTTACAAGGTAGCTCATACTTCTCTTATGATTTACTATTATTTCCAATCAATATACTTTAAAACAAACACCATACAACTTTCACAAAAGAAAGTCAAGTTTTACTTTCCACAAATGAACACAAAGTTAAAAATAGCTATAGCTGAGAAGCTGGGAGGAAAGCTGAAAGCCTGCTGCATTCTGTGCTCTGCAGGCATACCTAGCAAAGCTGCCCAGGACACAATAGCAAATGCTGCAAGGGGCATGCTGCTCCATACACTCAGCTAAGCCGTAGGATCAGCAGAGGGCACAAATGGAACCTAGCACCTGCTGTACCGTCTTCCCTGGGCCCCAGGGAAGGATCTGGAAAGCAATTACAGTATTTCCTGCCACTACTACCACAACCCCAAGATCCGGAGGCTACAGAGACCAAGGCTCCTACATTCTCCTTAGCCACAGCACCACAGGGAGCCTGCAAGAGACAGAAAAGTTGGAGAACTTTACCTTCCATTTCTAACTCAGTGAAGCAGTTCCAGCAGAAAATGCTGGTTTTATTTCTTCTTTTCTATTGTTTAGTTTATTTATTTCTCAGGATGGTTTGGCTTTTGTTCTCATGTTATCTAGTTAGGTTTTAGGACGGATGCTTATGTTTTTCCATCCAGCCAAATAAACGTAATTACACAAGAATCAAGAACCAGAACATAACACTCAAAAGTTTAAAAATTATAGAAGAAAATGAACGAAATTCTGTTAATCTTATAGGCACTAGTAAGAACTTTCTGGAAAGGATTACTCAGAAAATAAGGCCACTAACAAATGAGATCTCACAGAATTAAAAAGCTTTTGTGAAGCAAGGAAAGCAATCAATGGTGTGAAAAGACAGCCAACAGAATGGGGGCGAGGAATTTGTGCCAGCTGCACTTGATACATTAGTATCTAGAATATGTAAGAACCTCAAGGAACTAAAATATAAAAATATAAAGTAAAATGAACCTAATCGGTACACAAGTTCTTCTCAAATCTCACCCTCCAGAAGATAGTGGTTAATGCAAAGGCTCACAAATTGTCCAAGTGCTTACTGTATGTGCTCAATCACAAACAGGATAGCTCTACTAACCCCCTCCTAAGCAGCTTTGGGAACATCATTTAAGGAAGGGTAGGAAGAGTCAGGGGATGTGTGGAGTACTGTAAAATGCTTTCTCTGTACATGATGTGGCAACTGTACTCCTGAACACATAATACTATGGTTATGTGCAGAAGACCTGCATGCACAATTTCAAGTCAGTCAAAATTCCGGTTTTGGATGGAAGAATGGCTCTTGAGGCTCCACCAATATCTGAAGAAATATTGGCAGTTAATTGAGAGAGAAAAGTCAATTCTCCTGGGAAGTAAGCTCATCGGGAGTTAGTTTATACAGATGACTCTGTACCCATGGCACATAAACATCACCAGTTAGACACAGTGACCTATAGAAAATGCAAAAACATAGCATGGAGAAGAGAGATGTGTTGGGTGGTCTCTGAGGAAAGGTGAGCTGTGAAGGTTATGAGTATAACAAAATAATTTATATGCATGCCTGAGAACCTCTCAAATAACAAATTTAAGCTGTGTTTTGATTTCATACATTCAAAATAAGAAAATGTCACAATTTGCAATTGCCTTACAGCTATTCAAGACTTTTGTGTCAATTCTGGATTTTCAATTTAAAGGTAATTTATTACAAGCAACTGGGACAAATTCGACTTATCTGAAGAAAAAAAAAGGATAGTGATACATACTGGATTGGAATTTCAATATCATCTCATTGATGAAGTTATGAGGAATGGATGCTTATGATGGGAACAATTACCACTTGAAATTATGTCAGAAAGTATCCATTCTCCCTCTCTCCTCTGGGAAAACTCACAGCAACAAAATGGCCACCTGCCATTCAGAAAGAGATAGCTCACCAGAACTTAAAATTCTTGTGCCTTGCTTGCATTTGGGCTTCTGTCTTCAGAAGTCTAAAATAATGTTTTTAATCTCCCTCTCCAGGGTTTTTTGCTGTAGCAGCTCAAGCTAATTAAGGCAGTGATGAAAAAAAAAAATTGAAGAAACTATTCAAGTTATTATACTCATATATATTTAAAGTTGTATAGGCACAATTGCTACTTCTAAGGCCTAGTATGAGATAGAGTGTTTCCTATTTTCTGAAACTCAATGAGGAAATCTGTGACAAACGGGTAAAAAAAACAGACAGGAAAACCAATGGAACTGAATGGAAGACCCGGATATTAATCAATACACCTACAAACACCTAATTTTTGACAAAGAAGCAAAAAATATAAAATGAAAAATAGAAATATTTAACAAGTGGTTCTGGCATAACTGGATATCAACATGTAAAAGAATGGAAATAGACCCATATCTATCACCATCCAAAAGTCAAATCCAAATGGATCAAAGATTTCAACATAAAGCCAGCCACATTAAACCTCATAGAAGAGAAAGTGGGAAGTATACTTGAATGCATTGACACAGGAGACAACTTCCTAAATATAATCCCAGTCGCACAGACACTGAGAGAAAAAATTAATCAGTGGGACCTCATGAAACTGAAAAACTTCTGTAAGGCAAAGAACACAGTCAACAAGACAAAACGACAGCCTAATGAATCGGAAGAGATCTTCACCAACCCCACATCAGACAGAGGGCTGATCTCTAAAATGTACAAAGAACTCAAGAAATTGGTCATCAAAATAAATAAATAAATAAATAAATAAATAAATAAATAATCCAATAAAAAATGGAGTACAAACCTAAGCAGAGAACTCTCAACAGAGGAATCTAAAATGGCTGAAAGACACTGAAGGAAATCTTCAACATCCTTAGTCATCAGGGAAATGCAAATCAAATTAACTATGACATTCCATTTTACACCTGTAAGAATGGCCAAGATTAAAAACACAGTTGACAGTTTATGCTGGAGAGGTTGTGGGGTAAAGGGAACACCCCTTCATTGCTGGTGGGAGTGCAAGCTGGTACAGCATGTTTGGATATCAGTATGGCAATTTCTCAGAAAATTAGGAAACAGACTTCCTCAAGACCCAGCAATACCACTTTTGGGTATATATCCAAAGAATGCTCAATTGTACCACAAGGACATATGCTCAACTATGTTCACAGCAGTATTGTTGGTCATAGCCAGAACCTAGAAACAACCTAACTGCCCCTTGACTGAAGAATAGATTTTTTAAAATGTGGTACATTTACACAATGGAATACTACACAGCAGAAAAAAATAATGACATCTTGAAATTTGCAGGCAAATGGATGGATCAAGAAAAATCATATTTAGTGAGATAATGCAGACTCAGAAAGACAATTATCATATTTACTTCAGAGTGTTAGTAGGTGAAAAGCATCACTTGATTGACATTCTTATCTGGAGACCAGAAGAGAGTTCTATCCATTTTTCTCTAGGTTTTTAGCAGAATTCATTTCCTTGTAGTCAAAAGACTAAAACAGCAGCTTATAGTTGGCCCTCAGCTACATGCTTCTCTGAGCTCCTGGTAGTCACTCAGGTTCCACAAATCTATTATTATTCCTGGAGGTACCATCACTGACCTTCTGGGCTTCATCACCATTCAATCAAGCTAATAAAGAAATAATATTTGGAAAAAGAGTGATCAAATATATTTTGAAATATCAGTAATATTTAGAACAAATATATGTGTGTTTTACATATCAAAACATAATCATGAGAGGAGATATATTAATTAATGTAAGCTGACTTAAGTAAGAGACCAAAGCTTATGCTTTATAGGTGCTATAATCTAGGTGCCATGACTACCACCTGTGGCTGAAGATTAATTTATATACTTACGTATTTGAATAAATATAGCCATCATCTCCTTATGCATTCTGTAGGAGAAGAAACTGACAGTGGCTACAATTTAGGAGAAAATCAGTCACATGGGAAATTGCAATGATGAAGATTGATATATCATTTGGGAACAAGGGAGAAATATACTAGGCTTAAGGAATAGAAGGATGAAAAATAAAGGAAAGGAATGAAAATAACCTCAAAACAACCAACCACTCTCTGTTTACTCAGAGAACCCTTGTATAAGAACAGTGTGAGCTGTGGCAAGGATAGTGATGCTCATCAATCTGGGAAAAAAAGTGCAATTTAGAAATGAGAGAAAGGAGGTACTAAGTCATTCTAAATCTAATCTGCGATGGAGACATGCCAATAGTCACAATATAGCAGAAGCAACAGAATAAGTAAGAAAAGTAGAAAGGGGCAGACAAAATGGATTTGGTATTATGTAGCTCAAAGAGAAAGGAGAAAAATTTCATGATGTTGAAGATCTTTAATTTCTTTCCTTTGTAATAAAATAGGTTCATAGGCTGTAGACAAAGACAGATTGGTTAACAGAAGTTAAGTAATCTCAGCTCACAAATGTGAACAGGAATTTATTAAATCATGACATTTGTCTGCATACTACTTTGATAACATAGATCTATTCTATTTTTAATCCTGAATAATTTAAAAAATTACTCTACATTAAATATTTAACCTATTCAAAATTGTGCTGTCCTAAATATATCAATTAAATGCATATATTACATGCGAGATCACTTTTATTAAACCAAATTAAATATTGAACTAAATTTAATAATTAAACTGGATTTCATATTAGATCAATTTAACATATAGTATTAAAGTTCAGTTTGTGCAAGAATGAAAGGGTAGCAGAAATAAATATTGGATAGGCTTTAAAAAGAAAACGACTATAAATTTAGTTAATAAATAAATCAGCATTAAAATTTTAGGGTAATATTTGTATAATGTGTACCTATATATGCTTATATGTGTGTATTTTTTTACTGATACAAGAAAAAATAAAAAATGCCACAAAAGCAAACCATTATTTTAGAAATATCTTAATATCCAGGACTTCACAGATGTCTCTGGCACCACTATGCCTTATATTTTCCCTCATAAAATGCATTCAAGTAGAACCAAAAAGCTTAAATCACCTCCTAGAAATCCCAGTGAGACTACTACCGTCATAATAAAAGATGACTTTAGACACTGTCTGAGCAGGTGACTGGCCTCATTTACCTTCCAAGTTTATTAATTCAATGAAAAAATATTTCTTGAATTCAACTGTGCTGAGTTTCAGTAGAGGTTCTGAGGATATAAGCGAATAAAACACAGAACATCCTTGCTCTTCTGATCTTTCATTTTAATGTATAGATGTTGGGCTGAAAGATAAACACTAATGTATCATTTGATGAGAAGGGTCATGAATACAAATCAGTAGGGTAAGAAGGGACGACGCAGCCAAGGAAAGGGCAGCCAAGGAAAGGGCGAGACATCTCTGGATGTGGACAGAAACACCAAACAGAAATACGATATTTCTCATACAAAGACCTAAAAAAAAAGAATCACTCACACTAGAGATGCAGAGAAAAAGTAATTTCTAAGTACCAATTTCATGCCTTCTGACCATCAGACGGCTTTCCAACTGTCCCCACAGAGAAACCCAAATTCAAACTTTCAGTAAGTTTTTGTGATCATGACACCCTACAAAAATCTTCAATCGGAAACGTCTATGCAAATATTTAGAGACAAGTTTACATACACATAAACACACACTAATCATATTCCCAGTATGTTGTCTTTACATAAAACCTATATCAAGCTAGACTCTATTCACTGTTATAAGAGATTTAACACTTTCTTTCTTTTAAGTTAGAATATACAGTCTTATAAACCTTCTAAGAAGAAACAGTCTCATTTTCTGCCTTTGCCATGAGAAAGCATCAAACATGACTGAAATGTCTTTGATGTTTGCACAGTTCACGGGTCCTAAGAGTCCTTGCTATGAATGCTTATTCTCACTAAGTGACATTGTCGGCAGAAGGGAAAAGTTGACCTTATACTAAGAGCAATATCTTAGCTGAAAATGTGTTTTGAGCTAAAACTATGAAATAAAAATTTCACATTAATTTCAATACAAGTGCTGAATTTATCTTTTAGATCTCTGATGGCATAGATTCTGGTGAGTCCATTCCATTATATGGTGATTACTTGATTTTATAATTTCTGTTTCAGAAAGCTGTAAAGTTTATAAAAAGAACGATGCTAAATTCATTTTTTAAAGGAAGAAATTTGAGTGGCTCGATGTTTCGCACATATGCTATTTTCTGCATCATTGTCTCAGCTCTACAGATACATTCTGTCTGGTGGAATACAGAAACAGTGAGAGTCAAATCCTCTCCATCAGGAGCTATCCTCTGAGATCTGCTTCCCCGGGAGGTACCTCCAGCTCACTGCTGTGACATTTTAGCTGGTAAAGCACCTCTATAATGTCTATTTGGGGTTTTGTCTACTATTTCACTGAAATAGTGAAAAACTAAATATATCCCAGCCAAAAAAAAAAAAAAAACCCACTTGCTTTGTTAATTTATTGCTATCATCATAGAGTTCTTTTTGACTTCAAAGGAAGATACATGCTCTCCATGTTCCAAATGAGTAACAAATATCTTTATGTTATTGGCACTCCCAAATAAACAGGACTCGGCTATATGAAAATGTATACGACCTTCATATCATCAATCCCAAGTGCTTTTACTTGAGATGAATTTAGCCACAATTCTTTTGACAGGTTTTACCTTATGGTGGTGGTGGTTGCGTTTGTTGTTGTTATTTAATGCTTTTGTTTGCTTCCATACTCAATGAAATGTTCCTAGTGCAAAAGGGAAAATAAAGGCACACATTTACCAAACTGAAGTTAAGTGGAATCATTTGACTGACCTGTGTTTTTTATTATTAATTTTCTATTATTTAAGAGGATTTTTAAATATGAATATATTTTAATCTAATTCATCCCTCCTCCAAGTGCTTCCAGATCTTCTTCCTATCCCTACCCACCAATTTAAGTTTTTTCTCAAAAATGGAAACAAAAACCCAATACAACAACTAAAAAAGCAAAACCAAGGAAACAAAACACAACCACCATGCCCCCAAAACACCAAACTGCAATAAAAGTCTGCTCTTAGTGAACAGATATGTTCATTATTCCAATGAGAAGTTACATAGCACAAAGTATGAAGTACCCTAAAGCTGATGTGTTTTTGGACAGGTTGTTAAAGCCCTGGAATAAGAACTGGATGCCTACCAATACCAAGAATCTAAAAGATTATTTATCTACTCCAAATTACCTAGACTGAGCTCTCCAAGTGAGAAAAGTACATGAGCAAGAACACGATTTAAAAGATTAAGAAAAGTGTCTCCACTCTACCTAGACCAGCCTGAGGCTTCCTTCTTATGCTCTGTATCAAGAATACTAATTGGAGTTTAAATTTGATAATTTATCGAGGTAAATGCCAAGAACCAGAAGTCATTCAATGATTCTACTTGGAAAGAAGAATCACCCTCTTCAGGATGTGGTGGGAGCCAATTATAGCGTAGAGAGAAATATTATGCTCACTAAATAAGATGGTGAATAATTGAAAGTGGAGGTGTGATTCTCCTAACAATGGTGAGCTAAAGTAGAATAAAGGGCATCTTAGTTTGAAACCTTCTCAGGATTGATCTCTAAAAATCAACAGATAAAAATGCCTTCTAGTCCATGGAATTGGAGCTAATGGAATGACCCTCTAGTTCATCTGCCTCTGTACAGAGACAGTTCTGCATACGTCGACTCTGTTTGCCTCTACTGTGCCTGTAAACCTGAGAAGTAGAGAATGGAAATGGATTTGCTGATTAAAGACTGTAGGAAAGTCCTAGAGAAGATAGTTATTCATCCAGTAATTTCTGAGGTAACAATAGGATTTCCCCATCTTCACAAAATCTCTGCCATTTTCATCAGATTCTATATGCTTCAAAAACCATCATTTAGAATTCTAAAATCATGCTGAATATAATATAACCATATTAATCTTTTTGAATATTATAAAATACTATTGTTTTCATGCTGTTAGTCATAATCAATCATATCTTTGATAATCTTTCCCATTTCTCTGTTTTATTTATAATTCTTAAATTATATCAATGAAAATTACTTAGGAAGGTACATGTTATAATTACTTATTTGACATATTTACTAACTCTACCAAATCTGGTTACTCTTCTGGTTACATCACAAAAGTAAAATATTATAATATATTATAAATATATTGAGTAAATTATTTAAAGCCAAATGAGACTTCTCTATGAACAATTCTCAACATCAGCTTTGTTCAAAATGCCTTTTAGTGATAGAAGTGAGTTGCAAAGAAAGAATGTAAACAATCAAGTGAAATTTGGCTACAAGGTTAAATATATCAACAATTCCAGTCTAGTTCTGAAGACCAGAAGGTTCTTAGAGAGCTACTAGTTTCATCTGTTGCAAGCTTAAAGAAGTTGCTTATAACTAGGAAGTATTGCCATAGCAAAAGAATACATAAAATTCCAGAAAGAGTGAAGGCAAGCAGACAAAATGTGTAATTTCCTTCTTCTATTTCCTTTGGTCTGGGTGGCCACCAGAAGGTGGCACATACGTTTTGGATGGTCTTTTTTTTGCAAGTAATTTGATCATGAAATACCCTCATAGAAGTACACAGCAACTGGCAGTTTAGTTGATTCTAGATTCAGTCAAATTGCCAACCAAAGCATGAGAATCACTGACGTGTCTCTTATAGTATCTTGTTGGAAATGTTAAATTTTATTATTCATTAATCTCATCTCTTACCTACATAATTAACAATAATTAAACTTTAGCATGTGTATGTAAATAAAAAAAATAGTGTCCATAGGGTAAAATGCTATCCATTTCAAGTATTCTCTAAGTATCCAGATTGTAATCTCCACTGATAAGAAGAAGCTATGGTAAATGCATTAGAGTGGTAAGAAGCATACTGAGGTGTCCAAGTATGGAGATGGTAGAACCTGAGATCCTCATACTAATGATGAGGCAGACTGTGGCTGCTTCAGAAAGAAAGTTGCTTTGTTATCATATTACATTTACTAGGTACCAGAAGGACAACTCAGTGAAGAAACAAACAAAAAACGGGAAACAAAAATAAAAAATATGGAGCTTTATAAAGATCAACAATGATTCGTGTAGAGTGGAAACATTTATCATGAAGGCACAATCTTTTTTTAATATGGTTTATTTCTTTTTTTTTTTTTTTTTTTTTTTTTTTTTTTGGTTTTTCGAGACAGGGTTTCTCTGCGGCTTTGGAGCCTGTCCTGGAACTAGCTCTTGTAGACCAGGCTGGTCTCGAACTCACAGAGATCCGCCTGCCTCTGCCTCCCGAGTGCTGGGATTAAAGGCATGCGCCACCACCGCCCGGCAATTTCCATCTCCTCCCCTTCTCCTCCCCTTTCCCTCCTGTCCCCTCCACCCATATCCCCCCTCCCTCCCTCTCCAGGCCAAGGAGCCATCGGGGTTCCCTACTCTATGTTAAGACCAAGGTCTTCCCAACTCCCCCCAGGTCCAGGAAGGTGATCAACCAAGCTGAGAAGGCTCCCACAGAGCCTGTCCATGCAGAAGAATCAAAGCCCACCGCCTTTGTCCTTGGCTTCTCAGTCAGCCTCCACTGTTGGCCACATTCAGAGAGTCCAGTTTGGTCTCTTATGGAGTGATATCAAAGGGTCATATGTCTTAAAGACCAAAGGGACCACAGTAGAGCTTCTGAGTCTTCCACTAAAAATCTAGCTGAGCTGTACAAGACAATAGGCATCAATAGCAGAACTAAGATGAGGTTAATTACACGGCACAATGAGTATGTTTTCACAAAAAGCTTGAAGGACTGACCTGAGTCTTATTTAGTTATTTCCAATCAGACTGCAGGTCCATGGTCTCCCATTCAAGTCTTTCTATAGGTGAAATATTAACTATCTCATTATGCTGTATCATTTATGATGCTTTCTTTACTTCTTCTTTTACGCATGAATAATTTGAAGGGAGTAAAAGCTCCCTGAGCCAGGGGAAATGGGGAAAAATATATGTGCATTGTGGAATTCTTGCCGATTTGCAGAACATTTGGGTCAAGTCTAATGTTACACAATTATCATGGTTCTAACAGCAGATTTTCCTTCTCCCTTCTCCTGTTTAAAAAAATAAAATAGAATAAAAAGTAGGGGTCTGCAAGGACAAGCAGCACATTTCACCTGGGTGTTAGAGGACCAGTTTCCCATTAGCAGGGAAGTCCTGCTAGACCAGTTCATTAACCACAGATGCGTTGCTCCTTTGCAGAATGCTTTGCAGCCCTGATGAGCTTGGCTTTGAGTGTCTCCCTGGAGGAGGGAAGACTAAGCAATGGGAGCCCAGCAGGCTAAGCCTATACCTTCGAAGAGGAGTGTACAGTTGCTAATAAAGTGTTTGGATTTTCCTTTTCTTCTTTTCAGGTGCAGAAAGCTCTGGGGACCCTGGTGTGCTGCCTGAATATTTTGATCTCAGTCTAAAACTATGTAGTTTTCCAGCATCTAAAAATAGGTCTTCGGGAGAATGCATTGCTTGATATGCATTCAGAGAATGTAGAAAGAAAAAAGTTGTATTTTTATTTAAAATAATGGAAGTTGTTAGTAATTGAATTTCAACAAACTTAAATCCAGCAGGCTATCATGAAACCTAAAGCCATTTCATAAAACTTTAGTGGTGCAACTCTGCCCCCAGGTCATAGACAGCCTTTCAGAAGCAGCCTCCTTTTCAACATAAGTACTGGAAAGGAGCCCCACCTACCAGATAGCACTTTTACTTGGGGCTATTAAGTATTTCTTGTGTAACTAGTGTTTTTCAGTCTGTCACATGGGGCACATAATGCAAGTATGTTTTCTCACAAAAACATTGAATCTTGAAATTTCTATGTACACTAAATAATCTCAGTTCTCTGGCAATTTTGTAAGCTATACCTAGGCTTTTAAATATTCGGAAGTCTTCTTTATGTTCAGCTGTGGATTTCTTGAATGATATCTATTCTCTGAAAATAGGATATTCGTTGGGAAACAACAAAAATGGATCTAGTGATACACAAACTGAGAGCTACATTTATCTCTGGATATATGGATAAGTTTTAGAATGTAATAGGAAAGTATGCTTGTCTAATGGTGGTAGTATGTCCTCTTCCAAGATCCATGAGCTCACTAGCCCCAGATTCTCTGCTAGATTTCTCATACCAGGCCTAATTTCAGACCATAGAAATCCCAGCCGAAAGTGATACATTTACAACACAGCTACTGCACAAAAGGCTCAGGGAACATTGCAAAGAAAGGGATTGGAAAGATTTTATGAGTCAGAATACCATAAAGTCTATTGTGAGACTGTGTCTCCTAGAATTGGTTGATTAAACAAGGCCTGAACAATGACAGTGTCAATAGATATGCTAACATGGAATAGACATGCTAACTAGAAAGGATAAAAATATGACAGTTTCAGCCCTTCACAAAGAATGACAGGTAACTAACAACTGCTGAGAAAGAGAGAAATAGCTTTTTTCAAGTTGAACTTAGTTTTTCAATAAAAACTCAAAAGCCCTGAAATCATATACACAGAAACAACAAAAATGGATCTAGTGATACACACACACATACACACACACACACACACACAAACACACACACAAAGAGGCTATCAATTTGAGAGGGATTGGGGGTTATGGACAGGATAGGAAGGAAGAAAGGGAAGTGATTCAATAAAGTTGAACTAAGAAGAAAATTGCTTTTTAAAATCCTAGGGTCTTTGATCTAGGATTTATTATATAACATTATTGTTACGTAATTTATTAAGTTTAAAATTAATCATTCAATAGGTGTTATTTGAGTAGTAAAATTCCTTTTTAGAAAAGGGTTCCCTTTAAATATGTTAGGCTTGGGCTCAATAATTTCTGAGCAGGTCAAAGCAAATTTTTCTTATTGTCCATATTTTTCAAACCAATAGCCTCTGACAATAGCCTCCTACTAACATAGTAGGTCTCAACCCCCAAGGCAAAACCAAAATAGAAGTTGATTTATAAGTACAGTCTTCTTGCAGAAAATGGAACCATTCACATACCCACAAACTTGTATCAGTGAAAGACTTTGGAGGACTCAGTTTTTATTTTACTGATTTTATTGAGCTATATATTTTTCTGTGCTCCCCTCCATGCCTCTTCCCTCCCCTTCAACCCTCTCCCATGGTTCCCATGTTTCCAATTTACTCAGGAGATCTTGTCTTTTACTACTTCCCATGTAGATTAGATCCATGTATGTCTCTATTAGGGTCCTCATTGTTGTCTAGGTTCTCTGAGATTGTGATTTGTAGGCTGGTTTTCTTTGCTTTATGTTTAAACATGGAGCACTGACACTTAAATAGATTGTTTTCATCAAACTCATCCCTTAGAGTTCAGGGACCTATGTGGAAGAGGAGTCAGAAAGATTATAAGAACAAGAAGTGATAGATGAATTAAAGGAAACAGTAGCCTCCAAACACAATGGGACTGATGCACATATTAACACGCTTGAGATGGAAACAGCATGAGCAAGGCCTCTATAGGTTCAACTCAGATAGGATCCCAGCACTGAGAGGGGACATGGACACAGGATTTCACTGCTAACCAAGATGGTTCCCCAGCTCTCAGTCCAGGGTCATTGAGCTCCCACTAGCTAAAGTCAGCTGTTTCTGTGGGTATCTTCATCATGATCTTGGCCCCTTTGCTTATCTGAGAATGCCAGTTTCCACTTCAGATCCTGAAAGCTGTTCTGATTCAGTGCTGACAGGATCGGAGACAGATCAGCCATATTTCTGTAAATATGTTTTGATCAGGATTGTTGTTCTTGAAAATGTGTGCCTATGTCATTTACCTGCAGTTCTGTAAAGATAGGATATACCTGGCTCGATATTTGATCAAACTAGCAAAATAAGTGCTGTTTTATATTTAAAGATGTCTTGATGTAGAGGTTGGAAAAAAACATATTTGTTATATTTGATTTTGCTGGAGGTTAATATTGGAGACTAGGAAACACTTGTTAGTATGGAAAAACATGCTTGTTTTGTTGTATAAATAAAGGTGACTGGAGCTATTCAGGTCTGGTCACTTATATGAAATTCAATAAAAATAAAATAAAAATAAGGAAGAAGAATGAATGTACCTAGAAAAAATAGTGGTGGTAATGCTAATAGAGATTAGTATAAATATCCAAATTTTATGAAAATGGCATATGTGGGTGCACTGAATTGTTCATATGAACGTGTTCATACTCTTGTGCCCTGTCCACTATAGTCTTCTGTGTATATAGATCTCATCCCTTCACTTGCTGTCTCCTGATGGTCCTAAGATAATAGGTTGCAGTTCTGCTGTCTGTTATAGCATAGATCATAAACCCTTATAGTGTGCATATTTCCAGAGTGTCATCTTAGCTTGCACCATTCCCTGCTTTTCCCAGTGTTAAAGAATACCACTGCGAGAGGAGAAGCATTTTCTGTAGGTGAGTTTGGTCCTAGTGCTCCCTGACCTACCTGCTTCAGTTGCAAGATGAACATTCCAATGGTAAGGAGAACAAAACTTGATTTAAAAAAAATGCATGCTACTGTGGTATTTTTTTTTTTTTTACTCACAAAATCTTAAGAGGTAAGCATAGTTACCAACACATTACATGTCATGGTTTAAAGCCCTACATCTAAGCTCTTTAACTAGGTAAGTATATATGGATCCATATAAGCAGTTCAGTTCATACATGAATCTAATCTACGTAAGAAGTAGAAAAAGACAAGATCTCCTGAGAAAATAGGAAGCATAAAGAACTTGGGAGAGAGTTGAAGGGGAGGGGAGAAGCAGGGAGAGGAGTAGAGAAAAATGTAAAGCTCAGTAAAAGTCAATAAAATAAAAATTAAGTTCACCCTAAGTTCTGTGACAGTATAGACCATTTGGAAAGCATGTGGCTCCGCTTTGACACAGATGTTGAACACAACTTTATTGGTGATTAAGTCATGTAAATCTTACGCAGACTTAAAGGAAAACAAAGAAAACATTAAAGATTAAATATGTGTTATGTATAGCACTTCTTGCAATACATACACTAGCCAAAAAGATGTTTCCTTGGGTGTTCAGTTTCATTTTTCTATGTGCTGCAGCCCAAGTGTGCAGTGTTTTCAGCAACAGGATCACGAAATGTAGTTATGACAGGCAATGAAAAATAATAACAAGAGCCTAGATTTTTTGTCTCTAATAACTGATTAATAATACATAGGGATGTCTGTGCCCAGAACTGAGATTTTCATTATATATCTACCTTCTGGGGGCCACATTAGCTTCCCATGCAGGGAACTTCTCTTAATAATATGTACACAATTTTTAAAGCTAAGATTTGATGTGTCAAGTATACCAATTTGATATCTATGAAAATACATTCATATATATGAGCATATCTGTGCATGTATTTATGTATTTAATATTATATTTGAATAACAAAACTAATAATCTAAAATTTTTACTCAATGATTATGATCAGTATACTTTTTAACGAGATTTATTGAAAGCCAACCTCAATGCCTTCTCAGGGTTCAGATTAGAAGCTACAACAGGCAAAAAGGACTTTTTCCCTCTGACTATCTGAGGGCACACAAACAAATTCTTTCACTCTGTACTTCTCCATGCAAGTGTCATGTTGCAAGGTTTCCAGTTTACACACACACACACACACACACACACACACACACACTATCAGCAATTCTCTGTTTAAAAAAGAAAGGTACAAGGCCCAAATTCCTCAGAGTCATAGAACAGATAAGAGCTGCTCAAAGTGACACTGTCAGCTTCTTAATACTCCCAGGGATTCATAGCTTGAAAGATACCCTAGCAGTACTAAGAAGCAAGAAAGTTAATTTAGAATGCTTTACATTCTAAGAAAGGAGAAGGGGAGTTCATATATGATACTACATTCCCAGGTTAAAATCCTTTACCAATACACTGAGGTGAGGGTAGGTGTAGCAAGTAATAGCATTTTCAGGGTTAGAAATGGGAGTCAACTAAGGTTAGCAGTTTCCCAATTTGACTGCAAAAGAATTTGGGACACTCAATCCCCTTATCAGGAAGGACTAAGAATAAAATAAGCTTGGACTATCTTTGAGGGTCACAAATATGATCTGTTTGAAGAACTCCTCTCCTGACTAAATGTCCTCACAAATAAAAGATAATTGCAAAGAGCTGGCTTCTAAGATTTGACGTCAGGGATTGGAGAGTAGATTTGACTGTGGAAACCAAAGATTTTTCTGTGTGACTAAATTTTCTCACTGAGTGTCTCACAGAGTGTGTGGGGAATTTACCCAATAAGCAAAAGAACACGACAGGCTTTTAAGTATCCATAGTCCTTGTGGGACAAATAAATCCAGTTATGAAGCATTCCCAGAATATAGTCTACCTATCAAAACTATATAGGTAAATGAAAAGTCATCTTCTTGACTACCCACAGATATATGTGCCGATAAGATTGAGATGCAATCGTGAGATTACATATACACACCACATGAGGTTACATACTACAATGCAAGTATGGGAAGACACCAAGATCACTTTAGCAAAAGTGAGAAACAGTTTCTAGAGTCAATAGTCCTGCAGGCCTTTCCAGGACAGGATAAATCATCATCAGATAACCATTTCCCTAGCAGGTTGACATCTGAACACAAGTTGTCACCTGCTGCAACTCTCATGGTCCCTGACACATTTTTGTTGACCTAAATATTTTTAGTTTGTTTCTTCCAATTTGTTCATTAAATGAAAATTAAAATTATGTGAATTGTAGATTCATGGAAAAAATTAAATGATGTAGGATTACTTAGAAACAAATTTTCAAAATACTAAAAATGGGTTAGACATAGCTGAAAAATATACTACTGTTAGCCTTTAGCACATTGATTTCAGTTCTAATAGTCTTCTTCTCTCTTCCAAATCAAGTCATATATTAGACAAATTAATTTGATATATTTTAGATGCAATAATATGCATGTTTATATTTTATCATGAAATACCCTGATATTCTCACCTCTTAACTAATTTGATAATATTTTTATGTCTGTATTTTAAGACAAAATTCCTTCTTATGACTACTGCACCTAAGAGCTTTCTATAATGCATTTTACTGAGTCCTAAAAAGTTTGCATGATCAGAGAAATGATATCAGAAAAAAAATCAGATAGAGCTCCCAAATGGGTCATTCTGAAACCTCCAATGTATTTTACTAATTTTTTAATATATGCAGACTGTGGGGATGGTGTGGTAGGGCCTATTCCTCTCAATCTCCCTCATGCTAAAGATGATACACTCAGCTGTATTAATGAGATTGCTTACATGGAGCTCTACTATACAAAGTATCTTGTGATAGCATCCTTTATGAGCAATTGGAAAATACTTACAAATGTCATTAAATCATGTATAATGTCCTGTATACATATGTTTTCAGGTTTGACTGTTTGGTATAGCATTACCAACTGGTATGCTGTTCCCTGGGGAAGACTAGTTCTTCAACATCAGCATTTCCTAGTTATTTCTTAGTTGGATGTTTCTGTAGAGTTGAGGCCTCCTGGACTTCCCCAATTCTCCTCCTGCTCCCCCATCAATCTATGCTAAAATGCATGTTGTTTTTGCACTTGTTCAGCTCACATTGAGGCAATCATGTTGGTGAGACTTTAAGGTTGTAGCATCTGCCATTACTAGAAAAAAGAATTTCACAGCAAGTTCCCTGTTCCTATGACTCTTATAATCTTCCTACACCCTCTTTCTCAATGATCTGTAAGCCTTAGATTCATAAGCCGTTTTGTACAGATATCAATTGGAGCTTGACTCCACAGCTCTGCATTTTGATTTTTTGCCATTCTGTGTAATGGTCTTTGTCTATTGAAAAGAGATGTTTCCTTGATAAAGGGTGAAAACTACACTTATCAGTGGGTAGAAGTACAAATATTTACAATGTACTTAGGGATTATGCTAGTTAGTAAAGTGGAGGTTGTAAGCTCCCTTCACTATCTGGAGGTAGTTGTCTATGTTTCCTGTGGCAGACATGCTTTTCCTCTTGTTGAGAGGATCTTAAGTCCAAATACAGAGTTGTTGGTTACCACCAAGGAATATATACAACGACTAAACCCCTAGGGCTATCATACTATGCTGGCCATTATGGTTCATAGATATCATAGCTTGTTAGAACTGTTGGTTGCTTCCCTGCTTTGGAAGCCCACACAGCATTTTCTGCTACCATAAAAGTGAGTCCTCAAGAAGAAGGTCAGTTTCTGGTCAGTTTCTATTGTGCTTCAACAGAAGAATGGATAACAAAAATGTGATACATATATACTGTGGAATTCTATTCACCAGTAAAGAAAAATGAAATCACAAATTTTCCAGGTAAATGGATGCAATTAAAAAAGGACACATTGAATGAAGTATCCCAGACCCAGAAATACAAACATCAAATGTGATCTCTTATTGGAGGTTCTTAGTTCCAAATTTTCAGATGCAAGTACATATCCTACAGTAAATGCTTAAGCCAGGAAAGTTGAAAGAGGTTACTGCTGAGATGGGATATGGAGAAGCAATAACATGATTCAGATGATCCTATTGGGTAAATAGGAAAATTATTGGGGGATCTAACTAGAAAATGGGGATGGAGATAAACACAGAGGAGGGTAAAATAATAGCACAGATACCTAAAAAAGTCATAAGAAATCATACTATTAATTATCTATCTAAAATACATGTAAGTTATTATGTAAATAAAAATATATAGTTAAAATAAAATTTTAAAGTCTGGGCTGACCACCCTAAGAGCCAAAAACATTCTAGAAAAAGCTTCAACACCAGACACAATGAGATGCCCTTTCAGTTATTAGCCAGGGTTTTCTGAGACTCTCAAAATATTACAAGATATTGTTTTTGCTCTTGGTTGCCCCTTAGAGGTGGACAGTAATTCCCTATTGCTGAACACTCCATGTACTTCAGACAAAAGCCACTGGGGTTCATTCATAAGATCACTTTTTTTGGCTATCTTGAACAACAAAAAATTAATGCAAAACCTGTAAAGCTTCTACACTCCCAAACACAGCAGAGAATGTTTGAAACTCATATCTGGCATGTGCCATACAAGTTTGTTTCTTCCTCACATTTTACTCATAAGCTTTCTGTTCATGATGGGCAAAGTTACACCTGATCATGGTAAACTTCACGTAAATTCAGTATAGCAACAAGTATATCCATACCACCCACATTACTTGTTCAGTACTTAGGAACGAAACATATCATATGCCTAACATCTTTTATTATATTAAACAACAATCTATCATCGATGTAGGTTTAGAATAGTTGAGTGCATATACTCACCACAATATACTGCTAATTAATGAAGCTGGGCTGTATTATCTCATCCTGGCTAACAAAAAGATACAGGTACCTTAATAGAGAAGGGAAACATGGGATCCATACTTCCTTTGCTACAAACAGATAATTTCTTAGATAGGTAGACTATGGTTTAACTATTTTATAGTCATGGAAAAGTTAAACGTATTACAGAGGCTGCATGTGCTATACCTACAAATTTCATTGATCCATTTTCACAGATTAATTAGAGAGAAAAATTTTAAGTATATTCTAGCATCAAGGAAACAAATCAGCAGCAGCAGCAGCAACAACAACAAAGACTCAAATAGTTTGTAGATAGAACCTTGCTCTGGCCTGACATGAAAATCAAGCAGAGGTCCAGCAGCAGCAGATCGCACCTTCTGTAATCGGTTATGATCTCTTTAGAATTGCATCTGTGTTTTGTTGGCAATTTCAGAGTGATAGAAGTTATAGTTACTGCAAGCATGACTTTTCTAATAACCTTTGCTCTGCCCTAGGATTCCTGACTTCTATGGTAGTGATATTTTACAGAGAGAGATCATTTAATAAATAGTGTTTTGCAGTCAATTAAGATTAAAGTCAACTTCCCCTTCACACTCCTTAGTAATGTGCTTCTGTATCCAAAAGATAAGGACTTGAGAAATGACTCACTGGGATAGGCCAATGGGCCTGGAGTCCAGGATTCTGTCTCCAGCAGTGATAGCAAAGGGTTTTATAGAGGCTTGCATGGTTACCTTCCATGACATTAGCCTGAAGAAGCAGGAGATGTATATTAAGAACACCTGATGACCTTTAGTAATCTGCTGTGGATCTGGCATCTAAGGATTTATCAAGTCTGTTGTAAATATATACATATATTTGGCATCCAATGCTGTAATGTTAGGAAGCCTTGAATTAGAAGTTAAATATCCTTTGTTTCAGTCTCATCTCTTTCTTTACTGGAACTTGAAAAATTCCTTTTACTTCCTAATACTTCACTATGTTAAACTGTAAGGAAGCAATAAAAGCTGTCCTGCCTTTAAAATCAAATCTCAAATCCTTATTCCAGATAAAAAGCCAAACAAGCATTATAAAAACTGCAATTGTCTTCATAGAATATGATGTTAACACACTAAAATTTAAACTTTCTACGCCTCACAGAAAACTGACTGATGTTCATTTCCAGAGGCTAGCTACTAATAACTTCACAGTGATTATCAATATCTAAAACTCCATGTTCTCACCAGGCCACCCTTAGTGAAAGTGTGACTATTAAATTTTAGGCACAAAGAAGGAAATCCACAAGAACCCAGAATAAAGGATAACTAGTATTTATTTGCGAAAAAACTCACAATAAGCATAGAAAGCTGTGGTCCTCTGTAGGCACTGGAAGGTGAGAACAAACTTTGACCACTACCCCAAAGGGCCACCACCTTTTTCATCTGTGCTTATTAGTCTACAAGTAGTACCTTAGACCATGCCCTAATGGGCAGGTACCCAAAAGGCTATTGACTGAATAAATTCCCATAACCCTTCCTCTTTAGTCTAAATAAGAAGGTTCGAAACATAGTACAAAACTATATGCAATAAGAAAAATATCAAGTATTATCCAAGAGAAAGAAAAGGCAAAAAATACATAAAAAATAGAACTAAGACCAATGAACAACATGAAGCAAGAAACACAGGCTAAATGTCCACTCTACAAGAATTATCAAATGACAGAGACTGTTTCAATAATTTTCCTATGCTGAAGAGTCTTAGTCTTATACTAAAAATGTTTCAACTAATCATAACTATGAGAAGAAAGTAGCTATGATCAACCAGTCTTCAACCCCATCAATGTCCTGAGAAGGAAATTAATATTATCTGAGTAAGTAGGAAGTGAAAGCAAGTGACTTCCAAAAGATGTGAGAAATGACAGAGATAACTGGCTACCTGAACAATCACCCAAAGTCTCTTTTGCAATGTTGGAGCAACAAACTTTAGCTAAGGCCTAGAATATTTCACAGATCATTTTCAGAAGCAGGACAATTAGAGAGAATGTCCTACCCTGTCTTGGCAAGGTTCAGCAGTTGTCTTTGCTTATATCCTGCTTGCCCAGTTTGGACAGCATGAATATCGTCAGTAGTTGAGGCAAGGGCAGTTCTTTGCCCAAAAGCCAATTTTGGCATGAAGGCAAACTCCACATAGAGTGTCTTGACTCAATAAAGATCTGTTCTGCCAGGAACAATCATATCTCACATCAACAAAATACTGTGTTATTTAAATGCCATATCTATAGTTCTTTGAAGTGTTTAAAGATTACATATCTTTGCAGAATACATCTCTGTGCATCTAGAAAATCTGACTAACATAACTAAAAATATGGCAAATATGTGTGATTATTAACCTGTAATTATTAATACCTATATAGCTTAAAAACTAAAGTTTCACATTATTAAAAAACAAACCATCTTTAAACAGATGTGCAACAACAAAGACAAATGACCTTGAATTGTTGCAATATATATAAATATTTTGATCAGAGGTAAAAAATGTATAATTCAATATAATAAAAATATTCTAAAATTACATCAATATACAAAATATCTTAAACAGAAGTAGAAACCCACATATATATAAAATGACAAAATAATTTTATATTTGTGTACAGTTTATAAGCAGAATTTGTATCAATATACAAATTATCTTAGACAGGAATATAAAGATAATTTTACATATGTATCAATAAACAATAACCTATACTAATGTAAATTGTTTGCAACTAATAGCTCACAAGCAGATACACTAATCTACCTATTATCACATCCCATCCATTTTACTCCCCTGTTTTTTTCAAAAGGAGATTCCTGATCCTACTCCATATTTCACCCCAAACATTATAGAACTTATAGCCAATCCCTAACAAATGATAATTTCCCAGAACCCTGAAAAACCAGTCTATTGGAAGAAGGGTCATTGTTTTCTAGAATTACTTCTAGCTGTCATGGGTCAATGCATTATCTATGGGATTCTGTAAGAACTAAAAAGATGGTTCAGTCTCAGGAGTATGGTCTGTAAAAGTTGTAGACAGTCTCTGAGTAGTAGGTAGGGTTTTTCCTGAAGTTATTATTTGAGGTTTTGGTTAGAGTGCTGTTAAGAAGGTGTACCATACCAAGTAGCCAAGGCAGAATCATCCTGAGCAGTTTGTAGCCCCAAACCAATCTTTGAGTGGTATTTATCAGCTCAATGTCATCAGATGAATCAGCTGCAATCATTGTTGTGGGACTCATAATGCTTTCTGAGACTTCAGAGATTAGTGTAGGAAAATTCATTGTTCACTTTGGAGAACTTAAACATTATTAATATCAAAACAGAAAACATGAATTTTTATAAACATAGATCCAAGGAAAGATGCTATAGAGACAAAAATAGGTGTGAAGAGAAGTGAAATTTTTGAAAGTACTCTTTTAATAACCTTAGTCCCTAGTCTTTTATTTTCCTTCTGTCCCACAATAGGTGGCTCTTCTGATATAAAACAGAAACTCTGAATTTTTGTTTTTGTTTTAGGACAGTTCACAACAATGAGACACATTTGCTCCTGGCAGCACCAATTACCTCAAGAGGAAGATGGGCATCGAAGAGGCTCCTTATGAAGTTGGTTAGCCATTTGAGCAAGAAACTGGTCTTGCCTGGACTGCTTGATGAACTGGACATGCAGGATCCACAGAGATATGACTGCTGAACTTGCCTAAAGGTGAAACAATCCTTTGAGGTTTCTGCTTCATGCAAGAATAGAGTCTGCTAGAAATTCTGCAGGACACAGAAGAAAGTTACTGACAAATTGCCAATATAGGAGGAACTGTCTTGAAATTTCCTGTTTTATGGAAAAGTATATAGAATACTATGGGCCAATAAGCTGAAGATGGATGCTCCAATAATACAGAAGAACTTTGGGTGACTGTCCAGGTATTGAGATGTTTCTGTCATTTCTAGAGTTTTGCAAGTTGCGTACAATGTATTTCCAGTTAACTTAGGTAATATTATACCCTTTTGGAGTCTTTGATGCAGTTGAAGAACAGATAGTAATAATATAGTTTTCCTTAGTTATGATAAAAATAAAATATATATAAATGATGTAACCATAATTCTTACTTGATACCTATTTTGTTATATGTAATTTTAGTATGTTAAACTTAAAGCCTTCCTTTCTTTTTTATTTAAATAGAAAAGGGAGGTGATGTGGGATTCCCATCTGTATGCTGTGAATACCATTGGTTAATAAAGAAAACTGTCGCCATTGTCCTTGGCTCCTCGGTCAGCCTCCACCATCAGCCACTTTCAGAGAGTCCGATTTGGCTTGGTCTCTATGACATGTACGGGCTCTGTGTGAGCCTTGTCAGTTTGGTTGCTCACCTTCCTGGACCTGGAGGGAGTTGGGAGGACCTTGGACTCAACATAGTGTAGAGAACCCTGATGGCTCTTTGGCCTGGAGAGGGAGGGAGTGGGGGTATGGGTGGAGGGGAGGGGAGGGAAGAGGGAGGAGGAGGGGAGGAGATGGCAATTTTTAATAAAAAATAAATAAACTGGAAAAAAAAAGAAAACTGTCTTGGGCCTGTGCAGGGAATAGAGATAGGAGGGGAAAACTTAACAGAATGCTTGGAGAAGGAAGGTGGAGTCAGGGAGAAGTTATGTTAAGCCCCACTGGAGACAGACGCGGAATTTAGGAAGGTGAGCCACAGCCACGTGGTGATACACAGATTAATAGAAATGGGTCAAATTAAGATGTAAGAGTTAGCCATTAAGAAGCTAGAGCTAATGTGTCAAACAATGATTCAATTAATACAGTTTATGTGTGGCTATTTTGGGGCTGACCAGCGAGGAACCAACAAACAGCCTTTATTCAACACATTCCAATATAATCGTTCCTCTGCATCAAAATCCCTGAAGGGGATTCCCTAGAGGATAATTAATATAACCAGGATGCAGTGAATATTTAGATCCATGCAATCCACATGTGCTTCATATATTTTCCACCAGAGCCAATTATTCTCTAGCTTCAGCTGATAATGCTCTTGAACTATTTAGGATCTTGTCACTTCAAGGACCTTGCCCAAATTTTTCAGGTCATGATTTTCCAGTCCAATCGGGGGTTTTAGATTGGAAATCTCCCCTAACAATTTTTGAAAAACATTAGAAGTCTGCAATCTATCTCTCCAGATCTGTACTTTCTGGTGTCTTATTTCTTTGTAAACCTACTTTATATACTATGTAATTCATAGAGTCTCTTCTTTATATTTTTTCAGGAGCAATTTGCAATCCCCAGTGAGGTAGGAAATTTCTCAGATTCAGCCAATAAAACATCATCCATATAGTGGTAAATTATAGATTGGGGAAATTGTTCACATATTCTTTCCATTGGCTGACTTACAAAGTATTGGCACAGGGTGAGCTTATTTTACATTCTTGGTGGGAGGACCTTTCATTGATATCTCTTGACCAACTGAGGATTATTATAAGTAGGCTCTATGAAGGTGAATCTTTCCATATCATTTTTGTAAAGGTATAGTCATTTAAGTCAATAGCTATAATAGGCCATTTTTTAGGAAGCAGAGAAGGCAAAGGCATTCCAGGTAGTAACAAGTTCATTGCTGAATTACTTTATTTATGTCTCTTAAATCTGTCAACATTCTCCATTTTTCAGATTTCTTTTTAGTAACAAATACAGGCATGAGATTATTAAACGAGACTAGATCCAAGAATTACTCTTGGAGAAGACAATCAAAACTTTTCTCCTGCAGAGAAATCCCCTTCATCCTTTAGACCTGTCAGAAGGCAATCATAAATGACTGTGTCCATAAGGCACTTCTTGTAACTATTACTTACTTTGCTTTCAATAGCAAAATTTACCACTGATTTTATAAAGAAAACTTACAGTAGATCTTAAGATTAACTAACTGGGAATAAGAGATATGCCTTGGGGATTAAGAGTGCTTGCTAGCTTTTCATAGTACCAGAGATCTGTTATTGGCACCTCCCTTGAATGATCATAACCACATGCAACTCTGTCTCAAAGGAATAAGTTTATGACCTCCATGGATGTTCACAAATGTTGCATACAGTCAAACACACACACACACATACACACACACACACACACACACACACACACACACACAAATAAATCTTTAAAGATGATTTGAAAACTTTTTCTTTCCTTAAGAGATAATTTGCCTCTCCAGGAAAATTTGGATAAGCATGGTAAATCTTTCTTAAAGTATTGTTATATTTTTAAAAGTTATCTAAGATATAAACAACTTAATTTATGAAGAACTCACGAATTAGAACTATCCCCAGAGGTGTTCATGAATTCTTTACTTGCCAGAAGTTTCAAAATCATTCACGCCAACAAACAGATTTTCAAAAGCTTAAATGTACTGAACCAGCCACAGGGTCCTGTGTCTTCCTGGAGCTCTTCCCCATCTGTAGCTCTCCTCCATCTTCCACATGTTATCTTTTCCGACATGCACTGACCTTTCCATAGCAAGGCTTTCTTTCCCAGATTTACAGTTTTGCCAATGCAGCTGTCAGCACATATTGTAAGAAGTGAGGGAGACGTCAGCAGCTATAGCCACACCACCCACAGGACAATAATGAATTTCTAAGGTTGAGCCAGCGTTTTAGCCAGTGCTCCCAAGTACACTAGACTAGTCTGTGTGATAAGAGACAGTGGGACTTTGAGCAGCAGAATACTTTTAAGGAGTCCTAAATTAATCTGTGTTCTCTAAAGAAATAGAAATATTCACTCATAAGTAAATTTAATAATTGTGTGTGTGTGTATGTGTGTGTGTGTGTGTGTGTGTGTGTGTGTAATTTTACAAGGCTGGATTACAAGATATGGTTAAAGTATTTCAGCAATGGCTATCTCATCCTGGAAAGGCCAACATATGATATTTACTTAGTTCAAGAGGTCAGATATCTCAGTTGTCCCTATCTGGAAATGATTACCCTAGATTTTCCTTTCACCTCCTCCCCCCTTTCCCAACATTTTGACTCATAAAAGGCAAGTACAACATTTTGCCCCAGATGACCTACTCTGTAACTCCACTGCGCTGATGATCTTTCTCCACCTCTCTCACTGAAATATGCATGAGATAAATACCGGATGCCTGGATAGTCCCTCTGAAACGCGCACAGTATCTTCAGTGTTCTCATTTCCACTCGATTCTAGCCATCCTGTGTGGTTAGTCACCACAGTCAATCTGAGAGGATGAGAATCCAAGAATGATGGTTTTATCAGAGCCTGGACTCATTAGCCGAAGGGCATTTACTTTTATCATTTTAGTTTCTTCATTTGTTTTCAGACCGACGCACAGGAACAACCTTATTTGTTTTTAATTGCTCTGTCCAGCTTTTCTAATATCTATAATTGTTTTACATTTGACTCAAACATATTAACAGACATATGGTTATAATCGAGAAATCACTTCAGCTGGTGAAGCCCTAAGCAAAGCTCACAATAACTTGATCATTTGTCATCATTGTCACTTGGATGTTGTCTCTGTACAGCTTCATTACGAAGCTTCATCTGCTCAGTGCTAAGTGACCTACCCTTCCCGGGAAAAGGAGAAACTGAGACTGGCCACAAATAGCACAAGTATCATTATTCATCTCTCCTGCACAATTCCAGCCCCCACAGCAGTGCTTATCTTCATCATCCAAACTAATATGAAACTTACCTCAACTGGGAATTCATACTTACTCATTGCTAACTATTACCATCCCATTAAAATCTTACCCTAAAATACCCTCTGGTAAATTAGAAATGCTGATAAAAATACGTACACAAATAAGACAGTCAGTTTGCTTTCTTCTCCCTAGAAGCTCTTGACAGGTGGTCACCTTGAAATTTGGCTGCAATAGTACAGCTGACTTTGAAAAAAATTGACTTGATACAGAAGTTAATCAAGAGCTCTTGGGACCCACCTCTGCATTTTTCTAAGAACTTCCTTCTACAGTTTAAATGTGTTCACACAAATCATAAATGACATATAAAACAGTTTTTCTCTTCAAACTATGTAGATCAGGCAAAGCATTGTAATTGATACATAATTAAAAATACTTATTTTACTTAAATGATTAATATAAAAAACTATTATGTATAAGTTTTGAGTATATAAACATAATGTTTTTATTATCTTCATAGAATTAAACTGAAAGGGAGATTTTCATTACATAGTCTTACCTGCCACTGAAATATTAAGGCTGAGAACTAACCTTGGACGAGAGGTTACAAGCACAAGATTCTGTCTCTGCTTTAATCCGTCCCAACCTCGATCTACGTATTTCAGATGCAAAAATCCTGCAATGTTTATTTGACAAGAGTATCAGAATCAAGTTCTCCATTGTCGTGGAGCTATCTAAGAAATGATGGTTGGAGCCGGGCGGTGGTGGCGCATGCCTTTAATCCCAGCACTCGGGAGGCAGAGGCAGGCGGATCTCTGTGAGTTCGAGGCCAGCCTGGTCTACAAGAGCTAGGTCCAGGACAGGCTCTAAAAAAGCTGCAGAGAAACCCTGTCTTGAAAAACCAAAAAAAAAAAAAAAAAAAAAAAAAAAAAAAGATGGTTGGGAACAAGTTCGGTGGCATGTCAGTCTTCTTCAAAATGCTTCCTACTGTCTTATCAGATTACCAGGATTCATTCTACTAAATGCAAAAGGCTCTGCTTACTTTGGACTGTGGCCATGGGTCAAAGCTCTTGAGTTTATAGATCAGCTCAATCTTGGCAAATAGAAAATACTGCCCTATTCATGTATTTCAGTTGATACTTACAAAAATTTCCAAGGCATACTGAAAAAGTCAATACATAGGAGGTGATATGACACCACATTGAAAAACCTTTCATAATAATAGGAGCCACACTTGGCCAGTTCTATTCTGGATGCAATTTGCTAATCCAAAGCATACCCATAGGTAGAAATAAGAAATTTGAGTGTTAGTATTTAAAGGTTTTCTCAAGAACAGCTCCCCTCTGACAGAGCTCAGGAGCCCCTGTAAACTACTTACTTAATACTTAGGGTCTCCATGCTTCTGTCACATATATTCCTGCTAAAATAAATTCTTATTCTCTTAGGTTGCCTTTATTGGGTATTTTGTCATAGCAATGAAAAATTCATTAGTACAGTACTACTTCATCAACTGGGACAAAGAGATCCACCTACGAATGGCAAAATTACAAATATATATATAGCATAAATTGTATAGATTTATAGATAAATACATAAATTTTATATGTCTATATATAATTTAAAACAGAAAAATACTGTTTTCCTATTAGTTATATCTACTAATGAACTTCATCTATCTGTAGGTGAAGAAATCTGAGCTACATTATCAGAAACATGTACAATTTGCCCTTTAGGGATGCATTCAATAAAAAGAGTCCTTGTAGAGTAGATATCTTTGTCTATGTATGTATGTATGTATGTATGTATTATGTGTGTGTGTGTTTGCACATGAGCATGCACATGTATGGTTTGTGTATGTGCATCTATCTCTCAGCAGTTTTTAAAAATGTAATTGATGGAAAATATATCTTTCAAGCTCCTGAGGAAACAAATATAGGAAATTTCCTATCATCTCAAAACGTGTTTAGGTAATCTCGGTCAACAAAGTGGCTATGATTTAATTACAATTTAATCACCTTTAGTCATTAAAACTAACCATTAAAGCAATCAAATTCTAGAATTGTTTTGAAGTTAAATCTTTTCTTCCTCTTACTTAACCTGTAACCAGGAGTAAGTAGGAGGAGGTTTGTGTTTCTCTCTTCCCGTCTTCCATGCTTTATGCATCCTTTGTTTTGATCTTCCCAGTCAGGATGTATGTTACATATTGCCAGGCACCCGAGGAAGGAGAAACAGACTAAAATAAATCAGAAATGTTATTCAGTCCCGAGAATACTATTTTGAAACCCTTAGTTATTAGGACAGTTCTTCCTTCATAGGGAATTGTTGACTTCATGATCCTCAGATCTGGTATGGATTTACAGTTAGATACAAGTTTACGAGTATTTCAGAACAAATTTACCTGACATTACTTTGCTGAAATTATGGCATTATTCCATTATTATGGTCTATTAGGTCTGTAGACTTTTCTTCTGATGAGGTTTCTTTGTTCTTATGAGGAACCAACAGGACTAAATAAATGCCACAGTGTTGAAGCGTTTGTGGAGGTGTTTGCAGGTGTGTGCACACAGTGATTGACATGGCCCTTATAGTATAAAGAAAGCATACCTGTACTAAAAGTTTAAATAAATACTGAAGGTGCCAAACATACTTAGCACAATAGTAATATTTACCATCGCTGTCTTAGAAGGCACTAGCTAGTGAAAACAAGCAGGACATGTCTTTCATGAGCAAGTAACTTATCCATCTACTGCAATGACCACCTTTGGGAAGATAGATATTCTTCCTTCTGGGGGAATTATAATAAAGCCTTCTCACAATATTTGAGGTAAGCGGAAGTCACAGCACAGCTCCTGGCAGAGGCCATCCTCTTCAGATGATCAGATCCTTAGCATCACATTCTTCTCACACCTTTGAGTCTGATTCTCCGTATAAATTCCCAAGACAATGTCAGGCCCACTGACTCTCCAGAATGCACATGGTTTATAGGAGAACTTTGTAATCCTTGCTACAGTCCACTAAAGGAAGGCAGAACCAAATCAACCAAGAGATGATATCACAGACAAAGTGCATTTAAAAAAACAGTATTAATCTGTGTCTGCATATGTGAAGTTATATGAGGACAAACTTAAACTTCTACAAGGACAAAATGCCTCAACATCACCAACTAGAGTGCTCTTTCCATTTTTGGCACCCATGGACAGTACATGGGGTAGGAAGTTAGTAACGTGACTGCCCTCTGATGTTCAAGCCTGCCTCTCAAGGTCAAACTGATTCTTCTTGTTTTGCAGTCTTCTGTATATAAAATACAAACATCCATCAGATGTTGCTTTGCTTGGGTAAACTATTCATGTGGATCCCAAAGCCTGGGCACAAGATGTTTCAAGGACTCAGAGGTTATCTCTTGGGAGAAGGCTAAGGGCAGACAGGCAAGGACAGACTCTCACTATGATTTGTATCGCTTGAGCAGCTCCTGCTTGCTGGTGTCCTGTCTATTGCATTGGTTCCCATAATAGTTGGACTTCTGAGTCCTAAGTCAAACGAGAAAAGAACAAATCACTTAACTAAGAATAAAAAGTAGGTTAAGAGTTCTATGAAGTCTGTCTGAATTTTACCATCGTCTTGTTATAATTTGGTAGAAGCTCTGCAGGAGGGGGAGTTTCATCGTGAAGTCCCGAGTGAAGTGGGGAAACGGACAGCACTCTTCTGTCCTGCTGTGGTGAGATAAACTTCATTGGGACAAAGAGTAATAGCACAAAAGGCCAAATCTCCATAACGGCAGAGATCAGTAAAAAGGAAGACTCAAGAAACAGATGAGAAAGGAAGAGCTGCTTTCAGAGCCAATCAAGAGAAGGAAGACTGCCAGGTGGTGGCGGCACAGGTCTTTAATTCCAGTGCTAGGGAGGCAGAAGCAGAAAGGTCTCTGGGAGTTCTAGGCCAACCTGGTCTACAAATCAAATTCCAGAACACCCAGGGCCGAGAAAAACCCTATCTCAAAAAACAAACAAACAAAAACAAAAGGAAGACTGATAACTGATGACTGAACTTAATGATAAGGATGTCCAAAGTGACCTTATTTTATTACTTGTATAATTGTACAAAATCTTCTCCCTATACCTGACTCTAAGAGAAAGGAGGGAATAGAAATTAAAAAGAAAACAGAAGAACATCTTTTGTAGAAATGAGAGGATGTAGAATAAGGAGAAGAGCTTTGGTATAGACCTGAGTTCACCTCAGAATGGTGTCCAGTCCCAAGCAGAGCACGTACTTGCAAGCAGGTGGGAGTGCAGTCCATTCTTCTGGGGCAGAATATATTATTTATTTCTACTAAAAACAGAACAAGAGACAAGAATTTGCTACAGGGAGTTATTTGTTAAGAAATCTAAGTAAATAGATATGAGCAGTTCGAGACAGTGAGTAAATTTAAGAGTCTAGTCAGAACTGGAGAGATACCTTAGGAGTTAAGATCACTGGCTGCTCTTGAAGAGGACCCAGGTTCAATTCCCAGCACCCACATGACAGCTCACAACTGTTACACTTTTTATAGGGGGATCTGACACCCTCATATAGATATACATGCAGTAAAATTGTCAACAAACGTGTGTGTGTGTGTGTGTGTGTAACTCCAATTAATTGTATATGACTGACAGTTAATATTTTAGAAAACTGGAGTGCCATTCATACAGGGACCATCAGAAGCAACAGAGGACAGACATCCAAAATATTCCCCAGAAAACAAGGAAGCTTAGGCACTCCATACCTATTAGCAAGAATTACCCATCTTAAAATAAAATAAATTCCCCTGAAGACTCAGGAAAATAGTTATAAATACTGGCTAAACTTTAGATTGAGAAAAGAATGAAGAAAAGAATTTTAGTAGCCATTAAAAGTAAGATTGGGTATAATTATTGCAAATAGTCAGATACACAAAGGGCATGATTAAGAGAATATGCCAACTTTGACATAAGACTATGGTGGGTTTCCAGTAGAAATCATGATGGAAAATACAATTAAATAATCAAAGTGGAGTAAAAGATATGATCACTAGAGAAAGAAGAGATGGCAATGAAAAGCCAGTGTATCGATAGAGTCTCTCCTTGAATAATAAAATCCTCCAAACACACACACACACACACACACACACACATTAGCAAGAGTTTCATACTAAAGAAACTGTTATCCAGAAACTAAGCATTAAATGAAAATGTAGGAATGACATGATTTGATACAAGAAAATATACTGTGCACAGATGTGCCCCTGGGAGAGACCTCTACTCAGAATTGCAGGAACTCCATGCTTAGCTTACTGTCTTTATTTTGATGGAATACTTTGCATTCTAGTTTTTTTCTTAATAGAATATCTGACAGAAACAACTAAAACAGGGCTTGGATCATCTTGGCTTTGAGAATGCAGTGGAGGTAGGTTTGGGAGTGCATTGCAAATATCGTAGCAAGAGCATGAGGCCGCTGGCTGCCTTGTTTCTCCTGCAGTCAGGAGGAAGAGAACACTCGGGCCAGAAAGAGCCAGGGCCATAACCCTCTAGGATGGTCTACAGAGACTCATTTCTTCCTATGAGGCCCAACTTAGGGTCCACTACTAGAATTAGGTATCCAAACACCTAATTTGTGAGGGACACTTCACATTAAACCTTAAAGGTGTAATGAAGACCACATTGACTTTTGTGTTGGTTTTATTATGATTTTTAACTTCTTTAAATTTAAATTCAATATTTTACCTATCTTGACCCAAAAAGAACTACATTTCTCTATGACTCAAACATTTAGAAGATACATAGACTATATGTATTTTCTGATGTGGGTTTTTATTTTTTTTGTGTGTGTGGTTGGAGAGAAAAACCTTTTCTTAAAGTATAAATAAAAACCAAGAACTGCCCCTAAATCACACCTAGACACAGTGGTTACAGGGTAAGGGAGACTGCTCACTGAGAAGGCTACTCAAGGGCCTTGTTCCAGGGTCTTGCCAGAAACAAAAGCTAATGTAAGTAATTATCAGCTGCTTTTCCACAGCTCAGTAGATCGCTGGACTGGATGGAGGAGTGGACCTTGGACCTCGGTATGGAAGGCTCCAGAGACCTGCGCTGGAGGCAGTCTCCGGGAACCTATCAGAACTGCGGCTGGATGAGTGCAGGTACATCTGGGTGCTGGCTATTCCACGTTGTCACCTTGACTACATCTGGAATTATTGAAAGTCACACAGATGAGGATACCCGTTAGGGATTGTTCTTCATTCAATCATTTGAAGTGGGGAGATTCATCTTTAATCTGGGCCACACCTTCTGGGGGCAGCCAATATAAAGGACATGCAACAGGGACGCTTGCTCTGCTTGCCTGCTTATTTTTGCTCTTCCTGTCAGTTCCATTCCTTCACTGGCATTTGTGAATACAACTAAAGGATTCAGGCATGCACTAAAGATCCCTTGAGACACCGAGACTTGAGAATAGAACAATTACTGGATTCTGGGACTTTAGGTTGCTAGCTCATCATCGTTGAACTAGCTGGACCATAGCCTATAAGCCATTCTAATTAACCCTCTCCCTCTCCCTCTCCCTCTCCCTCTCCCTCTCCCTCTCCCTCTCCCTCTCCCTCTCCCTCTCCCTCTCCCTCTCCCTCTCCCTCTCTCTCTCTCTCTCTCTCTCTCCCTCTCTCTCTCTCTCTCTCTCTCTCTCTCTCTCCCTCCCTCTGTGTGTGTGTGTAAATTATATATATTCTCTGTTTCTCTAGAGAATCCTGATTAATGAAATCTGAAAACATTAAAGGACTCTATCCAAACCACCATCTTAAAATATAGCCACAAAATAACAACAACAAATTCAGTAGATTTTTCCAGGTAAATTCCACAGATTCTCAAAGGATTCCATGGTCTGTACATAATAAATCCTGCTCCTGAGAAAGAAGCAGAAAAATCTCCACACAAACTCTGCATAGCACTTTACAGGAGAATGTAAGCAAACTTAAATTTCAAACTAGAAGCAAAACTCTTATAATAAAGTTACTAAGCTATATTTATCAATTATTTTTAAAATCACAGTAAGACCGAGTTTATCAAAGGAAGGGAAGAAAGGTTAATGACACAAAGCATATTTGCCATACTAATAAAGGAGAGAAATATAAAGGTTGTAATTATCTCAACAGATGCCCAACATTTTGATAAAAAATCATTTCAATTAGATAAAACAACAGCAAACTAGGAATATGAAGAAACATTTCTTAATCTGAAGAGGTCACAGAAGCCTGCAGCAGCTCTCATTCTTAATATTTCTGCCTGGCATGAATATTAAATACGTGCAACTCTAGATGTTATCACAGAGCAATTGAATTTGGTTTTGCCACTTCTTTGATTTACTTCTTCTCTTGAAGGCCCTAGACACAGTTGGCAGGGCTTAAATTTTTCAGAAAGTGCCATTGCACATTTTGAATGGAATTAAATTGGATAAATAGATGTATTAGATAATTGTTGTCCTTATAATATTTATTCTGCCTAAATAGGGATAGAATTTATCTCCTCTTTGCAATTGTCTGTTAGGTAGAAGAGTAACATTATCTTTCAAAAATTTTAATAGCATTAACTAAATTTATTTGCTTGTGCTTAGTTGCATTTATTGCCATTATAAATGGCATACTTAGGAAAATTCTACTTTTAATGTCCTGTGGTTGTGTACAGAAAAACATTGATTACAATGACTTGTTTCAATAAGCTTCTAACTTTTATTAATTAAAAAATGGCTATAAATTTTTGAGATGGTCTATGTAGACAATCATAACATTTGTGTAAAAAGAAGGTTTTGTTTCTTCATTGAGCTGCTGGTCTGGCTGAAAGACTGAAGAGCCCCACATGTGTTCCAGCTCTAAAGCTGTGGTCCCTGACCAAGCACTGGTTAGAGGGGCTGCATTTGGAGAGGTCTGCTCTCAGCAACATATGAACTCATTGGTGGTGTCAACATCTGAATAGGCTGCTGAGAGGTGGGGACAGCAGAAGGTGGGATTTGTTGGGGCCATTAGGTCACGGGGGTTATTCCCTGTAAAAATAAGCCACACCCCAACCACTTCTCCTCTGCCTGCCCCTTTCCTAGCTACCATGAAGTATTCTGTACCGAAATCCCATTTATCAAGGGGCTCTGCCTTACCACTGGAAAAACCACAGAGGCAGCTACATGGCATCTCTCTGATTCCACTTTCTTTTCTCCTCTGTCTATGCTTGGCGTTCCTGCCTGGCTCTATTCTACTAAGCCATTGGCTGAAACAGCTTCATTAATAACCAATGGTAATAAAACATATTCATAGCATACAGAGGGGATTCTACATCAGCAAACCACCCAAATCAGATGTGGTTGAAAACAAAGGGACATGGCTAAGTGTCCATTCTGCTCTCAAGTCCATTTTACTAGTGCAGACTGCCATATCTTATCTGCTCTGCTTCGTATAGCTTACCCCTCCAGAAAAAAGAAAAGAAAAGAAAGAAAGAAAGAAAGAAAGAAAGAAAGGATGGAAGAAAGAAAGAAAGAAAGAAAGAAAGAAAGAAAGAAAGAAAGAAAGAAAGAAAGAAAGAAAGAAAGGAAGGAAGGAAGGAAGAAAGAAAGAGAAAAAATCACGGCTTACAAGTGATAGAGGAACTCTAATAGGCTGGAGTGACATGAGTGTGTAAATAGTTCTATCTAAATAGCACATGACAGAGGTTTCAAGAACCTTGCTGCAGGAAGGCTGGCTCTTGAATACTTGCCCTCCATCCTGATTCCTGTTCCTGTTCCTGTTGCCCAGCATGGACAGTGTAGCAAAACATGTCTGAGTGACTATTGACTCCATATATGTTCCTGTAGGCTACACTTGCTCTCCTCAAAAAAAAAAAAAAGTCAGCATTAAAATGGTCCATGCTATTTCTTCATATTATTTAAGGACAATTAGAAAATAAAACTGTAAAGTTATTTTTGCTAATTGGCATAAAAGACAATTAGGAATAACTGCAGTTCCCAAGTAATTTCTCTCTGTAAACAAAGGATAATAACAGAAATTCAAAATATCTAAAGGAGACTATATAATGAGCTTAATTTTTAAAATCTTACATTTAAAATAAATTTAATTCAAAGAAAACATTTTCCAAATGTAAAATTATAAAAATTAATAACAAGAGACTCATGCAAGTAGATAGTTGCTGTGTATTCCTTCAGTAAAAGAGTAATTAAATAAACTTATATGTTGACCAACATGTATAAATGTCACACTCTTGAAAAAGGCGTATTTATATATGCATATATACATGTACTTGAACTGCAGAGAAAATAATGCACAAACATTCTATTTTATGGCATGAATACTAGAAAGAAAACATGAGGAAATTCTCTGGGACATTACTAATATTCAATAATAAATATGGATCATGGACATTAGTAAAAATCTCCAATCTCTACAAATACCACTCATTTCCTTGGTCCTTCATAACTCTAGTTATCACAACAAATAAAAACCAGAAGCATAAATGAGGAAGCATTTCTGACCCAATGTCTCTGTAAAATTCTAATCTACCTCTTTCTCATGGCCCTGGCACCAGACTCTAAGTTCTGCTTTTAAGCTTACAGATAGCCCTTAATTATTTACTAGATTAATCAGAATTGAATATACATATATTCAATACACAAGATGTTTATATATTATATATTTATATATTCATATATGTGTACATAAATGCATATATGTATGCATGCATGCACACAATAGCACATACATACAGAAGTCCAGGTTGACAGGCAACATGCATTCCTTGGGGAAATATAAAACGATTTGCTCAACCTCAAATGTGTTTTGTCAGTTGTATCAAAAGCTGTGCAAGTCTTCATTACATTTACTTTTTACATTGCTTTTTGCAATTTTAGGATGAGAAACCATTTGTTACTTGTCTAGGCATGCACGTTGTCAAAATAAAAATGGTATGGCTGGTTTCAATATCACTAAAAAATATGCAAATCCTGAGCACAGCACAGCTGTTCAGCAATTGCTTGAATGAATTTTGGTGTGTGCTTACAGTGAAAGCCTAGTCCTACACTAACATGATGATGTGGATCTATATTTGATGTCAGTATTACTTATATGTTATTAATAAAGATGATATAGAACTCATGTTCTATGTGTTTGATCTTAAAAGATAGAGATAAATATTGGTGAAATATGAATACAAAAGGCAATAATGATAGAAATGAGTGCTGTGGATCTGGGAAATTTGGGCTTTTTTGACATGTATATACTTCATAACCTTTATGTGAATAATATCGTCAACTAATTATAGAAAAAAATAAAAGCTAACATCTTGATTTATTTTAAGAGAAATGTCTGATATGCGAGTGAGACTAAGGTAATATGGTAATATATGTTCATTTCTGTTGTAGGGAGACTGCTTGTTTGTTCCCAGCTTCTCAGCCCCAAAACAACCACACAGGAACTGTATTAATTAAATCACTGCTAGGCCTATTAACTCTAGCTTCTTAATGGCTATCTCTTACATCTTAATTTAATCAATTTTTATTAATTTATATTTTACTACGAGATTTGGGACCTACCAGCAAGGTTCCAGTGGGTGGCTTACATCTTTCTCCTCTGGTGGCTCCATGGTATCTCTCTGACTCTGCCTCCTTTCTCCCAGCATTCAGTTTAGTTTTCCCTGCCTACCTCTATTCTGCCCTGCACAAGCTCCAGACAGTTCCTTTACTAAACAATAGTATTCACAGCATACAGAGGGGAATACCACATCATATTTCTTAAGTGGCCATATGTACTATTTTAATATTATGCCCTTCCGTCTCCTATAAGCACATTTGGCCTCTGCCCAAGCATACCACAAAACAAATATGTGTTGATGAAAACCTGAAGGATATAGTTTTGCTTTTCTTTCAGCAAAGGGGATCTTATAGTACAGAATGGCCTATAACATTCTAGGTGATCAGAGCTCTCCTCTATGTTGGAATCCTCCTTCCTCAGCCTCTCAGGGGCCGAGAAAGAAATGCACACACATAGCTCTCAAAGTTCTGATTAAAGTTGATAGCATTTCCATGTGAGAAGCTACTTAAAAACAGAAGCTCACAAAGCTTAGTGATTTATAATCTCATGTCTTTAATTTTACTTGTCTTAAATGATACAGTTCCTTAAAAGTAGGCAGTGAAGTGTTTACTTTCATTTACTGAAATAAACAGGAAAGAAGCAAAGGTATTGACAGTAGCAACGCTATGGCTTCTTTAGTCAGAGGCAGCACCATTTTGGTTGAAAGTACTCTAAATCCAACTGTTAAGAGACAGAACTTTGGGCTCAATATAGTACCTCCAAGATTCTCATCCAGTTACTCAGGATGTGACCTCATCGCTATCTTTAAATTTATATCTATAAGACTAACTCTTGTTTTATCAAAACATGATGAACACTAAAGAGGATTAAAGTATTTGGAAATGAAAGTTGTTGCATAAATCATAATGTGGTGTTTTGGAATAATTATTGCAGCATTTCCTCTTAACACTGACAGTTAATAAATCATTTAGCTCAATGGTAAGAAAAACTACTAATTATGCTAAGTGAACAGTATCCTGATAGAATTCTGTGTTCTGTCCCTGGTAACTCATTTAACATGGATGGTCTCTTTTTCTTACCACTCAGTGCTTTGCCAGCATTTTCTTTAATCTTATCAGATCTGTTTGATTTAATTGAGAAGTCACTTTACAAGAATGTCATTTTTCTTGCATCTCCTCAATAAAGTAATATAATTAAGATTATGCAAAGTAGAAAAGATTGCCAGAATACCAGGCAAGAATGAAGGCCTGTGAAATCCCCAAATTAGGACTGCTGCAGTCAATATAAATAATTGACATTAAGGTGACCTAATTAAAATAAATTACATCTCTGTGGGGGAGGGGGAATCTATGATTTTAAACATGGGATGTTCTTGACAAATAAGAAGCAAAATATCTGAGACAGTAGGTTTTTTATTTTCTAAAACTAAATATCATAAAAAGTTGCTATTATCAAAATAATATTCATTAAGTGAAATAACCATAAGATTTTGAGAAATAGATTGTGGCTCCTAATAAGTTAAAACAACATAGCAGTCACACGTGAGTGACTTAGAGCAGAGCGCTTAGAAGTCTTTGCTGCTCCCGAGCTATAGACCCATGCCTGCAAGAGGAAGAACTCATGGGTCTTTCATGAAGTAAAGTCATTTTGATATGTGTAGAACAGCTACTGGATTTGGTAAGGATTTTATAAACCTTACAGTTTATAAAATCAGTTACTGGGATTTGGTAAGGATTTTATAAACCTCTTCCTAGCAGTCTTCCATTATTTTGCACACCCAAGTTCCAAGATAACAAAAACAGGACGGTAAGCGGCCTTGTGCAAAATAAAATTTTAAATTGACCTTAACCATGTTTCACATACTTGACTTATGGAATTCCTTCAGGAAACAAATGGTTTGCACATGAAAATTGCTTTGCTTGTTCCAACAGCTTTTCCGCTCCTCTTCTTATGAAACTTACTGCTTCTACACAAAACTCCTCAAGAGTTCCGAAATGTGCTTGCATTTGGAAATGTATTTGTTATTCTCTAATAACTTTTATTCAGTATGTCAAACATCTTCAAGAATGAAACAGGATAAGATATGATGAGCCCTTGGGAGGGCACTTTCCACCTTTATTATTAAAGAGTTTAGTGCCTTGAAGACAAAGGTTACCTTACATTAATGGAAAACCATCTAAAATATATCTTTATAAAAAAAGTTTTGAGCTTCAGAACATGCTTGCCAAACCTTGTTACAACTTCATTAAATTTCTATTCCAGGTGTCCATACTGAAAGATCCTTTGTGTAATGTAAAATATATGAAATAGTTTGTTAAAATGATTATCTCTTGAAGCCTTGGGAGTTCAGTGTTTCTAAATATTTATATTCTTGTTAAGAGTAGAGATGAGATTATTGGTGAGAACTTATTAGAGTCAGCTATTCCATCGGGAAATGTAAAATGCACAGCATTTTGTCCTCAGCAACACCATGAATACCTGAAACATGGTGAGAAAGAAAGGTAATTGTAACACAATCTAAGCTCAAAACCAGTGCTCAAAACTATTGCAAACATATTAGCTATAAATAAGGACAAATAGTGATTATCAACTTGATAGAATCTAGAATCTCCTAGAAGAAAAGTTCCTGGCTCACCTGTGAGAGGTAGTTTCTAGACTTGATTAATTGAAGTGAGGAGACCCACCTTACCTATAGGCAGTGCCATTCCATACACTGATGTTTCAGAACACAGAGGAGCAAGTAAGCTGAGCACAAGCATTCATCTCTCTCTGCTTCCAGACTGCAGATTCAACGTGTCCAGCTTCCCAAGTCTCCTGTTGCCATTACTCTCCTTCCTTGACAGTCTATACCTGGGATCTGTACAGCAAAATAAGTCTTTCTTCCTTAAATTGCAGGCATTTTATCATGATAATGAAAAAGCTAATACACTGAGCAAGTAACTTACTTTTACCACCTAAAATATGCAGAGTTTAGTTGTATTTACTGCGAATCTGTTGTGGAAGTTGATGAGATGGCATATGTGAATTATTGGCAATGTACTCACATGGGACTGGTTCAGAACGCATCGCAGGCATAGGCACAGACATATGTAATTTTTAGAAAGGTCAGTATATGTGGAATTCAGTCCAATAATGCTACATCAGGAATGGAAGTTAATGATTGGTAAAAGCCACCATGTGGGTGTTGGGAAGTGAACCCCAATCATCTTCAAAAGTAGTAAGTGATCTTTTATCATATCATCATCATCATCATCATCATCATATTTTAGCTTTCATTATTAAAAACTATTTTTAAATATATTTTGATCATATTCTTGCCCTCTCCAAAGTCCCTCTAGATTCTCTCCTCCTCCCTACCTACCCACCTTTGAGTTCTTTTCCCCAAAACAAACAAAAAATTATGCAACAACAAAATACTTCCAAAACAAGAAATCAAAATAACAATATGTCCATAAAGGAAAAAAATGCAAAACTACAACTAATAAAAGCACACACACACACACACAGATGCATCTAGCTGCCAAAGAAGACAGATTGCAGAGAATGTTACTGGTAAACCACGAGCCTCGTGATAAAATACAAAATAATAAAAATGGGTTAATTTAAGGTGTAAGAGTTAGTTAATAAGAAGCCTGAGCTAATAGGCCAAGCAGTATTTTAATTCATAAAGCTTTTGTGTGATTATTTCGGGTCTGGGCGGCCGGGAACCAACAAGCAGCCTCCATCGACACTGAGTAGTACAGAGCTCATTGTAAGCTTAGAGCAAGCTGATTATCCTGTCCTTACTGATAGTCAAGAAGCACATTCCATTTTAAGAAAATGCAAAATAGGAGCTATAACGTTTTCAAGAAAATAAAAATTTGCCACAGGTAGTGCAAAAATGAATCCAAGAACAAAGGGGTCTATTAAAAGGCATTTTCTGTGATTATTTTTTCAGCTGAAATGTAAAGTAAAATCTGGAGTGCATCTTTTAGTTAAAAGGCTGCTTTTTCCTTTCTCATTTTTAGCACAGTACAGGATTAAAGCTTCAGAATCTTGATCCATCAACTGGTGAAGGCATTTCTAGGGGACTTCTTGCCTACTTCACATGTGAAGGGGCTTTCTTGTTTTCTCTGAATGCCATTCAGAGACACTAGGGCTATAGAGTAACTTTTTGCACTCAATTTCTGCACACCGTGATGAGTCACGCCCCCACGCACAACACTATCAAGCATACACACAAGCAAATATATAGCAGTAGACAAAGATGGTGGGGATCTATTTTTCACAGTGTCAGTAGCTTTAATTTCTTCCAAAAGAGTATTTAAAACCTCCTTGGAGTGTATGGGGATTAAAAATAGACAAACTCTACTAAAAAAATAAAATAAAAAACAAATTCTTTTTAAGGTACGATTCATTCAAACAGAGGATTTGAAATTCGATCAAATGTCGATGCCCAGCATTTAATGCTTGAATGACATTAATTAGTTGACTATTGAGCTTAGAGCAAGTGAGGTCCATCCATTGAACATGTACAGAGGATTTTCCTATTGAGGGGAAACCACAGAAAAAATATCAAGGCTAGCAACCTTCTCGGATTTGCATCTAGGTTCCTATTAGCATCTTCCTGAGACAAACTTCATGTAAATACAAGCCTTCCAACTAGCAGCAAAGTGATCATGAAAGTGAGCCCTCTTCTCCTGTGGCCAAGAACCTTTAGAGAGCTCCTGAACCATGAAAGTATTTAAGAGACTCTGACTGTAAATCACCAACTAAGAAAGAGTATTTAAAAAACCCTGTAATCACAGTTCCAGAGTGCTTCATATTCTCAGCTAACACCTGCACTTGACAAATGGGAAATCCCTGTTTCGCAAGAAGTCACTCAGTCTTTCACTGGCTTTGTCTATTTTTCATCTTTTTTCCCTTGTTTAGGTTTTATGAGATCATAGAATTTTACCTCAAATGCCATCTTTTTCCTTCCAAAATGAAATTATGAGTTATCTAGAAGGTCAGTCTAATCGCTTGACTAACACAAGCTCCCCAAAGATTAAAAACTAAAATCATCTTGGTCTCTCCAACTTAGACATAAACCTATAAACAGTTCCATTATTCTTGTATATAATGTTTTGTTGGGAATCACCATATATTTGCTTTACATTTCATACATTCACAGAGTGATTTATAACGGATTTTACTTTTATTTCTTTCCTATTACCCAACAAAACTCTCTCTCTCTCTCTTTGTGTGTATGTGTGTATGTGTGTGTGCGTGTGTGTATGTATGTACATTCTAAATTATATAGTCAATTGGTGTGGGACAATTCTGTATTCTGTCAATTATGTCGTAAATAAACACTGATTAGCCAGTAACCAGGCAGGAATTATAAGTGAAACAAGACAGGAAGTAGAGGTGGGGCAATGGAGACAGGAGAATTCTGGGAAACTGGAAGCTCCTCCCACAGTCCTGTGCAGATACCAAAGAAGCAGAATGTGATCAGCCCCACTGAAGAAGGTACTGAACCATGTGGCTAACATAGATAAGAATAATGGGTTAATATAAGTCATAAGAGCTATTACAAAGCTTGAGCCAATGGGCCAATCAGTTTATAACTTATGGGGACCTCTGTGTAATTTTTCTCTGGGACCAAATGGCTGTGGGACCTGGTGGGAGGACAGAAACCCAACAAGCAGCCCCTCATGTTACAGTCAATGTACAGTCTTTGTCCCTTGGAATTTATACCATGGCATTCACTGAAGATAGACTTTACTGCTCCATATAGAGTTCTATGACATTGGAGTATGACAGTTATGTGAAAATTATTTGCAAACTATCAAGCAAATTTTTAACACATAGTTCTAATGATGTCAATATGAAAATATTACTAAATGTTACATGGAAATGTAGGTTTTCATTTGAAGGTAAAACATTTCTGCCATAGGATGGTGGTAGCCAAAGAGAATGAAGACACTAGGCGTGGATCGTGCTGAGAACAGGACCATAACATTGCTGTGTTCCTTGAGAGCAAGCTTTATTTTTCTTGACTTATAAAAACTGAGAAATCAGAGGTAGTGGGAAGTTAATGAGCAGTAAAAGAAAGGATTTTAGATGCAACTCAGCCTATTTTATGTTACAGGGGTGTGAGCTGCACAGATGGGTGTAATGGAGCCAGTGAGCAAACTGAATGGATGATATATAGAAAGCTTTATATGTCAGGAGAAAAACAGAGGAATAAAAGAAGGATAGCACTGTCCTGATTTGCTTTCGGCCACTTTGATAACTACTATGACCCCAAGCAGCATGGGGAGGAAAGCGTTTATTTCATCTTACACTTTACAATCCATTATCAGGGGAAGCTGAGGTAGGGTCTCAAGCAGTGAAGATACCTGGAACCAAGAACTGAAGTGGAAACCAAGAAGAAATGGTGCTGTAGTGCCTTTCTTCCCAGGCTTACTCAGCTTGCCTTCTTATAGAACCCAGAACTACATGCTGAAGGCTGATAGCACTACTTACAGTGGATCTAGGTCCTCCCACAGCTACCATTAATCAACAAAGTGGGCCAATCTGATGTATGTATCTTCTCAGTTGAAGTTCTCTCTTCCTGCCCCATGTCAAACTGACAAAACCTAACAAGAACAGCCAGAGAGGAAATGTTTGAGAGAACAGTTTAGATGATATGCAGTAGAAGGGTAAAGCAGTGAGTTTCTGAGATGCAGACCTTTTTGGAAACAAAAGATAAAACTTAGAAACAAAGGTAAAGGTAAAGTGAGTGTATTTGATGAGGTGATTGGAAAGGGTATGGAAGCATTTCCCTCCCAGAACCAGGCTTCTAGATTGCTTAAATAGATCAAAGCACTACAAGTCAAGTTAAAGCTATGTACAGACTGACAAACTCTTCACTCTGAAACTGTTGAATTTAGTCTTAGAATTATGGGTTTGAGAAGTCTATCACCTGAGGAGGAATACACAGTAATAGTTGGATATATGAGAACAAGACATAGCAGAAAATTTGAGACTAAGAGGGGAGAATTAAGTGTTGTTAAGACATCAATTGAAGCTTTCAGAGTAAATGAGACTGTCTAGGACAAGCAGAGAGACTAAGAGTGGTTTCAAAGATGAACTGTCAGCATGTACAGCGTGAACTCTCATGCATTAGCTTAGTTCAACCTGACTTCTCCGAATCTGACTGCTCCTTATGTACCGTTGCTTCTCTCTAGATTTGGTGAAATTCTTCTTTCTGCTCTAGATGAGAGACTGATGTTCTGGGTACCAAAGCAGTTAAGGAAAGCAAACATGGTCAATCTGAATTCCCTTCAAAAGTTTGTATGTGAACATGCATTGTCCATCACTCTTTCTTCTCTCCTCTGAAGAAGAAAATGTACCAAAGTTGCAGAGTTAATCATTTTGTGATCAACCATATAAGTCTGCTTTATCAGGTGAAAAACCACAGAATGCAAATATATAACTTTAACTTTCATATACAATTTTGGGGGAAAATGAGAGTATTAACTAATAATTTATTTATTCATCCATCCTCACCTGCCTTCAATAAATGCATATGGAGAGCTCTCTTCTATAAGTACACAATAGAGGAATGAGTTAGACCTGATGCTAATCCTCGAGGATTAAACTCTCAAAGAGAGATATTACATTTTGCCTTAAATATTTCAAATTTAGAAGAAAAGACAGCAGTAGACTTTGAAAAGAAAAGGCTATTCTATCAAATAACTGTCTGCTTACTTTTAGCTTAAAATGCGGCACTTGTGGGGGTAATGCATTCAACGTGCATGAAGACTTTGGTGTATAAGAAGAAGTACTGTCCACCATTAGTGGTGTGTTTGGATGGGATGACTTTCAGACCTTTTGTCAATTTCAACCAAATGAAATCGTAATGAAGTCTCCAGATACATAGAAGTTCATCCCACGCAGTTAAATAGGAATATCTCCCTTCATTTAAATGAAAAGGACACATTTTTTGATATTATTATTTGGAATTAAATAATACACATAAATTAGCATATGCATATATTTATAAATATACAGGTGGTCAAAGTTTAATTTTTTAATTCATGAATACTCTTCCTGTATTCTAAATTAGCAATTCAAAACTCCACCTTTTAAAAAGAACATCTTTCTTTTCTTTCTGTACTCTAGTACCTCTTAAAATTAAATCAGCTTTTTGTCTCATGATACTTAATTCATTCATTTTTTTATTCCTCAATATGTATGTTATGTATATGATATTCAAACCCACAGTATTCAACTGAACTCTTAATAATTTTTTTACTGGTCATACTTGATAATCAAAGTCTTTAGAAATGCATGCAGTCATTTACATGCATTTAATCTCTTTTCAGTTTTCCAACATTTTTATTTTTATGACGTTCTCTTTTAACTCCTGATGAAGTGCTTCACTTGGAAGTAAACAATCTGAATTTGAATTTATAAGCTGCTTTTCTCCGTAGTCATAAATGTGTCAGATTATAGAAATCCATAACAATGCACTGAGAGCCAAACTGCTCAGTTTTTGGATCAGCAATGTGGAGAATTTGTTAATTTTTAATTATTAGTACTTGAACTGACCTGTTGTTTTCCATATGGTTTTTTAAAATACTTTATTAAAAAATAGAAGGCTAAATCAAGGAAAATAATTCTGTAAGTATTTCTACATTAGACACTTGCATTCCCATTGAAATTGCATTCTTTTGCCAAAGCATTATTAAAACAATTATGAAATGTACAAAATGCTTACAACTCTAACCTTACAATAATATAAACACAAAAAAGAAACAAATTTTAATAGTAAGCAGAAAGTTTGACTGCTATTGTCGAGAATATCCACCTGAGTTCCCAACACCGAGAGAACAGCATCAGGCAGAGCAGAAAGAGTTCCATAAACAAAGGCTAAGTGCCAGCCCTTAAGACATCTCCGTGTGCATGTCTTTCTGTTGCTCTTGTAAATTCTGTCACCGTAAAGAAGATGAGTCATTGCAATTGTGGAGCCATTTTCATGTGAACAATCAACAGCAATGATTTGCTACGAATAATACTGTTGAAATTGATTTGGTTCAAATTCTTAGCAAGATATTTTTGCCATAGCTACAAAGGGATTGGATTGTACTGCTGATTGCTCTGCTTTACTGAAACCCTCTTAAGGGTACAGACTATTTAAACATTCCCTGCTTTATCAGTCAGCACAATATCCATTCTTCCTCCTTTGTACAAAATACGGAGAATTTTCTAAATGCAACCACCTTTCAATGTATTGTAGCCAATGAAATTGGTCACTTAAGAAAGAGGCATTTTACTATCTATAGCTCCCAAACTGACATCCAGGGCATATTTATATCTGAAGTTTTATGGGAGAACACCTCTCAAACATTAGCTACAAAACACTGAAAAGACAGCACGTAGCATCAGGACATATACCACTTGCCACTTCCCTGCTGTCTAATCTCATGACCTAAGACCAGCTAAATACATTCTAAATTGTTTTCATTTCATCAAATAGGACTAGTCAGATGGTTCTCCGAGTTCACCAGACATAAAAAATATATTAAAAAATATATGCATAGTTTCTTTTCTAAATACATATGTAAATTTCAAGAGAATTTACCAAAATGTAACTGCTGCTTACTGTTTTTACACACACACACACACACACACACACACACACACACACACACACACATACACACACACACACACACACACATACACACACACACACACACACACACACACACATGCCATTGCCGTGTAAATTTAACAATCACTTTATTTCTAAAATGTTCTGACATTTTCTCAAACTTGAACTTGAGAACCTCAGCTTGTGTTTTAAATGAGTTCTTGGGAGACAATTTCCAGTGGAAGGTTGCTGTTTGTTCTATCTACTGCATTCATAATGTAGGCTGACAAGAAAAAAAAAAAGAAGAAGAAGAAGCATCAAAGAAAAAAAAAACATTAGCAGGGAAGGTAGACAGGCCATGCAAACGAGAGCTCAATTACAGAAGAGCTGTCTCCAGAAGCCCAGAGTCATGCTCTTTAACATTCTAAGCGATTGGTTTGTGCAGTGAACCAAACCTGAGCAGTTCCAATGTTTGAAAATGCAATGACTTAAATAGAAATACTAATATAGCCTTCAAGGTCATGCAACAGTTCCTTGGCCTTTGGAAACATGTAACTTCTCCTAGCGTATGTAGGTCAGTCTGATGACCCTTTATAACCTTAAGATGCATCTTGCTCTTTTCTCTGTATTAAAATATGTTAATATCAGCTTTGGAATCAAATTGATTCATTTTCAAAATCTGCCTTTTATAAACTTCCTTTTCATTTGCAGAATTACCAAGAAGTTATTCTAAATTACCATATTTTCTAACTGAATACAATTAGGCAAAGGATTGAAGTGCAAAAAGGTCATCAAAACAAGAGACTATGAAAGAAATCTAATAATAGCTATTCATTGCTAATGATAACCTAAAATTTAATTTAAACTGAACCCTAAAAATGTGTACTGGTTAAGAATTAGGCTTTAATTCTCAGATACATGCTCTAGAAGTAATCTAATGATTTTAGTGGAAGAAGAAAGGAATTTTTGTTTGTTTGTTGCTTTTTTCTCAATTTGCAAGGAATTAAATCACCAAGATTTCTCATTTGATCTTGAAGGGTAGCTATTGAATTCCATTTCTATGACAGGCCACAAGAAATGAGGTCAGTACTGTTCCTAACTCACAAACTCTGTAGCAGGTCATTCATATGCATAAATACACAAATAAGAAATAAAAATTAATCCAATCCAACTGATTCTTAAATTATGTTTATGTATACCATTTGTGTTCAAGATTCTCTTTAACAAAGCAAGCATTTCTTAAGCCTTTTACATTCCTAGTAGCATTATCTGTCTTCAATTATCATTTTATGTATGTAACAATATCACTGTATGATAAATAGAATAGCTGTGCTAATGTGAATTCATAGCTATGCCATCATCATATCTAATTATGAGTAAGTTGGGAACTCACATGAATATAAGGCAAAGCCATTGCATATAAGCAGGTCAAAGAAATAGAGCAAAGATAGATATGCATTAATTAGATGGCCCACTCTTGTCTGTATAAAATAACACAGTATTAAAAGTTTAATGAAAAAATAATGACATAGGCTAAATTACAGTTGAGCAGTAGTCAAAGTGAGGATTCTGATATTCTTGTGAATGAGCTAAAATTTTATTTATGGGTATGCTTTCTAAGCAAACCACTACTTGTGCCAGCAAGATGAATAGTATATGTAAAGGCACTTGCTGTGAAAGCCTAAGTTCAATAACTAGAACACACATAGTTGAAGGAGCGAGAATCAACTCCCCAAAATTTCCCTCTGATATTAATACACATGGTATGAAACATGCACTCTTATACTCACATACAAAATAATAATAATTTTAAATTTAGAAATGTGATTTAAAACTACATGAAATAATAACTGGATGTGGAATATGATACTCAAACTTTTACTGGGAAAAACAGATGAAAAGACTCACTTGGGATTATTTTTAACTTTATTATTAACACTATTAAATGCATATACTGACTTGTGTGAATTTTGAAAAAAATTAAACTCTTATAGATTAAGAATAATTCAGTGAAGTGTTGAGAATGTAATTCTTTGATAAAGTCCCAAGTACCATAAAAGAAGAAGCAAAGAAAAATGGGGATGGGGAGAGGGGAAGAGCTAAGAGGGAAAAGGTAACATATTGCTGAAACACCTGAACCTTACACAAATTTATAATTAATGATAAGTTTGAATTTCCGGTTGTCCTCAGCTGATGTTGTCCCATCTGTAAAAGGCAAATATACCAGAAGGCAAAAAGCTTTTGGGGAAAAAAACAAGCATTTTAAATATAGACACTCTTGGTTGTAGTGGTATTTTGTTTGTGATTTAACAAAGTTTGCCTGAGGACCAGAGTGCAGGGACAAGCCACTTAGAGGCCAGGCAGTGGTGGCACACACCTTTAATCCCAGGACTGGGAAGACAGAGGCAGAGGGACCTCAGTGGGTTCAAGGCCACCCTGGGATATGCAAGATTGAATCTGTCTAACAGAGAAACGGAGCTCACACAAAGGTGATCCTAGCACTTGGAATCCCGTGCCGTTAATCCCAGCACTAGAGACAGGAGTGATATGGCTGAGCAGCAAAAGGAGTAGAAAGTGGGAAGAGACAAGAGCTTATTGCCGTCTGAGCTTTGGTAAAGACACATACAGTCTGACAACAGGTCTGGGTTGCTGGTCTGAACACTGGTAGAGGTAAAAGGTCTCTCTCGTGACTGGCCACACTGCTTCTCTGGTCCTTCAGCTTTCACACCCTAGTATCAGACTCCGGGTTTTATTTATTAAGAACAATTAGAATTCATGCTACATTTCATGTTTATTATTGAGAATCTTCAAAGTAACTGTTTCTGTGGAGTTTTCAGTCTGCATTAACCTTTCAAAAGAAACTTTTTAAAAATGGCGTGTGTTTTGTTTTCTTCCTTGTTGTCTTTGAAATTGAGTCTCCTGTATCCCATGCTTGCATCAACGTGAGAATGACCTTCAGCTTCAAATCCTTAGGCATGCACCGCCACACCTGGTTTATGTGATGTTATAGGTTAGACCCAGAGCTTTGTACTTGTGATCAGCACTCCATCATCTGAACTAGTGCTTTTACCTCTGAAGTTATTTTTATGGTTGATTATTGACTCCTTTGCCATCTTATTAATTGTTCTTCTAACCATATCTGCTCAATGTAGGAACAAAATATTTTTTAACTTGTTTTTCTACTAATTTGAACACTGTCATTTTGTGGTCTTTGGCTTGGGCACATAAAAGCAGCAAGTATAATATTATCACTTTACTAAAAGCTTTTAAAGCAAATAAATAGTTCATATTTCTCAAACTTTTACTTAAAATCTTAGAAATATGATATACCTCTTAACCATGTCATCTTCCTTCATTTTAAACTTTTTACTTAGTTTCTACAGTGCATTTCTTTTTTGCTAGAAAGCTGTGTGTGAAAAGAGTATCCATATTAGATAGCATTAACTGGCACACTAGAGTGCAAATCCAGTTCCTGTCAACAGCATGACAAATAGCATTTTCAGATATGCTAATAACTGTGCCTGTGTGATATTATTTCAAGTTTGCAGCACTAATCACTCTTTCCAATGTACCTAAGTTATTGGGACTGCTCTCTCTCTCTCTCTCTCTCTCTCTCTCTCTCTTTATTCAAACATCCTTAAACTTGCATTTATAATTTGCCTCTAAAAAATAAAATAAAACAAAACAAAAGGCAATCCATCACAAGAGAAATCCCACAATTCTGTGTTGACAGGGTTTTCTGTCCTGCCTGATCTCACAGCCATTCAGTCCCAAAGAAACACACAGGGGTCTACATTAATTATAAACTGGTTGGCCTATTAGCACAGGCTTCTTATTAACTCTTACATATTCTTGTCTGTATTATCCACATGACTTGGTATCTTTTATCACTGAGGCATTCTATCTTGCTTTTTCTGTGTCTCGATGACAACTTCAGACTGAACCTTTCTTTTCCCAGAATTCTCCTATTCTGGTTGCCCTGCCTATACTTCCTGCCTGGCTCCTGGCTAATCAGTGTTTTATTAAACCAATGCAAATGACAAATATTTACAGGGTAGAAAACCTTGCCCCACAGTACTCCCTCACTTTTTTATTACTTTTTAAAATATAAATTCTGAATATAATCTTTGTTTACCTTTTTTTCCTCACCATTATCCATAACAACTTGTAATCAAACAAAGAACAACACCCATAATCCATTTTTGGGGAATGTGAGCATACTTTACTAGACTACTTCCTTCTGATTGGGGTGCTGATAATCTTATGAGAAGCTAAAGAAAATTTAGGATTATGGTCAAGTCCTGATTGGAATATTCTGTGAGGATTGATCATCTCAGCCAACAATTTTGAAACTGTTCTGGATGTAGAACTCAGAGGACTCTCCAACAGAGATCTTCTGAAATGCTGGATCATCTGTTGGAGATTCTTCAGGGGGTCTTCCTTGGTTAAACCATATTTTTCTTAATCCAGAATGAATCCACAGCCTCTCATTTCCTGTAGAAACAAAATCAAACCTCTTCTCCAAAGTAACATATATTTTGACTTAAATTTTGAAGTTAAGGCATTTTCAAAATATTATGTTGGATAAATCCAGCAGCATTTGTAATCAAATGTCTTTTAGCAGCTGTTACTCTTTCCTCAGCCATTAAACCATTCAAAGATAACACAATAACATAAAATATCTAGATTCTCTATGTATTTTTCATCTTTACGTGGCTTTATTTAAACTCTATTTCTTTTCTTTTTAATTTTTGGTTTTTTGAGAACAGGGTTTTTCTGTGTATATTTGGCAGTCCTGGAACTCACTCTGTAGACTCACAGAGATCCACCTGCCTCTGCCTCCCACATGCTGGAATTAAAGTTATGTGCCACCACACACAACTAATCTCTTCCTTTTTTTAAAGGACTTTATCCTTTTTTTTCTTTTCTTTTCTCTCCCAAACCTATGTATATTTTTTAAACACACAGTGACCTGTTTAGGAGTTTTCTTCATCTGAATCTATCTTAATGTATTTTCTTTTTTTCTGACCACATAAGTCTTTAATTTTCTAAGCAATATGGCTAGGATTAAAGTGTGGCTTTGACAACTGGATCTACCCCATTCCTTAACTTTCTGAGAGGCTAGCTTCATGGTAGAGGTACTGACAGAAGCCATGCTTATTGCCACACACTATGGCAGTTCAAGGTCCCTGCCACCACCAAGAAATATGCTGTTGGCTATTCATAAACATTATTTAAGTGTTTGGTAGCAGGTCTTCTTAAAAGAGCTACAAGGATTTTGCTGCTAAAGCTGAGTCAGGAAGCCTTTCTTAAATGAGAGGTTCTTGCCACTAGCAAACAGACCACACCTGAGAAAATGCTGGTACCAAGAAGCCATGCTTAACTGTGTTCTGTTTGTCTAAAATACCTTCCCAAACTCTCTTAGGTTTTAAGAGGATTTAGATGTGCATGTTGGTGCCATTTGTTGAAAGAGATTTCTGTCCTGCCTGTTTCCACAGCCATTCAGTCCCAAAGAAACACAGAGATCTACATTAATATATACTGGTTGGCCTATTAGCTTAGGGTTCTTATTAACTCTTACATCTTATATTAACCAATAATTCTTGTCTGCATTAGTCACATGGCTTGGTACCTTTTATCAGCGAGACATCCTCATCTTGCTTCTTCTGAGTCTGGATGACGACTGTAGACTGAGCCTTTCCTCTTTCCAGAATTCTCCTATTCTTAGTGTTTTACCTATACTTCCTGCCTGGCTATTAGCCAAAATCAGTGTTTTATTAAACCAGTGCAAATGACAAATCTTTACAGGGTAAATCATTGACGCACAGTAATTTGTATCCACTGAATATTGACTCATGTTGCTCATCTTCCTTTCAGTGTTTATTTGGAACTGTCAGTACACTATGCTCCATATTGATATGTTCTTCTACCTTAGAACTTTGTTCTATATTCACTATATTGTCTAACTGCACGAATCATAAATACATTTTATCTCTGGGAAGAATTATCTTTGGCAGCATTCTAAAAGAAATAGAACTCATACATTTAAAGATAGCATAATGACTCTTATCTCCCCCTCCTCTTTTGTTTGGGTCCTGCTTACTTTTCAGGGAAATATTTTAGATCATTTGTTGAACTTCTGACTCTTTTTCTCCATACTCATCCACCTAATTTTCCTTTAGAGGCCTCTACAATCAGGGTTTTGTCAATTTTCCAAAGAAGGTTTCTTTTCACATTCAATAATTTAAAATACATGTATTTTCCAAATGTTTTAATAGCCTCATTAAATAACCTAAAATGATGAATGGTGTGAAATTTATGTTAGTAACATTTTTATTTAACCCAATAAATCCAAAATATTATCATCACAACATAAAGTCAATCTCAGAATGAAAAGGACATTCCATTTCTCCTTTGTTTCTCATCCATTTTTAAAATCTGTTGTATATTTTAACATCATCTCAAATTTGATAAGTGTTCAACAAGCACATGTGTTAAGTGCTATCTTTTGGCCAACTCAAACCCAACCCACTGTCACTATTCCAAAAGTCTTAGTCCTTATGTCTTTATGCCACCCACTCTACCTGTAAGTAGTACTAGAGAAATTGAAGGAAACCACATGTCAGAACTAAAGTACTTCTCTCTCTCTCTCTCTGTCTCTGAAAAGTCTTGCTACCTTAGTCTTTTCTTCATTGCATTGTCCCTGAAGGTTTTAGTGTTTACTTCTCCAGTTTTATCTCAACATTCTTCTTAGCTTTTTTGTTCTGCTAGTTTTCTTGATTTAAATGCCTTAACTTATTTAAGTAGAGCATCCTGAACTACTAAGACAAGAGTTGTGGATAAATAAACACTAAACTCAATACAAAATATCATATGTCAATTGCCTCTATTCTAGTTCCTCAATTCTAGTTCCTCTATTTAAAAAAAGCAAAATATTTACTTAGACTTTGTTGGGTTGGTTTGGTGTTATAGAAAGCATTATTTAGTTGGTCAGTAGTGACACATACCTTTAATCCCAGCACTAGGGAAGCAGAGACAGGCAGATGTCTGTGAGTTCATGCCAGGCTTGTCTCCAGAGCAAGTTCCAAGACAGGCACCAAAGCTACAGAGAAACCCTGACTCAAAAAATCAAAACAAACAAATAAATGAATAAATATTAAAAAATAAAAATCATTATCCAAGCTGTGGTCCTTTTATTTTCCATTTTCAGTCACATTCTAAGGGTTAATTCCCTCTTGCAGGTCTCTTTGTTTGCAATCCAAGGGTGTTTCCTACTTCCAGGTAGTTGTAATTGTGGTTATTTTCCTAAAGACAAAGCCCCAACCCTAGCTTTACCCAACCAGCTTTTTTCCTTACATGTCCTGTTAATAACATGCTTCTTTAAAGCAATCTAAACTCTGCTGTACACTCACACAAGATACACTGCCTTTTATTGCACTTGCTAGAATTGTAAATGTGTGATCATCTGAGTAATTATCCTTGAAGCTACAGCATGATGTTGAACCCTCATTAACACAAATCAAATTCTCAAAAATATTTAGTATCAAGTAAAAACATGAAAATGTTGTTTTACAAAAGCTTAGAACTAAAAAAAAAATGATACTTTCAAGTCATATTGACCTTTTGCATTTAATGTGGCTGTCCCAGTACTGAATTAGATAGTACAGAATTCTATCTAATTCTCTCACTTTTCTGTCTGTCTGCCCCCCCTCACATACACACCACATGGTGTGGGAGGTCCTTCTGTCTATGTGCTAATTTATTGGTTAATGAATAAAGAAACTGCCCTGGCCTATTGATTGGGCAGAGCTTAGGTAGGCAAGGAAGAAGGCAGAGCCAGAGAGACATCATGGATTCGCTGCCTGAGTAAAACATGCTGCCGGAACTTAGCTGGTAAGCCATGGCTATGTGGAGACACACAGATCAAAGAAACAGGTTAAACTAAGATGAAAGGGTTAGCCAATAAGAAGTTTGAGTTAATGGGCCAAGCAGTGTTTTAAGTAATATAGTTTCTGTGTGATTATTTCAGTTCTGGGCGGCTGGGACGAACAAGCAGCCTGATCCCTCCAACAACCACGCCTTATTATTTACTAATTGTTTGAATCAGAAAAGGTTATTAACTTATGAGTAAGTCAAGAAAAAGGGAGAATGCCATAGGGCAGGCTTTTAGGGCATCCCGAGAAAACGGAGCAGATGGCTAAGGAGCAAGCCAAGTTGCATTATTAAGCAGCATCCTGTACTTTACATTCACTTTTCACGAAATGATTCACCCAGATAAGATCGCTGCCGAGCTTCATTTTGTAAACTTTATAAATGCACTGTCTTTGCTACATTTCAACCTCTCTGAGATGGAGATGCTTCCTGCAGTCAGTGCTTTTCACTTCCTGCCAAACAGAGCTGCGAGTGACATACACAAAAGAAAAGCCTTCTCTTCCTACTTCCCCAAAGGTCAACACACCCCAGTGCTAAAGTATTTCAGATTCAGTGAAACCACCACAACTTTATATGCTTTTATTGCTCATTCTAATAATGAGATCATTACATGTCTTTTCAAAGGATTCATATTTACAGAATACTGGTGCTGTGCATACACTACCAACCTGATTTTTGTAAACTATTTTGTAGGTCAAAATAGTCTGAATGTTTAGCCTCATAACTGATATGGAAACATTTACAGCAAGCTATACATGGTGGCATTTGTCAAGAGCTCCTGTTACTTGCAACATTGGAAAGAAGTGATCATGTAAGCTTTAGAGCTTGTGATAAACCTGGAAAACATAATATATGTGTATATGTATACATACAATTATTCATATATATATATAATATAATATATATATATGATATATAACATTTGGGTGTACATGAGTGTGCAACTGCAAACACACACACCCACACCCCCCCCACACACACACATACATCTTAATACCTTTCAAACCTAACTGAAATGCCACTAAAACATGCACATTTGCCTGAAGACACTCTTTTCTGGCTGAGAAAATGGTCTTCCGCTACTTTTCATATTCTTTCACACCATGCTAGATTTTTATTCTTATAAATCAGACATCGTGCATCTGAATAACTTAGTACATCTTGATAAATGCTGTATTTATTGAAGCGGCCCCTCCCTCAGAATGACTGTCATCTCCTATTCATTATTTTATGGTCAGCATTCTATGCACAGTCTACTTCAATTAATTTTATCAGAAAATCCTCGAGGAAAAAAGGAAAGAAAAAGAATCTGCATACACACATTCAACTCAAACACAAACAGGATACACAAAGCCAACATCTGGAGGCACATAAACAATCCCCACAGCCACAGAGACTTCAAAGAGATATTTATTGTTCTGACTTTAATAGTTAATGTTTTTGCATTATCTACATCAATCCCACTTCTTGGCTTTAAAAACAACATTTCTATTATTTCCCACTTTTTCTTGCTTTGGCTTGTTTTTTAAACCTTGACTTCATGTCACATCTTCATTTACATGTGGCTTTTGGTAGTTTCTGATCTGCAGGCACTATTACCGAGGCAGTGGCGTTCGCACTTAATGCCAACTGAAGGCAGTGTGAGCTGCCTTGATAGTGCACAAGGGAGAACAGCTGATGGATTACAAATCTCCACATTTCACCAACAGAAATGAATTTGAATCCATCAATTTTATTCCCTTATGCAAAATTTAGGAAGTTCAGTTTATGCGTATCTGTCAAAATATTACATTAAAAACCTAGATGAACAAGTTAAATTAATTTAATTTTGTAGTTTGCTTTGATTGGGTGAGGATAGTTCTGTGCACAAAGCAGAAAGTACATGGGAAATTGAATCTCATCCAGGAAGGAACCAGGGCAACGAGGCCTGTCTCAGTTAAATGGTCAGTGTTAGAAAACAGTAATGAGGGAAGGGAGGTGCCTTGGCTTCCCTTGTAACACCTATGCCTGTCTTTTATTTAACACCTATCTGCTGTCTCCGAAAGAAAGTAACCACGGCAGTGAATAAAATTAAGACAGAAAAAGCCACTGTGCTTGCAATGCAGAGCAGATCAGTCAGGGTGACCAAAATGAAAGCGAAAAGGGAACAATGACCCTGCTGTGTGGTTATATAGCACCTTTCATGGAAACAATGTGAGAATTCTCTATTTTTGCAGGCCAGCTCCCTAGAGGGCTTTGAAAGCAATTCAGGAGGGAAATAAAAGGATTGCAGAACAGATTTCAGGCTTGAATGATAAAATGGACATTCTGCAAGACAGATTTTACTGAATTGATAACCACTGGATGATTGAGGCTGTCACACATAAATAAATTGAAAAAGCAGAAAGATCAAAAAGAAAGCATAAAATTCAGCAAGGACGTATGAGTCCAAAGAAAAGCCGATGACCTTGAAGGAAAGTCAGAGAACCAGTCTCTGTGTTCAGGGACAGTGAAGAAGACCCAACCCTGAAGCCTGGGATTTCATGTAAGCCTATTCAGTACAAGTCTAATACCTGTATGTCTCTCTGTGAGACACCCTACTTCTGCACCTTGAAGGAAATAAAGACCAAGTAGTCATCCATCATGGAGATGGTGAGCAGTAGTTACACGGAAACCTAGTCTGTTTGCATTTCTGTTTTCTTTCTTTTTTCAATCTTTTCATTCATGGAAGGATGGGTCTATAAAAGGATAGATGATGGGCCCAGTACACAGATCTCAAGATTCTGGCTGGAGTTTTACCCAAGTGGTACTTGTGTATGACATGGAGTCCCGATCTATGTGGTGGTGAGGGAAAATAATGGATGGGAGTCAACTTGGCCAGTTTTGTGGGTGACAACCTAGACCATGCAGAACAGACGAGACTCATGCCTTTTCTCAAGCCCCTAAATTTGTCTTATTAAAATCTTTTCATCCAACTCTCCTTAACCACCAGAGACAGTAGTCAGCTCTGCCAGGAAGTCGAGATATCAAGGGTAGTTGCACCCCATGGGAAAGAAGCAATTGAACCTCAATCCTGTCTTTGCCCTGTGCTCCAGCCATCTTCTCACTAAAGAGGCCATCAACTTCTTTCATGAACCCAAAGAGACACTGCCCAGACAGATGTTCATTCCACATGGGATGGGACAGCAAGTTTTCTTCTATTTCTCACAAGGCATGGTCTGTGCCTCTTCCCTGATGGTGTACACATCTGTAAGAAGGAAAGAAATTTTTATTCATAAGTAAATATAAAGCGTCTTGATCTCCTTAGGACATTAGCCTCCTCCCCTATTTTGTGAATCAACAATTTCAGGATGAAAGGTTACTCACTACTTTCATAGACAGTGAGCAGCATACTCAGCAAGGCATTGCTCTTTCTCCTTTGGTCTAACTTGATTTCCACAAAGTAGAATCAAAGCAATTTTATGAAAGAGACTCCTAGTAAAGCCTATCTTATGTAAAGTGGTGTTGTGTTAATGTTGGTCTCTTTTTTTCCCCATTCTTCTCAGAGATGTGCCCTGGCAGTGTGTGGAAGTAGACTCCAGAATAAGAGGGAGCCTTACCTGTGACACATGGGCATGTCCAAATGAATAAGGATATATAGACAATCTTTCTGCAATTGAAATACACTATTGATCGAGAATAAAGAAGTTATGATGCTCTAGTGACCATCAACAACAAAATTTTAGGATTGATTACAGAAAAGCACATGTGACCTAAGTTATATAATGCCACCCTGAAGAATGAAACACACTATAGAGAAAAACAAGGCACAAAGGTTCAACAAGTTGTTTGAGTTTAACATGCCAGTAACCTTGGCTCCTCTCGTCTACTTGCACCTGTTATATGAAGATGATACCATCTACCTAAGCTAAGAGCAATGTGAAAAAGCATGCTAGTATAGTACACTCACACTAGAAACATTCCACAAATTATAGCTAAGATTTTCAAGAAGAAAGGAAGACTAAGCACTTTTAAGGAAAACCAAGAAGATTTGCAGTCCAGTTTAATAATTCTAGCAGAGTGATTCTAGGAGTGACAGTGAAAAATGGACTTTCTATTACCTCAAATATAACGTGATTGTAATAGTAATTATTCCATGAGGTTGTTGTAAATGCTAAGATTGATTAGGTTTGCTAAGATTAAATAGGCTAAGTGTATCATGAAATACAGTCTGTGTTCAAAGAATGGTAAAGTCATTGGTGTCCCTGTTACATAACCAAATGGAGCTGCTTTTGAAGGGATTTGTCAACATTAAAAGCCAAGAATATTTAGAAAAGCCATAGAGAACCCTTTTAATTTAGAAGCATATACATTTTTGTAATATTTACAAATTATTTAAAAATATGTTTTAATTGAAGTAGTATTACATCATTTCTCCCTCTTTTCCTCCATCCTACAATCCCTAGATAGCCTGCCTCCAATCACTCTTATGGCCCCCACTTTCTATTTGATAACCCCTTTTACTTTGATAATTATTACTGTTTATACAAGTAAAAACTTCTGAGTCCAGTTTTATTTGTGTGTCTATGTTTTCAGGAAGAACCCTCTGCATTAGACAACCACTAGGGGGCCCGTTCCTGGAAAAGGCTATTCTCTTTCTCCCAGCAGTCATTATATATTAATCACACATTCTACTTATGGGATAATAATCCACCAGGAATGATAGACTATCTACTAAAGCCCCAATACAGAGCAAAGAATAATTCTCTTCAAGTTTTATGGGTCAAGAGACAACAAAATCAATATAGGATGATGCTGTTGCTCTTTATTTTCTGTCAGAACATGAATTAAGACCCCTTCGCTGAAGACACCATATTCCTTGTTCACAAGATTAGGAGACATTCAACTACTATTGACCTAAAAGCTTCCTCATGAGGGATAGTGCTCATAGTGTTGGGAAGATGTTATGCCAGCTACTAGGGTAGAATAAAATATCAAAAGTACATCTCCTTTATCTGACTGTAAAACCCGAGAACCACAACAATGACCAGACCCCCCCAAAAAATAGTTCTCAGTGGTGCACTAGTAGGACTCATATATTGAATATAAAGACATTAGTCTAATTGAACCTAAATCATGCTCAGTTGAAGGAAATTCATTTCTGATACTATAAACCCAACCATGTCTAGAAAGGTCATAGGCCCTAGAGGAAAGCCAACTACTACCATGTTGTTAAATTAATATTGGTCCCAAATGACTTCTGAATACTTACCTTTATACTCAAGTAAAGCTTCCATTACTCATCAAAGAAGTTTCCTTTATATCAGAAGAAAAATATTAAAGAGATCCACACTAGTCAAAATGTAGAGAACAAGTGATAATAGCATTAGCATGCCCAACCCTAAATAAGATATCTAAAACATGGCCTAAGAACCAAGAATACCTCAGAAGAGAGGATGGAGCTATTTAATAACCTGTGGACCTGGACAACTAAGATGACAAGGATGTTGCTCCCATAAACTCTCAAAAATTTAATGGCTTTCACAAGACCTGCAATGTAGACGGAGAGTACTTTCATTTTCCAGCTTCCCAGACCCAAAAAATGACACAGAAACTATATTAATTACAACACCATTGGACTGATGACTCAGGCATGCTTCTAGCTAGCTCTTACATCTGAAATTAACCCATAATTTTTATCTATGTTTAGCCATGTGGCTTGGTACTTTTTTTTCAGGGTAGCATTTTTATTTTGCTTTCTGTGTGAGTGGTGCCTGTAGACTGAGACTTTCTTCTTTCCAGAATTCTCCTAGTCTGGTTGTCTCACCTATATTTTATGCCTGGCTACTAGCCAATCAGCATTTTATTAAACCAATATAAGTGACAAATCTTGTACAAAGTTCAAGAGAATTATCCCATAGCACTGCAAAAAAACCACATCAGTCAAGATACCAACATGAATAGAGAAAAATTTCACAATGCCACTTTCCAAAAATATATAGAAAGTCAATGGCTTCTGAGGAAAGGAGAATAAGTTTTCTTCAGATATGAGCTCCAGTCCTAAATAGTCAGCCTTAAACACATGTACATATAACACTAACTGGACTCAGCAGGAGAATATACATAACATATATTTTCTAGTAGGTTGCATATGTGTATAGATACCACATATATATTGTGATATGTATGCATCTTTCACATTGCAAATATATATTATATATTCCAATGATTATAGGAAAAGATCAAAAATTTGAGGTGGGGTTAGAAGACACAAGAAGGACAGAAAGAAGATTAGACATGATTCAAAACTCAAAGAAAATCTTTTCAACCAGATAAATCAGAAAACCATACCATAATTACCCCTAAAGTATCTGTGGTGATCACAGAAAGCATATTTCCGAAATAACGGCTTCCGGTTGACTTAGAGAGTTTCTATTACTTATAATCACACTGTTCTCTTCTTTCCTGTTTGCTTGTTCACCTTCCTTCAAAACTGATAAAGCACTTGTCATGTTGAATGCATGAGTCGGCAGCTGGAGTGAAGGAACAGGAAACTTTATCCAGTTACCAGGCTCTCCCCTGAAGGCAAGACCTTCACTAACATAGCTTCCAACGCCCTGCTTCAAAAGGCTTCTGTTTTGTTGACTGCTCTGCCAAGAATTCCCTATTACTTCTCTTTCATTGCATTTTCATTGTCCTGGCCCCATGGTGTGCCATGCCAAACACTGGTGCCAAAAGCAAGAGGTCCAGTGGAAAAGAATTCATGCCCAAAGAGCCCCAGAGCCCCTCTACTGAGAATCTCCTGACAGCCTGGCCAGGGTGGAATGAGATTTCACTAGCAGCTGCAGCAGCAGTTCACAGCCCTGTGAGATTGTGACATCTCACTCTTTCATTCAAAATGCTTCCTGCTCCATGCTTATTTCGCTTTGCTGCCTCCGGGACTCAGATGCTCTCATAGAATTGATGCACACCCCTGGGAAATTTATTTGTCCTCTGATATCATCCATGCTAATGCTCCCCTCCATTAGCTCAGATAATCAAGAGTTGACTATACATAGAACTGTGGGGGATTGCAAAAGCACTTATGATCTAATGAGAGAGTGGAAAAGACAGAAGGATTTTTACAAAAGGGAGAGCCGCAAATATATACACAAACCAGCTTATCCTGCTTTAGCTAAGCATGAGAATTAAGGGAGGCATGCTAGAACAGCTACCACTAAAACCAGTATCATGTTTCAAGTCTCATGAAATAGTAAGCAAAATGTTATGAAAGTAAGCAAGGGCATACAAAAAAGCTCCCTCTGGGAGGGAAATCAGAGTCCTATCATTCTAGTTGATGCTGATCTCTCTGATATTAATTCTAAAATGACTATAATCCATCGTCTATCCAAGAAAATAAAGGCACAAGGCAGGGCCAACTGTCAATATCAGCAGTAGCCTATCTGTAATCTATTATGTGAAGTAATGTCGCTTGTCTATGGTTGGTTTGTAGCCCTCAAAGACTAATGTGTCTGAAGGTTGCTGGCCAGTATGGCAAGGGAAGCTAGGGCAGCACACTCAAGCAGTGGGGACTCATTGAGAGATCTTTAGGTCACTGACATCATTGCTTGTGTAAAGGACAGAGGTGACTCTGAGAGGACCCAAATTAGTACTCAAGAGAAAGTCACTAAGAAAGAGCAAGAACAGCCCCTCCTAAGTCTCTGAGCTCCTGTCTTATCTCACTCACTTTCATAGACACTCAGTATGACTCCAGCACAGAGCCTCCCAAACAGGTCTAAGTGACCTTTTTAAGATAACGTTTCTGACTCAACTCTTCCTTTGTAGCGGTGAAACCTAGGCAAATTTACACAGTGAGCATTGGTAGACCACTCAAGTTAGTACATAAGTGTCCAGACTCAGCTCATGTTGGAAGCATGGATCCGTAGATGCCACATTTCCTCACTTTTCCTGGATACGAAGCCTGTTCAATACTTCTTTTCCCAGTTGTATATAAAGCCATAGACAGTGCCAGCACCGTGAAAGCAATTTGGTTAATATTCTAGTATATTACATTTCCTATTTTGTGAAAAACAGAAGGACAAGATATTAGAGTTTTAGCTATAAATCAAGTGAAGTAACATTAGCCACTACAACAATGGAGTTTGTCTCAATTTAGTTATGGTTTTGGTAAGGTTGTGGAATTAGTATACGGTCCAGATTCCAGATAACACATGGAAACTTATAAAATCAATGCTATTTTTCTCCTTTGCTTTTATAGCTGCAAGATGGTCCACATTCACAGCTAGAGTTGTGGTGTGGGAGATTTTTAATGAATAAAGAAACTGCCTTGGGACGCCGGAAGTCTTGGGCCGGTCTGGCGGTAACCTTGCGGGCTGGGCCGCGTCTCGTGAGGTGGTTTCGGCGTGTCCGAGCGTTGAGTCAGCGAGGCTAGTGAACTGCGTGGGAGCCACCGAGGTCGCGCGGGAGGGAGCCGAGGGCCGCGGAGCGCAGGCGCGCGTCCAGGGCCTCTCAGCCACCATGTCTCTGGTGGCGGAAGCGTTCGTCTCCCAGATCGCAGTTTTCCCTAGTGTTCTCAGGTGTCCTGCTCCTGTTCTAAGGCCACCCACCCAAAGGGGTCAGACTCTGGCCTCCAGGCAGGTCTGAGGATCCCTGCGGAGGGGTGCAGGCTCCTTCAGATTGTGCTGCCAGGTTCGCTGTGTGGTATTCCATCCCGCCCTGCCCCCACCTTGGCCCTTTTGTCTGGGCTGCGACCCTGGGCTGCCTGGAATCCCTGATCCTGTGCCCTGACATTCCATCTGAACTGGTGAGTGAATGCGGACCCTGGGGCAACCTGCCCTGGAAGAGAGCACAGACCCCCTCCCCCCAGCTCCCTCTGCAGGCTTGCTTCTGCTTTTCCCGTTCCTGTCTCTCCCAAGTTTTCCCTAGTGTTCTCAGGTGTCCTGCTCCTGTTCTAAGGCCACCCACCCAAAGGGAGTGCAGGCTCCTTCAGATTGTGACGCAAAGAATAGGTCCTCCTCTGGCACTGGGGAGATCCAACCAGTTTCAGTCACAGCAAAGATTGGTCTAGGACACCAAACGCCTCCGGGCTCCTTTTGAAGGAAGAGATGGGCAGGCGTCAATGCAGGAGCTCCTCCAACAACATGAAAGGCAACATGACATCACCACAAGCCAGACATCCCGAAACAACAAGATTTGAACACCCTACCCCAGAAGATATAGAAGAAACCGACCTTAAACAATACTTTATGAAAATAATAGAGGACCTTAAACAGGAGGTAAAAAACTGCCATAAAGAAATGGAGATAACAAACAAAAAGGTAGACGAAATAAATAAATCACTCAAAGACACTCAAGAAAAACAAGAAAAACAAGAAAAAGCAATCAAACAGGTAAGGGAAACAGTACAAGACCTGATAAATGAAATGGAGGTATTGAAGAAAACACAATCTGAGGTGCGACTGGAAATGGAAACTCTGAGTAAACGAACAGAAACTTCAGAGACAAGTATTTCCAACCGAATACAAGAGATGGAAGAAAGAATCTCGGACTCTGAAGATACTATAGAGGAAATAAACTCACAGATTAAAGAACTAAACAAATCTAACAAATTCTTAACACAAAACAATCAGGAAATCTGGGACACCATGAAAAGACCAAACCTAAGAATAATTGGGGTAGAAGAAGGAGAAGAATTACATCTCAAAGGCCCAGAAAACATATTCAACAAAATTATAGAAGAAAACTTCCCCAACCTAAAGAAGGATGTTCCTATGAAGGTACAAGAAGCCTACAGAACACCAAATAGACTGGATCAAAAGAAAGCATCCCCACGCCATATAATAATCAAAACACAAAACATACAGAATAAAGAACAGATATTAAGAGCTGCAAAGGAAAAAGGTCAAGTAACATATAAAGGGAAACCTATCAGAATTACACCTGATTTCTCAATGGAAACCATGAAAGCCAGAAGAGCTTGGATAGATGTGCTACAGACACTAAGGGAACATGGATGCAAGCCTAGACTATTATACCCAGCAAAGCTTGCGTTCACCATTGATGGAGAAAACAAGATATTCCAGGACAAAAACAGATTTAAACAATACGCAGCCACAAATCCAGCCTTGCAGAAAGTAATAGAAGGAAAATCACAAACCAAGGAGTCCAACAATGCCCACAATAACTCAGGCATCTAGCGACCCTTCACCAGCACAACTAGAAGAAGGGAAACACACAAACTCTACTACTAAAAATGACTGAAGTTAACAAGCACTGGTCATTAATATCACTTAATATCAATGGACTCAATTCACCTATAAAAAGGCACAGGCTAAGAGACTGGATACGAAAACAGAATCCAACATTTTGCTGTTTACAAGAAACACACCTCAACCACAAAGACAGACACCTACTCAGAGTAAAGGGTTGGGAAAAGGTTTATCAAGCAAATGGCCCTAAGAAACAAGCGGGTGTGGCCATACTAATTTCCAACAAAGTTGACTTCAAACTAAAATCAATCAGAAGAGATGGAAAGGGACACTTTATACTCATAACAGGGAAAATCCATCAGAATGAAGTCTCAATCCTGAATATAAAAGCTCCCACTTATGTAAAAGAAACACTTCTAGAACTCAAGGCAGCCATCAAACCACACACACTAATAGTTGGAGACTTCAACACTCCTCTCTCACCAATGGACAGGTCAATCAGACAGAAACCTAACAGAGAATTGAAAGACTTATTGGAGGTAATGAACCAAATGGACTTTACAGACATCTATAGAACATTCCACCCAAACAGGAAAGAATATACCTTCTTCTCTGCGGCTCATGGAACCTTTTCGAAAATTGACCATATACTTGGTAACAAAGCAAACTTCCACAGTTACAAAAAAATATTAGTAACCACCTGTGTCTTATCGGATCACCATGGATTAAAATTAGAATTCAACAACAATGCTACCCCCAGAAAGCCCACAAACTCATGGAAACTGAACAGTCAACTACTGACCCACACCTGGGTCAAGGAAGAAATAAAGAAAGAAATTAAAGTCTTTCTTGAATTTAATGAAAACAAAGACACAACATACTCAAACCTATGGGACACAATGAAAGCAGTGCTAAGAGGAAAGTTCATAGCACTAAGTGCCCACTTAAAGAAAACGGAGAAAGCGCTCATTGGTGACTTAACAGCACACCTGAAAGCTCTGGAAAAAAAAGAAGCAGACTCACCTAGGAGAAGTAGAAGACTGGAAATAATCAAACTGAGGGCAGAAATCAACAAAATAGAAACACAGAAAACAATCCAAAGAATCAATGAAACAAGAAGCTGGTTCTTGGAGAAAATCAACAAGATTGACAAACCCTTAGCCAAACTAATCAAACGGCAGAGGGAGAACATGCAAATTAATAGGATCAGAAATGAAAAGGGGGACATAACCACAGACACAGAGGAAATTCAGAGAATCATTAGATCTTACTACAAAAGCCTGTATGCCACAAAATTGGAAAATGTAAAAGAAATGGACAGTTTTTTAGATAAATACCATATACCAAAGTTAAACCAGGACCAGGTAAATGCTCTAAATCGTCCTGTTAGTCGCGAAGAATTAGAAACTGTTATCAGAAACCTCCCTACCAAAAAGAGCCCAGGACCAGATGGTTTCAATGCGGAATTCTACCAGAACTTCCAAGAAGACCTAATACCTATACTACTTAAGGTATTTCATAATATAGAAACACAAGAGTCACTGCCAAATTCCTTCTATGAAGCTACAGTTACCCTGATACCTAAACCGCACAAAGACTCAACCAAGAAAGAGAATTACAGGCCAATCTCACTCATGAACATTGACGCAAAAATTCTCAATAAAATACTGGCAAACCGAATCCAAGAACACATTAGAAAAATTATCCATTACGATCAAGTAGGCTTCATCCCAGAGATGCAGGGCTGGTTCAACATACGAAAATCTATCAATGTAATCCATCATATAAATAAACTGAAGGAAAAAAACCATATGGTCATCTCATTAGATGCTGAAAAAGCATTTGACAAAATTCAGCACCCTTTTATGATAAAGGTCTTGGAGAGATTAGGGATACAAGGGTCATTCCTAAATATAATAAAAGCTATTTACAGCAAGCCCACAGCTAACATCAAATTAAACGGAGAGAAACTCAAGGCTATCCCACTAAATTCAGGAACACGACAAGGCTGTCCACTCTCTCCTTATCTCTTCAATATAGTGCTTGAAGTTCTAGCAATAGCAATAAGACAACATAAGGGAATCAAGGGGATTCGAATTGGAAAGGAAGAAGTTAAACTTTCATTATTTGCAGATGATATGATAGTATACATAAGCGACCCCAAAAACTCCACCAAAGAACTCCTACAGCTGATAAACTCCTTCAGTAACGTGGCAGGTTACAAGATCAACTCCAAAAAATCAGTTGCCCTCCTATACACAAAGGATAAGGAAGCAGAGAGGGAAATCAGAGAAGTATCACCTTTCACAATAGCCACAAATAGCATAAGATATCTGGGAGTATCTCTAACCAAGGAAGTGAAGGATTTATTTGACAAGAACTTTAAGTCTTTGAAGAAAGAAATTGAAGAGGATACCAGAAAATGGAAGGATCTCCCCTGCTCGTGGATTGGGAGGATCAACATAGTAAAAATGGCAATTCTACCAAAAGCAATCTATAGATTCAATGCAATCCCAATCAAGGTCCCATTAAAATTCTTCACAGAGATTGAGAGGACAATAATCAACTTTATATGGAAAAACAAGAAACCCAGGATAGCCAAAAAAATCTTATACAATAAAGGTTCTTCTGGAGGCATTACCATCCCTGACTTCAAACTCTATTACAAAGCTACAGTATTGAAAACAGCTTGGTACTGGCATAAAAACAGAGAAGTTGACCAATGGAATCGTATAGAAGACCCGGATCTTAAACCACAAACCTATGAACACCTGATCTTTGATAAAGGAGCCAAAAGTACACAATGGAAGAAAGAGGGCATCTTCAACAAATGGTGCTGGCATAACTGGATGTCAACCTGTAGAAGAATGAAAGTGGATCCATATCTATCACCATGCACAAAACTCAAGTCCAAATGGATTAAAGACCTCAATATTAATTTGAATACATTGAGCTTGATAGAGGAGAAAGTGGGAAGTACTCTACAACAAATGGGCACAGGGAACCGTTTCCTGCGCATAACCCCAGCTGCACAGACATTAAGGGCAACATTGAATAAATGGGATCTCCTGAAGTTGAGCAGCTTCTGTAAAGCAAAGGACACTGTCACTAAGACACAAAGGCAGCCTACTGACTGGGAAAAGATCTTTACCAACCCTGCAACTGACAAAGGTCTGATCTCTAAAATATATAAGGAACTCAAGAGACTAGACGGTAAAATGCCAATTAACCCAATTAAAAAATGGGGCGCTGAACTTAACAGAGAATTCTCAACAGAAGAAGTTCGAATGGCCAAAAGACACTGAAGGTCATGCTCAACCTCCCTAGCTATCAGGGAAATGCAAATCAAAACAACTTTGAGATATCATCTTACACCTGTCAGATTGGCTAAAATCCAAAACACCAATAATAACATTTGCTGGAGAGGTTGTGGGGTAAGGGGTACACTCATCCATTGCTGGTGGGAATGCACACTTGTGCAACCACTTTGGAAAGCAGTGTGGCGGTTTCTCAGGAAATTCGGGATCAACCTACCCCAGGACCCAGCAATTCCACTATTGGGAATCTACCCAAGAGATGCCCAATCATACAACAAAAGCATATGCTCATCTATGTTCATAGCAGCATTACTTGTAATAGCCAGATCCTGGAAACAACCTAGATGCCCTTCAGTGGAAGAATGGATGAAGAAACTGTGGAATATATACATGCTAGAATACTACTCAGCGGTAAAAAACAATGACATCTTGAATTTTGCAGGCAAATGGATGGAAATAGAAAACACTATTCTGAATGAGATAACCCAGACCCAAAAAGATGAACATGGGATGTACTCACTCATAATCGGTTTCTAGCCATAATTAAAGAACATCGAACCTATAAATTTGGGATCCTTGAGAAGATAATAAGAAGGTGAACACCCCAAAAAAGATATAGTAATCCTCCTGGATATTGGAAGTAGACACGATCGCCAGGCAAAATTGGGAACTTGAGGGTTGGGCAAGACTGGGCCAAGGGAAGACGGGGAGAGAAAAGTGTGAAGGGGAGAATGGGGGGAGCTCGGAAGAATGGGGTGCTTGGGATATAGGAAGGGTGGATATGGGAGCAGGGAAGCATATATCTTAATTTAAGGAGCTACCTGAGGGTTGTCAAGAGACTTGACCCTAGAGGGGTTCCCAGGTTTTCAGGGAGACGCCCCCAGTTAGTTCCTTGGGCAGCTGAGGAGAGGGAGCCTGAAAAGGCCAGTTCCTATAGCCATACTGATGAGTTTCTTGCATATCACCATAGAACCTCCACCTGACGATAGATGAAGAAAATGACGGAGCCCCACATTGGAGCGCCGGATTGAGCTCCTGGGGTCCTGTTGAGGAGCAGAAGGAGAGAGAACATGAGAAAGAAAGTCAGGACCGTGAGGGAACCTCCATCTGGCGACAGATGGGGAAGGTGACTGAGCCCCACATTGGAGCACTGGACTGAGCTCCCAAGGACCTGATGAGCATCAGAAGGAGCGAGAACATGAAGGAGAAAGTCAGGAACTAGAGGGGTGCGTTCACTCATGGAGACGGTGGGACAGAACTAATGGGAGATCACCAACCCCAGTTGGAATGGGACTGATGGATCATGCGACCAAACCCGTCTCTCTGAATGTGGCCAACAAAGGGGGCTGACTGAGAAGCAAAAGACAATGGTGCTGGGCTCTGGTTCTTCTGCATGGACGGGCTCTGTGGGAGCCTTCTCAGCTTGGTCGATCACCTTCCTGGACCGGGGGGGAGTTGGGAGGACCTTGGTCTTGGCATGGAGTGGGGAACTCTGATGGCTCCTTGGCCTTTGAGGGGGAGGGAGGGGAGGTGTGGGTGGAGGGGAGGGGAGGGGAGGGGGAGAAGGGGGGGAGGGAAGGGGGAGGAGGAGGGGAGGGAAGGGGGAGGAGGAGGGGAGGGAAGGGGGAGGAGGAGGGAAGGAGATGGAAATTTTTAAATGTGAAAAAAAGAAAAAAAAAAGAAAAAAAAATATATTGATTTTTGATTATGTTTATTAATAAAACTTAAGTATAACTTAAATGCAATTAAAATAATATTGAGCAAAAAAAAAAAAAAAGAAACTGCCTTGGCCTATAGCATGAGAGAAGGAAGGTCAAGTTAGAGTTAGAAAAGCCATGGAGCCCCTGCCAGAGTCTGACATGAACTTTGCCGGTAAGCCACTGACATGTGGTGATACACAGATTCATAAAAATGGGTTAAATTAATATAAAAATTAGCCAATAAAAAGCTAAAGCTATTGGGCCAAACAGTGATTTAATTAATATAATTAAATTTGTGTAATTATTTTGGTTCTGTGCAACCAGGACAAACAAGTAGCCCCCTCCTCCAACAGATTTGTACGGAAACCCTCTACAGTGGATTCATGGCGAAAGTTTGTATAGAATTATTTTTGATGAAACCATTTTGAAGAAAGACTTAAGGACAAACAACTGAGAGGGTCCATTGGCAAGCGTACTGCAGCATATATAGTGGAAGCTAGCTGAATGTCTGACAGTTCTGTCACCACAACAATAGGCTTCTACCCTAGGTACAACAAAAACCCTGCTGAAATTATGATAATTTATTGAACAGGATGAAAATATCCAATTAAAGTAGAAAAAAAGCTGTTCTTTTCTGAGATGCCTGAATAATAAGTGAAGTCGGGAACATTGGGGTTCTACAACACAAGAAGCACCAATTTGCCAGCCCTGTTGTAGTCTAACTAGGAAGATAAAGAAGAGAGTTATTTCTAGCAGACATGAGTCTACAGTCATATTTCTTCCATAGAGTTTAGAAATATCCAATAATCCAATCTTACTAGGGAAAGGTGGAATTATTCTAAAGTTTTTACAGGGGATTCATCATACCTTCACACAAACACAAATATGCTTGCTTGCTTGCTTGCTTGCTTGCTTGCTTTCTTTCTTTCTTCCTTTCTTTCCTCTTTTTTTTTGAATGGTACATGACTTTTATTCCAGCACTTGGGAGGCAGAGCCCGGCTGCAGATCTCTATGGGTTCAAGGCCAGACTGGTTTAGTGACTTTGAGAATAGCCAGAACTTCATAGTGAGAACTTGTCTTAAAAAAAAAAAAAACCCAACAACAATAAAAGTAAAAGTAACAAAAACCACCTACAATAAAGGAGTTAAAAGTAATGGTTGTTACTATGCAACTATTATTAATTAAAATAGAGAGGACTTGTTTTATCATCTATGAAGCATTTGAAGAGATGGGAAGACCTCAAGAGTGAGAACACACTCTCAGAAATAATTTGGTGGGGTGACAAAGTCTGTCGTGTAAATGCTAGTCTGAGTCTAAAATTTCAGAGGAGATGAAGAGTTATAGAAGACAGAATCAGTGGCAACAAAGAATGCTAAAAGATGTGGGTCCCAGGCTGCTAAACTTGCCAGTGTTGTGATTACACTCTCTTTGCAAACTGTACCCCAGCAGCATGCTACACATTGTTGTGCTGAGCAGGAAGCTAACATTGGTCAGCTTCACCTGTTGGGACCTTTTTCTCAGAGTGTTCTGAACTGTTTACAGTCATCAAAAGAGGCCAGCACTGAGGGTTATAGCTGACTCTCAGTCTATAAGAATGTGTCCACCAAAGGAAGGCTGGGAACAAACACTAAAGCGATTGCTTTGGTGATAAGAGCACAAAAAACCAGCGACATCTTCAGCAGGGGAGTATAAATGCCTTAACACGCACACACAGGCACACACTTCAACAGCCTCAAGAGCTGAAAAAGAAACCATTGTTGGTGCTGGGAGTAAAATGCTAGATGCTCTCAAAGAGCGGGATGCACCAAGAAGATTATTTCCCTGAGATCTTAAAGCTGTATTTCTTCAGTCATTTAAAAGCTGCTAAGATGGAGTTCCACAGGAATTAGCAGCATTTATATGTGTGCTTATAATATTTTGTTTTAGTTTTTTCAGCGTTTGATGACTTCACCCTTAGTTAATTTTATTTTTTTATTTTAACATGCTAATATGGTTGTAATATTTCATTATAACTTTTATTTGTTTTTCTCTAATGACTAATGATGCTGATCTCTTTGCATGTAGTTTCTAACTGGGTCCTCTTTACTAAGATATCTGATTACAGTTTTGTATACTCATCAAATGGATTATTCATTTAGTCTTGAGTATTTTGACTCTCCATGCAACATTCTAGATACAATGTGTTTGGCTAATACATACATTGAAAATGTTTCCTTGGAGTATGTAGTCTGTCATTCCTCCTTTAACTGGCATATTTCTCTATGAAAAAGTTTTAATACTTTTATTTCCGTTTATGACTTTCAGTATAAAGCATTTGTGTTTTATGTCATCTAAGAATCCCTAGTGTGATCCTAGATCCCAAACGTGTTCTATGAGTTTACATTTAAACTCTAAGTATCATAACATTTGAAGCGAATGTCTTGTAAATAACATATAGTTTTTTTCCATTCTGCCAAACTCTTAATTCACACATTAAATCAGTTTATATTTAAGATACTTATTGATACATTATGGTTTACACCCAACATACTTTGATTTGTATTTTTTGCCTTCATTTCTTTTGTATTCATTGGTTTTGCTTATTTTGTCTCTATTTCCTATGTCTTCTTTTCTTTCCAGTGGATCAGTTTAATATTTTCTCAGGATTTAAATTTAATTCATTATAGGAATATTGTTCATTCAGTTTTCTTAATGACCACTTCCACTATCCATGCAGAAACGTGACTTATGTAACATCCTAGCGCTGTCCAGAAGGCTTTCTAGTCCTCTGGCTCTTACTGTCTATTCTGCCATCTCTTCCACAGTGTTATCTGAGCCTTGGGTATAGGAGTTGTTGCATAGATGTTCTGTATGGCCATTCCAAGGTCATTTCGTCTCTGCACTTTGACCAGCTGTGATAATAGTCACTATCGATGCACAATGAAGTTTCTTAGGTGAGGAGTGAGAGAGGCGCTTTTCTATGGTTGCCTTCATTACGGTTTCTCTTGCTGTGAAAAGGTACCATAACAGTGGCAACTCTTAAAAGGAATACATTTAATTGGGGTTGGCTTGCAATTTCAGAGGATTAGTTTGTTATTGTCATGGTGAGAATCATGGTGTTGTGAAGGCAGCATTGTGCTTGAAAAGGAGCTGAAAGTTCTACATCTAGATTGGTAGACAGTGGGAAGAGAATGCCACACTGGTCCTGGCTTGAGCACCTGAGACCTCTAAGCCTGCCCCTACTGAGAACACAACAAGGCCATAGCTCCTAGTAGTGCCACTCTCTATGGGCCTATATGGGATGTTCTTATTCAAATCACAACAATGGATACAAAAATAAACACTTAGAAGGTGGTTGGATTCTGTATCAATTTGTTAAAAGAGGAAGGATCCATGGCCTCTCCATCAATAGATTTTTTTTTGGATAGTTTTATAGTATTAACTATAACTTCCTTACAACTGTCGTATCCTATCACATCGATGTTGATTATCCTCAAGATATTTGTGCCATTGAGCATATCTTTTTAAATAATTATCTGCATACATGATTGTCTGTGTCAGTTTATACACATGTATGCAGGTACTCACAGAGAAAAAATTAGGGAATCAGTTACTAAGAAACTTGAGCTTCAGGTGGCTATGAGCTCCCCAGGAATCTAAGAACCAAGCTCAGGTTTTCTTTAAGAGTGTCAAGTGTTCTTAACTGTTGAGCCATCTCTCCAGCCCCACTGCTGGGCAACCTACTGATGTGGTCATTATTGTTGTGCGCACACTTTCTACTGGTTAGGATTACTGATAATTTCTCTCCATTAGGAGCTTGCATATAACCTTCCAATAGTATGAGACCTTTCAGGAAGGAGTCTTCCAGATCAGTATTAGTTTCCTGTCTTCAAGTCTTGTCACTGAAGTGTGGTGCTGTCTTCAGAAATAGGATTTTACCCTCAAGTTCTGGCATGCAACCAAGACCAATGATAATAGCCAATATTGTTTAGAAGGGTCTCTGAGATCACAGGAAAGCAATTAGAATGGAGGTGTCTCTTGCCTGACACTGGGCTTTTTGTTTGATACACTACACCCTCTAGGGGGATCTAATTAATCATATATAGTTTAATATACATGTATAATTTAATAATATAGAGTTTAATATATGTTATATTTTTTAAATTAACCTTATAAAACAATGCCTTCCCCTATGGCTTTTTTAAAACACTTTTGTACTATGTACCCATCCCTCCTTTTCTAACTGACTTAACCCTCATCTTCCTTCTGTTAAGTCTTCCACACAGGTCTTTAACGGTTCTTTTCTACTTTCTTGGTTTCTACATTTACTTCAGTTTATTCACTGAAACTTAAATATTCAGAACTAGGAACAACATAGTAGAGAGAAGAACTGGAATTTTTTTCCTGGGTCTGGGCTACCTCATTCAGCATAATATTTTCTAGTTCTGTCCATTTACCTGAAAATTCCATCATTTCATTTCTATTTGTAGCTGAATAGGATTCCAATGTGTGTGTGTGTGTGTGTGTGTGTGTGTGTGTGTGTATCACATTTTCATTATTCATTTATCATTTGACCAGCATCCAGGCTAATTCCATTTTCTAACTATTGTGAATAGAGCAGCAGCCAACATGGAAGTAGCAGGATGCACAGTAGGTTGAGAGTATGTCCACGAGGGATGTCTACACTGATTTTCAGAGCAGTTGGACCGCTTTGCATTCCCATCAACAGTTAGTCAGTTTCCCCTTTATCCACATCAGCTGCACTTTTTGTCATTTGTATTCTGTTCTGCTTTATATAAGCGTGTGTGTGTGTGTGTGTGTGAGTTTAAATAATACATATGTGTGTGTGTGTGTGTGTGTGTGTGTTTCCTATCTGTATGCTTACCACATATATTCCTGGTGTTCATGAAAGTCAAAAAAGCATCATATTCCCTGGAACTGGGGTTATGGATAGTTCTGAACCATGATTTGGGTGCTAGAACCTGAATCTAGGTCCTCTGCAATATCAACAATTACTCTTAACCAATGAGTTGTCTCATCAGCCATTCTGACCATGGAAAGATGAAATCTCAAAGTAGCTTTGATTTACATTCGCCTTATTGCTAAGAACAATGAACATTTAAAAAATATTCCTTAACACCTTTCATATCTAAAATCCATGTTTATGATATTGTTTTTTGATATTATGTGTCATTGCCTTGTATATGATGAATAATAATTCTTTGCCTGATATATATATATATATATCAATGTGTGTGTATGTATATATGTACATATTTATATGGGTTTTATATATGAATACAGAGCTTTCAAGAGAAGAAAGGAGCTAAGGAGTACTTTTCAATATACTTAAAGATAGAAAAGAACATATATATATTTATATATACATATATACACACACATATGTACATTTATGGGGTGAGTATATGTGTTTGTGTGTGTGTGTGTGCATGTGTGTGTATGACAAAGATTCTTTCCTACTTGTGGGCTTGCTGTTCACTCAATTAATTGTTCCTTTTTCTGCATTGCACCTTTGTATTTTCATATCATCACATTTGTGAACTGTTGGTTTGAATTTCTGAACAAGGGAAGTTCATGTCAGAAAGAATTTCCTGTGCCTTTGCTGTGGGGTAGTTACTGCCCATGTTATCTTTGTATCATTTTAGAATTTCCGGCCTCACACCAAGGTCTTTGATCATTTGGATTTGAATATAGTTATATCAAATATGTCCTTTATATCCAATGAGCACCATAGCAAGTGGTGTTAAAAGTCGCTGTGTATAACGGAGCAATGTGCAGAGAATGAGAGACTTGTAGCACTCAGTCTCAAATCGGATGTTGACATCAAACCCCTCCACTGAGGACTCAGGGCTCTGTCTAAAAGAGCAGGCAGAAATATGTTCAAAGTCAGAGGTGGTGGATTGTTGTTATGAGCTGGGATTTTACAAAAAGAAAGGAAGGAAGGAAGGAAGGAAGGAAGGAAGGAAGGAAGGAAGGAGGGAAGGAAGGAGAGAAAAAACACATCTTTCTTAGCATGTTTTCATGTTTTCTTGCTTGTTTGTTGAAGTCCTTTGCATTTATTTACAATGTGCGTTAGTGTGAATGCTCAGATTCACCATCCTGAAGATTCACACGGCTTATGAAGTCTATGAGGTTAGGTCACATCTTTTCCCAAACTTGGCCAACATCACCCTTTCCTTCAGCATAAGTTCTCAGTCACACAGGGCTCTGTTCCGGAATGGGATGATGCAGCACGTAGCTTGTCACCATTCTCTCAGATATTGCTCACTGATTTCATTCATTTTCTTTATCATCAGTTAGCATAAATTATCTCAATTGACACCCTCTGTCACCATTTTCAGTAATCTCTACCTACTACTGACCCATTCAACATGTTTCTAATAATATATTGTACTTGTAATTCAACACTATTTGGCTATTTCTTGGATGTACTGACTCACACTAATCCCAATCAATATATAGGAAGAGTAATCTATAATGAAGGAATGACGGTTTTGACTCAGTTTTTCATGCTTGACCCCATAATAAGCTGTCCCTTCTGCTTCAAGCGTGTTATGCGTAGCATATCACAGCAAGAAGACACGGACAGCAAAGTCACCTGTGCCATGACCAGGACAAGAAATGAGAGAGAGCAGGGACTAGAATCCTGCAGTCCCCTGCAAAGGAGCACTTTCAGTGATCGAAAGACATCCAAGTAGGCTGCACATCTCAAAGCTCCCCCACAGCCTCCCATTAGTGCCACTGCGGGGACAAACTCTTTTACTACATGAGTCTTATGGGGACATTTATGATCCAAACTGGAGAAATGCTCTTTTATAACTATTTCTTGGCTGAGGTTTTCGGATGTGTTATTTGTTCCAAGAGAATACATGATGGTTTTAGGAAGCATTTCTGTTGTAAAAGCCTTAAAGTCCTAGCTGGGTAATTTTAACATGTGTCACTTTAGGTTGTCATCCGTTCAGTCTTTACTCCAGCACTCAAGACTAATCTAGGTTTTAGTGCAACTTGTGATTTTTCTTTATTGTTCCATATGTATTTTTCATATTAAATTATGATATGCAAGAGCCTATCAAGTCTTAGGTTTTCTTTATTTTTACTTTTTGGCAATATTTTACTTTTGAAGTATAACAAGAGACCTAGGAAATTATTTGCCCAATGTGACCTCCTAACACCACTTAGACAAACGAAAAGTACTCATGCTACCTCATTTTAAGAAAGTCTTTGGTTAGTTCCATCTTTGGTTTCATGAAATGTGAAAATGATAATATGTTTGTGCAATTTTATATTATTATTATTATTATTTTGTTTTTTGAGACAGGGTTTCTCTGTAGCTTTGGAGTCTGTCCTGGAACTAGCTCTCATAAACCAAGCTTGCCTCGAACTCACAGAGATCCACCTGTCTCTGCCTCCCAAGTGCTGGAATTAAAGGCATGTGCCACCACCGCCTGGTATGTTTGTGCATTTTAATGTAAATAAGATACATGATTTAATTTTAATAATGTTAGCTAATTCTTATAAACTCTTAAATCTAACCAGTTGTCTGAGCCAGCTTAGTAACTGTGAGCTGAGTGAGGCTGTGTTAGGAAAGTGACAATGGCCACCATGGTGACTCATCTCCATGCTCTTACCTCTTGGTCATATAAAGTTATTGAGACCAGGCTACTCTCTTTACCATGGTAATGTCCTGGATATTAAGGAAAGCATATAAAGCCTGTCACTTGAGACAAGTGCTGGTGTTTGATCTTCCTTTTCAGGGTTTAATAAAGACATGGCAGTATGGGTTGTCTGTCTTTTTAACTCTAGTGATACTTTTCAACACACATAATTATAGACTTTTCAATCTGAAAATGCTGATGTTCCTATAAAGTATAAAACTATCTCAGTGTCTTGGTGAAGTAAATAAATTCTGGAGCTCTTTCAGAAAAATGTAATTATGAAGTAGTTCATGCTAAATCCAATTCAATATTCATTTTCCCTCAAGGCTTTATGGGCCGTCTGTGGTTAGAGCAAGGAATTCATGATTCCTTAAATTCTGATAAGGAGCTGAGAAAATAAGTCAGTGGGTAAAGTGCCTGCTTCTCATGAAGGATGACTTGAGCTGAGATCCTCAACACTCACATTAAAATCCAGGCATGGCAGTACATATCAGTATCCCCATGGCTGGAGGATAGAGACAGACAGATCCCGAGGACTTCCTGGGCAGTCTGCTTAGCAAAACCATCTAGCTCCAGGTTTGGTGAGAGATGCTGTCTCAAACCATAAGGTGAAGAGCAATAGAGAAGAACTTCCCAAAATAAACTCTGGTCTCCACACGTGCCTCAGTGGGTAAACAGAAACCCCATTACACACACACACACACACACACACACACACACACACACACACACACACACTCACTCACACTCACTCACTGCTGTTCATCTCCAATATGAGAGCACATGTGTTCACTTGAACATTATAGAACATTATTCTTTCTCTATCCTTTTATATGATCATATCGAATCCATCAGAATAATCACCATGCGATTATTTAAAATCAACTGATGAGTACAAACACATCATTATGCTTAAGAGCATCCTTTTCTTTAACATTTAGTATAAATTGGTACAGATGTGTCTTCATACTGCCCTTCAACACACAGGTGGAAAAGATTATAAGCAGCATGCATTCTTATGCATTGCCCCAGATACTGTCCCAAGACCATTAAAGTTCCATTTGGAAAATCCTTTATAAACACCACTTGCAATTTTTAGAAACTTTGTTTAGAAATGTGAAGATGGAGTATTTTCTAATTCTATTTATAACACAAATGGAAAAGGGTATTAGCAAAATTAGGGGAAGGTGTTATGAAAAAGGGATATAGATAAATATTCATCATAAATGGAAGCATAAAAATAGCAATTCATGTTAGCATATTCACTATTTTTCTCATCATTGTGACAAAATATCTGAGAAAAGCAAGGAGGGAATTTACTTTGGTTCACTGTTTCAGTTTATCACAGCAGAGGAAAATGGCTTTGATTGTGGTGACAGAGTACAGAATGATAGCTTGTCTACATGGTAGTAGACTAAAAACAGAAAGCTCAGAGACAGACTCAGAGACAGTGTAATTTTCAGTGGCCTACTCCTAGGAACCTATTTCAATCAGGCCAATTCTTCTAGAGGCTCCTGAGCATTCAAAATAGTGCTACAAGCCAGAGACTGAACCTTAAAAACATAATCCTGTAGAGGACACTTCTAATGCAAGCCAAAACTATCCTAACTTCGAAGGGACTATTGAAATCTTATATTGTGAAATTCATAATCACAAAATGATAAAATCTTTCAACTATTCCAAAGTCTTTTCTGAGGTTCAAGAAAAAAAAAGTCTCAGCTGTAAGCCTTTGTAAAGTCAAAAAAGAAATTATATACTTCATACTTCAAATATACAATGGCACAGAGTTAGAATCCACCTACAAAGGTGGAACAGGAGGAAAACAAGGAAAAATCGAACTAAAACAATACTGGATCCCAATGGCAGATATTAAATTCCATGACACCACGAGAGACATCCAGACATGTAGTGGCATAATGTGAACCCCAACAGACTTTAGTAGCTGTGCTTCTATGATCTTGCCACTTACAGCTCATGTGAGATCACTCTGGAGCCACAAAGAGCTCCTGCAACTTCCTGTGACAGAAACTGCATATTTACTGTGTCCCCATATCAAGGATTTATATGGAAATTTAGGCTTCACCATTAAAACTTTATGTAAAGCCTATTCTGAGGTCCCTTTGCAGGGAATCCATCCCTGCAGAATTTATCTAACCTCTCAAAGATTATCTTGGAGTTTTACTGCAAATTTCTTTGACTCCATAACCCGAATTCAGCATGTCTGCAGATTCTGAACACATAAATGATATTAAATATTTGTGCCCACTCAAGATGCAGCTGGATGTCCCTGAAGCATAGCTACAGTAGTCTTTATATGCCTGGATTCTTAAACTTGGGAACATGTTTTCCCCTCAGTGTAGCATTTCTATTGAGATACCCTTTCAAATTTTTAAGAGACTTTCATTTTGTTTTCTAATGGGATTGCATTTTTATATCCCACATTCATTGAGGGCAGAGTCAGGTTCTTCAGGAACCATTCTTATTGGTCTATTGTCCAGTATAATTGCATAGTTCTCTTTAATGACTCTTTACCTTTAAACATTCTATTGCTTTATTATTGTTTGCTGTGCCTACACTTCTAACTACAATAATGCTTCTTTCTTCACCCATCTCTGTATTTGTCTTTTGGCTCTGCCTTTTGTCCTGTAGTAAGGATACCGCTTGTTTGTCCCCGGCCACTTAGCCTCGAAATAATCAGACAGAGACCATATTATTTAAATCACTGCTTGGCCCATTAGCTCTAGCTTCTTATTTGCAAACTCTTTCATATTAATTTAACCCATCTTCGTTAATCTGTGTATCATCACAAGGCTGTGGCTTACCAGCTAAAGTTCTGGCATCCATTTCCAGCAGGACTACATGACTTCTCTCTGACTCCTCCTCCTTTCTCCCAGCATTCCGTTTAGTTTTCCCTGCCTACCTCTGTTCCCCTATAGGTCTGCAATATGTGCAAAGCAGTTACTTTATTAACCAATGGTATTTACTGCATATAGAGGGGAACCCCACATCCATGTTCTATTTTTTATGGCATATCTGGCTAAAATAAGCAAGTAGTAAACTATATCTCAGCTTTAATATTGTCTTCTGTTGAAATTTTTTTCACCAAGTTAAGTAGCCCTTTAGTTTTGAGTTCATCTTCATTTCTTAAAAATGAAGAAATAAAGAACAAAAATACAACTATCCAATGCAAGCATATATAAACCCACATCATCAAGACAGTCTGGGAAATGTGAAGGAACAGAACATGCACCAATAGAACAGAAAACAGTCCAGAAATATGTTCACAACGCTATAATTTACTGATTTGTAAAAAAAGGGAGTATATAGCTAGAACCTTTTAAATATGGAAGCAGAAAATTATCCCAATATACTCAGAGCAAGTGACTAGACTTGACTCACATCATATCAACTTAAGATAAACCAGATAGCATAATGTAAGACAGATAAAAAGCTAAAGGAAAATAAAGCAGAAAGTCAATGTAATTTCAGAAAAGTTGTGAATTTTTACTCAGTTCTTAATGGGGAGGTTAACCAAATATGATTAGAAAAGAAAACAGTGAACCTCAAGCCCATCATCATTACAAATGAATAAACATGAAAATCAGATGAAAAACAAAAGGTCTAATCTGCTTTACTTTGTGAAAATTTGAGAAGACAGATGTGTCTGGTTTATGTCAAGTCAAAGATGAATCTTTGCATGGAAATATATTTCTTGTATTTCCTGGAAGTTTTTCTTGGAGGAATAAATATAAGAACAATTCTTACAATAAGTTTAGTATCTGCGAGTGCTAAAAAAATAAATATGTAAACTAGAGATAACTTGTTTAGTATTTTTGTCTATTAAAGAGAAATCATAATTTCTAAATACAGAGAACCCAAACAGACTTATGATGCAGGGGAATCTGAAGTGCCAGCATATTTCTATGTTTTCTCATAAGTATACAGATAGATACTGTAATAAAGACCTGTAGGTATGTTGCTGGATCACACACACACACACACACACACACACACACACACTCACACAGATGCATGCACGCACACACGCACTTATGCACGCATGCATTCTTTTACCCACTGGAAGGGCCTACAGAAATGACATGCATGTAACAGTGGCAGTGACCAACTAGGCTTTGACTTACAAGTAAATTAATAATGACAACAATATCAACAATAGTTTCAGTCCAGGATAGGAAAAATGTTATGTGGGCTTTAGCATCTTATATTTTAAATGGAATACTACAAAAAGCATGTAAGAACTTAGGATATTTTAAAATACCAAATTATAATGTCATACTAAATCTTGATAGTCAACATGACCGCACCTAATATCAACTAAGAAATAAGCTTTTGGATACACCTGAGAGGGTTTTCCTTGATTATAATATTTGGAGTAGGAACATCCACATTAAATATGGGTAGTATCTTCCAGTAGCAGCAGAGAAAAAAAAATGAGGTTTCAGGGGAAACCTTTGCTCTTATTTCATTACTATCATATCTCAGCTTGCTAGTAAGTTTATCTATCATGTCCCTCCTGCTGCTTTGCTTTCCTTGGTGACAGCAGAATTCAGTTCCATCAGGTTCCTAATATGAAGTGGTTCTCTAGGAATCTTCATCATCATGAAGATAATGAGCAACCAACCTCATGGACTGAGCAGATACCTGGTTCTCAGCTTCTTCATTGTGAGCAGAGCCATTGTTAGACAACTAAGCTATATCAAGTCAGCCACACTAATGAATCCCTTTTTATTGCGTATTTATTCTATCAGTTGTGTTCATGTATTTGGCCTAGCTAGTACAGAGTGTGTGACAGACAATTAGACAATGAAGCAAATACCTGGCATTCCACAAAACACAAATCTCTACACACAAATAAAGGTGGCAGAGGAGGCAAGTCTTTCTCGTGCAATATTTCTAAGATAAATATAAAAGGATAAGGGGAGAGAAAATTGTCATTAGAAGGCCATTGTAACAGGTGACATAGCAAGACCCTTAGATAAATGGCAGAAGTCATGTGCTAACATTGAGGAGGAAATTATTTTTAAGGCTCAAATAATCTCTACGAAAATATTTCTTAATTAAAAAGGGGAAAACAGTTACTGAGGTTTGGAAGCACAGAAGACATTAACTCAAGATTAAATAGACACCAACGTTGTGGCCTCTGCTTGAACACAGTTAAATGCAACTTATCTGGGAGGGAGAATGGTCGCCAAAGCACATCCTTAATCACATTTTAAGGAAAGATCAAACAAACACAAAGTGTCAGCAGTCTCCAAACCCGTGATCAGCACAACAGTACCAAAACTTACCATGGTCAAGAAAGAGCAAACGTCTGTCGATCACAAACTAAAGGAGACCATGGTTTCTTTCCCTTTGTGCTTTACACTGAGGATGGGATATCTCACTTCCTTGCTCTGGTTGTCAGGCCTAATGCTTGCTGCCATACTTCCCTGGCAAGGTGGACTCTGCAATCACATACCAAAATCAACTCTTACTTCGGTAAGTTGCCTTGGTGGTAGTGTTTTCATAGCAACAGAAAGGTCACAAATACAAGTGCTGGTTTGTGGAACCAAGGGGAAATGGGATTCACGTTCTGATCAGACCACATCTGGTGTGGCATCACCATCCTTGACTTCAAGCTTTACTAGAGAGCTATAGTAATGAAAACAGATTGATAATGGCATAAAAACAGACAAGTGGACCAATGGAATCAAAGCAAAGACAGTGACATACATCCACACACTTATGAACACCTGACTTTTGATAAAGAAGCCAAATTTATACAATGGAAAAAAGAAATCATTCTTATCAAATGTTGCTGGCATAACTGGATGTTGACATGTAGTAGAATGTAAATAGCTCCATATCTATCACCCTGTACAAAATGGAACTCCAAGTGGCTCAATGACTTCAACATAAATCTGGTTACACTGAACCTAACAGAAGAAAAAGTGGGCAGTAACCTTGAATGTACTGGCAGAGGACACTACTACCTGAACCAGTAACACAGACACTGAGAAAGAACAATTAATAAATGGAACCTCCTGAAACTGAAACATTTCTGTAAGGCAAAGGACACTGTCAATAAGACAAACAGCAGCCTCCAGAGTGGGGAAAGATTCTCACCAACCCCACATCTGACAGAGGCTTGATCTTCAAAATATATAAACAACTCAAGAAGCTAAGCATCAAAATATCAAATAATCCAGTTAAAAACTGGGATGTAGATCTAAACAAAAAATTCTCAACAGAATAATCTCAAATGGCCACAAGACATTTAAAGAACTTCTTAGGCATCCTTAGTCATAAGGCAAATACAAATCAAAGCAACTCTGAGATTCCATCTTATACCTGTCCTTATGATTAAGATCAAAAACACTGAAAACAGCTAATGTTAGAGGGGATGAACACTCCTCCACTGCTGGTGAGAGTGGAGACTTGGACAGCTCTTTGGAAATCAGTATGGTAGTAACTTAGAAAGTTGGAAATCAATCTATATCAAGACTCAACTATATGAATTTTGGGCATATTCCCAAAAAATGTGTAATCATACCATAAGGACACTTGTTTAATAATGTTCATAGCAGCATTATTCATAATAGCCAGAACCTGGAAATAACCTAGATGCCCCTCCACTGAAGAATGGATAAGGAAAATGTGGTACTTTACAGAATGGAGTACTACTCAGTTAAAAAAAAAAAAAAAAAAAAAAAAAAAAAAAAAAAAAAAAAAAAAAAGATGACCTCATGAAATTTGCAGGTAAATGGATGGAACTAGAAAAAAAAATATTCTGAGGTAACTCAGAACCAATAAGACAAAGATGGTATGTATTCACTTATTGGGGATAATTAGGAGTAAAATATAAAATAACCAACCTATAATCCACAGCTTCAGATAGTCTAGATAACAAAAAGAACCCAAATAGGGATGTGTGGATTTCCCTGAGAAAAGGAAGTAGAAAAGATCTCCTGGAAAAACAGGGAACAAGGACTGGGGGATGGTGGGATAGGAACTAGAGGAAGTTGGTTGGGTGGGTTGGGTGGGTTGGGTGGTCTAGGTGCAGGTGAGGGAGTTAGCGGCAGCATAGGCGGGGGAGTAAGAAAAGAGATGTGGGGCATTTCAGTGTTAGGGAGAAATCTGATATTAGAGAAAACCCCAAGAACCCATAAGGATGACCCCAACTAAGACTCCTAGAAATAGTAGAGAGGGCGCCTGAACTGACCATCTCCTCTAGCAGATTGGTGACTTCCCTAATTGCCATCAAAGACAGTCTACCCAGTAACTGATGGAAATAGAGGCCAAGGTCCACAGACAAGCACTGTATTGAGCCCTGAGAGTCTTGTGGAAGAAAAGGAGAAGGGATTGTACGAGCAGGGGTCGGGAAGGGGGTAGCCACAGTGTTGGGACTAATGAGTCCTGGCCTTCAGCTGCTCTTCCCTCCTAGAACCTTCTAATTGAAGATACTAGAAGCTGTGCCTAGTTTAGAGGATCAGAGGATAGGATTTTCACCTGTTGGCCATTGACTGCAGTGTATTTGAGCCTACATGGTGTTAATAAAGAGGGGCTTTTTGGTATCAGTGTTGGAAAGTCTCTGTGTCGGTCTGTCTCTGTGTGTGTATTCTCAACCTCCAGCTCCTTGCCCGAAGCTCATGAACTGGGGTCTAGGGCATAGAGCTCAGACCGGGGCCACGGTGCACAGCACCATAGAGACAGCTTGTTGAAGCTCATGGACACTGGAACAGCAATTAGGGAGACTGCATGGGACCAACCTAGGCTCTCTGCATGTGTATGACAATCTTATAGGTTGGTCTCTTACTCTTCTAACAGTGAGAGAAGGACTTCTCCTTGGCGCTTAGTTGGCCTTTGCTAACATGTTCCCCATGCTGTATTACCTCAGTATAAGGAGAGGAGCTGTGTCCTGCCCCAACTTGAAGTGCCATGCTCTGTGCAAGACCATGGGAGGTCTGCCCCTTCCTGAATAGAGATGGAGGAAAAAATGCTGGGGAGGGGGTAGATGGAAAGGGGACAGGATGGGAAGAAAGGAGGAAGGAGAAACTGGTTGGTATGTAAAATATGTTTTACAAAGCTATTTAAATAATTTAAAAAGACCACCTCCCGTGGTAGAAACTCAAATAAAGTCACAGTTTACTTGTACTTTGGGACTGTTGTTAGGCCATTGATAAATTGAATGAGACATATATGAAAAGCCCCACTCATTTCTTAACTCTTCCATAAACCTAAATTTAAAGTGAGTTTCAAAAGTTACCTCATATGTGCCCCATGATACTCTTCTACATCTTCTGGACACCATATTCCTTGACCATAAAGTGGTACAGCATTTTCCTGGACCTTCAAACATATTTTTGAAGTACCTGTCATTAGTGAAGGAAAATGATAATATTAAATATCTCAATTATTCTTTAATCTCAAAACAACATTGGATGAAAAATTCTCTAAAGAAAGTTTAAGTAAAGTATTAGTCTTTTATGTAGGCTGTTGAGTCTTCACTCTTTATGATTAAATTAATCCAGTAGAAAACAATGTCAAGCCTGGGAGGAAATTTTGAATTATCCTTTATTCTCTCTGCTCACTTCTCACACTCCACAGGAGCACATGGGAGGAGAGTTAAACAGAAATTTAGTTCACATTCGAGGGAATGGAACTACTGAGCCTTGCAGCTACTGTTGACGGAGGAAACCTCCCTTCCTCAGCACCGAGTCTAGACCCTTTTTGATCATCCTCTATTTACCACTCAAGCAATAAATTTTGCATGCTATTTTAAGGGCATCAGGTAATTTGCTTTTTCTGAAAATAATAATATTTGTAATTAATGTTGAATTTTGTCATTGAAGAACAAGAGAAATGTTCCATGACGTTCCCTTGAGTGGTTCTCTGGTGGTTTTGAGCGTCAGAGAATTCATTGTGTGAAAGCTCAGTCAGAACAGATGAAGTGCTGCTCAGCGTAAGTAATTACCTTCCAGAGCTCTACACCCTTAGCAGTGGACACAAAACCAGGCCTTGGTACTAGAGTATGAATTACCCCTGTCTGTTTCATCCATTTAAGGGATAATAGCCAAGCTGAGGGCTAATTGTGAGGAAGGGCCAGAGAAATCAGGTCAGAGAGAAACACTAGCCTGAAAGAACCAAACTTCCAGAAAATTTGAAGCTTGGGTCTTTTGTCAAGGTTGGAGATTAAAACAAGAGGTGAGGACTGGACGAGGAAAGAAAGAATTAAAGAAACAGCTGCTTCCATCTCTTCACCGCTGGCGGCTCAGGGTCCGTGGGGCTTGAGGAGTTCTGTACTCGATAGGGCTTAACAAAGCAAAACAATCACCACGGATCTATTTTCCTTGAAACATTTTCAGTACAAAAAACTTCAGGACCCACTTATCTCAAATACTGAACTAGAGGCCTTTCAGCCTTTGCAGTTACCAAGAGGCCTCAGTTATACAGAAGTGAGGGCTGGAAAGTCCTGGCTACGAGACCTGTTGGGCCACCTTCACCTGAAAAACAATAGTTACAACAGATGTTTCTTTCAGAGGCCCTGAGTTTGATCTTCTAAACCATGCTTACTACCAGGGTCTTGGAAAAGGGTCAGTCAATGTATAATTTAAGGAGAAAATATGGAAACAGGAAAATCCCATGGTACTCTAAAACAACTGCTCAAATTCCAATGATCTAAATGTTGGTTTGGTTACAGCAAATAACTTTTACTCTGAACGTCTAATTTCCAAAGATGCTTCAGTTTTCAGATGAGGGCAGGGAGCCGTTTGCAATAAAACAACATTCTTCTTTCTGCAGACAATTTAGAACAGAAGCCCTTAGACATTAGGGTCCAGATGTGTACCACACATAGGATACAAATAATACAGCAAGGCATGTTTTCCTTTATGCCATCTACTAAATATTTCAGAACAAGCCTTTGGAAACTTAGCATATTACTTCACCCAGCTGACTTCCAGAGTTTGTTAAAACTTGCAAGTAATTTTCCTTGTTTTCCCATTTTCCACATTGTGAGACTCAGCAGTTTCTTACAGTGATTGTCTCCAGGCTTACCAACTACTGTTGCACCAACCACGTCCCACATTCTCATACTTCCCCAAAAGAAACAGCAAACTTCCCCAACATTTTCAAAATCCCAGACTACTAACTGGGGGAGCTCAGTGCTACTTCCCCATTTTTAGGAATGTTTACTTAGTAGTCTTTTTTCTCCCTGTGACTGTTATCACTGTGAAGATTAAAACTTTCTTCTTGCTCTTTGCATTAAAAAAACCTTTCTTTTGATTGAACCATATTTACATCAAGTTTTACATTAAAAAGTAAATGGATAGAATTAGACATAAAAGTCAACCTGAGTTAGGTGACCAGACTCAAAAAGACAAATATGGTAAATATGGTATATATTCACTTATGAGTGGATATTAGCTGCTAAGTAAATAATAACAAAGCTACATAGACCTAACAAAACCTAGAACCAGTGAAGTTAGGTAAAGAGGTGTGTGTGGTGGGGAGACACATGGCTCTCTATAGGAAGGAGAAGTGGGATAGAGTTAATAGGTAGGAATGGAGATGAGAGTGGGAGGGATCAGGTGGAGGGTGAACTAGAATAAATGGGAGAGAATTCAGGAGCAGTGGAAACTTCCTAGAATCTATAATGCTCATCCTAATGAGGACTCCTAGTAATTGGGATACAGAGTCTCAACAGGACATCTCTTGTAACCAGGCAAGGCTTGCAGTGGAGGGACTGGGTTGCATTAATCGAGTTGTTTACTAAGTAGTTCCCTTGGAAATCTCCTAACAACCCAGGCTGATGCTAAGACAAAAAAGTTGTTCTTAGCAAACTAACAATGAGGCCCATTGCCAAGAACAACATCCATACAACTCATTGAACATAGAGAAGACAAGCTGGCGCCTGCATGAAGCCTTCAACCCTACATTCTTTTCTCTTTGGTGTGGGAAGCTAATCTGCAGGTTACCAAAAGACAAACATGGACACCAACTGTCTTAGGATTTCGATTGTTATAAAGAGACACCATGTCCTTGTCAGATCTTATAAAGAAAAACATTTAATTGAGGTGGCATCTTACAGTTCAGAGGTTCAGTCTGCTATAATCATGGTGGGGAGCATGGTGGTGTGCAGGCAGACATGGTGCTGCCTCTATCTATCTTGATAAGAAAGCAACAGGAAAGTGGACTGTGACACTGGGTGGCATCATGAGCATAGGAGACCTCAAAGCCCTCCCACACAGTGGCACACTTCTCTAATAATGCCACACCTGCTCCAACGAAGCCACATCTACTAATAGTGCAACCCCTTATGTGATGATGAGGGCCAATTATATTCAAATTATCTTACTCCAATCCCTGACCCCATAACTTATAACAATATTATAAAGCAAAACACATTTAATCCAACTTCAAAAATCCCCATAGTATATTACAGTCTCAACAATGGTTAAAAGTCCAATTCAAAGTTTCTTCTGAGATTCATGCTATGTCTGAAGTGCAATTCTCTGTAAAATCAGAATTATAAAAACAGATCACACACTTCCACATATAATGGCACAGGATATATATTACCATTACAAAACATAGGGAAGGGAGCATAGTGAGGAAATACTAGACCAAAGAAAGACCAAAAGCCAGCTGGGCAAACTCCAAACTCTGTATCTCCATGTCTGATGTCAAAATGATCTTCAGATCTCCAGTTCCATTCAGCTTGTTGACTGAAACACATTTCTTTCTCTTTGGTTAGTTCTGTTCCCTGTTACCAGCTCTCCTCTGCAGGTATCCCAGGACTCTCTAGTACCTTGGGATCTCCAAGGTGATCTGGGCTTCAACTTCACAGCTTTAAGAAATGGCCTCTCTAGGCCTCCATTCAGGGACACCCTTGTTCTATGCATGGCCTGGGCTGCTTTCATTTGTCTCCAGGGCAGATGCCATAGCACCCAACCACATGGATGATGGTGCCAAATTCTACTGCCTGCTGGAACTGGTACATGGCCCCCTTGCTCAATGACATCTTCGTTTGCTTTCTGTCCTTCACCATCTAAACTTGGACGTCCTGAAACTGGATCTCTAGACCAGAATAGCTTCAAACTCAGAGATTTGTCAGCCTCTGCCTTCCAAGTGTTGGAATTAAAGGCATGCACCACCACATCCAGCTCTAAGTTTACCTTTTGTTTCCTTTCACAAGTTGGAAAGTTAGCTGGGTGTGATCTTGTCCTGAGGTCTCCACTCAATTTATTCCTTTTCTAAATCCATGAATCTCCTTAAACACAGGATTTATCTCTATTCCACTTCCAGGTGCCCTTTTCTCAAGGTGAACTTTTTGTATTTTTATTTGCTCAGCTCACTCCTTTTCATTATATATCTTAATTAGAGCTACCACTAATAATCAGATGTCAGAGTCTATACTAGGCTCCTTTGAGATTTCCTCTACCAACAGAATTAGTCCCAAACTCTTCACTTTAGATTCAGGAAGACTCTTCAGACAATGGCAAAAAAACAGTCACATTCTTCACCACAATATCACACAAATGAGAGGCAACATACTACAATTCTTTACCTCTGGGACCTCTTCAGCCAGGCCCCAACACTTCAAATAACTTAGCACCACTGTCTTCCATGCTCCTATTGGTAGGGACCATTAAGCAGTGTTTAAAGCATTCCACTGTTGTCTTAACTCAAAGTACCAAAATCCTTCAAACAAAAACATTGTCAGGTCTAGCACAGCAAAAACCCCATCCCTGGTGCCAATTTCTGTTTTAGAACTTCTCTTACTGTAAAGAGACACCATAGCTATAGCAACTTTCATAAAGAAAAACATTTAATTGAGGTGCTGGCTTACAGTTCAGAGGTTTGGTCTATTATGGTGGGAAACACAGTGGCATGTGAACAGATGTGGTGCTGGCTACATCTTGATCAGAAGGCAACAGGAAAGTAGACTGTGACACTGAACAATATCTTGATCATAGACCTCAAAGCCCACCAGTGACACACTTCCTCCAACATGGCCATTCCCCCCAATAGTGCAACTCCTATGAGTTTATGGGGACCAATTACATTTACACAAACCCAGTCTCAAAACCTTTAACCTATAATCTTTCCTGCTTTCAGGGCAATGGTGGCATAGAACTTGTGGGAGTAGCCAACCAATGTTTGATTTGATTTAAGTCTCACTGCATGAGAAGAAACCCATTGCTGGCACTACTTGTGTAATCAAGAACCAAAGGCGAAATAGTTGAGAGACCTAAGGTATCTAGGTTTACTCAGAGACCTAGGGTAAACATGACTGGTCTAAAAAAAAATCAGTTAAATAACTTAAATGGTGCCTAAAGATAGTCTGCTATGCTCATATATCAGTGCCTTATCCAGTCATCAATAAAGAAGCTTCTTCCAGCAGTAAATGGAAACAGATGTAGAGACCCACATCCAGACATTATGCACATAAAGAGAGTCTAACTTGGAGTTCTCTATCAAAGCCTTCCACTCAGAACTCTAGAAATTCTGTGGACAAGGAGTTGGAAAGATTGTTAAGATGGGGAACACCAGGAGAACAAGGTTTTCTAAATCAACCAAGCAAGGTGCATATATGCTCACAGAGACTGAAGCAGCAAACTCGGGGCCTTTATGGGTTTTTAATGGGCCCTCTGTGTATTTTATGTGGCTTCTGACTATGAGAACAAGTGGGTCTCTGACTCTTTAGCCTATTCTTAAGACCCTTTTCCTCTTGTTGGCTCACCATGTCCAACTTTGATATGATAGTTCATAGTATATAATCTTATTTTATTTTGTCATGTTTGTTTGTTACCTGTTAGAAGCCTGTACTTTTCTAATGAGAGACAGAAATGGGGTGAATCTGGAGGGGAGGAAAGGCGAGGTGAGGAGGAACTAAAAGGAGTGGGGAGATGAACCATAATCAGGATGTATTGTATGAGAAAAGAATCTATTTTCAATAAAATATTAAAAAGATAAAATAATTTTGCCTCAAAAGAATTGAGTTGTAGTTTTCTATTATAAGTACTGATATCAAAATAAATTCACACCTTCATTTGCTCCTTCTCTGGGAGACCACCATCATAATGAGTTGTAGTCTTCTATTATTAGTACTGATATCTAAATAAGTTCACAGATTCATTTCCTGCTTCTTTGGGAAACCACCATCATATAAAATTCAAGCTGGCAAATATCATATCTTGGGGCTGAAGGGTGTATGGATATGTGTGCCCATGGTTTAGTATGATTCGTCTCATTAAGGAATACATATGGAATCAATATGACTTGTCATGAAAAGCAAAGATATATATATATATATATATATATATATATATATATATATATATATATATATGAACTTTATGGTCATTGTTTAGAAGAAAATCAAGCCATGAAATAAAATCATACCTATCTTCTTATTGACCATTCACAACCACTGGACACATGCCTTATAAATGAAGAAACCACATGAGTTTACTTAAGAGAATCTAGAGTCAAATCAAGCTGCATGCTCACAAAGAAGCACAATCCTCCCTGGCGGCAGCAGAAACCATGTGAAATACAGTGGGCGTCTTTGCCCTTCTGAGCCGAGAGACAGGACAACTTCGGCTTTACTTTCACGGGTCCGTTCCTCAAATCCACTGTTACGTGTGTGAGCTATTTTCATTCCAACTCCTTAAAAGAATTCTTGCTCCTCTTGAGTGACTCTCAAAACACCGTCCACTGCACTGTGAAGCTGGGCAAAGTGGTCACTCTGTAGTCATCTGGCTTTTACTAACTGAAATGAGATCCCAGGAGAAAAATCCCTCATACTCAAGAACAGTTTCCTTCTTGAACTTAACTTACTATGAGATGATCAAAATAAATGCAATTGTGAAAAAATAAAAGGTTCTAAGAAGCAAGGTATTCTCTATGAAATAGACTCCTCTAAGAATGATGGATTTTCAGAGATTTGCCCATCTAGGGCACTTGTGTGAAAAATGGTGCTATGTTAAAAGATGCAAAACGTTGTTAGCTAAATTTGTCATTCTATGCTGTTGCTGTGTATGTGCCATCTGGCTTTTTCCCCTTTGTTTGCTACTTTGAATTAAATTGGAAGAAGTGTGTTTTAAACGTGGCCAAGTTTGTCAGACTGCATCCACTTGTATTGTTTCTGTTTTTACAGAGTTTTTTTTTCCTTATTTAATGGTGAGCAGATATAACTAATTTTGAATAAAGAATAAAGGATTTAGTCACCTTTAATGTTTGATCTAAAAAAAAAACCCTTTTTATATGGTGCATAAAGATTACATTTAATAAGTTTTCCCTTAGGTGTCAATTATTTTAAGTCCGGATTTCACTTATTTCTATAAGAATGCAGTGGTTATTTAGACCACGAATACCTTTCTACAGATCAAAGGCCTTTAGAAGCCTGATGTATGAAGTGGAAGTCCTTTTACAATGGTTTTTGAGAAGATCTTTGCAAATCAAAGGCAGCAGAGCCCACTACTGGCATAATTGTTGAGGCTTTTCTCCAGTCAAGTAATTGGACGTTGCTTGGAGCTAAACTTCTTACACGATAAAAGCAAAGTCTCAGAATATAAATAATATAAATTTTAGATAGCTTTCTAAATGTAGAATTTCAATGCAATAGAGTGTTGCGGTCAGATTCAAGGTCAACACTTGGATCCTCTGGCACACAATGGCATATTGAAGTCACACTTTTGAAAATCTGTCTTCCCCCAGTAAGCTTGCCACGAAAGGAAAGGCCCACGAAAGGGAGCACTAAACAATGGTTCGGGAAAGACAAGGGTGTCTCTTAACTATTTTACCAATAGCGATCAGCAAAAGTTTAATGAGTAGCAATAATTGCTTGCTATCCTTCCATGGGGAAAAGTGGCAGAGGGACAGGCTTTACATGTAATGTCTTGAAGACAAGTGCATTAGCTTTTAGTGGTCAATGTAAAAGTTACCATAAGCTGGGTGCTTAAAGCAGCATGAATTTACCTACTTGTAGCCCCAGAGGCTCCAAGTTTAAATTTCTGCTGATGCTCTGAGATCAAGGTATTAGTAGGACTATGCTCCCATCTGAGGCCTTGTGGGAGACTCTGTCCTTTGCTGCATTCACTTTTTGCCGGGTTCTTTACAGTCCCATACACTCTCTACTTCTGTGGCCTCCTTGCCTTCTTCTGCCATTCTCTGCCTATAAAATTCTTTCAACCACTGTCATATGGGGTTATAGGTAACAGCTTCATAAGCCATAATACCTTCTCCATTTTAAAGTCACAATCATATCATATCTGAACAAAAACCTGTGTTGCCTACAAGGTGACACTCACAGATTTCAAAGGACCGCATGAAAAACAAAACACTTGAAATTCATAATTAGGAGTTGGTATTTAGGGTTTGAAAGCCATCCATCATAATCAATAATTACCAGAAGGTTATACATAGATATTAATAAAACCAACTACCAATAATTTGAGGGGTGATACTCTCTTATTCCAGTGTTCTTATAGTAGGAAAAGTGAAGAAAATAAACTCAAAAGAAAAAATAATGGACAAGAAAACATTAAAAACAAGGTTTGTAAAATAAATGAATAAAAAATAGCACACACAGGATTTCAGTATAGTAAAATTTTCCAAATGGTGCAAATTCAGACTTATAACTATTGATGACTAAATTTCACATGCCTCAAACTTACAATACAATACAGAACATTTTTAAATATTGCTCATATTTTATGACATGACTATCACTTGTATTTCTGTAAACAAAAATGAATAGATATAATATGTCTAAATAAATAAAAGTAGAGTTGCAATTATGAAGAAGAAATTATCAAAATAATGTTTAAAACCTTTTAAAAGAATGAAATTTTGAAATAAAACAGTTACAAACTTAATTTTGGGGGCGTGAATAGGTTTATAACTAGGGTAAGTAGACCACAGTGGTTAGCACTGCACCAAAGACACTGTATCTCTGACACTTCCTGAATATCTTTGGACATTTCTCACTAGCTAATTTAGTCTTTATCAGCTATTAGGTATGCGTATTATGTGTTTGCTTAAATTGAAAACTCTAGTCAGCAGAAAAGATTGTAACTGCACCAGTGTATCTGCAGAGGTCCCTTGCTCTCCACCACGAAACCGCACTGACTGAATCTGAACAAATCAATCATCTGAAGAAACAAGAGACCAGAAATATAGCAATGTGGAGCACAAGACAGGGCCCAGCTACTCACACACACCTTCCTGCCCTTTCATAAGGAAAACTACAGAAAGTGCAGGGGAAACAAAACAAAACAGTAACACTGGACGTGAGCTCTGACCATGAAGTAAGAAAAACAAGTCAGGTAGGTGAACTGTCATATAACTCATACAACAAGCATTAAGAGCATCAGTCAATAAAAGTAGTGTCTACTTCATGGTGCAAAGAAACAAAAAGGGAGGAAATATTTATTAAAAATCCTTCACATAATAAAAATCTCTGGCATAAATAAGACAAAATGCTTAGGGTTTTCTACTAACTTAATTATGTAATATTTCTTAGACTAGGCCTCTAATTAAGTATATAATAAAACATACATGTATACTATATAAAATATGTAAATAAGTATATAATAAAACATATATGTATACTATATAAAATATATAAATTAATATATATATATATATATATATAATTCAAAAAAAGACATATGCCTAGATTTATAAAAGAATTACCAAAGGAAGAGAAGCAAGAGACATAGGGCAAGGGAGAGGGAGAAAGATGGGGTAGAAGGAAAATAAGAGGGAGGAAAGGAGAGAAGATGGATCAGGATGAGGAGAAGGGGGAGGAAAAAAGAATGAAGAAGGGGATAGCGAGGAGGAGGGAGGAGAAGGAGAGAAAGAAAATGAGAAGGGTAGAAGTGGAGGGAGGGGGAGAAAGAGGGAGGATGTGGTTGAATAAGAGGAAGGACAAGGAAAGTGAGAGGAGGAGGAGCAGGGAGGAGCGAGAGGAAGATGAGAGCATAAACAGACAGAGATAGAAAGAGAGTGTGGGGGCCAGAAGGGGGAAAAGAATGAGAGGAAAAGGAGGGCGGAGGAGGGGATCAGCAGCTGCAGCAGTGGAAAAAAACTAAACACCACGATCAATGAATTAAATCAAGAAAATGTTCTTAAACTAAAAACTGGTAAGCCACCACCCTAATCCACAGTCAGGAAACAATTGCATCTTACAAAAATGTATTCCATATTTTACAAAAATAAAGTACATTGATGCAACAGAAAGTTAGAATTAAGTCTTGTGGGTAATAAATCCAAATCCCTACCTAGATTTCTAATCTGGGTTATATAAACTGGATGAAAAGTTATAACTTACCTAAAACTTAGAAGAACATTCCTTTTCCCTCTAAGCGAGAAGAGAAAAAGTACAGGCTATCTTGAGGGTACTTCCTACCTTAAAGGTTTCCTTAGCAGGACATAATCAATGCCAAGGTTGCTTCAGGAAGTTCGTCTCTACCTCAGGAAAGTAAATTCCTAGTCATTTGCATTAATTTCCATGAACAAAGAAAAGCAAATGAGAAAGAAGCTGGTGACAACAGCTCTTGGGTCTCATCTAGCATCTACCTACCTGTCTTATGGGGGGACATCTGATAAAATAGTCAACACAGCATGGCGATCATGGGTGAAGATGCTGGGAGAGACATAAAAAGTATATCCTGTGCACTAATGACAGAAAACCCCAAAATCTGAGTGAAGAATTGAATACAGAACCCACAATACCAAAGAACAACCAATTTGTTGAACAACAAGATACTTCACTGAGAAACAGAGCAATCAACTGGGCAAAGTAAAGAGCAAATTTTAACAGAGCTATAAACCCAACTTGGCACATGTAAAGGAATCTAAAAAAGACTATCGGACTTCTTAATAAATTTCAAAACTTAGAGAGATGAAATATACAATGTGCAAAAAGAAAGCAGCCTCTGTTTTGACTACTATAGATAGATACATTTTTTTTCTGAAATAAAATTCTTTGTCTTTCCTATACAAACAAAAGGTTAATTAAGTCGATCACTGCTAGGCTTGCAACCAGGCCCTCTAAGAAATGGTTGAAGCAATACTCCAGATTGAAGTGAAAATTCTCTAAAAAGTTATACAAGCATACCTAAAGCATTGATTTCCCTGGCATTGCAAATATGTATTTCTACAAGTTAGCATTGCTGGGTAGTAAGAATTTAGTTTCAATTTTAATATAAATATTAAACACTAACGGCTTTTGATGCAGGATTAGCTCCTATATTCTCTACCTTGTGCCCTCTCACATTTGCTTCGAACCTGGAACTCAACTACCTCAACTGCAGCCACTGGGTCTCATTCTAGAAATTTTGAATTTTGAAGAACTTTCTGCTGTTTCCCAACATTCCAATCAAACTGTTGCTTTTGAAGCCCTTTTAGTCGTATGGTAGTAAATGAGCCCAGAAGATCAATAAACTTCTAGCTGGAGGACATGGATTCTCCGTCTCTGTGTCCGTAGAGCACCCTTAAATGATGTTATGAGAGATGTCTACACCCCTCACTGTGAAGATGATAGGGACAAAACTTCAAGCATCCTAGTTTCAACTAAATGATTCTTCTCCTTTGAATTTCCTCCCAAAAAAATCCAGCCTTCACTGTCTGTTGTTCGTTCTCTCACAGAGGTCTGTTAATGCCATTTGTCATCTTATTTCCTGGGGGAACACATCACCAAAGGCTATACACCCTAGATAGGGTACTGGTGACAGAATGAAGTAACAGTACCAGAATCTTTAGTAAACCAATGAGTTTACTGGGGTCACCTACAGGCAAATGGGTGAGAGATCACTTATAAGCGCACAGATGACTCAAAGGCAGCAACATCTCTGCCAAGCCATCCACTATGGGCAATGACTCACAAAAGCGGTAATCCTGGATCTCACTGAATGTCATGCAGGCTGCTTGCCAGATCAGAGACTCTCTTTGATGTGGCTCAGCTGATATGAGTGTATCTTCTAGGCAGCTTGACTTACCTGCTCCTCTTCCGTGCATCTCAGCTGGCCTACAACTACTTAGTAGCCCTCACTGCTCATACACCCTTGGGGATGGAGGGGCCATGCATATAGGGCAAATTTTATGAACTTCCTCTGAATTTTTTACTTCCTGAGACGTTATGAGCTTCCTTTAGAGTTTCCTGAGCCTTAATGAGCCTCTTTTAGAACTTATGGGATCTTAAATAATTCCAGAGAAAATCACTACATATAACACTATACCAATTCATATTGGGTAAAGAACCAGTCAGTGAGTATAAAACAGAAAAAAAAAAAGAAGCATACCTTTCTTTTCTCCATGTTTGAGGTGGGTGTGTAGAATTTCCTTAGCTGTTATTTTGACAATGGAGAGGTACTTATTACTTGTTGTGTTTGGCTTGGGGGCTACAATAGGGAAATGCCTATTGATAATATGTTATTTTCACTTTCTTGCTGGGCAGAAGCAGAATGTGGAAAAATAAAAATCAGAGGCATGAAGGGGCTGATGGCAGAAGAGTCATAAATATACATGATGTCTTAGATAATGATTGGGTTTCAAGATAGGAACACTGTGATCTCTGTGAGGGGCATATCAGACATGAAATAGAGACGCTAGAGCCCAAACCTACTAGATCTATGAGGTATGCAGGAAGGAACAGGGCATGAAACATACTGATTTATTTTCTGTATCTCAAATTTCATTTCATTTTTAAATTTTTAAATTAAATTTAATTGATAAATGAAATCACAAATGGGCATATTGGTGATATCCCATGTTTAATCCGTGTATGAATAACGTAATGTTTATGTCAAGTTGGACTTACCTCTGTCCTTTACTATTTTTTGTTCATTTATGTTGAGAACTTTCAAGAGTCTTTCTTGTAGCTTTGTGAAGTATACAGTATACTAAGGTACTCTTAGGCCACCCTACTGTATAACAGCCATAAGAACTTCCTACTTAGCCAATCGACTGGACTAGGATTTTCTTATCTCATAATCAATGAACATGGCTATGCTTTGCCCATCTCATTCTCTCCTTCATCACTGCTCAGCCTCTAATCACTCTCATCTTATTCTCCAGTTAGAAAATAAAACAGCACGCTTGAAAAATAGGAGAGAAAGATAAGACCCATAATGTGATTATGTATGACACGTAATTTACTAAGTTTCTAGCACCGTGGCTAAGGAAAGTGCGTGCTTTATAATATCACGAGGAGGTAGGAAAACAAATTGACCGCTGATTCATCAAGAGCCGTTAGACAGGTGGATAGGAACATGATCTAGGAAAAAGTTATGCTTATTTAAAAACTTAAGAGCTATGTAAACATGTTGTAGATTTTAAGCTACCAACAATTTTATAAGGCTGGATAAGGATATGTGTTTGAAGGATGTTAAATAATATTCCTCTTTCTAGGTCACCTATAAACAAGGAAAGACATAATATCTTTCATATCCCCAAGTAGATCATTAATACGTAGTATCATGAATTTTAAATCCCTCTCATGACCTCAGAAGAAAGAGAAGGGACAGCAGTAACAAGAGTTTCTAGACACAAATCCATACTGTGTTCCAACATCCTCAAAGTCATGGTGTTTCAATAAGACTAGAGCTAACCCATGGACACATTCTGCTAGTCACAGAGTACAGCAGACTAAGGAACAGAAGGGTAGAGTAGATACCCAATTCAGGAAAAATAAAAAGAAACTTTGACTAGGTTCAGTAAATTATAGAAAATAAGGACAGATATTTTTTACTACAGAGCAGAGGAGATAAAGCTGGAAGTCATGATTCTAATGTGGAGAAATGGGGTGTCTCATCTTGAATAAATAATGGATGAGATATAAAAGAAATTTTACTATGGAAATGAGCCAACAACAATTTATAGGAATGCTTTGAAAAAGAATAAAAAAATATTGAAAGAAAGGGGTGCTTCATTTGGTTTGCTACAATTCCCCCCAAATCCACAAAGTTATATACAATTTTATCAAAATTATAACCTACTTTGTTTAATGTCAAAAAGATAAATGAGTTTTCACAACATATGCATTCTATTAAATAGCATAGTACTCACATAAATCTGAAAATAGCTTTTGCCACATAAAAATACCAGAGGAAAGAGCAATAGAGTGAAGGCTAGTGTGTTTTTCTTGATATTACAAAATATGTGGAGAAGGTTGAAGCCATTCAGTGATAGCCCAGTAAAGTCTGGCCAACTTTTCCACGTCTTAGAGCAGTATTATAAAACAATGACTATATAAAACTATGTCATCAGGATGTGTGGTCTCTTTCCTGTGCACAGCAGCCACAATACACACATGTGGGAGAGCAAGATAAGGTCTCATTGTGGAAAAATTCCAAACCTATGTCAGCATCTTAGGGTCACAGAAACATTGTGGTTTCACCACAATTCTCTGAGGTAGCTGTCTTCTCAATAGGTGGCATTAAAATCCAATCAAGTAATTCTACTAAGCAAATGTGTATGTTTTAATCGTTGAGCTAATTATGGCACATGGGATTTTCACAGAAGACTATAAACAGAGCTTGTTTCATAGATACCGAGGCTATGGCAATGCCAAAGCAGTGAGGTTTATGTCTTGGTATCCAACCTCTTGAAGCTTTGCTTTGAAATGATAATGGAGATCAGGTAAATCTATCTGCTTCTTCATCGCAGTACATGCCATTCGTCCACAACAAATTATTCTATTGACACATTGCTAAGATTCTGGCTAGAAAAGTAGTCACCTTGAATTATACAGAGGATCAGGATAACAAATATGCACAACCAACCCCTCTGTGTGACTAGCTGAAAAATGATGTCATGGAAATCACTCTATCCTGTACTCCCAGAAAGTCAGACAAAGAAAGAATTACCCTCCTGTAAAGGAGTGGAAGCTACCTTCCCAATATAAATTTTGTTCTTAGCCCCCTTGAAGGTAGTCCTGGTGTTTCCCTAAGACTAAGGCTAACACATAGACATCTTCTGAAATTCACAGAGAAGAGTAAACTAAGGAATAGAAAGAGTAGATACTCAATTTTCAGTGTCTTCAATGCCTAAATAGAACAACCATAAAATATCTGATGTATCTAATCAGTCCCTTCCATAATCATCAACACTGGAATTCTCTTTCCATGCCACTACTGCTATGAATCACCGTGTAAACCATCCATTTTGCTTTTTGGATGTTACTAAACACTAACATCTGAGTTATCTATCAATCTATCTATTTGTCAATCATAATTTTCATCAATATACCTGCTGCCTATTTTCTATCAGTTATTATGCATCTATTTATCTTCTCTAATAACTAGTCTTTTAAGTTCACGTACTCATCTCTTAATAAAAAACATCATTTTTTTCAAGATTTCTAGTGTATTGATTCACTCAGTTTCTTGGATCTCTCCTTCACTGTCTAGATAGCTGAGATTCTGTAATTCTTCATTTACATTTACAAACACATAAAAATATTTCCATTGAACATTTTCTCTTTGATTTTGCTCATATTTGGGCAAAGTTAGCTATTTATATATTTGTTCATAGACTACAACTCTATCACAAAAAGCAAAGCTGATTAGTTATATTTGGATATTTTGTCAGAAATTCTTAACACATAGTTGACCTTGCCTGACAATCCCAAAATATTTTTTCTTTCTGAGCCTGGCTGCTTCATGAGGATCATTCCACAGTTTCTTTCCAAAACTTTTCACATTTTTTCCTTCAACCATTTTCACTGCTGCAATGAAAAATAATAACACAATGTCTCTTTTTCACATGACCAATACAAGCTTCTCTCACAAGATTTATCTCTGAGGCCTTCATTCTACAATGCATTTCAAATCATCAACAAGAATATTGAGTGTCTAATACTTGCCAGACATCGATCTCCTCCTCTTCTATGCTCTTGTGTTCATTCTCTTCATGAGAATGAAGCTTAGCTTCACCCATATTTCAGAGGCCATATCTTATACTTCTAACTGTATATTGTGCCTTTCTGAATTGCAAAGTTTCTGTGTCATTATATTCTTTCAATGATAACAAAGAATCAATAAATGTCTTGATCTAGACTCTTGAACTTGATGAAGCACACCTGTCCCTTTGACTCTTTCGTGTTAGTTCATTGTCATATCCTGAATTCACAGATGTTGTGGGAGCTCGATTAGTTTAGCCAACAACTTTGGGGGTGACTTATCATGAGTGTGGTTTTCTCTGTAGACATGACTATATAAAACGGAGAAGGGTCTCTCTTGCATGGTCAGAGCTAGAGCAGGCAGTAGAGAAGTGGCTTGCAGTTTGTCCTCTCATCCTTGATCAGAAGGGATGGTACAGCAGCAACTGGATGAGCAGTGACTCTTACCTTGTTCTATATTCCTGAATCTGTTTTTCCATCACACCCCTTAATAAATTATTGAATAGACTTTTGTGAAATCTCACTTCACACAGGGGACTCTCTTACTATAATTATGATTTTAATGCAGTTCTCTTGGTGATTGTACCACTGTTTCCTTTATGCTACATAATAAATTGGAGTATATTTGCTATTTTTGTATTGCATTGGCATTTAGATGTATGTAAGGATCGGTCCCTAATTGAGTGTTTAACACTGTGATTCGGGGATGTGACGGAATCAAGGAGCACACATAATCAATAGATTAGTCCTTTGGTAGACTCCTAATCTGATGGTACTGTGGAAGTTGTAGGAACTAGGATGGAGAACTTGGTTAGAAGAAGCAGATCGCAGTATGCCTTGTTCCTCCAGCCTATTCTCTTTCTTGCTACTTCTTGGCTGCCTTAAAGTAAACAGCTCCTCTCTTCCATGGCCTTCTACTATGACATTGCTGCTTTGTCACCATCCTAAAGGAAATGGATCCAGTTGACTATGAACGAAAGAGTCTACAGTCTTGTCCCCCAAAGGATATGTCTTTCTTTAAGCTAAAAATCAGGGATTTTAGCACAAAGGCTAAATGTGGTTTCTTACTATGCCTTCTTCCCGACTTGATTCCCATGTTTATATGAACTAAGTGATTTTATTTACTATCTTTTGTAGCTTTTAAATCACTCCTTTGCCCCAAAGAAGCCTTATGATACTTGAGTGGCTAGATGAACAGGATCTTCTTTGTTTTAGACTCTGAAGCCAAACGTAGGTAATTTCAAATAAAGCATTTGAAAACAGTAGCATTTTATTTCATTCATGTCCACAGAGGAAAGTTGCCCAGGAAATTTAATCAGAGTTTCACACATCCTGAAGATGCATCCATAATGTTCTTCTATATCTGGACTCCAAGACAAGAAAATAGCTACTTCTGCTCCTACTCCACGGCCGAAGTAACTTAAGACTAACGACATGGAACACCTACAGGTACCGCTGTACAAAAGTAAAGGATGGAAAATGTCTGCACCCCATGGACTCATTTTGGATAGCAATAATATTCAATAGGCATTTGTTGAAAACGGAACCCTCTGGAGGACAAAAAGATGAAGACTCATAACCATAGGGATAATTCTGGATCAGTCATGAGGAAGTACTTTAAAATGAAAATACACTGAAAGAAATCCAAAACTCTATTTCCCAAGAGTATAATGACTTAGAGTAATAACAGCTTAAGGACTCGTAAGAAGAGGTGTCACTTGTTTACAGTGCATACAGTATTCATTCTAGGGGGTGGTAACTATCCACATATAGAGAAGATTCTGTAGCTGATTGTCTTAACAGTGTTGCAGGTAATAAAATGTTCATCTCTGTTCATAAAGAATGAAGGTGTCATCTTGTATTATGGAACACAAATGTAATGAGTGACGGTGACAGCACGGCCCTAGAGGAAAACCTTCGGCTGTCACTCTCCTAAACCAGCCTAACTTCTAAACTCCATTCTAAACTTCTTCTTTATACCCCGCGTGGGCACAGCTCTCACCCCTCATCTGAGACACTTCTTTCTGAGGCAGACAAGTATTCAAAGATCCACAACTGCTCAAAATGTAGAGACCAGCTGACTGTGGAGTGCCAAATCTCATTTGATATATCTACAGTGCCATCAATGCCCTCAGGTTTCAGGGAGCATGGTAGAACAGGGTACAGATGATTGTAAGAGCCTGTGAACCAAGATGTCTTCTACAAGACAATGTCTTCTACATATGATAAGGAAAATTGCACCCATGAAATCTCAACAATAGAACTGACTAAGCAAGACCTGAAAATTAACATACCAGGTGTAAGGGGAAATAGTAGATGAAGAACTACAAGCAATTAATGGCTGCTAAGAGAAGAAGAATCAGTCTAATCTTAAGTGACCAGCCTAAACACATACATATGACTTAGGTATGTATTTGTGTGTGTGTGTGTGTGTGTGTGTGTGTGTGTGTGTGTGTGTGTGTGTGTCTGTGTCTGTGTCTAACAATAAGCAAAGAGGGAGAGAGCAAGTAATGAATTTAGGAAGTAGGGATACGGAAGGAGTTAGAGAGGAAGAGAGAGAAGTGAACGTGATTTGAATTCAGTACACGTGTAAGAACTTAAAACAGTCAATTTAAATTAAATAATAAAGTAAGATCAAGCATTTTCTAGTAGAGGAAATAAATTCTGAAGAAGCATATAGTAATAAATGCCAATATAAAAGAAGAGAAATCCAAGCATTATATGTGAAGTGAATAGACTGTGTAGGCCAAGGACTGGATCACATTGCACTTACCCTTTCCCTCAGATTTGATTATTCTTTCCTGTTTTCTGTATGCTTGACTGCTTGATTAGCTTCAGTTGCCCTGAAAATACTACCCATGAGCCAAAAGTTCTTATGTTCAGGAGTAATCAGCCTACACTTAGAGACTGGATGACTCCTTCACACTTCTAGCCAGGAACAAAGCAACACACCACAGTCCATGTTTCTCAGAGGCTGTGAGCCCTCCTATGCTGATGTTAAGCAGAAACATGGGGCCTGAACTCCTCCTAGGGAAGTCACACTAGTGGTAGTCTCCAAACAGCAGCATCAACTCCCCTTCCCTGTGCTAGTGCACACTTCTGACACAGTCTTTTAGAAATCATCTTTCTGAAATTCTTTCAGGAAACCCAGCTGATTTTCATGCTAACGACTTGTTTATTCACCCTGTTGTTCACCAGGAACCAATAGTGTGATAGAGTGCATTGGATTGATTCCTCACTGTTTCCTAATAAGTGTAAACTCTCTGAAGTTTTTCCCAAAACTTCTGTTGTTTCACTTGCTGTTTTCTTTCATTCTCTACTCTACTGGGTTCAGAAAGACGAAGAATTCATCGATTTCCTTAAATGCTCTTCTGGAGGTGGATGCTTTATGTCAGTGGTTAGTCTGTGTTCTCTTACAGCTCTTTTTCAAAAGAATAGCAAATTTTGTTTTCATACCTTTTACGTCTTCTATGAAATGAACCTTTCTTAAGTGCTAACAAAGTAATATACTAGGAAAGTAAAATTCTATAAAAATTGCCAATATCATTTTCATTACGATATCATAATAAATATTTTCCTAACTTATTAACATCACCTTTAAGAAGTTACCACAATATACACCCACAAGAAAAAACAAAGGGCAGCTTTTATTATTCTGGGGGGAATCATTAGTATGATAGAAACTTATTAAGAATTATTTTAAAGACAGGAAGAGAGGGGTGTAAACACCAAAGAGAAGGCCTGTCAACCCTGCCTAGAAAGATGCTCAAGAAAAGCTAACCTTGGGAATACTTCTTAGAAGATCAGAAAGAGGTCTCTGAAGAAAAAAAGAAGGAAAGACACTTCCCAGAAGAAAACAAGCTTCATACCACCAATACCAACACACGCTTTTTCAGCCAATGAGCTCTGCTCTGGGAACAGTGAGCAACCTACACAAGATCTAGTATTTTTATTCCACCAAGGGAAAAATATTGAACACAAAACCTTTCACCTGTCTGTGTTGTGAATGCAATAAAAACAACAAGGTATGTACAGCCTGGAGTATGATTTGAGTTTGGAAAGTAAGGGACAGAGACAGTACCACTAAGGGGGTCACTACAGTGAACAGCACAGTCACCAAGGAAACAAATAAGAGAAAAAAATCTGTATGTAAATCATTAGAGCTTGTAAGATAAAAGACACAAAAAGAGCCAAGTTAGATGAAAAAAGAAATTACTCTCAAATTAATACTAAGAATGAAGCCAATGTTCTATGAATGAGTGAGCTCAAGAGAGTTGTATTGACTGTACACAGTGAATGAGGACTTGCAGACTGAGCAACAATGAGGAACAAAGAAGTGCAGAAAGAAGCAAACTTCAGCGTGAACTATGTTAATTTTGTGGGTTTGTGATTTTGATAGTGGTTTGAGAGGAGAGATTTTTTTGCAAGTAGTCCTCAAACAGTATACTAGAGACGCATATCTGCATGCTGCAGTGTTCTGACTCAGAATTGAAGATGAGGGACACACAAGACATTTGCATTATAAGAGTGGCTGTAAGATCAGTGTCTCATGATCCGTATCTGCAAATTCTCTTATACATATATCCAGAAGCCCAATCACTGTAGTCATGGCAAAGATGAGGAAAACTTCTTTCACCTCAGCTTCAAGGAAAATTCCCTCAGTGAAACAGAAAATCTGCCCAGTCAGTTGATCGTCTCTTGAAGTTAACAATAATGAGTCTAGCAAATGGGCTTTAATTCAGATAATCTGCAAAGTGAATTTCATGGGTGCTTAGATTCCAAATTCAAATCCTAATGTGTTGCTTGCATTGTGCCTTATATCTATGAGTGTTCAGCACAGTAGTTACCAAAATGTCTGGAGCATAAATACATTAAGATATAATGCAATACTTATTGAGATATATGGAAAATGAGGACAGTTTCCTTCGTGGAAAAGAGATTGTGTCATTGGGTATTTAAATATACATTGAATGTGCTCCAATATCTGGTGACAAGTAATCAGAAGATAATAAATGTCTTATAAAATATACAATATGAAGATCGCTATATAACAGAAAAACTCAACAAGATCGGGAAGATGACTGTGGTTAAAGAGCTTGCTGTACAAATCTGAGCACTAAAGTTCTCCATCCCAGGATGCTGGGTGAGCATGGTGAACTCCATGTAGTTCTAAGATTCAAGAAGGTGAAAGTAAGTTCCCAGGGCAAGCTGGCTAATAGGCTAGGCTTGCCAGTGATCTCTGGGTCCTGTTGAGAGAATAACCTCGAGAGTGAAGTGAAAAGTCATTTTGAAAATAAAGCACAACCTTTTGACCTCAACCTTGGACCTCCACAAGCACATGGGCACATGCACACACTCATGCCCACATATATACATACCACTTGAACACCATACTATGTATGATATACCTATCATATTGATTTTCTAATTTATATGCATATACAGGATACCACATTCAGGTCTAAATGCTACTATTTGTCAACCAAGAGAACTTACTCAAAAATATTAATCTAAATTACTTTTGTATTTGAAAAAATGACACATATAAGGTGTAACTCATAAAACTGTCATGGTAATTAAGTAAAAATTCACAGAAAAGCAAGTATGCAAAGCACATAACACAGAACAATGTCTCAGGCAACTTTTAACCAATTGTAATGAAAGAGAAATAGGAAGAATATGGAAATGAACTTTAGTTTCAGATATGAGTGGAAGCAGGCATGAATGTGTGTACAGTTAAGTCTAATAGCATTTGTACCCAAAACACAAAAGTCAATGTCCCTAAGAGTAGCAGGGAGGTTATACATGGTTATTCCATAGTCTTTCATGTTCCATGGGTACACAGAGCAAGATTCTTAAAGAGAAGGACTGTGGAGCTCAGAGACCTGATTCCTGAATTACGATTTAGGAAGGTCAACATGATGCAAATGGTTTAAGGACCAATTAGCTAACTGACAATGTTATGCTGTCATCTCTTGCTTGAGAACAAATTAATGCTCTGAAAATGGCGGCTTGGAATCCAGAATAGGCGACGTTTCAAAACATGTGAGTAGGCTTGTATGCTGTTATTAATTGATAAGTAAAAATAGCAGACAAGTCAGGGGCTGGAGTGAGACTCAGCGGTTAAGAGTGTGCTATTACAGAGGACCTAAGTTCAGGTCCTGTCACCCACATCAGACAGCTCACAAACACCTGTAACCCCAACTGTAGAGGGTTTCACAGCTCTTGCCTCTGTGGGCACCTGCACTCAAAGGTTAGTCAACCCTCATGTACACATAAATTTTCTAAAATCAGATAACTGAGTCTAGAAAGAAATCACTTTAGTAAATGCAAGTTTTACATTATTTTATATTGTTTTCAAAGTAATGTATATTTATACAAGTCTTTCAAATGCATTGACTAAAAACTAGCTGCAATGCTGCTATTTTTAAAAATTAAAATATCTGTTTAGTAAAGAAGATATTGAATCTCATTTAAATAACTGAAAACAAAACCTGAAATTTCAGACTTTTTAAATTCAAGGTACTCCAACCTAGCTGGTCATTTGAATCACTCGAGAACACATAAAACTATCATCATAAGCTTCATCCCAGGCTTCTAACTTAATATGCACAGTTGAATTCTGGGCCACAGCATTTTTAACAGCTCCTCAGGTAATTCTAATGTAAAATTAATGCTAAGTATCCCTGACCTCAAGATAAGATGTATGACCTTTAAGTAGATTCCAGAACATTAATACATGGCCATATTATTTAAGCACTGCCTCTAGAAGACATTGAGTAGATAGAATAAAATTACAACAAATTCTACTTTTAATATTAAAATGTTTTAGCATAGAAACACACCATGCCCAAGTCATTTCGTAAATGCTTGTCTTTCTATACTGCCACACCCAACAGGGCCAGCTCTTCTTGAATTCCTTAGTCACTGATGTCAGTTTAAATATAAACTTTGTCAAGAAGAAAAATCATGACCTCACAGTTCATTCAGCATAGCCCATGTCACCTTATTTACATATCCAAAATATAATAATTCTTAACAAATAGTCTACTATCAGCATTAATTATTTAATTCTCAGTTCACAATGCAACCAAACTACAACTACTGTAAATGATGAAGACTGTTACATCATTTAAAGGTTTTCTTGGGAGATGCATTGATGGCTAATTCAGGATGTGCCTCCATTAATATATTACCTCAAAGATAGCCATGAGATTTTAATACAAAGGAGATTTGAAAAGATGTATTTGTATTAGTTTCCTCATATCAGGAAATATGTAAGTGCACAATATTTAACTAGGGAATCTCTTGAATGGTATAAAATGGGTTTGAATGTGGAAGAGGAAAGGTTCAGTCCACAGTACCAAGACAGAAAATGAAAGAGAGAGACAGGAGAGGAGGAGGAAAAAGGAGGGAAGAAAAAGGATAAAAGACAGAGAGAGAGAGAGGAGGGAGGGAGAGGGAACACACACACATTTATTTACACACAGTTTAAGAATCATAGAGTTTCTCCCACATCTTCTGTGAAAGAGTACTGTCTACTGTCAGAGAGATGTGCAAGGCACCATTGCTCTTCCTTTCTCCCGAGGCAAGTACGACATCCTTGTTATATCCATGAGCATGCTAGCTTTCTAGTGGATAAAAAATATTACTTGGATCAGGTCATATTTTCTATCATTTTTATTTTGCTGTCACTAACTTTATAAATGAAAGACTTGAAGATCAATCATTCACAGAGCACTTCCGTGGCTTGTCAGAGTCCTGTAGCAAAATAACAAAGACCATTGCAAATTCCAATGGTAGTCTAAAAACCAAACTCTGTGTGTGTGTGTATGTATGTGTGTGTGTTTGTGTATGTTTGTGTGTGTGTATTCACACACACACATGTGTATGCCATCGTGCACATGTGGAGATTACAGGAGACATTGGTGGAGTAAGTTCTCTCCTTCCACCTTTATGTGGGTCCTGGGGCTTTAATACAGGTGACCAGTCTAATGTGACGAGTACCTTTACCTGCCAGGCTTTCTTTGCCAGCTCTACTGTTGTTATTTTAAACACCACTTGAAGGATGCTACTTACTGGCTGTATCTCTGTGGCTTGCTCATCCTGCTTTCTTATAGCATCAAGGCCAACAGACCAGGGGTGACAAGTCAAAAAGGGAACCAGGATCTCCATATCAATCATCAAGATAACGAAGACACCACGAACTTGTCCACAGACTAATCTACAGGGGATCTTTTCTCAATGAGGTTTCCTCTTCTAAACTGAGTCTAAGTGTGGCATGTTAACACCAAAACTAGCCATTACATGTATATGGGCATTTCAAGGAGTCACAACTGCTTCTAAAAATGTAAGGGCCTTGTAACTCTGTTAAGGGATTGTATTCCATACATGGCTTATGAGTGCTTAGAAGTTGACCTTGTGTACCAATTCCAATGCACTTTTCAGAGCAGTCCTCTAAACTCTAGGGGTGGAAGCCATTACTAACTGAATACAGATAGTACCTCCTAAAGGTTCAATATAAAAAGTTTGTAGCTAGGAGAACATTATTGAGAAGAGATATGGACCTTCCAAAGACATACTCTCAGAAATCCCCCAAGGTGAATGAACTCCACTGGACCTTACCCTGTTTGCCTGGATATGCTACCCTCACCCGAGGCACAAGCCAATGGGACCATCCAGGCCTGTATTTAAACTACAGATCCCTAAATTAAAATAAATCTCTTTTACCTCCTTAAGCAGCCAGTGTCAGTTATTTAATTATAGTGGTGTAAAACTGAATGCTCGTGAAAACTGGTAGGAAGGAGTCCTGTCATTATTATAACTGTATGTGAAATTGTACAGAAGTGTTGGAGTTTATTAGGAGAGGAATTTAATGGGAATCAGATCAGCAAAGTTCAGAAAGAAGAGTTAAACAGATGATGTTGGTGGGGGCCCGAGAACTGGAATGCTGGTAAGAGTTTAGATGGAAAGAATCTTGCTCATGCACTTTTGGATAGAAATAAGAATTTTCATAGTAACTGGTACAAAGACTGTCCTTGTGACCCAAGGCAAATTATGTGTAAGCTTTTGATCCATCTCTGCCATGTCCTGAGAGGCTGAGCTAAGGGCAATGCACCACCTTATTGGACAGAGCTATGAAGACAGAGAAACATTTAGGATGCAGCATGGGCATTTGCCAGATTTTAGACAAACTCATGGTGAGGATTATCAGCAACAAGAAACAAAGCAGAATTATTTAGAAAATTTGAAGTTGCCCAGAACAGGAATAGCAAGGGCAGCTAAAGAATGACCAGAGAGGAGGCAATTATGAAAACGATTGGTACCTAAAAGTGAAGCCCAGTATCCTGAATCAGGATAAAATGAAAAATGTCTCCAGGGAACCTAAGAAATCTGAAAGGCTACAATTGTCTCAGGTTCAGGTAGGTGGAAATGGAAATTTGTTGCAAAGACTTTCAGGAACAGACTTTTTCAGGAAATTGTCCTGGGACATCCTACATGCCCAGGGTTGTCTGGTGATTGGTTTTTTTGGTGTTCAGTAAACAAAGGACTCTGGAATTGTCAACATGATGTTGATTTTGCATGTGCACAGAAACTAAGAGGTATAGGAAAATGAAAGTTGTCCTTGAAATTTCAAAGACAAGGTGGGATATTCAATACAAGTTCAATACAAATCAATATAAGCAATACACTAATAGGGAAGGAGCCCTGAAAAGTGCTCCTGATGAGGAAAAACATAAGAGAGTTGTAGGGGGCATTCCATAGAGACCATAGGACAGCAGAATGGTCAAAGCATGCAATGTCTGCTGAAGAAACAAGCGGTGTATAGAACTAGTCCAAGATGGGCAATCTGGGCTTCTGTCAGCCCTGGGGAAAACACTTAAGCCCTTAGGGACTTGCTTCCCATAAAAATGTAGCTTGAATTCTAGACATGGATATATATACATTTCTGTGTCTCAGTCTTGCTATGAGCCAAAATCCTTCCTTATACATTCCTATTCCCTTTTGGAATAGTAGCCCTTGGCTCCTACCTATACCACCATTGTATTTGGGAAATACATGAACTCTCTAGCTTCATTTTCTTCTCACTTTTTCCAGTTATAAAGGCTCACAATTGACTCTGCCTCATGGAAAACCTCGGACTTGGCCTTCTAGCAGTTCTGAAATCACAACCTGAGATGCTTGCTGATGGAATGAATATATTTTGCCTGTGAGATTGACTTGAATATTTGGTGGTTAGAGGTGGGAAGTTTCAAACATAGTATGAATAGAGCCTTCTAAAATCCAAGAACCTGTAAGTCAGAGACACTGTATTGGGGTACTATGAACATCCAGGAAGTGAGGCTTCTGGCAGGTGCTTCATTCACTTATGTCCTTAAATGAGACAACAGAACCTCAACCCTCCCCCACCCCACTTCCAGTTCCTCTTTCCTATCTTCTTTCTGGCTGGAAATATAAGTTCTTAGTTCAACATATGATCCTGCCATGATGTGCTTCCCTTTTCAAAGGCCCATCCAACATTACACCTGTGGCATGGACTGCAGACCCTGGCACCATCATCCAAAGTCCATTTTTCTGCCCTTGCTACATAGCCCGTTTGACGTGTGTCACTAGAGGGACTGAGCTAGAGGCTTATGGACTACATACAATCTAATCAAGTTGAATGCTACAAATAAAAAGTTAATATTCAACAATAGCAAAATTTTAACAAATACACAAAACCAGAGACACATTAAGATTAGAGTTGTATCTGTTAATTTTAAAATTTAGCTAGACACTGCCCCGTGCATACACACTTCATAGAAAGATAATATTGGTTAATATAAACAAATGAGAAGACCTAGTCACCCAGACACTAAGAGTACAGTTCATTGGCAAAGTATTTATTTATCATTTGCATGCCTGCCCCTAAGTTCACTTCCCAGTTCCTACTGTAGTAATATATTAAAAATAATAATAATTTTTAAATAAAGAAATTTCATTTTAGAGGCATAAACTGTACTCAAATAAAATTAACATAACATGAAGTTTACATCATTCTTTCTCCAACTTACTAAATTGATTAAGAAATCTAGAGAGAAATTACGATTGAGCCAATTAACCAGTAAGTCAAGACTCTGGGACACAGTGAATAAATAATGACTCCACTGATTCTCTTTTACGCCAGATACAAATGATTTGTAAATAACTCTTCCAGTCAGGTGCTAACCCCAGACACAATCAAAATATCTGCTTTCAAAATAACTTAACCTTTGTGATTCTCACTGCCTTCATGAGGTAGCTTCCTCTTCATTTTGATTTTCCAATTATACCGGGAAAAGCCAAGCACATAACGGGAAGGAAAAGGTTCTCTAAAAAAAAAAAAATCTAAAAAAAATTGTCACAGCCAATTCTAAAGCACAGATTCTCAAGTGGAAGTTTCACTGTGGAGTTCTCAAACACAACCCCAGCGGGGCCATGAGACTAATGAGTCGGCAAGAGGAAGGATTCAACGTAATTCAGGGTCAAAAGAAACCTGGAGACATCCCTTGACTCATTCTAAACCTGGCATACCTCTGCCAGGTTAACCCTGAGATGGCAGAGACCCAAGTTACAGCCCATCTCCAGGCTGCATTTCCTCAACACAAGCAATTTCAAACTTTATTAAGACAGTCTGTCTGGCCAAGAACGATGCCTAGAGAGAGACTCAGCTCTGAACTGTTCACATCCTCACCCCTCCATACTAGGGAATAAATAATGCCTAGGTCCTGAAAGGAGATAGGGCAATGTACCTTAGCATTCACCACAATTCTTAGAAATATACCAGTAGCAAATTGGAGGTCAACAGCGCATAAGGAGTGGGTTAGTTTAAATATGAAGAGCTAAGCTCTTTTCAGAACCTTTCATTTCCCGAAGTTTGTGGTAAGTCCCTCTAGTCTTTCTCACTTGTCGTCCTTTTAAAGCAGGTAAGGGCAGATGTTTGTACAAGTGTTGGGGTCATTGTCAATTGCTTACAAGTGGTTTATAAGCTTATGTCTTGATGTACACCTCAAATATTATTTAGATATCGAGGACCTTGTTTGCTGTTTTATTTGTGAATAAATAGAGAGAGAACAATGAGAGTCAAATTAGCAAAAAGTAACCAATAGCACAAATATACTAAAAGAAAGCTTTTCTAAAAATGGAGGTTAGCATTCTAACAAGCAGAGGGAATGGAGGATAATTCAGAGGAGGAAGAAGAAAGAAAGAGTAATACATAATACTTAGGATATTTGGAAAAGATACAGGGAAATTATTTTAGGCTTACTTAAAAAGATATACAATATATATTGTATATTATAGCTATAGATATTGTATATGCAATTTATAATATATATTACATGCACATACACACACACACATAAGACTAGGTAGTTTCAGTTGGGATGATAATGCCATAGACTATGTAGCAAAAAAATCTAGGGACAAACATGGAAAACCGCACTTTAAGTTGTTGGTCAGAGGAGTCAAAGAAGCTCCCAAAAGAATATAAGCTATTGCTTTTTCTTGTGCTTGCTTCTCAGGACTTGAAGGTAGAACCCTATTGCTAAAGACACTGCACATTAGACACAGGTCTTGGACAACTAAAACTGAAACTGGCCCGGAAGTCTCCTTCCTGAAGAGTATCTCTCATCTTATTGGAAGGTATTGTGTGAGCTGCCAAGGGACAAAACAATCAATAATCCCAGCTACAAAGCCCATAAACCACAACAATAATCATCAAGACACGATTGGTTCAAGGGTCCACTTATATCTTGGGGACAGCCAGTGACTGTCTGACTTAACTTATGACACACTCCATAAAGGGAAAACATTGTTAGACTGTAAACCTAACAAAGGAACAAATGACTGGTGATGTCATGGGCTCTAGAGGAGAAGCTCCTGCTGCGGTTTGCTAAATGAGGACACTGTCTCCTCGCAATCTAAATGCTTGTCCTTCTGTCCACAGAAAACTGCAGCCCTCACCACGCATCTAAGAAGTTTATTTCACAGCAGAGTCCACTGCAGAAACCCACGACAGATCAAAATGTAGAGAACAGTGACTGACTGAGGAAATATTCAACCCCAGTGGATATATTTATAGTACAACTTCTACATCTAAAGCTCAGAAAGTGTCACCAAAGAGGGTCCAGAATGATTGTGTAGCCAGAGGACCAGGATGGCTCCTGTGACTGACACAGTGCCTATACACATAAGATCTCAGAAAGATGGTTGCCTAAAGAAGATCTCAACAATGACAACATAACTGAACATACCAACAGGGATGGAGAACATCTCACTAAACTCTACTCCTATATGAAGAGCTATATGAAATTAATGGTTACTGAAAGGGAGAGTCAATTTTTTCTTCAAGGATATATATGTATGTATTTATGTATGGATGTGTGTATATATATATATGTATGTATGTATGTATATATGTATGTATAAGTGTATTATCCATGTATGTGTGATAGATAGATAGCTATAGATATAAAGCAATATAGATATAATTAAAGAAGAGGTCATTAATTTGAGAGAGATATAACATAGGATTTGTAATATCAAAATGATACAAATACAGTGCTTATGTATGAAGGCCTTAATTTTTCAATATTTAAATAACAAGTAATGAAAATGTCATGGTGAATGTGCATGTGTGTGTGGGAAGGTGAATTGAGACACAGAAAGAGCAATCCCATTTACATATATATATATATATATGCATACATATGTATATGTGATGTAACAGTTTATGATATAAGGGAACAATAAAGCTAAAATTGTGATGCAAAAAAGTATCATGTTTATGCAGAATATTTCAATCAAAAAATCTTAAGGAAAAATTATTTTTGTTCTAGCATAACCTTTACTCAAATGATTAAATAATTATCAACTGTTCCATATAGATCTAAATTATAATTAAAATAGCTGGATAAAAGAATTTAAAGTCATAACCTACTTCTTAGAGGGGTAAGTTTTTAGTTAGTCCCCAAATGTTTGTGGCAGAACAAAAGATGTCATATGAATAAACTTAATTTATGGACTTTATAGTCCAGAATTTATAGCTTAGGTCTTCTTTGACTCTCTTCTCTATTATCTGAAAAGAAATACCTCACTCCTGTCTCCTCTGTAGCTTTTTCACCTCTCCAATCCAATCCAATGCATTTTTGTAGTTTCCGGATTGGTGAATGCTAGATTTTAATTTACAAGCCCCTGGTATGACGAAGAAATTGCAAAGAAAGAAAAAGTGAAATTTCCATAAGTGTGGTGACCCACAGAAGTTGGTCAGCTCTTCCTGGTCTGAAGGGCAGAGAGCTTATGCCTACTCTTGCTCTTTCAACGTTGTGGACAGGAGCTCTGACTTAAAGACTGTCTACAGACAGAAGATCTTGACCTAGAATGTAGCTACTTGGTGTTTTAGGTATTGAGGTGGCCCACAGAAGTGGATCCATTCCACGCTGAGCAAAGGTTGGAGAATTTAAGCCTATTCCTGTTCCTTCAAGGATATAACAGGAAGTTTGATCCAGGGAGTGGCTGCCTACAGGATTCTTGGTCTAAGCACAGTCGTTACATATCCTGCCTATGCAACAGAATACTTTTTTTTTTCTCTCTCATGGTTTATTTTTTTTATATTTAAAAATTTCCATCTCCTTCCCTCCTCCTCCCCCTCCCTCCCCTCCTCCTCCCCCTTCCCTCCCCTCCTTCTCCCCCTTCCCTCCCCTCCCCTCCACCCATACCTCCCCTCCCTCCCTCTCAAGGCCAAGGAGCCATCAGGGTTCCCCACTCTATGCTAAGACCAAGGTCCTCCCATACTTAACTAAGGATATAGTTGCTTGATGATTCAAGTTTTGAAGCAGGTAGTTAGTTCAATGTATCATGTTAGGGTTTCTTTTGCCTTCTTTCCCACCTTTTTGGATTGGGATATATGGAAAATAAATGCAAGCGTATTCACTATTTAGTGGATTGCCCTCCCAGTTTTATCCCATGCCTATCTTTTTCTGATAAGAAAAGAGCACCATGTTTTTTCGAAACAAAAAGCTTAGTATTGGCACTATGGGTTGTCACATAACCTTTGAAATAAGCTGCAATATAAATACTTTTTAATAAAAATAAATAGAGTTACTATGGTTACAATAAGTCTCTCTGATGATAGGCAATGTCTTCAATTGGTCGCAGTAAAGTAGCTAAAGACTCTACTACACCCGGAGCTGTGTAACTGTTCACAGGAGGTGCCTTCCCCTATTCCTGATGCTGAAATCCTGTAGAATTATCATTCCACCTTACAACAACTTTGGATATCTACTCACACTACTACTTATTTACCTGAATGTTTGCTTCTTGCCTGGATTTTGAAACTGTATATTAATATATCCTGTGCCCCTAACTGCCTTACTCTCTGAGATGGCCATCAAATAACTAAGAGGTCAAATACATTTTAGTCTTTTCAAAATATATTTAAAAAATTTGTAAAATGAAGCCTAAAGTTTTGTAGACTATTTTCTTTGCCCTTGGAAATTTCTTTGCCCTATCATAACCATTCTAGACACATCCATCTCCTTGTGGTCCTGTCACACTAGCCATTCATAAAAAACATTTTTATATGACCCTATTGGTTACAATTGGTGTCCATCCTCTTTAAAACCCCAATTTAATACCCTTTTTTGCTTTAAACTCCCCATGCATCTGGGACAGATTTGTTCTGAATTTTTCTACCTATTTACTTACAAAATCTTAACTTGAGCCTCAACGGCATCCTCTCTCATCATATAGTTAAAATGTTTTAGAATACTGATGACTTTGTCCTAATATCAGTTTCCTCTTCTGCACAGACAGAACATTGTGTGTGAGATGCATTATGGCAAGGTGAACAACATGGGCTAGAGAATAGATGACACGGGGTTAAATTATGGATCAAGTTTTTAGTGGAGTGCAATATTGAGGATGTAGATAACTTCTTTAAGCCTTGGATGTGATCCTAGTGAATTGAGCTCATTTATAGCACCTGTATTTTAGGATTGCTTTAAGGATTCATTCACAATTCGAGAGAATTTTCTGGGTATGTAGCCCTCAATGTTGGAACTCAAGATCAAAAGAGATTTTGAGATCTTTCTTTTTTTTCATGTATTATGTGGAATATACAGTATAGAAAAAGATGGTGCCTGTCTCCAACCGTAGCAGGGTTATTACAAGAATTGAATGACAGACCATAAACACTTTAAACTTAACTTATAATGGCTTAAAAATTAACAATTAACAATACTGCTACTACATTTATTTTTTAAATTTTTATTAGAAAACCAATAAATGACAGAACCTAGGAATACTCTAGAGGGAGAGGCAAGATGAAATTATGACATCCAGAAGCTTAAACATAACAAAAGAGCAAACAATGATTTAAATAACAAGGCACCAAGAGAGAGAGATGTGATACTGAGAATGCTTAGAACAGAAAGCTGGGGCATATGACACAAAGCCAGTCGAGAATAAGAGGTTACAGTAAGACATTTTTGCCAATTTTTTTACAGTCTGTTATTATTGTTTTCAAATAATCAGAGAGGTAGATTTATTCTAAACAGATCAAGAAACCTCATAGAAGCACAGGAAACCAAACACTGGGACAAACAAACACACACACACACACACACACAGAGACACATGAACACACACACACATGAACACACACATACATACACACACAGAAATGTGAACACACAAATACACACAAACACACAGACACATGAACACACACACAAATATACTGAAATTTTTGCCACTATCCATGCACTTTGCTTGAGATGGAGAATTAGCAAATGTCTTAAGGAGCAGTAAAGTAAAGGAGTTTCTTTTATAAAATGATGAGCACTACAGAAGTGTGTAGAATGAAAAGGCTACACACAGAAAAAGAAGAGGAAAATATTGCAACTCAAGCAAAATGACCATATTTAGGAAGCTTTCAGCAAATGTTAATTTGTTTAAACCAGTAATTTTTACAATTCATGTAACTCGAGTCCAGAATCTCTGCCATTATTTTATTAGTTTAGAATTGGCCCACAATAGAGTTGGGCATATACAAATATGTAAGGTGCATTTATTGAGATCCAGGCATTATTCGGCATTTTACAAATGACATGGGTGAGTAAAATTATATACTGTAACATAATTCTGATCTTTATTAGGGCTAAGTCAAATTCCATTGAGTATATCTATAACATTCCCTGTATCCATTTTATCTCATTTTCAGGAAAGTAGATGCAGCTAAAAACCATCAAATTATACTAAATCAGTCAGATTCAGAAAGACAAATATCACATTTTTGCCATTTGTGGATCCTAGATTTTGTGTAGATACATAGGCTCATATGCATATAGAGAGAGGAAGGGACTATCTAGGGGAATGAATTGAAAGAGCAGAAGGAAGATAGGGGAGGAAAAAGGAGTCTGGGGTGAATATAGTCAAAATACATGATATACTTATATGAAAATGCTGTTATAAAGTTCAAATATAGACAATGATACATATCAATAAAAATTCACATTAAAATTATTAAATATTATCTTAGTCTTCCAGAAACCTCCAAAATACCCAAATAATATAACAATAAGCATAAAAACATAAAAATTAAAAATAATTTTAAAACTTTAGAAATACTCTGAAATATCTCTTGAGAGACAGAGGTTCTTATAGCCTGGGACAGTGAAGAAATTTGGCTAGTCTGAGTTAATATTGAAAAATTTAAAAAAAAAAAAAAAACAACTGTTTCTATTTTATGGTTTCTCTTATCACAGTGAAAATTTGGACAGGTGGACTCAGTGTCAGTGTTGAGACAACATTAAGTAACTGCTGCTGCTGCTGGCATTTTAAAAACAAGCACCAGGATAAACATAGTTGGATATTTCTTGATCAATTATCTTCGTCACTTCAAAATACCAATTAGCCCTGGTAAATGTTAATAATATAAGCAATAAAGAACAGATGGCCAAATGATCCCCAAACAGCTGCTATTTCCCTGTCAAAATCAAAGATGTGAGCCATGTTTCTAAACAAGGCCCAGCCGAGAAACCACGCCAATGCAATTTCCTGCTCGAGGCCCATGCCGTATATCTTGAATCTAAAGCTGCTTAAAGGCATTTACAGGCACAAGGGCCATAATGGTGCTGATGATCTCCCCAGTGAGGAGCGGTCTGAGATAACAGGCAGGTCACCTTCTGCAGGCCTGCCAGCGAACTTGGGGGATAATCTCTCCAAAGCTCAGGATAAGCTGCCTGGCATCATTCAGTTCTCTGCTCTCAGGATCTTCAAGAGCTTATGAAGCAAGCTGAAGAGAACACTTAATCTAAATGCACTCTAGTGTTCCACACAAATGGGATCCACGCCATTATCAAAGACAAAAGGAGGATTTCCTTGAGTTTATCTGGAAAGGCTGCTTATGCCTTACATACTACCTGCTCTGTTTTGATTTTTACCTTCTTGCCAGGCCCACACCTTGCTCTTGTGCAAATGGAAAGAAAGCAGAGAAGGTAGCAAATGCATTTACAACAAAAATATTCAGTATATGAAATCCCTATGGTATCTTTTGTAATGTTATTTACATGCGTCTACCATAGATGGCAGAGTATTTATTTGGAGTTGCTTATAATTTACAAATGAAACTTTCAAATGACCCAACAGACATGATGTTTAAGTAAAAATTCCTATAGAGAACATGCTATGTGTTTAGATGAGCAAGGACTTTAGGCTCATGTTTTACTCAAAGGTAATGACAACAGAGACAGACACCCAGGGAGGCTCTTTTATTGACATCTGTTTGGATCTGAAGCAAACAGAGGCTCAGGCAGTTAGCAAAGCAGCTTGGGGAAAGTGAGCTTTCAGGTGGCGGAGCAATAGCGCCCGCATTGAGAGAACTTGATGTAAGCTCCAATAATTTTGGAAACTCCTCTCTGAGGACCACAGGGAAAGGGCTGACTAATGCTCTCAGGCTAGAAGTAGTCAGTACAGGGACCAGAGAAGAGGAGCAAGGCTGTGGAGTGGATTTTGTTTTCCTAACGCCATAAACCACCCAGCTTGCTTTCATTCCCCATTTGCCTTCTGGCCTGTCCCTTCTTGAGGCATATAGCAAATGTATAAATCAGTGAATCATACACTAAACTCAGTTCTGTCTCTTACACCTTATAATCAGAACACTTCTCCAGTTTCTCGTGAAGTTTTGCTTGGACATGCTGCTTGTTTGAGTTCTTTGCTACAGAAACCAATATATAGGCATCTTCCAGGCCTACTCCTAATCTGTATGAGGTATCCCTGTGTCTTTCCCCCTTTGAACTACCTGATCCAGACAAGCATGACAATGTTGACAGGCAAGCTCTGGGTGTGAGCAGAGAACTAAGGCCTGACTCACTTGGTAGAGTAGCTCTAGCTCTCTCTGGTTCTCATTCTTCTCCCTCTGTCTGTGATGCTTGCTCTAGAAGCTCTTCTTGTCCCTGAAGTTCTGTCTTAGTACGGTTTCAACTGATTGTGAGTCTTCAGAGTAATCTCTCCACTCAGGTGATAGACACTCACTGCTAAGGCCTTGGAAGTTCCTTCTGGTCATGAGTCACCAGGGTTTTAGTTCAAAATCTGAAGTAAACGGGACAGCATTCACAGATAGCTGACTGCATATCCAATCATACACAAAGCTTTCCCTGCCTGCTACACTGACTCCGTCTAGTCCTGTCAGTTCAGTTGCCAGGGTGGTATAGATTGAATATGAAATGTCCCCCCACAGGATCATAGGCTTAGAAAATGGACCCCAGCTAGTGATGCTGGTTTATTAAGTAATAGAGTCTTTAGAAGGCTGAGCCTAGCTGGAGGAGGTGAATTGTCTGAGTCATGCCTTCAGAGCTATAATCTACTGTGCTGTTCACAAACTATCTCCTCTTCCTGTCTGGCTGAGGTACAGCATGCTACAATACAGTCTGTTACCACCCCTTACCAAGCCACTCTCACTACGATGACATCACCCCTGTGCCATCTGCTGCCATGGTCCCTAAGCTTTGAGCCCAATTATATCCTTTCTCCCTTAAGTAGCTTCTGGTGGATATCTGGTTTCAGGCACGCAAAGAGTATCTAATCAGCCTGAATTTCCAAATCTGCCCTTTGTAATGGTTCTTTCTTACTGAACCCAAGCAGTCCACCAAATAAGTCTGGTTATTAGAGAAACATATGAACCTACATTATTATCCACTTCTAAATGACAGCTACTATTTTGAGTGATCAGAGACCAGCATGGCATGATGGCCCTAAGAATGCAGTAGTAGCACACATACCGTGGCAGTAACCACCATCTCTATAGCTAGACTTAAGACATGCTCAACAAGAAGAAAACCAGCGTTTATACTGATAACATAGCCAAACACTCAGGGATAATGAAGACATGGTTATTGGAGGAGAACCTATAACCACTATGTTACAAAAATAGCATAATTCCTAATAATAATGTAAACATTTGCCCTTATACCAACAAGTAAGTATAGTCTTCACCCCTCATAAAGGAAATTTTCTATTTGTAGTAAAGAGAGACCACTACAGAGAACCACAAGCAATCTGTGGTGGTTTGATTAGGTCTGGCTTTCATAGACTTTGTGTTTGAATGCATGACCCATATGAAATGGCACTATTAGGAGGTGTGGCCTTTTTGGAATAGGTGTGGCCTTGTTGGTGGAAGTGAATTACTGTGGAGGCAGGCTTTGAGGGCTCATATATGCTCTAGTCATGCCCAGTGTAACAATTGCTTCTGCTTCTCCAGCATCGTGGCTGCTTACATACCACCATGATGACAATGGACTAAACCTCTGGAATTGCAAGCCAGCAGTCACTATATGTTTTTGTTTTTAAATATGAACTGCCGAGGTCATAGCTTCTCTTCACAGCAAGAGAAACCATAACTTAGACACAATCGAAGTATATGGTTCTGGGCCCAGCTCCAGTGGATGAATCTAGGAAATACTCCTTCACCTAAGGCTCATGGAACATCAGAGAAGTCGGGGTAGAAAGAAGCTAACAGCCAGAAGATCAGAGCACTTACTGTGAGATTGTGTCTTTTAGTAATATCAGAAGTTACTCCCATAAAGTCCCATCAACATGACTGTCTAAACATGAGCTGAACAAATAACAGCAATAGGCATGCCTAAGTGGACAGGAATAGCTTCCTAAGGCCACAACTCTGTACCAAGAACTACAGGCAATGGAAGAATGCTGAGAGCAGGAAAAATAATTTTCTTTAGGGAAGGAAACATGATTTGTTTATCTAATACCAAATGGTCAGATGTGAAAACATAAACAAAAATAACATTATACAGACTGAACAGGTTATATTTAGGGATATATGTTAATTCAAAATTATTATAAAATATTAATATGTAATATATATTATATACTAATCACAACAATAATTAATGAAAAAAGCAAGGAGGGGATTTATGGAAGGGTTTAAATGGAAAAAGGAAATGAGAAGTAATATAATTATAGTATAATATCAAAATTTTAAAAAACTACAATTCATTTAAAAAGGTATATATTTTTAGCTGGAAATTTATTAGAATCATTTAAAATATTTATAAGTTCAGGTCAAAAAAGCAGGGATTTAACAGTATTATTCATTTAAAACATGAATAAAGAGAGCTATAAACACTGTCTTTAATTGGAAATATAAAAATGTGGCTGTTTAAAGAAATAAAATCAATAACTTTAGTGTAATTTCCACCTGTGATTTAAGTTCATTGTATTGAAAAAGCAAGGAGCGATTTATGATACTCAGGAAAGAATAAAGAACATCCAGAGGTAAGATTTTAGAAGGCAGTTTGACAACGTTGCCATTCTAATTTGAAACGTAACAAAATGATGTCTTTGTGTGCATATTTTGTTAAAGAAATGCATTACCAATACCACCCACTCACATTTCACAGGTCAACTTGTATTATGTACATAATTCTTAAAGCCATGCATTTACATACTAATACTATAATTTTTTATCAGGAAAACCAGTAGCTAAGTTACAGAAGCAATGCAGGTCATAAATTGCTAAAATAAAAATATAAATCTTTCACAGTCAATTAAAATAATAAAAGTTTAAGCATGCAATTTATTATGAAAATACTGTTTTTTTATAATCATGAGTGAAGTTTCAGTAAAAATTTCAATAGTATCAATTATGTGACAAAGTTTTAAAATCATGTCTATTTTATATGGATTCTGTATTTAACAAATGATTGTTCAGTTGAAAATGTCTAAAGTTATCCCAATTTTACTTTTCTACTTTTTGTATATCCTCACATTTGTGCAAGAGACATGGTTCGATTAACAATTTTCCATAGAACCTTTGTGCTTACGTTTCCAAATTTGAACAAGGTCTAGGAAGAAAAAAGAGAACAATGAGAAAAGCTCTCATTTTAGGTATCTTGAAGATTAGCTTGGGAAAATTCTTCTAAATTGTATACTTTTGATGTCTCTGCTTTCAAGTCAGCTCAGACTCTGGAGCTCGGGTCTAAATGCAAGGACACAGGATACCTCTATTTCAAAGCCTTTCATTCCTCAGGATGAGGTGTTCGGTTTTTGAAACGTAACATTCCAATTCCCTTATGATCAAATGGTTTTTGAAAAAGAACAGAAGCTTCTTCAGCATTATAATAATCAAAAAAAGAATTAAAAGAAAAGAAAAATGAAGAAGAAAAAGAAACAACTACAAAAGAATAGATTCATGCTTAACCAACACTAAAAGGCAAAAGGACACATTCCAAATGGTTCTATCCAAGGACAAAAATCAACAGAAAAACCATAGCAAGTCTAAACACCTCATGAAAAGGAGGATCCCAGACTAGAAGAACTGTTGGTTATGTAAACTTTACAACATAGTGAATTGAATATAAAGATATACAACTATTTAGAAAGGAGAACTGAACAAGCAAAACTAATAAGGTTTCCTATATTTTTGTTAAAGGATGATAAAATACAAAATTTTAGTTAAAATACTACAAAATTTAGATAAGCAACATTTAGTTAAAAAAAAAGTCTGTTTATGCCTGTGTATATACATGCACATACCTACAAAATATGCAGAATTATACTTCACCAAATAGAATATGATGAGTGAATTCACTGTCCATCAGTACATTTATTTTATCCAGCAAGTGTTTGCCATCCTATGAACCATGATGGTGAAGGCACTCATACTACCTCAATAAAGGCAGCATGGAAATCCAAGTACATATATTCTACAGAAATCTTGTAAAGGGAAAGGGGTCATCAAATTCGCTGGCATCAAATTTTCTTTTTTTAACTGTTATAATTTTTTATCTCTGTATTGAATTGTATTCCAAATGATTTTTAAATAGTTCTTAATTATTTTAGAATTTCATACAAGTATTTTGAAATTACCCTGACAACCACTCCCTTTACAACCTTCTCAACCTTCCCTCCCAAAATTAAGATTGCTTCTTTTTTACTTTCCGCTTTGGGTCTGGTTTGCATTGCTCAGTTAGTCTTTGTGCTGGATCCTTAACTGGTGTGTGGTCAGTCTACCAGGAGTCACACCCCTAAAAATTACTGAATCTCTCTCCTAGCATCTACAAAAAAAACAATAGCTCTGGAATTACATAGCCACCTTCCTTCACTCTATGCTGGGAATCAGTCTGACTAGAATGTGTGCAAATCTTGTGTATGCCTTCATAATTGCTGAAGTTCAAATGAGCATCCGCTTTGCTGTATCTGGGAGGCACTGTTTCTTTAAAGTTATCTGTCTCTGCTGGCTCTTACAGTCTTTACACTCCCCTCTTCCACAAAGGTCCCTGAACCTTGATGTGAGACACCATTGTGCAACTTTTGATTAAACACCCAGAGTCTTTTATTCTCTCCACAACTAACCAGTTGGGAGACTCTGTGTTCATTGCCATCTACTGCAAGGCAAAGCTTCTCTGGTGAGGGCTGAAGATGCCCTGGTGTCTGGGTATAGCAATAAGTTATTAGGAGTCAGTTTAATACTAAGTCCATTTAGCAGTATAATAGCAGCAGGTTGTTCCCTAGGAACTAAGACCTATCTACTCACAGGTTCTTAGGCCTTTTAATAATGCCAGGTGTTGTGATGGGAGCAGCGGGTTGGGTTCCACCACCCAGATAGCTTTACCCAAAATAATTACACAGAAACTGTATTCTTTTAAACCTGCCTGGCCCATTAGTTTCAGCCTCTTATTGGCTAATTCTCACATCTTGCTTTAACCCATATTTAGTAATCTGTGTAGCACCACAAGGGGTGGCTTACCAGGAGAGATCTTAACCTGTGTCTGTCTTGGAGAGGAGAGGCATGGCGACTCCCTGAGGCATCTGCCTGACTCTGCTTTCTTTCTCCCACAATTCTGTTCTGTCTACTCTGCCTACCAAATTTTCTGTCCTCTTAAAGGGCCAAGGCAGTTTCTTTATTAACCAATGAAAGTAACACATAGACAGATGACCCTCCTCCATCACTGAAGCCAGCCTTTCATCTAGTAGGGAAATAGAGGACTACTTCCATAGCTCTGTGCAATTATTGCACTAGAGAGCCTATCTTCTCAGACCAGTCACTGGAGACTGAGGCTTACTTTTCTTTCCTAGAAGTTTGAATATTACTACCTAGCATCATGGATTCTAGTCAGTAGTGATGAGGTTTCCAGGTGTGTATGAACTTAATGTCTCTATAGTCTGTGATTCAAGCATATGGTTCAATACTAGAATCACAATGGAATTTTACTGTCAAATTCTGAAGAGTAGCCAAAATTACTGGAAACAACCTACAAAGCTTGGCAGTCTATATGAGCCTATTGGCCACAAATTTTAAAAAGTATGTCTATGGGTGTGTATATGAGTGTGTATATGGGTGTGTGTATTTTATGAAGTTTCTGTAGTAGTAATTTTCTAAAAGATCTTTGAGAAAGACCTTTAGGGTTAATTATCCTGCCCCATCTTCCCCCATTTATCACACTCTCCTATGCTTCACTGAAATTTAACTTTTTCTTCCTCTTTATTCACTTATTTAAAAAATGAAATTATTAAATTTACAAAAAATGGACAGAGCTAGCAACAACCATCCTTAGCAAAGTAACCTGGACACATAAAGTCAAACCTCACATTTTTTTCTCTCAATTCTCAGGGTCAGTTGTCAATCTTCTGATGTATATGTTTGATTGAGAAGACCCACAAAGGTCAGAAATTTGTAAGGAGCTATTGAGAGGAGGAGAATTCAAGGGGAAGGAGATAGAAATCAGTCCACAGTCCTAGAAAGGGCTAAAGGGGAACAATGAACCAAATGACTTTTAATTAAGGTATCATCTGCTTTTCTAGTTACTGTGACAAAATACTGAGAAGGAGCAACACGATGAAGGCAAGCCTTGCTGTGGCCTGCAGATCAAAGAGACACAGTGCCTCCTAGCAAGCAAGGGATGGCAGAAGAAGGTGTGTAGTGGTCACACAACATCTGCACTGAGGAAACAGAGAGGAGTGGAAGTGGGGCCATACTAGAAAACATAAAGGTTCAGTCGCAGTGACTCACTTCCTCCAGCAAGGTTTTATTTTCTAAAGATTCCATGACCTTCCCAAACAACACTACCACCTGGAGCCAAGTGTTCAAACATATGAGACTGCAGAGGGCATTTTGCATTCAAAGCACAACAATTACTTATAAAAGTTTGTGTTTCATAAATTAGTGCACAATAAATCTTAAAACAAAGAAAACACAAAATAACAGAAACAAAATCAGGAGACTTGACTTACAAGGAGAAAGGCTAGGGAAAAGGAAATTAACATAATATGCATGGCTACAGTAAGCTAAAAGTGTAAAATCATAAATTTAACAGTTATATAAACATAAGAATGTTTTATAAATGACATATGTACTTAAAAGTGTAATAGTTTATCTTACTTTCTCTCCAAATAATTGATAATCAGTCTTGTAATGCATCACCATATGCCTGCATATTTATGAAAAAGAATAGAGACAAGTAATAAACACATGAATCAAATCATGTTTTTCAGGATGAGTACAAGCTAGTGAAGGTGGCTGAATCACCTTGCTAGTCTGAAACAGACCAGAGCCTTTTATATATAATATGCACACTTATGTATAACTTGGAAAAATTTATACATTTTATTTACTAAATTCCAATAGTCCTGAAAAAGATTCTTTTGGTTTTTTTTTGTTTTATTTTTTTGTTTTTTTTGTTTTTTCGAGACAGGGTTTCTTCTGTAGCTTTTGGAGACTGTCCTGGAGCTAGCTCTTGTAGCCCAGGTTGGCCTCAAACTCACAGAGATCCTCCTGCCTCTGCCTCCCGAGTGCTGGGAATAAAGGCATGCACCACCACCTCCCAGCTTGATAAAGATTTCTTTTTCAGTAAAATTTGGACTAAGGACATAGCTCAGTGGTAGAATAATTGTCTACTATGTAAGAGGCCTTCAGATCAATATTTAGCACTGAAAATAGAAGTATACCTAATATGATTGCTACAAAGAAATTGACAAGCCGAAAGTAATTGCAAGTGATCTGACATTGTCCTCCCCACAGAGGCTGGTGCCCTGTTCTTTAATACATTATTGAGTACCTGTTGCCAAGTAGTCCATGTATTGGTAGAAACACAGTCTTTCTGATTCATTAGCTTCATTGTTAAAAATATCTACAGGGAAGTAGAACTCTAATTTAGTATAATATAATTTACAGAAAAACACATTTCCACTCTTGGAGCTAGCTTCTTCCATGGTTCCTGTTTACGAAACAACAGACACTGTTCCTTCCACCTTGGGATTGTCAGTTCAACTCAGATACATATTCCCTGCATAGACTTTCTCCCATTAACACTACTTTCCAGATCCTCAAATTTGATAGGCCCTTTCAAAAATTCAATCTTCTTAAAACGATCAACGATCAAGTTTTCAGTTATGATTATCCCTCCTTAAAACAATAATAAAACCACTCCTCATATGGATTTGTCTTCACTGTTTGCCACAAAACTCCTGGTGTTAAACTATAGAATGAATAACAACTCTTTATAGTAGAAGTGTCATGAAGCACGTATTCATCACTGAAAAGCGTTTATCATGTGAGTCTATATTTGTGCTCATATCCCTGTGTGTGACTGTGTATATGTTTTTGTGTGTATGCTCTGTGTGTGCATATGTGGCTGTGCATGGGTATATTTGTGTCTGTGTGAGTCCAGAAGTTGGCTTTCATTGCTATCTATTTTTTTATGTATTTGTTTATTTGGTTTGAAGACATGATATCCCATTGGTCTGGAAAAAGCAAATTTGTCTGGACTGGTAGACTTAACTCTCTCTGCTTCCCTATTACAAGAGCTTGTATCATGCCTGGCTTTTAACATAACTTCTGGGTTTTGAACTCTGGGTTCCATGCTTGCACTTGCAAGCTGAGCTTTCTCCCTAGCCCAAGAAGCGTTTTTAACTTAACTTGTCTTATTTTACTTTTTTATTTATTAAAAATTTCCAGCTCCTACCCTCCTCCCATCCTCCCACTCTTTTCCCTCCCCCTCCCCCTCCCTCTGCAGTCCTAAGAGAAGTCAGGGTTCCCTACCCTGTGGGAAGTCCAAGGTCCTCCCCCCTCCATCCAGGTCTAGAAAGGTGAGCATCTAACCAGACTAGGCTCCCACAGAGCCAATGCATGTAGTAGAATCAAAACCCAGTGCCATTGTCCTTGGCTTCTCAGTCAGCCATCATTGTCAGCCACATTCAGAGAGTCCGGTTTGATCAAATGCTCCTTCAGTCCCATTCCTGCTGGCCTTGGTGAGCTCCCATTAGATCAGCCCCACCGTCACAGTGGGTGGGTGCACCCCTCACGGTCCTGACTTCCTTGCTTATGTTCTCCCTCCTTCTGCTCTTCATTTGGACCTTGGCAGCTCAGTCCAGTGCTCCAATGTGGGTCTATGACTCTATCTCCATCTGCCACTCACCGCCACCCCCCCCCCCCCGTCTGCGCTCTATGCACTGGAACCCAGTTCGCGAGCTTCAGGCAAGGGGCTGGAGGTCGAGAATACACACTCAGAGACAGACCAACACACAGACTTTCCAACACTGTTACCAAAAAGCCCCTCTTTAATAGCACAATGGAGGTTTAAATACCCTGCAGTCAATGGCCAACAGATGAAAATCCCATCCTCTGATCCTCTACGCTAGGCACAGCTTCTAGTAACTTCAATTAGAAGGCTCTAGACAGGGAAGAGCAGCTGAAGGCCAGGACTCATTAGTTCCAACATACATCCATCACCAGATGAAGGTTCTATGGTGATATGCAAGGCCTTATTTGTTTTAAACACAAATTTCTTATCATGCTTTGACCAAGCATATACTGAGATGAATGGTTTTAATAATATGAATAAGAGCTTAAAACACTTAGCACTCATTATTATAAGAAATTTAAAAATTAAACTTTTAACCTCCAAAACGTAATTTATAGAAAAATGGTAAATGAACATTAAAACTTAAAAATGTAAAAAAGGGACTCCTTTGTTATAAAATTGCACAGGAATTTAATTCATTGGAAAAAAAGAAAAGTTGTAAAATCCATAAAGTAAGAAACATTGTTTATGTGTTTAAATGAATAAAAGAAGTATTGGCTCACTATGGTATTTGCCTTTCATTTGACATATAGAATAGTTCAGCATATAATTTCAATATTGGTAATCCTGACAATTATACACTTTAAAATTATCTCCATTCTAATTCATACTATAAATATCAACTTTTAGAAAGTGCAAAGTTACTTTTAGTTTTCCCCTGCTTAGTACATAAAATTATTTGAAATGTATTAATCTGAACAATTTGGGTTCTAATTTATTCATCTTCTGTTTATTCATAAAGTTAATCTATTATAAAATACCCAGTCAATACTAACAATTTAGCAAACTGTAATAGAATGGGTATATGTGATTATACAAATGTAAATTAGATTTTCTAATATCAAAGAATTCAACCTGATAAAAAAAGTTGAGGGAATAATGAGTATAATAAGGGCTTCATTCCTCACTTTCCCAAGCTCTACCTCATGCATGGACTCCTTGGCATGGGTTTCAGGAGGGGATAAAAGGGGAAGACTCTAGAGCTCTGGGAAGATGAGCAAGGAGAAGCCTGAAGAACGGCTTTGATCTTCCAGATGAGGTGAGTTTTCTAATAAGTGCCAATGAAGATGTTAGCAGAGGGAAGTCATCTGGCACCATCTAAAGGTCACCACAAGCAAATTAAAGTTTCTTGGCAAGAGGACAAGAAATCTATGTTTTCCATTAGGCTTGGGCAATCATAGAAGAGACCAAAGATGGGACTGGACAGTGCCTGAGGAATCTAGCCTAAAACCCGTTCTGATCACAGCTGACATACAAAGCAGTAACCACAGTTCTGCTGCTATGAAGAGACATTATGACCAAAGCAACTATTATAAGAAAAATACATTTAATTTGGAACTTACTTATTGTTACAGGTGTACGGTCCATTATCATCATGGCAGGAAGCATTGTAGCATAAAGAAAGATGCTGGAATGGTAGCTGAGAAGAACATCCTGATCCAAAGGCAGATAAAGAGACTCTGGGCATGGCATTGGCTTTTGAAAATTCAAAGGCCACGTCCAGTGCCCTACTTCACCCAGCAAGGCAACACCTCTAATCCTTCTGATGCCTTCAAATAGTGCCACCCCCTTGTGACTAAGAATTTGAATAAATGAGTCTATGGGGTGGGAGGGCATTCTTATTCAAACCACCATAGCATCCTCCTGCTGTTCAAATATCTCACTAAAGGATGTAGTCAGGGACAAAGGCACCACACTTGTACAAGAGGCAACTGAAGAATTTAAACCTGAGAATACTGAAAAACGTGGAAGAACTAAAAAGAGAAACCTAGAAAATTAAGTTGTCTGTCATGCAGACTGAGTTCCATAAATTGGAAAATCAAATTGAAATAAAGCAAGTTGCACTGTTGTACATCAGAGTTTGTAGCTTGAATGTTATAGCTGCTGCATATGAAAGACATTATATGTCAGTCAGGCTGGAGAGTCTGAGTTTATCCTGAAGGCAATGAGAGGCAATTGAAGAACTTCAAATAGAAAATGAAGAGGAGAAGATTTGAATGTTACAGAATACATTCCAGCAGCAGTGTGGAGAATGGATTGATGAATTAAGGAATAGAGATATGGAAAATCCGGGGAAGGTAGCATGACGAGGAGACTCCTGACCTACTCACAAAAATAAGTAGAACAGAACAGGCCTGCTCTGCGACAGCACAGAATCATGTGAGAACACTCACCCAGATGATGCCTCTTGGGCCTTCTGTTCTCTTTCAGTCACTATAGAAAGATTCTGACCTCAACGCTACAACTGACACTCCAGATAAATCAATGTGCTGTTTCCACACTGGCCTTGAAGTTCCTGGATTTAGTCACTCACTAGCACACTTTCATTTTACTTAGAAGGTGCTTATTCCCCCTGGGAAGGTGCTTAGTTACTACCTGTATATGACAATGCCATTTTGCATACATTTAATAGGTTATATATGTTAATCACCTACCATACCCAAAGCTGGGTACATACCATTCCCAAATTGAACCTTACAATTTAAAATTAAATGGGTGGAAGGGGAGGGCGTGAGATGGCGCAGAAGATAAATGTACTTGTAATCAAACCCAAGAATCTGAAATCAATCACAGAGAACAAAATGGTGGACCTAAGTCCCTCAAGTTTCCTTCTGATCTCCACATGAAAGCCAGGGCCAAATATGTAGAACACACACACACACACACACACACACACACACATTTTAAAGCATGGGTAGGTGTGGTGGTTTGACTAACAATGGCTTCAGTCATATATTTGAAGTCTTGGTTCCCAGTTAGTGCAACTGTTTTGGAAGTCAAAGGAGGTGTAACCTTGTTGGAGTAGGTGTTGCCTTGAGAGAGAAGGTGTGTCAGTGGTGATGGGTTTGAGGTTTTAAAAGCCCCCTATAAGTACAGTATCTCCCCCACCCCTCTCCTTTTTACCCCATCCACTACCTGCCTGTGGATCAGGATGTAAATGTTTAGCTGTTGCTCAAGCTCCATGCCTGTCCACTTCTCACCATAATGATCACGAATGAATCCTTTAAAACTATAAACAAGCCCCCAGTTAAATGTTTTCTTTCCAAAGAGATACCTTGGACATGGAGTCCCTCACAGCAAAAGAACAGTAACTAAGAGAGCAGATGAACCATACACCAAACAGGCCTTGGCTGGGCAACAGATTCTGGACATGATTTGGAAAAGAATGAAGAAAACTCAATAGCTGAATGAGATGTGATAGGAGAGTGGAAGGGTGGTTCTGGAAGGAGCTGGGATAAGAGGGTAAATAAGGTAAAAATAGATTTTAGGAAATTCTCAAAAGAATTAATAAAAGTATCATGAGTATCATTCTAAAGATTATTTAAATTCGTTGACTGGTTACGTACTTCTGTCCCTAAAGCTTCCTGATACTCATTTACAACTGAGGAAAGCGCAGTCTTGGAAAGTAAAACATCTTAGTTCCAACCCTGCCTGTCGATCCTATCAGCTCTGTCAGCGTCATGAGCTTCTTAGCAAGTCTGCATATCTGTGGTACCACCATTATCTTTAGAAGTAGATGCCCGGGGACTTCCTCATCAGTCCATATAGGCCACACAACATGGGATCCAGTACAGAGAAAGCATCTAGGTGATAAAACTTGACTGTGGAGTCGTGACATTTCATAAACGGGTGTAAGCTTAACTTTCATTTGGTACTGAGGAATCTGTAGAAAAATTTGTCCTGTGCTTCTTTCTATATTTTAAGAAAGTGAACTTCCTACTAAAATCCATACTTGCTTGATGTAATGCAGGGGAAGGGGGAGTCGTTTATACTATTGGTGTGGGAATGTAAACTATGGACATCAGAGTGGATGTGTTCAAATAGCTAAGGCTAGAACTAGCACATAATCCAGCCATACCACCCTTAGGTATATACCCAAAGGAACGCTACTCCCAACAAGGATGACACACACCCACTTCCATAGTTACTTTAATCATAGTTGGTATGGCTAGAACCAGCCGAGTTCTCCACCAACTGATGAAAGGCCGAAGAAATGAAATTCTATTAGGCACTAAAGAAAAATGAAATTTATAGAAAACAGATGGAACTGTAAAAGTTGTAAAAGGCAACTCAGTCCTGGAAGAAAAACTGTCTATTTTCTTCTACAGGCATATCTTAGAATCAATGTTTACATTTCTGTGTTGAAGTTGGAGTGAGGATCCGTGAGAGTTGGAGACAGAGATCAGGAAGGATGGAAATTTCTGTGAGAGGCTGGAGATCAGCTCTGATTATAAGGGGACAGAGGCAAACAGCAGTGAGTGGGGAGAACGGCTGTCACTGTGGGGAAACAGAAGAAAACACCCGTGAGGAGGCGAGAGCAGCTCTGAAGGGGAGGCTTAATTAGTGCTCGCAATAGTAGAATCTGGAAAGACCAGTGAAGGCAAGCTATAGATGGACATGTGGGAAGTAGAGGGAAAAGGTAGTTGGAGAAGGGTCAATCAGAAACTAAGGATTTCTTAGAAAGCCATATAAAAACTTGTCAGTTTATAAGCTAACCAAAACATATGAGAAGGAAAATGTGGAGCCTGGGCAGAGGTGGTCTGCATGGGTGGACAGGGCTACTGCTCCAAGTCATAGGCCCTCACACCCAAATTTCAGCACCGGGCACAGAACGCCTCCTGATGATGTTTTGGCTTCAGAGCGCTGAGAGACTTCCAAAACAACAGAGGCTATTGCCAGTGCTCTCACTGTCCGCCAAACTCAGAAGGCAAGACCCTACTGCTAAACACACACATCGATGCAACAATACAGAGAAATAAAGTGACTACGAGTTGGAGGCCTCCTCTGTGCTAGCTAGCTAGTTTCAAAGGCACCAGAAGGTACTATGCAGGATGTTTAGAGAGAAAAGGGATCAATGCCCTCACCCAGCTTTGGCCTGAGTACTATATAACACTGAACTCTCAGGCACACTAGACCTGGTAAAAGAGTGGTATGAATGTTGTATAGGTAAACAACTTCTTTGTCACAAGATCAGAGGCTTGCTCCACAGGAGGGGCTATATTCCTGGTACTGTAGATCAGGTCAACTGTCTAAGTCTAGGGAGATCAGAGACCCGGTGCATACATCTACCATTGATATCTTTCTAAATGGACATATAGTCAAACTGCTGTCTGAATATTTATGTTTGTACTCATAGACTAGAGTTGTCCTCAGTCTTGATCAGAGAAGCATCCTATGATATCCTTTAGGTAATGATCAGTGTTGGGAAACCTAACTTGTCAAAGTGCTGAGAATATCAAACCATTTAGTGCTGAGCTCTCAGTGGGACATCTATGTCACTTGCCCCCCCCCCTCAGAATTCCAGGGAACATCACTGAGAATTGGGAGTTAGAGGATGGGGAATAGTGATGTGGGCACCATCTTCTGTATATGACATGTCCACTACAATCATGAATACACAACCACTGTGACAGCCTGCAGAGAAAGAAAGAGGGAAGGAGAGAGAAGAGAGTGAAAGAGAAGCAAGAGAGTAAGAGCAAGGCTAACTGGGAAAAAGAGGGGTTGTCTACAGAATGGGGAAAGCAATGAAAAAAGAGGTTGGATAGAGAGTGTGAACACAACACATTGTGTACCAGTATGAAATAGTCAAAAATAAAATTAAATCAAATAATCTTCACCACTGGTCTAAAGCACTTCGCACAAGGTCAGCCTGAATACTGTTGCCCCGAGTTCAGATGTAAAGGCTTAGCTTACAACAATAATAGAAGCGAGATAAGAAATAATCCAAATGGAAGGAGGACTACTGCCAGTTGGATTATTTCTGCTGAGCCAAATGTTTATTTTTTCACAGAACAAATTAGAAGTTTTCCAGATGGTTTATCTGAAGTATTTTTTTTTCTCGACTCCAGGCAGAGAATAAATTAGAAGTGTGCAGGAAAGGTCATCCTCACCTCTCCACGAAGCGTATTTTCATAATTAAAAGAGGCAAAGTTCAGCCATATACAAAGTCATCCTCACTCAACACGAGTCACATTTGTGCCTCACAGGTAGCCCTGTAATTTGAAGAATGTCAAAAACAGTTACAAGAAAAATAAACCCCGTTTTCTGTCTTTTTTCTTTGTCTAGGGTACTAATCTTCACAACGCTAGCAGAGGAATACGCGGCACTAATTTTCTGACAGCAACAAGAGGAGAATGTTTTTACTCCACTCGTTGTTAGCTAAAAATCTCTAAGTGGCACATGATTTGTCATGTAGCAACACATGGTTGGAGCATTAGAGAAGAGAGGTTCTGTCTCTGGGATGATACCTTTACATTAAGTAAACATTTTATTTCTTACCCCATCCTCCTAGGAAGGTGAAGTAGCTGTCTCTAATATTAAGGTTTTCAGGAGAGGTTTTTATCACTTGTCAAATTAAGATAGCCCCCTTTGAGAGATGGAAAATGAATCTGGAAACAAGGCTGGGACTCCAGCAGAAATTCATTTTGATTTTTCTGATGGTTTGCAGTTGCAATGAGCAATACCCTCTGAAAGACACAGAGGAAAGCTTTTTTGATACCTGCTGGTCAAGCAAAAATGAATCTTCCATCCAGGTGAGCTGTTCAGGAACCCACTGTAGACATAGTCTTGATCATGCAGCTGAAAATTGAAGCACAGTTGCAATGCAGGAATTACACCAGGCAAATAGGATGATTCCTATAGGCAGTCTTCCCCTGACCACCTTGAGATGGTTGTTATTTTCATAAAATCATATGGCGTGGACACATACATAGCCATATCTAGCTTAGCCTTTTTGTTCTTTGGGAGGACTCACTTGCATTAGACCTAAACCTCTCTCTTGAATAGTGGCAAACTTATTCACTTCTGAGATACCAAGTCATCACCATTTAGTTAACCAGATATCACCATCAAGTATCCAATCAGTAGCATGAGAAGTCAGCTGGATTATTTCTTGTGCAATCAGAAGGGCAAACATGTTTATTGTTGTAGAAAAGTGCCTCTTCCTGTAGTAAGCAAATATGACAGTTTCCAAAACAGTTTTATAATTCTTTATTTTATTGAGAAGTAAACAATGTTTTTTGGCCAGTTGTAGCTTTATGACCATAACAGTTTATATGGCTATCCATGTTCCAGACGTGTGTGTGTGTGTGTGTGTGTGTGTGTGTGTGTGTCTGTATAGCAATTATTATGAAAGAATAATCTTCCACAGACCTGAAAGGGATCAAAGCAGATGTTAGTGATAAGGGAAATGAGGCAAGCACATATAAAATCTTTAAAAAGAAAGAACATAAACAATGGTATGTTCGAAATGTTTAAGTACAAATAATTCAGGAATACTTTAAAGACATAATATCTCATAAAAATATTTGAAGAATTTTTCACACAATACTGGATCCACAATCACCTTTGCAATATTCAAGCCATGATGTGGTCAATAAATGCCCTAAAAATTAGGGATTTTGGAGAGAGATAACAATATGCTTTTATAATACATGAACAAGATAGCTTTTTCAGCATATGTTCCAATTTCCTTCATTTCTCCTTTATCACCAGAATGGGCAAAACATGACCTCTCTTATGTTTCTGAGTAGGTCAGCATGAATTCAATCAGCCCATGGCTGTCTTTATTTGCATGAAGGAACCCTTCACTGGATAGTAGTTCCCAGAAGGTAGCGTATTAGTCAGAGTTCTTCATGGGAACAGAAGGAACAGAGAGGATATATTACGGAAAAGAATCTTTTGGATTATGTAATTATCCCACAATAACTTTCATAACACTGGAAAGGTTGAAAACCAGTAGCCATTCAATCTAGGAGGCTGGAGGCCTCAACAGTCCCAACCAGACACAAAAGCCTGCAGGAGTCTTGCAGGGCTGCTGGTCTTTGATCCGTCATGAAAGGCTCAGGCATCTGGATGCTGATGTCAGCAAAAGATTCCAGCTGCAGCAGCAACAAAATAGATGTGCATGAGCACAGAGAGCAAAGGCTAGCAGGTGATGGAGACTTCCATGTATTCGGGCTCCCCAACCCAGGCAAGTGCTGTTCACTTGAAGGAAAATTCTCCCTTGTTCGTTAATTTTCCTGGAAAGATCTTCGAGGAGCAACTAGCGTGTGTGTCTTAATAAATCCCAGTCAAGCTAACAATTAAGTTTCACCAGGGAAATCAATTCTGCCCTATTGTGCCTTGCCAGCCCCGAGAGTGTCATCTATACCTGAGAGGAGTGGTCTGTCTCATAATCTCTGTCTAAGAGTTCCTTCTTTGAGAAGAGACTGTTGGGCTCATGTGTGAGTTCATTACCGACGGACAGTGATGCCAGGGAGAAGGCACTGGAAGGGGCAGTAACTGCAGTGCTTCGTCCGTGCTGTCCCCTTAGTCACAGCTCCACATTCACCTGTCTGCATATACGTTACAAACTACTTTATTTGAAGAAGATACTTCTTTGCATTTTGGAGAAACAGACTCATTTTTCAACATTTAATCTTGGACTCTGATAGCTGACAGAAGTATAACTGATGCCTTCTTGCAGCAGATAGTAAGAGAGACAGAGGGCTGTCGTGCTGAAGCCATGACAGGGGTGCATCACGTCATACCACTCACATGAAGCTGAGAGACAATGGTCTCCACTGATAATATTTGAATTCAGTACTCAATCATTAGGGCAAACTACATATATCCATACATTTTGCATCACACACACACACACACATACATACAAGCACGCACCCACAGATGATTTTATTTATTTCATATAGATGGCAGTTTTTCCTGAATGTATAAAATGTGTACCATGCACACCCAGTACCCACAGAGACCAGAAGGCATCAAATCCCCCAATACTGTAGGCACATACTGCTATCAGCCTTCTTGTAGGTGTAGCATATGCTCTCAGTCTTCTCCTCTTCCTTCTTTCTTACCACTGTAACGGAGGTAAGATGAAATTCCCAAATAGTTTAATTTGCATTTCTCTAACTACTTACAGACATTAAACATTTTAAAATGTTCCTTATTTTTATTTCTTCTTTTGAAAAGTCTGTTCTGTTATATCGTTCAGTTTTAAATTGGGATGTTTGTTTTCTTTTTTATTGTTTTTTTTATTAAAAATTTCTGCCTCCTCCCCGCCTCCCATTTCTCTCCCCCTCTCTCCGCTCCCCTCCCCCTTCCTCTCCAGTCAGAAGAGCAGTAAAGGTTCCCTGCCCTGTGGGAAGTCCAAGGTCCTCCCCCCTCCATCCAGGTCTAGGAAGGTGAACATCCAAACAGGCTAGCCCCTCCCCCCAAAGCCAGTAAATGCAGTAAGATCAAAAACCAGTGCCATTGTCCTTGGCTTCTCAGCAGCCCTCATTGTCCGCCATGTTCAGGGAGTCCGGTTTTATCCCATGCTTTTTCAGTCCCAGTCCATCTGGCCTTGGTGAGCTCCCATTAGATCAGCCCCACCATCTCAGTGGATGGGAGGGTCACGTTCTCCCTCCTTCTGCTCCTCATTTGGACCTTGGGAGCTCAGTTCGGTGCTCCAATGTGGGGCTCTGTCTCTATCTCCATCCATCACCAGATGAAGGTTCTATGGTGATATGCAAGATATTCATCAGTATGACTATAGGATTGGGCCATTTCAGGCTCCCTCTCCTCATCTGCCCAAGGAACTAGCTGGGGGCATCTCCCTGGACACCTGGGAACCCCTCTGGAGTCATGTCTCTTGACAACCCTAAAATGGCTCCCTTAATTAAGATATATACTTCCCTGCTCCCATATCCACCCTTCCTTTATCCCAACCATCCCATTCCCCCAAGCTCTCTCCATCCTCCCCTTCACACTTTTCTCTCCCCAACTCCCCTTAACCCTATCCCACCCCACCCCCAAATTCCCAATTTTTGCCCATCAATCTTATCTACTTCCAATATCTAGGAGAATAACTACATGTTTTTTTTTTGATTTACCTTCTTATTTAGCTTCTCTAGGATCACGAATTATAGGCTCAATGTCCTTTATTTATGGCTAGAAACGAATTATGAGTGGGTACATCCCATGTTCATCTTTTTGGGTCTGGGTTACCTCACTCAGGATAGTGTTTTCTATTTCCACCCATTTGCATGCAAAATTAAAGATGTCATTGTTTTTTACTGCTGAGTAGTATTCTAATATGTATATATTCCACACTTTCTTCATCCATTCTTCCACTGAAGGGCATCTAGGTTGTTTCCAGGTTCTGGCTATTACAAATAATGCTGCTATGAACATAGCTGAACACATGCTTTTGTAATATGATAGGGCATCTCTTGGGTATATTCCCAAGAGTGGTATTGCTGGGTCCTGAGGTAGGTTGAACATGACTTTCCTGAGAAACTGCCACACTGCTTTCCAAAGTGGTTGCACAAGTTTGCATTCCCACCAGCAATGGATGAATGTACCCCTTACTCCACATCCTCTCCAGCAAAGGCTATCATTGGTGTTTCTTATTTTAGTTATTCTGACAGGTGTAAGATGGTATCTCAACGTTGTTTTGATTTGATTTCCCTGATCACTAAAGAGGTTGAGCATGACCTTAAGTGTCTTTTGGTCATTTGAACTTCTTCAGTTGAGGATTCTCTGTTCAGTTCAGAGCCCCATTTTTAATTGGGTTAATTAGCATTTTAAAGTCTAGTTTCTTGAGTTCTTTATATATTTTGGAGATCTTTTTATGCCGTGGATTCTAACCTCTATCAGATATATAGATTCTCTCCCCAGTATAGGCTTTCTCTTCACTCTTCTGATTATTTCTTTTCTCATACAAAGGTTTGGAAATTTATCAGATCTTACTTGTCAATTATTGACCTTAATTTCTGGGCAAATGGAGTCCTATTGAGAAGATCTATTCTTACATATGCATTTTGTAGGTCCTGCCTATGTTTTCTTCCAGATGTTTCAGGCTTTATATTGACACTTTTGATCCATTTAGAACTGATTTTCTTCTGTGCATGCTGATAGATAGGGGTCTAATTTCATTCTTCTTTATGACGGCAATCTATTTTTCCAAAACAATTTAATGAAGATGCTATCTATTCTCCAGGATGTACTTTTGATATTTTTATCAATAATCAGGTGACTATACTTACATGTACTCATATATTAGTCTTCTAAGTTTTCCACCAATAGACTTGTCTGATTTTTGTGTCCGTATTATACCGCTTTTATTGTTAAAACTCTATAATAAATATTGAGTTCTGGAACGTTCATCCCTCCATCATTATTCTTTTATGCTCAGGATGGCCTTGGCACCACAGTTTCCTGTTGTTGTTATTGTTGTTTGGTATGTATGCGTGTTTCTATATACAAATTTTAGGATGGTGTTTTCTATATCTATAAAAGATAACATGGGATTTTTTCATTGGATTTGTATTAAATCTATATATTACTTTTAGTATAATGTCATTTTTACAATATAGGTTCTACCATTACATTATCATGAAATGTTGTTCAATCATCCGGAGTATCCTCCTCACTCTTTCCCTTCAGATATTTAACATTTTCGTTGTAGAGTTTGCTCACTTAGATTATCACCTAGGTCTCTGTTTACGACTATCGCAAGTGAGGATGTATTTATCATTTCTTCCTCATGGTTGTTTTTGCTGGTTAAATAAAGCTACTGGTTTTCATAAACTAATTGTACATCCTGTCTCTGCTAAAACTGTGGATTATTTCTAGAAGTTTTCTTTAGAATTCTTGGGCTCTTTTATGTATCTCTTATATATCACATCACCTGCTACAGTGATTTGAATAAGAATGGCCCCCATGGGTTATATATTTGAATGCTTAGTCACCTGGGAGTGGAACAGTTTGATAGGATTAGAAGGATTGGGATCTGTGGCCTTGCTGGAGGAAGAGTATTACCAGGGGTGGACTTTCCGATTTTCAAAAGCTCATAACCAAGACAATGTTTTCTCTTTTCGCCTGTCTTGGCCTGAGGATCAAGGTGTATCTCTCAGCTATTGCTCCAGCACCTCGCATGCTTCCAGACTCCCTTTCACGATGATACTGACTGAACTTTTAAAACTGTAATCAAACCCCAATTAAACGCTCTCTTTTATAAAAGCTGCCTTGTTCATGGGGCCTCTTCACGGCAACAGAACAGTAACTAAAATACCGGGTTTCAGCTTATTTCACAAAAGTAATTTTAATTTTGCTATAATTTTCTGTCATTGTTTTATTATATTGTTTCTTATGTATTTTGTATTTCTCATATTTTCATGAATAGGTTTGATTTGCTGCCATTTTCATTCTATTTCTTGTTTCAGATGATCAGCTTTAACTTTTGTATTCTTACCTTGAACATGATAATTCTGCTGTGTTCACTGATTAGTTATAATTATTAATCCTCATGAATCATCCATATAGGTGGTTTTCATCTATAAATCATACCCGCTTTGAAGTATCATTTTCAACTTCTAGGGTTGTTATTTGTTTTCCCTCTAATATTTAGTCAATATCTCTAGAATTACTTAACTAGTTTTTACTATTTTAAATATTACATTTTGAGACCCCCCTCCCCAATATTTTAACAATAAACATTTTCATCCACAGTATTTTTATGCAGAGACTTGCTACCCCTTAAATAAATTTGGCAGTGCAGGAAAGGTGTGAACGGAGTAGAATGCTCAACAACAAACCATGCAAGAAAGTAAGCTATTTTCCACAGCTCTGATTGCTTACAGAAGACAGGAAACTCTCAGAGACAAAGGGATATGTTATTCTTAATAATAGCACAGCCAACTATTAATGTGTGAAACCCTTTCTATAAGCTTCAAATTCTATATCATGTTAAAAGGAATGGGCACCAATAGCCCATGCTGTGTGCGTGGTGTGTAGGAGAACCCTACCCTTACGCTTTACTATTTCTCCCTTTTTTACTGCTTATTTTTTTTAAATAATGAAGACTAAAAAGGGCTGTGCTCTGCGGGGAGACTATGTGATGGATTTCTGCATCTTGCAGAATTTTCAGCAGCAGAAACAATTCTGAGACACAGTTCAAGTGAAAAAGCCATCAGGGTCTTACAGTCTGGGCACAATCAGAAAGATATACTGAAGAGCTCATGAAAAATGGTTTCCCTTCTCTGTGCTACTCTTGGTATAAAACAGAACAACATGAAGGTCTTTAGTTCAATAAATTCTAATAATGTAGAAAACGTTTAGCCATGCTAACATTTGTGGATACACATTCTTGACAATATGGGGTTTCTCTTATATATTTCTGAATTTATTTAGCTAACACTTGAGTTCATATTTTAGAAATGTATTTAAACTTATGTATGCTTATAATTTTCTGTTCATAAGTTAGCATTTTCTATAATGACTTTGGTAACATTAATTTTAAAATTAGTTCTGTTTTAAAGAGGTTTATTTTTTCTATTCTGTAGAGTAACTTTTGTCTGTCTATTTTCAGCATTATGAAATTCATTTATAAAATTGTATAAGTGTGGGTCTGGATAAGACACTTTGGAAAATTAAGAAAAAAAACACTTTGGGTTTGTCTTGATACCATTTATTTTTGATTTGGGTGCTCAGTAATTCATTTGAATGTTTCTTTTTAATTTATTTTTTCATGCAGCATATTTTGATCATGCCCTTTCACCTCTTCCGCCTCCTCTCAGATAACCCCACACACACCCCACCCAGTTACAGGCTCTTTTCCCTGTCTCAAAAACACAAGCAAACAAACAAAAACAAGACAAAATGTATCAAAGCAAAATGTAACAAATCTCTCTCTCTCTCTCTCTCTCTCTCTCTCTCTCTCTCTCTCTCTCTCACACACACACACACACACACACAGAGAGAGAGAGAAAGAGAGAGAGAGAGAGAGAGAGAGAGAGAGAGAGAGAGAGAGAGATACACACTCAGAGCAAAAACAAAACAAGCAAAAAACCTTGTAGTCTGTTTTTTGTTGGCTATTTCTGGGTATAAGGTCTGCCTTGGAGCTTGGTTGATAAGCCATGTGATCATGGGATTGTGTGTGTGTGTGTGTGTGTGTGTGTGTGTGGCAGGGGTGGGGGGGACGGAATCTGTTAGAACTGGTTTTCCCTTTCCTAAAAGGTAGCAATCACAAACAGCTTTGTTTTGGGTGGGGGTATGAAGTGAGAATTTGTCTCTACTTCTACTTCTCAGTGCTGGGTTGTTGTATGGTTTGAACCTGTGCAGGTCATTTATGTTCTGTCATAGTCAAATGAGTTCATAGATCAAGCAACCCTTTTGTATCTGGAAGATACTGTTTCTTTGGAGTCATCTATTGCCTCTGTCTCTTATAATCTTTAAGCTTCCTCCTCTGCTTAGTTCCATGAGCCTTAAAAGTAGAGGTTTGATTTTAAAAAATCCTATTTAGAAATGAGTGCTTCAAAGTTTCCCCCTCTAGACACATTGTTCAGTTGTAGGTTTCTGTGTTAATTACTATCTGTTGCAAGGAGAAGCTTCTCTGCTTAGTGTTGAATAATGCATTGATCGATGAATGTAGCAGTATGTTCCTAAGAATTGTTTTGTTATGTCCATTTAGAAAATAATAGCAGTAGGTTTTCTTTTGGAGTTCATGACCTCTTTAGTCTGATTCTTAATCACTTTAGTAGTGTAAAGTATGGGAAAGTATGAGTACCAGCAAATGTAGTGGGTCTTAAATTCAATCAAAAACAATGGCTGGTTACTCCCACAACATTTGTGCCTCTCTTGCACCAGTATATCTTGAAGGCAAGTCAGTGCTGTAGGTCGCAGGATTTTAGAAGGGTGACGTTGATGGCCACTTTTATCCTCTGGTAATGTACAAGCTACCTTGTAGCACCATAAATGAATGTTAGTCAGTAGGAGAGAAGCTCACAGTTAGCTACCAGCTCAACGTCTCTGTGTTCAATGGCTTAAGTTAGTGCTATGCTCAGCAATAGGAATTCACTATCAGGTTGTTGAGTGTAACCAATAGCCATGGAAATAGTCTGCAATGTTTCAGAGGGTTGAGGTCTATGGCCACCTACCCAACCTATTCCTGTAACCTATTCCTGGCACTAGGGATTTTACTTGGTGATAATAAGATGTCTAGTTACAGTATTGTCTTCCCCATTATATGGTGACCTTATATAGATTCATTTCATACATGTATATATTTTTAGGATGCTTCTATAGTATTAGGCCTTCATGTGGCTTTACAAAACACCTTCAGCATAATTGTCCCTGCTCATCAGTTGAACTTTTTAAAGGTTACAAGTAAAGCCAGCTTTTATTTTCCCCTATAAAATATGAGCCACTTTGTCAGTTTGGAACCATTAATATAAACATAATTTTAAAATTGTCTTAAAACATTACATATAAAGTGTTATTTTTATTCTGGTTTGTTCCAAGTTCTGCTCTTTTTATGTTTAATACTTGTTCCTTTGTATTTGCTCTCCTGTTCTTTTCTACTGACTCATAGTGAAATCTCTGCTCCTGTAGTCACTATGGTTACAGATCAAAAACTGTAAGTTTATCATTTTATGATACTTTAGTTATTCCTGGAAAATTTCAACAAATGATACATCATTAATTTTCAAACATTAGCATGTTATTGATCTGCCAAGAGTTTTCATTCATTTTCAAAATGTTGAAAGTTGTTTTCATAAATGAATTTTAACATACACATGTTGCTGGTTATTTTTAATATTATTGCAATATGATGACACAAAACATAGTATATGAGATCTTGGTTATTCTTAGTAGGGCCTCCTCTGTGCCCTGTGACAAGGCTCAGAAGTATGCTTTATTGGTAATACTTATCCCTGTTTGTTGTATAATTAAAGGAAGGTTCACAAGAGCGTGTAATAAAAGACAACAAATGTTTATTGGGGATCCCTCACACTAAGGAAGCCACTGTGTTCCTCTGCTCTGTGGTCACTGGAAGTTAGCAATCAAACTCTGACTACCAACCAAGGGAAAGGAAAACAGAGGCCAAGCCTGCCTCCTCTCTGTACTTAGAGTACCTCAGACCATGTCCAAAATGGGCTGGTATCTAAAAGGCTATTGACTGAAGGAGTTCCCACAAAACCTGTTAGTGAGTATTTCAGTTCAGATACACAGACCTAGAAATTGGAGTGTATTAATAAATATTCTGTCTTTCGTTCCAGCTAGACCTTTCAGAGTTGAGAAAAATAGGCTATAAGGCTCCCAAAATATTTTTTCTTTATCTTTCTTTCATATTACTAACTTTGTTTTCAAATTATGATTTACATATTTGCTATATGCTATGTCAAAGTATATATTATTAGGTATGTTTAAATTCATAATTGTTATCTACTGTTTATTTACAAGACAATATGATAATCTATTTTAAAATGAAGAATATATCAAAGAATATATCACAATATTAAATGCCTAATGTGACTTTTTACAATGCATTTTATATATGTAACAGTCTCTGAAGTATAATCAATACCCTGTTGGCATTCTCTTTCAAGTCAATCAATACATGACATACTAAGATGAGTTCTAAAAGTAATTTAAGAGTTAAGTTCCAAACCATGTGTCTCCCAGGACTTCAAATAGTCCACAACACTCCATTCTAACACCTCATATTCTCCTCCAAGAGCTGCATCCTCCTCCACCGTAGTTATCACTGTAAAAGAATCTTTCAAGTGCTCTTATCAAGGACTCTATATGGTTGGTCTGATGGCTTTGAACAATAGTGGCAATTTGTAATATAGTAGCTTCTCACCAACGCTCTGAAAAATCAAAGCATACAAAAGCTATTTCTCCTCATGCAGTTTAGGATCAAATGAAAGAAAAAGGAATTCTGTCTAGTCTATAAAGACAATTTTTTTGTTTCACACATTTCTAGCAGACAAATATTCTAAGGGCTATTTCGGAGTTTATATAAAGACATGTGGGAAATATTGAAACACAATCAATTTAGTGTTTTATAGAAAATATTTAGATATTAAAAATAAGTTTTCGTAATCAGGCTATGAGCTACCCCGTTATGCAAGATTTAATTTAAAATCTACTCTTAGAGCTGGAGAAAGAGTTGAGTTGTTAAGAGCATTTGTTGTTCTTGCAGAGAACCTAGATTGGATGGAGAGCAAAACATGGCAGGGCGCAAATACCAGTACCTCCAGATATAGGAGATCCAAATGCCCTTTCCTGATTTCCACAGACTCCTCTATGTACATGCCATGTGTACATCTAGTCAAACACACACATGCATGTAAAAGAAAAGAATAAATATTTGAAGTTCACTACCATCATATTTTATTTCTATTGATATATACACAAATATATACCTAAATATTTCAAATAAATGCACATATTTGAAAAACTGGTAAGTTATGAGTCTTAAATATTATTTTCAAAAATTAGATCAATTTTGATCATCAAATGAACTGTTGGTAAGCATACTAAACACTTAAAATTTTAATAAATTTAAAGTATGATTGCTTCCATGAATCTGTTCATGGGAGACCAGACGATAAAGACCTAGAAATCAGAACTGAGTAAACTCTTTTGAGTAGAGAATATCATTCAAGGCTTAGCCTTGAATATCAGATGGCTTAGCCTATAAAGGAGCTTCCTTCCAAGGCCTGGTGAACTAAGTTCAGTCTCTGAAACCCATGTAAACATGGAAGAAAACTAACTACTAAAATTGTTCTCTGACTACACAAGTTTGCTATGGCACATATAGGAGTATGTGCATGTGTATGCACATACTGAATAATAATAATAATAATCAATTTAAAGATAATAAATACCTAAGTAGTTTCTATAGGTCAAAATCACAAACTTGCATGGTGACTCCATCTCCAAAATAAGCTCCCACCTTAGTAGATAGCAAGGTTTGGAATAAATGCTGGAAATTCATTCATGAAGTACAGGACGGTGATGTAATCAGCATCTCAAATCTAGCAGTTACATTCTCTGTGGTGTCCCTTGAACCAACATCTCATGCCTCATGGTAGCAAAGAATATTCTTCTTGTCCATAGCTTCAGAGAAATAATGAGGCAAAGATAATATTCATAAGGAAATAAACACAAAGAACATTGATGAAGTTACTACAGAGGCTAGATTCATAGCCTTGGAAACACATCTTATTTTGTGAATCAGCATTTTGTCTCATTTTGATTCTTGAACTTGGTTTGTTTTTCATTGGAGATTTGGTTTTAGAAAAATGTACATGGCCTAAAAGTAAAGTGACTATTGTAGAAGAAGCAAGACATTCAGGGAAGGAATTTTAAACACCCACCTCTGTCATGCCCAAGGGTTACCTTGTGCTAAGAAGACACAGAAGGAGCAGAGGCAACTAGAGAATCAACACAAAAGGATCTGTTCCCAACTGGAACATCAAATAAGTGAAAGTATCATTGCCTTGGAGAAGCTTTGTCACCTCAGTCAGGACATGTGACTGGCAAGCAAGCAAGTCACCGTGTGGCATTATGGGTGCAGTGAGAGCCTGACCCTCCTCTTTCCCAAGGTGCTTCTTCAGAGGAACACTCAGGGACACAATAAAATATTTTTTCCCTCATGTAGGGAACAAAAGTAGACAGTGGCAGAGTATTTATCAATAAAGTGCATGGTATTTTGTGGGATTGGCAAATGCCAGGAAAGAATAAAGGATGGGCCCAAGACAAGAGTTAGTAGATATAGTCACCTGTAGGTAAGAGAAGGGACCATATTCTGAATCTCTTGCTTCTCAGCACTCCTCAACACTTCTATGTCATAAGACTGTATTAAACATTTAAAATACGCTGTAGGAAAAAGAGGGGGAAGGAAAAGAAGAAGAGAAACAGTCGGAGGTAACAGGTGAAAGAAGAGGAAAATACTCCTGCAATTACAGAGATAACCTAAAACATGGATATTTCTTGGAATATAGCAGGAGTAAGAAATTTAAATATCAAGCTGTATTATGGAAATTAAGAGAATTCCTCTGTATCCTAAAATTTGTGAATAGTTAGAGAGGTAATGAGAGAAAGGCCTTCAAAGGACACAGTACCTCCTGCAAAAACCTGCGAGCACTCTGAAGTGTCATTTCCCTCCATATTATCATGCACTGTTACATGTTAGCAGTAAAAGTCAGTGCAGAGGGATCCCTTACTGTGCTGAGCAGTAGCCAGCATTTATAAAGCTTTTTTTCTTGCTCTCCCAACAGCAGGGCAACAAAAATGGTCCCAGCTACAGATTGCATTGTAGGTAAGCAGCCTAGATCTTTCATAATGAGCTTATGAGCAGTAAGCACTTCTGCCCTTTTCTCTAAATGAACATCCAACTGTTGTTTCCAGGGCTATTTCACACTAATCACCATAAACAGAACTAAACATGAAGGACCCGTTGTACCTCCCTCATGGACGGTAACTGGGAGCTCTACAGAGATCATCTCCTATGGAATAGCTCGCATGTGCAAAAAAGTATCAATAACTTTGGAATTATTGGTGCTGCAGTATTAGAAAACAGTTATTGAAATGTTGTCAAACAACTGAATCAACGTTTCCTAATAGTATAATTCTAGTCTAAAATTTTTCATTGATATTTGATTTAATTAAAACATAAATTTAAAAAATGTTTTGTACACCAGATAAAAAGGCTCAGAGGGTAAAGGCACTCGCCACCAAGATTATGAGTTCAGTCCCTGGGACCCATATAATAGAAGAACTGGCTCTTATGACCTCCACATGCACACCATGACACACATTTGAAACCGACACCCTAAACAATAAATAAATGCATAAATGTAAACAATTGTAAGAGAAAACTTCCACATAACATACCATTTAAAACTTAATTGTTGTCCGATTTTCTCAGTGGAATTAGTGTGTATCTTCCACTGAAAAGATGGAATGATAAGTCTGAGGATGCTTCCCATCACTTAGATGAAAGGAAAATGTGTTCTACATGACACTAAGTAGTCATTCCAGAAGAAAATTTGCATTCATTTAATTGCAATATGTGTACTTACCTCTTCTGCTATTGCTGAACTTGCAATTTCTCAGCACAGCAGTTAAAGAAATGACATGCTACAACAATTTGAATGCATACATGAAGCTCCCTGACAAGTCAGTTTGTGTCTTAGAAGGAAGTCTGAGTCTATGCTTTGGAGCTCTGCATATATGCACTCCCAGGCTCTGCCTGCCTCCTTTTAAAAAAATGAGCACTGGGAGGGTGAATAGCCAGACAAGTACTTTATAAAGCTGGGAATCCTCACATTTGAAAGCCTTTATGTTTTTACCCTCAACTTTCTTAAGCCCCATCATTTAATCTCTTTTTTTCCTCTCATACTTGCTAATATTATTATTTTTGCCACAGTGGTCAAGGGTAAGAAAATCAGAGACATTCATGATCAATTTGTAGGTCTCTGTTTTGCTCCAAACTGAACTCTGCCATCAACTTCTTCAATTGGTTCAAAGGAACCCATGAAGAAAACGAAAAGGGGTGTTGTCATTATGTTCTTTAAGAAGCAAGATTTAACTTTCAAAAGCCCCGGGGAAAAAAAAAGAACTCAAGAGTCTGTCCTGTTCCTTATTGCTCAACTTCAGCTTCTCATCTCGGAGTATACAATTTTGTCTTTGATTAAAGCAGTTAAAGAAATAAAATTTATGTAATGAATATGACTAGAATTATTCTTACCAGCTGGGTATAAATTATATATCTAATAAGACTTACTATTAAAAATTATCTTAAGAAGGTTCTTTATTTTAAAATATGTAGTAGCTTGAACAAAATAGTAAGGTATTAACAACGAAAAGCAAGATTAGTTCTGTACCAACAGAAATCCAATTAACATATGATAAGTAAAATAGTCTTAGCCCTAGTCTGTGTCTTATAAAAGTTAACAAATATGTTCTGATTATAATGATTCCAAGTATTTAGAAAAGGAATCCTAACAATGAGGCCATTCCTTTCAAGTTATCATTTCCAAAAATACAACTCTAGATTTTACAGGTTTTCAGTTCAGAATTCTCACCAATATGTATCTATATATAATCTATTCATGTAAGATTATATATTCATATACACATATACACATAAAATGTATGGTATAGTGTATGTAGCTAGTCTTAAGATGTGATCAACCGGAAACATATTTTAGTAACTCCAGTGCTTGATTCATTTTTATCTTTTTTGTTGTTTGTATTAGTTGGTTTTGTTTTGAGCTGTTTGGAACTCACTACTTTGCCCCCATTGGTCTGGCGTTTACAGCAATCTGCCGGCTATAGCCTCCTGAGTGCTGGGTAATGCAGGGCTTATTTTATACTGCAGATACAAAACTAAACTGGGAAGTAATAGATTACATTTTGTCTCCAAAATTTATATGCTGAATTCCAATCCCCTGTGAGACTACATTTAAATAAGGAATTTAAAGAGATAATAAAAGTTGAATTAACCAAGGCATAAGTGGAAAATCCTAATTCAGTGTAACTGAGCCCATAACAAGAGACATCAGAAATGCCTTCAGACACAGAAAATGACGACTGGAAAAATAGCTGCCTGCAAGGCAACAGACCTTGGTCAATCAGACTGTGATCTTGAACATCTTGCCTTTATAACTGGGGAAAAAATCATTTCTAGTTTTCATGCTGCCAAGCCTGTGGTACTTTGTTATGGCAGCCATATCAAACTAAAACACAAGGTTTTAAATATTGATGTGTGATGATTTTTGCAATAAGAAATGTTATAGTTATCTCTAAATGAAACATCTATATCACACTCACGCACCTTCTCCCTAGAAGGCTAAAAAGGCAATGCAAGAGAGAAAGGGGGGGACATGAAAAGGAGAGGGGAGAATTGGAGAGGAGAGGAGAGGAGAGGAGAGGAGAGGAGAGGAGAGGAGAGGAGAGGGGAGGGGAGAGGAGGGGAGAGGGGGGGAGGGGGGGGGGGGGGGGGAGAGGGGGGGGGGGAGGGAGGGGAGGGGAGGGGAGGGGAGGGGAGGGGAGGGGAGGGGAAGGGAGAGAGGAGAGGAGAGGGGAAGAGAGGGGAGGGGAAAGGAAAGGAAAAAGGAAAAAGGAAAGGAAAGGAAAGGAAAGGAAAGGAAAGGAAAGGAAAGGAAAGGAAAGGAAAGGAAAGGAAAGGAAAGGAAAGGAAAGGAAAGGAAAGGAAAGGAAAGGAAAGGGATGTACTAAATGGAGACAATGGATGTAGTCACAGGAAGGAAGCAATGTTTGCCAGTCATAATGGGGCAGTTGTAGGTAGGAACTCACAACACTTGTAGCTGCCTGCACAGGATCTGAGCAAACTGGAGTTTGATCAACCCCAAGATGGAGGGGCAAGGGTGGCATGAAGTCTCACCCCTAACTGAGGAGTTGTTGGTAACTGAGTAACTAAAAGCTGCAGGCACATCTGCGTGTGTATGAAATGGCAGTTTGGAGATTGATCTGGGAAAAGACAAATTAGTGCTGAAAATATATGAAATTCTCAAAGAATTAATTTAAAGAGAAAGAAAGGAAAGATTTAAGGGCTATGCTCGTTTTTATAAAACATGTCAGGAAGTTGACCTAGCAAAAATTTGTTTTATATACTCTTCAAATTGCTTTTCTTATCGTAAGAACTCATTGTTCTAAAATGCTGACTTTTGTTCAGATAAAACTCCTCTTAAGTATGCACACGGCTCAGTCCTTTGCTGCCCCTACTCCAACCAGTCCTTCCCTTTGACTTTTGCAATCTTATTCCAAGCTGTGTGCCACCTTCTTTGGTGTCTCTCATGCAGGATACTTTTTCAAGAGTTCCCTGGAGTCTTTTGGGGAAACAGTGCTTTATCACAACCGAAGTTCAAAGCCATGCAGCGCATTGTTACATGAGAGACTAAGATATTAAAGTGGGTTTTTTCTTTGTCTTCTTGTTTTGCAACACATAGACATTTTCTAGGTAATGACTTAACAAAACAACACAAAACACTGTCAATACAACCGCACCTTAAAATGTTCTTCCTAGATCTGAATGCCAGATATTTTAACTAAATAATTTAGCAAATATTCCTTTTTAAGTTATTGGAACACACCTAGAACACACTAAATACCTGTAAACTTTGATTGCATCCATGCATTGCTGCTCTAACCACTGCTTTTTTTTTTCCTGTCCTTCCAGCTATTATTCTTTTTTTCCTTAGGTGTGAGTGTGGTGTGTGTGTGTGTGTGTGTGTGTGTGTGTGTGTGTGTGTGTGTATGTGTGTGTGTGTGTGTGTGCCATGTAGACAGTGGTACACATTTGGCTAAAAGTATATTTGATGCCAGCTTCCAATTTATAACATAGATTCTTGTTTATGAAAATAAAAGCACAGGTAATTAAAATTCTGCTTTCCCTCTAGTGAAAAAAAGACAAAAAAAAATCCACATGCATTCCATGGACCTCATTTAAGGTAGTAAAAAGCCCTGATGTCATAGAAAGCTTGAGATATATGAAATGTATTATATACAGATCCATTTATGAAGCCAAACGTTTTATAATAAAGGCTTCATTATATTTTTCCAACAGAATAGGAATGCAGTCTGATTCACTTACAGAACTTTCAGAAACACTGGAATTCTTAGAAACCAATTTTTAAATAAAATGTTAACTAATGTCATGGAAATCTATTGCTTGCTTAATGATGAAAAGGGGGCATAGCAGAATCTCAATTTTTCACTTCTTAAATTTTACTTTTAAGTGACAAATGAGATATATGTTTTTTTCCTTGGGTACGATGTGATATTTTGATGTATGTTCTAGGTTTGGAATGATTAAATCAAGCTAATTAAAAACCTGGCTTCATATGCTAATAATGGAACAGAACCATTTTAAATCTCTTAGAGCAATTTTAAAATTCAAAGTGCAAGATGACAATATTAATACTAATTTTCTCTGAATTAAGTAGTAATAATCGAGTTCTTGTATGTACCAGGCATATACATTACCTAATCCTCATGCTCCATAAAATATGAAAATTATATAAGGTGTATTCTTATATCAGACAGCTGTGTATCATTAGAAAATGAAATACCTACACAGGCTACTCATGAGTGAAGGGCTGCTTGTTAGCTGGTAGTTGCGAAGGTTCAAGTCCATGATGTGGCAACACTACTGACTTTATCTCTAGTGACGTGACACACATCAGAGCAGGTGTTTAAATCACAAACCAGGGACAAAGGATGGAAGGAAAAGGGTGGGGTGGATGAATTAAAGAGAGGGCAAGTCTTTTATTCCTCGAACAATGTCTACTGGGGGTGGGAGTGTAAGGCCTTTCCGTTATGTCTAATTTCTTAAAACTTCACAGCAGCCCAGTATTACCATCCCAGGAAATACCACATGTATGGAGCATTTAGGGAATACTCATCCAAAACACAGTTGTTCTATATCCTGAGGTGGGGAATATTTAAGAGCCTAAAGGGAAGAAAACCATTCCTAATAGAGGCATGAACACACAGCAGAGGTGAGAAAGCTTCCACCCCTGTGTGCATGGGAGGCCCATGACACACACACACACACACAGAGGTAGAAGCAGTAGTAAAATTCAGAAAATTTCGCCTGATTTATGTTGTGCAAGAGTGGTGGCTATGAAACGTGCTGCTCAGAGGGAAAATTTCATCAACAAAAATAGTCTAAATCCTAAGTGATTGCGACAATTACAGCTGACTTTTAAACGAGCTCACACATATTACTCTGAAAGGGAAATTGTATTCTACTTAGTCACTTAAAATGGAAAACACTAATCATATGTGAATATGCAATATGTCCAAGGGTCTCATTACACCATGAGGAGAGAACATACATTACTGATATCCATACCACAGAAGGCCAATTGCTGATTTTTCTCTATAGGAATTCTTACTCCTTTTTCAGGAAATGCAAATCATGCTTCTCTTTTATCTCCAAAGTCTTTTAAGGTAGGATTGAGAATTAAATGGAGGGACTAGAGGGCTGGCACAGGTGGCACATGAATTAACAATAAACATGTAAGACTAAAGTTTGGTTGCGAGCACCCGTGTCTGGGGACTTACATCCTCTTATAACTCTGTAACTCTAGTTCCAGGGAAATCGAACATTGCTGGCCTTTGCTAGGATATCCACTGACACACACACACACACACACACACACACACACACACACACACACACACACGCAAACTAAAGTTAAAAGACATTTTTAAAAAGAATTTAACTCACCCAAGGCATGATTTGTAAAGTACTCTTTTCTACTGGGTTTCTAAAGTTAAAAAAAGTAAGAAAAATTAGAGATTGTGTATCCATTCAGCAGGTGAGTTAATACATAGTCCTTTCCAAACACAAGGTCTTACCCAACATGGTGGATGCTTGGCATCCTAACTGAGCAAAATCTCCATCAAATGTAAAATAATTTTGATGCTCAAAGTAAGAAATGACTTCCCACATTCCTCCTAATCGTCCATATTTTCAGACAGTCGAGTATCCGAGCAATGGTAGCTCTAGGAGTCAAATGATCCCGAGATTCTTTGTAAAAGAGACCACAACCATCACAGCACCTCCAAGGGCTGCATTTGTGTGTGTGTGTGTGTGTGTGTGTGTGTGTGTGTGTGTGTGTGCGCGCGCGCGCGTGCCCAGGATGGTGAAAGGCAAAGTTACTGAAGCACTGAGACAGCATTGAGTGGCTAAATTGAGAATTTCCTGTCCCTCTTCCTTGCTCAACATCTGACCGTATATGAATGGCGTGCACAGCCTGGTACCTACAGCTAGTGCCTCCTAAACCACAGAAAGGATGTACTTCTGTGACTCTCTGCTATGCTTGCCTAGACTCTTCACTTTTCATATTTTGTAATATTTAGATTGTTAGGTTATTTCTCCCACATCCACAAAGAACTAACAGAAGAGACACAGAAGCAGACATTGTGGGGGTGGTGGTACTCAGCTGGGGTATAGTGCCAGGGTGAACCCACTAATTTCATATCTGATAATGATTGTCTGAACTAATCTGAACGGCACATCCAACAACCTCTCAGAACCTGCGCCCACTACTTCCCGAAGGTTCCCTGGAAGCTGTTACACCTGTGTAATTGCAGACATTCCCTTGAGCTATCTCACGTTGCCTTTTTCCACACAGAGGACTAAAAGAGAAATAAAGTTCGTTCCTATGCACCTACTGAAGTCAAACTCGGAGAAAGAAATCAATGTAGTAACATTTACAATCCCCTGTCAACGCTGAGTCCATAGAGCGGCCAATTTGCTTTTGTATGACTGTAGAGAATGGCACCACACATTCACTGACCTGATTTGAGCACAGTTCCTCACCAGAGGGCTCATCTTGGCAGAATTACACTGGAGCACACAGAGTATACCCACAGGCCACGTCAAGCATCACCTGTTCCAAAATGCAGTAGTCCTGGGACTGAGAAGCTCGGGGTGTGCACACCCATCACAAAGAACTGGGATTGGGTTAGTGAAATGACTCAAATATACGGTGCTGTTCCTTACACCTGACAGTTTGAGTTAGATGACCATGACTGACTGAGCTCATGACTAAACAACTCTTTTCAATTGTCCTGTGGCCTTCACATCGGCATCATGCCTTAGGAACCCACACAAATTTAAACACAAAATAAATATAATAGCAGATGTAATAAAAATTTTAACTATTGAAATTGAATTATACTTTGGAATGGAATAAAAAGAAAAAGTGACTGGCCTGGCTGGCAGGGATTCTGCATTGGAAGTGAGATAGGGCAACCTATGTCTTAAGGATATTGATATCGACATAGACTACATGTCAGACTACCTTGCAATAGGTGCTAACTAATGCTTCCCACAGGAGTTCATTCACAGGTCCCTACTAGTGTGAAGATTCCTAAAGTTTTGTCTTTATATATAATAAAAATCACCTGCTTCAGAGACAAAAAAAAAGTGTTGTGGAAATATCTCTACCCATCCTTACCCCATTGATGGTGGACTATGTTCTCCATTAGCAGTTACGGCCACAAACACTGAAGAAAAACACAACTGTGCTTAGGTCTACCCAGCTCAGAATCAAGCAGAACACAATGTCCACGGAAACATTTCTTAAAAGGGAATTGCACACAGGAGCGATACACACCACACATACACACACACACACACACACACACACACACACCCCTGAAGTTCAAGCTTTAGAAAATCCTGGCCTAATTGGTAATGTCATTGCCAATAATAAGGATAGTGACAGATCTTGCATTCTATGTTTGATTGAGTTTTCTATTTTTAAGGCCTGACCATTATGTGCAAACTTAGCAAACCAAGTCTTGTTAAGTAACTTTAATTCAAACCGACAAACAGGTGGGAGTAAAAGATAAATTAACAGAATTCTGATCAATTTTTCTTTAGTTCTGTGATTTTGTTTTTTAGCAACCTAATAGGAACATAACTACAAGTGCATTCCTCACAATGTAAATAATATCATCACACCATTTTATTAACCTGATTTTATTAGTGTTTATCTTTATGATTTAACTATGGCATTAACATATTTTCTTCATAGTGATTTTTTCTACCATACTATCTAATGTTATTGCTTCAGACCTGCTAAAGTTTTGCATGCAAAGCATCATCTTTAAATAATATGTCTCCCATACACTATTTTTAATATATGTCACTGTCACAGAAACTAAAAAAGTAAACATTCTCTTAAACTTATAGAAGCAATGCTAACAGGCAGTAACCCCCAGGCAGAAGAAGGAGAATATCAACTATTATTAACCAAGTAAACACATTTTTTATTATTTTAAAAATGAGTTCTCTTCAGAATACTAATAACACGCAGCCCAAACTAGAGTAGTTGAGTTTCTGCTTCTGCTCACTGCGTTCCTAGATTAAAATAGTCAGGTAGACATGGGATGTTCCCTCGCATCCACATTTGCTCACCATACCATTCACAGCACAGCTGTCCAAGCCCACCTTGGAATTCATATTTTCCTCCAAGATCAAAGTTTAGTGTACTTAGCTGTGGGCTGTGTTGATCCATTCCTCTTGAACTTAGTTTGGGTCCGTAATTACATGCCCAATATAGAGGAAAATGTCAAGAAAGAAACAGATTTCAATTTCAAGCTTCAGAGGAGTTCTGATAGTAAAAATGTGTTGAAAATGATGAAAACCGCCTTGACGGATGGACTCTTGTTTTTAGGGACAATGTCCGGTGGGACGGCTGCGAGAGAGGGTACATGTCAATTCTGCGATTAGGCCTTTGCCAGGAGAAGTTGTCATTTTTCAAAAGGAAAAGCTCCGTTTGATGTTGGAAAAATGTCCAGCCATCCTACTTGCTATGCAAAAACAGTGGGATTGCTTTCCACACGCCAGGAGCAGGGCAAAGGCACAACACACCCACTGCCGGGACCCATTAGCATCTTTTGTCATAATCCACGGCAAATGGACCAGTAACTACCCACTACCAATCAGAGTGATGATGAGCCAACCTAAACTAGGCAGGTGAGCAGTCTAAATGCCCCTGTGGTTTGCCAATTACCTCAATTATCTTTTGCGGCACCACCACCATGAATACAAATCCAAAGAACTATGGGATTCAGGGGAAATAGGTGCTGTGTAGTGTCCAGAAGCAGGAAGGATAAGAAGGACTTTCTGAAAATAAGCCCCAGCTATAGGGATATCGAGTTTCACCCCGTAAGACACTTTCTGCCTTTTGTTTGACAATTCTGTCTCCTCTAGGAAAAGGCTTCCCGCACAATGAAGCAGCAATTCCGTGCTTGATGTCACCAATCAATTGCACGAATCATTCTCAATGATTCTCGTTAAATGGACGTCAGAGCAGACAGGCAGCAGTGGATGAAGAGATAGTATCAGAAGGGAGCTGAATACGGCTGCGCATAGCAGAAAATGTCTCTTGTAGATGTAGAGAGAGCGGAAAGAAAGCGAGAGTTTCAATCACCACTGTTTCTACAAACTGTGAAGGAAGATCATAAGAGAAATCAAGAGTATTCTTCGCAAAGAATCGGACAGCCCTGAACTCTGAGTAGTGTTCTTGTCGAAAGATTTCATCCTAGAATATCTTTTTAGTAACAGCCTTTCTGTGCTAAGCAAGATTCACTCTCAGTTTGCCGTTGTTCTTCCACTCACAGTGACCAGAGACACAAGGGGAGCACAACATTATTTTAAGGGCTATTGTAGCATTTTAATAATACAAAGATGATACTTTTCTGTGCAGCATGCCCACATCATTTAGAAGGATATACATTCTTGCTACAAATTTAGATAAAATCCGAAGTTAGATAAAATCTGAAGCTATTACACGCCGATGCACTTAAACTTCTTTCTCAAGTAGCGTATGCTGTGTAATTTCAGGAGGAGAGTACAATGCTCATTAGCGATACACACAGAAACTGGCTTCATGTAAACAGGAGCAGATAGAAATCTCAATGGTGTTGCTCTGGTATTGAACTAACAGATGATCTTTGACAGTAACTGAATCTCTCACCTTCTTTAACTGTAACGATGGTTTGCCTAAGTTATAATCACTTATAATAATACCTTGCTTGGAGCCATGTGGCAAGCCTTGATTAATTGTCATGCACAGAGCACATTAAATCTTTGGATAAAGTGTAGTGCAAAATGGTTGGCATTAATATTATTCAACCATAGACAGCGTTTCCCTCGGTAATAGTCCATTACACTATGATTTTAAGGCACATGTGGGATACCTTTTAAGGTATAGTAAGAGACTAAGGGTGTTTTACTGCTTCCTGGACACACTACCTTTGTATAAGTAAGTCTACTTTATAGAATATTCAATATAGTTATTAAATTCCACACTGACTGCTTTATTATGCTAGTTGACAATGTAGTGTGCCCCGAAGATTAAGGAAAAATGAAATTAAACTGAAAAAGCAAAGGGTAACAACTTCCTAATGCCTCTCTAAATGAGCAAAGTAGAATTAAAGTCACACCGTGGTGGACCTGACACTGAACGTGGAGGACTGTAACTGACAGAGTGACTGTTACGGGGGAAGCTGAAGAAGAGCAGAAGAAAATGCCGTCATCATTCAGAACCATGGGACGTCTACGTGGTCCCATGAAAACAAACCATGAGGCATCTTCAGATGCCACTGGAAGTGAGAATCAGATAAAAATTTAAATGCTCCATTTGAAAGAAACCAACAACTTAGGAGTTCTTTGGTAGAGTTTTTGGGGTCGCTTATGTGCACTATCATGTCATCTGCAAATAACAAAGTTTGACTTCTTCCTTTCCAATTCCAATCCCCTTGATCCCCTTATGCTGTCTTATTACTATTGCTAGAACTTCAAGCACTATATTGAAGAGGTATGGAGAGAGTAGACAGCCTTGTCGCGTTCCTGATTTTAGTGGGATGGCTTTGAGTTTCTCTCCATTTAATTTAATGTTAGCTGTCGGCTTGCTGTAAATAGCCTTTATTATATTTAGGATTGAACCTTGTATGCCTAATCTCTCCAAGACCTTTATCATAAAGGGATGTTTAATTTTATCAAATGCTTTTTCAGCATCTAATGAAATGATCATATGGTTTTTTTCCTTCAGTTTATTTATATGATGGATTACATTGATAGGTTTTCGTATGTTGAACCAGCCCTGCCTCTGGGATGAAGCCTACTTGATCATAATGTATGATTTTTTGGATGTGTTCTTGGATTCGGTTTGCCAGTATTTTATTGAGAATTTTTTCATCGATGTTCATGAGTGAGATTGGTCTGTAATTCTCTTTCTTGGTTAAGTCTTTGTGTGGTTTTGGTATCAGGGTGACTGTAGCTTCATAAAAGGAGTTTGGCAAAGACTCTTCTGTTTCTATTTTGTGAAACACATTAAGGAGTATAGGTATTAGCTCCCCTTGGAAGTTCTGGTAGAATTCTGCATTGAAACCATCTGGTCCAGGGCTTTTTTTGGTAGGGAGGTTTCTGACGACAGCTTCTAATTCCTCACAAATTACAGGTCTGTTTAAACTGGTCACCTGGTCTTGATTTAATTTTGGTATATTGTACTTATCTAAAAAAAGTGTCCATTTCTTTCACATTTTCCAATTTTGTGGCATATAGGCTTTTGTAGTAAGATCTAATGATTCTCTGAATTTCCTCTGTGTCTGTGGTTATGTCCCCCTTTTCATTTCTGATCTTATTAATTTGCGTGTTCTCTCTCTGCCGTTTGATTAGTTTGGATAGGGGTTTGTCAGTCTTGTTAATTTTCTCCAGGAACTAGCTTTTGGTTTCATTGATTATTTGGATTGTTTTCTGTGTTTCTATTTTGTTGATTTCAGCCCTCAGTTTGGTTATTTCCAGTCTGGATATTGGAAAATGACAAAATTGCCGGGCAGGGGTTTGGGAGCATGGGGGGAGGGGTTGGGGGTGATGTGGGGCTAAGGGAAGGTGGGGGAGAGAAGGGAGAAGGAGAGGATGGGGAAAAGCTTGAGGGAATGGGATGGTTGGGATGGAGGAGGGGGGAATACGGGAGCAATGAAGTATATATCTTAATTACTGGAGCCATTTTAGGGTTAGCAAGAGACTTGACTCTAGAGGGGTTCCCAGGTATCCAGGGAGATGCCCCAAGCTTCTTCCTTGGGCAGCAGAGAAAGGGTGCCTGAACTGGCCTTGTCCTATAGCCACACTGATGATTATCTTGCATATTACCATAGAACCTTCATTTGGTGATGGATGGAGATAGAGACAGAGCCCCACATTGGAGCACTGGACTGAGCTCCCAAGGTCCTAATGAGGAGCAGAAGGAGGGAGAACATGAGCAAGGAAGTCAGGACCGCGAGGGGTGCATTCACCCACTGAGATGGTGGGACAGATCTAATGGGAGATCACCAAGGCCAGTTGGAATGGGACTGATGGAGCTTGTGATCAAACTGGATTCTTTGAATGTGGCTGACGGTGGAGGCTGACTGAGAAGCCAAGGACAATGGCGCTGGGCTTTGATTCTACTGCATGGACGGGCTCTGTGGAAGCCTTGTCAGTTTGGATGCTCACCTTCCTGGACCTGGGGGGAGTTGGGAGGACCTTGGATTTCCCATAGTGTAGGGAACCCTGATGGCTCTTTGGCCTGAAGAGGGAGGGAGTGGGGGTGTGGGTGGAGGGGAGGGGAGGGAAGTGGGAGGAAGGGAGGACATGGAAATTTTTAATAAAAAAATTAAAAATTAAATAATAAAATAAAAGAAACCAACATTTGAAGCCATCAAGTAAGCTCAGAAGTTATGAGCACACATTGCTCTTCCAGAAGACCCAGGTTCAATTCCCACACCCACGTGGTGGTTATAACTGACTCTAACACTAACACTGTAACCTCTTCAACAGTCTCAGGGGATCTGGTGCCATCTTCTGATCTCTGATATCATCAGGAATGAATTTGGTATGCATACATGCATGCAAGCAAGTTAAGCATACACATAAAATAGCAAAATAGAATAAATAAAACTAGAAGTAACCAATATTCATTGCCGTTACAAGGGAAAATGATGCTAAGGGATGATTAACCTTTCCTATTGGTATTAGAATTTATAAGCAGACTCAGCCATTACTGCCTTGGTAAAATAAAATATGCACAAAATGTGCATGCCACACACCCTCACACCACACAAGAAAGCTATTGTATGTGATTTAAATGAACAAGTGAATAGTAAAACCCCAATGAGTTTCATTTCCAGAGTTAAAAAAAAATAAAGTCTCTTCTGCTTTTCGTCAACCAAAGTTCTGGATATGGTTAAAACCTAGGTAGAGAAAGAGGTATACTACATGATTGTAAGGAAAGATGGGGGGAATTGATTCGTCTTAGGCAAGACATATAAATTATCTCTCTGATACCTAAAGCCCTTACTGGACTTCGGCATTCCTAACCATATAGTCTCCCACTCTTAGAGTTTATCACTAAAAACCTGAAAGGGAAGAAGTAACGTTCATTAAGGACAATGCATCTCAGAAAAATAGGAAATTTTTTTAATTAATATAGATGCTGTACTTTACAGCTTATCATAGAGCTATTGTTTTTTTAATCTTAGAAATAGAACTTAGGTGTTCTAAGAGTGTATGCCATGGTTGGTATAACAAATGAGAAACTGTAGAAAATACCCCCAAGGAATAGGAGACATAGAGAAAGAGCACATTAAGCCATTGTATGGAATGCCAGCTTCAAGGGAGTGTAACTGGAAGTTCATTTGAGAGCTGTCTGTGTAATTGCACATATTTATTTTTATCTATTTTGCTTATTATTATACGGTAAAAAGCATGTCCTAGTTTCATTTCTGTTGCTATGATAAAACCCTTTAAGCAAAAATAACGTAGGGGATGAAGTGTTTGTATTAGCTTACAATTTGATATCACAATCCATCATTTCAGAGAAGCGAAGGTAAAAGCATAGCATTCACAAGCAATAAATATACTCACCCCTGCATGCTTGCCAGGTGTACTCTGTTTTCTAGAGTCTGAAAGGGTTCAGAGCCTCACCTAATAAATGGTCCTGCCCTCCATGGGCAGGTCTTCTTGCCTCCATTAGCAATCAAGATAATACACCACAGACAAGCCCACTAGCTAACCTGTTCTAGACAACTGTTTGACTAGACTCTCACATTTGCTGATTCTAAGTTGAGTGGACAGTTAAAACTAACCAACACATCACGTTTTAGCAAATTGATTGTCAAAGTTTGTCATTGGATTACAGGTGCTTTTTAAAGGATGTCTCGTGTATTTGAACTTTGACGGTGTTTTTTTGCTTCCTAGGTTGTTAGAAAAGGAAAATAACCTGTCAACATTGTGGGCAGAATAAATAACCCGTCACCATTGTGGGCAGACTACTGGATGCCCTTCTTTCTTGAAATGCTGAGGAATGCTCCAAAAATTTGAAATAAAATTTCAAATTTTATTTCACTATTTGTGTAATCTCATTCACCATGTAGACTTTCTGTGATTGGAACACAGAGGTAAGCTTATATTTGTGAGCACAGAGGCACCGACTGTGTTTAGCACTTTTGAAAAATACATCATTAACTGTCAAGACCAAAATTGTTCTTAAGGCGAAACTCAGTGTCTCCTGAACATATGGACCGGAAACTGTTTTATTTAAAGTGAAATTTCATAGAAGGTGCTCCCAAGCAAGATAATAAAATACCCTGGGTTCAGGGTGACACTTTTCCTAAGCAGCCATACATCTTGTGAACCCTGGTGCCAGAAACAGCATTAAAATCATTGATGATACAAAATTCCTCCTGCGCCGCTAAACAAATGAAGGCTCATCAGGCACATTGAGGATACAGAAGGAAAATGAATTCCCTCTCTTCTCATAATATTTCTAGAAGAGAGTCATCATTAGTAACAGAAAAAATACAAGGGAGTGGGCTTCTGACAGTCAAGATTTATGTCCGCTGTGTTTATGTAGGTCTCTGCTCAGCTGGGTTTCTTCTGAGACCTGGCCTCCTCCATAAAAGGTAGTCACTCTTTCTCTGTGGACTATCCAAGCAAAAAACAGTCCCTGTAACTTTCCATAAGTTACTAGTGAACTAGACTGCATTTTTTTCTAAAAATTTCAATCTTGCATCAAGTATTTTAAATTTTATATTTTAATGCCAACTGAAAAAAAATCAAATAACAGTTTATCCTCCTATACAGGGCTTGGAACATTTTAAAATAGATATATAGTCCATGACATATAGAAATTATTTTCTAGGTTTTACTATCTAGAATAAAGTGAGAGCAGTTTTACATTCAAATTAAACAATAACGCATACAACCCCCTGAGAATATATTATAGCTACAGCTCCATAATACGTTACATTTAAATGAGGTAATTGAACGGGCAAGAGTAAGGTAAAGAATATATCCCAATTTTCAATGCTGTCTTTATTTAATAAACCTTTCATGTTCCCAATTAATCTCCATATTCCCATTATTTTTACATTAATTTTGAGTACTATCGGTATCTTGTTCTAGAGGCTGATGAGGGAAGAGCCTTGTCCTAGAGGCAGGGACCACACTTCCAAGAACGCAGTGTTCTACATGGGCCTCGTATTCTGGATCTCTGCACTGACTTCTCTGCATTTTCATCTATGACCAGGAAAAATGACTTAAGTTTTACATATTTCCCTTTTGTAGATGTGCAGTGACAATTAAGAGAGATATCCACGTAAAGCAGACAACACAATAACTAAAGAACGGTAGCGCCTGCTATTGAAATTTATCTCCAACAATAAGATTTTTCCAGAAAAGAACACTGTCGCCTCGCAGACTTCAGGGAAACTACTACTCCCCACAGAAATGACAGCTGCATTAACTACAGAAATTATTTTATCAATACCGATATATTGTTATTTTAGAGTTTCCTTTATGTGTAAGTTTAATAAAAGAAAGATAACCAAAATTATTAGGTTTTAATAATTTAAGATTTTTGCCTCTACATGCCTGAAGTCAAAATGTTAAATTTCAATTTTCCTTAAAACTTGTTTAAAAAGCCCTATAGATAACTATTCTTTTTACTTTTCTCTAATAGTTTTTTTTCATAACACAAAACGGAGTATCTTTCAGATATACGTGATTATAACTAAACAAGGCTGGGCTATTTAGTAGATTATATTTTCTTAATCTTAAGGTTGGTGAGACATGGTATCATAGAAAAATATTTGGTCACTCATGTGAGGTCGCTTCAGAGAGCCTAAATTCTGTGGAATTTTTCAATGACAAAAGAGATAGATCAATCTTTTGTTCCATGACAGTCTTCAGATGGCTCAAAATGTCACCTGATCTCCAGAAAGATATCCTTGATTAGAAGTTTGCACCATTCAGACCAGCCCCACAATATTGGGGAACTAGATGGCCCATGGCCAGTGACCAGGTTGTTTAAGGCACCCATGTATGGAGACCGCATAGAAGACTGAGGTTCTCGTACCTAGGACCCTTCGAGGCCCAGTTGAGCAAGCTTGCTCTCAGTGCATACACTGGAGTGCTCACATCTCCTAAACTTTTGTCTGACTGGGCTACAAATCTAAGTATCATATATTGTATATATGACCTCCATCTATTTATTTATACCTTTTATTGTAAGCTGATAAATCTAAAATATTCCTTTGAATTTAGAATCAGCAGATCTGATGTGAGCAAGGGACTTGGCTGCAAAGCTAAGTCAGACAAAAGTCCAATGTGAGGACTCCAATGGCTGCACTGAGAGCAAGCTTCCTCAGCTGAGCCCCCAACCTATGGAGTCTTGGTGTCAATGCCTGCGGTAGATGAGAATGGATTGAATTTTAAGATGCCTACTTAAATCAGAACTGGTTGTTAATATAAAACACTTCTTACAATTCCTTACTTTATAGTTTATAAGGGTAAATATGTGATTTTTAAAATACAAAATAGTAGAATTCTTATTATTAATAATATTATTTATATTTACATAGTTTGAAATCTTTTCAGACATTTCACATTTTATTTTGTATCACACTCCTTAGCTCCAATCTAGGAAACTCCAGCCCCTTTAGTAGCTGTCCACCCCTGCCACCATGGGAATTCCCAGCAGTTCTCGACTTTAAATTAATACTATTTAAACATTTTATTTTTCCCTAAAACTTCAATATTTTAATATAAGCACATAATGTTACTATAACACAATTTGAATTAAAATATATATGCTTGTATATACATGCGCCTAAACATTTGTCCTTAATGTAAAAGTCAGTACAGTTAACCTTGGGATTTTTAGATCAATGTCTTTGCAGAGAAACCTGTTTTCATTAACGTTATGACAATGCTTGCTGTGTAGGGGTATTCAATGCCTACAGTGACAAAATAGCAACAATAAAAGATTTCTTTGCCAATATTCTTAATCAGTACCAGTTATGGAAGCATTTTTTAGTTTACTAAGAATAATAACAATATTATCAGCACAGATTGTTCGGAAAGAGCTAATGTTAAGTATAGTAGGCAAAAAATTCAACATTAAAATAAACTAAAACTAATGTACAGAAAAATAATCAAACAAAACAAACAAAGGCAAAAGCAAGCGGAAAGGAATAGACTAATTTCATTTATCTAAGAGCTATAATAACGAGATGGCTGGATTTTTTTTTTAAGTCTTCTCCAAACTATCGTAGTCTCTCTGAATCATTCAAACTACAATTCAGTGTTTTAAAACTCAGGTTAGATGCATTATGTAAGAATTAAGATTCAGATTTTCTTCTTTCACTCTTTTTTTTTTTCTTGGTCTTCATGGCACAGTAGGCGTCTTAACTATCTTTCCGATGCTGGGACTAAATTCCATAGCTAATGAAGAAGGGAGGGCTGCTCTGTCTCCTAGGTCCAGGACGCCATTCCATCACAATGAGGAAGCCCTGGCAGCTTCAGTAGTAGCAGGGGCAGAAAGCTGGCTTAGGCAGTGAGGAAACAGGGAGAACAGGAAGTTAGGCTAGTCCCACCCACAGTGACCCACATCTTCCAGTGTGGCTCAGTCTCCTAAAGTTCACAGCTTTCTCACACTGTCCTCAGAGAAGAACCAAGAGCTCAAATATATGACATTTCACATTCAAACCACAACAATAATTTTTCTTAATAATATTACATTGTTCATAATACTTATAATTATTTATTTTATAACTGTCCCTGTATATGAACACCTCCTTCTTTTCTAATAACCTCCCAAATTCCTAATTGGTATGCTCAATGTAAAATACACTTATCACAAAAAAATATTCGATTTGGGAATTACATTGTGCCTGCGCAAGGCCAATAAAGTCTTAAATTTAATTCCATTCTCCATTATAACATCATAGAAAACCTATAGGAGAGGCATCATTTTCTTAGAGTCAATTAAAAACACAAGTTGATTTCATTTTAAAAGATACTAATTTTTTTAACCAAAGAATAATAATACTGACTTTTAGTACAAATACATAACTTTATATATCAAGTTTTCCTTTTATTCTACTGAAATCACTAATTTTATTATCTATTATGTTTCAAACATTATATTCTCATCCAATAGTTTTAAATATGTGTATTTCATTCATCCTTACTTGATGCCCTATAGATAACTCTTCACGTTCCAAAGCTCTAAGAACATTCCAATATCTATTATTTTTCATTGTTGAATGGTATAACCAAATGGATAACCAGATCCATCTAAATTGCCTGTGGGCTTTCTCAAGATTACCAGCACTCAACAAATTAAGGACCTGGCAATATTACTGCTAATCTAGATTCAGGATTCCTGTGGAAGCAAATACCTAGGAATGTTTTTGAGGACTTTCTGAAAAAAGTTAGCTGAGGTAGCTTGAATCAATCTAAACATCAGTAACACATTTTGTGTGTAGTGAGGTGCTGCGGGCAGGCCTGTTTCTCATCCCACCCGGCTCCGGCAGGGCTAGCTTTGCACCCGAAATAACAACACACAAATTGTATTCTTTTAAATACTGCCTGGCCCATTATTTTCTGCCTCTTACTCACATCTTGATTAACCCATATCTAATAATCTGTGTAGCACCACAAAGTGGTGCCTTACCGGGAAGTTTCTAGCGTACATCCATCTTGGGCTGGAGCTTCATTGCATCTGGCATCTCTCTCAGGAGAGGCACGGTGGTCTGTCTCACTTAGGAGAGGTGTGGCATCTGACTGAGCCATCTGCCTCACTTCCTTCTTCCTGTTCTGTCTACTCCGCCCACCTAAGAGCTGGCCAATCAAATGGGCCAGGCAGTTTCTTTATTAGCCAATGGGAATCCTCCATCATTTTGTGTACTGGGTCTTGGATTGAATCAAAGAGAGAAAGTGGATGAACAGAAATATCCTCTCTCTCTCCTTTCTGTCTGGGAATGTGTTGTAATCAGCTGACACCACAAATTCCCCAAATGGTGGAACATACCTCAAAATGAGAGACAAATAAGCCTTACCTTCTTCAAGTTGTTACTATCAGTTATTTTGTCCTAGCAATGAGTAAATTGTCAAAGGCAATATATAATATACAACCAAAAAACATACAAAGAAATGAAGCCAAGGCATGATTCGTTCTTGGGATACTTATGTTGGTTTCTATCAATCACATTTAGTCATATGCATAAGGATTTCAAATATCCATAATGGGCTTGGAAGACCAACTCTACCCTAGACTTGATGTCTCAATATGTTTGAACTGAGATAATATTTGATCACTTTTCTATCAGGAATTTTATTTTTCTAAACATTCTTCAAAACAGCAGTCAGTATCTTTCAGTTAGAGTCGAGAAATTGTTTTAGGAATTGAATGGACTTTAGATTAAAGAAATTACCTAGGAACCCTGTTGCAATAGTATAATTAGTTCATAGCTATGGGATTCTCTCAAAGAGTTAATAATGAATTCCTTGGAGTCATTATCAGGACTAAATTCTGGGTCCATATTCTTTGGAAGAAGATATTTTACAGTCATGATGCCTACTCAAAGTCCAGTACATGGAGGTGTTATCCATGGTCGAATCAGTTGCATGGTTTAAATTTGGAAAGAATCCATTCAAAGCAAACATGTGCTCTCTTATTGAGTCATTTTATTTATTGGCTCTTAGTATGACTGACAGATATCTATTACTGTTGACTGTTGAAGATCATTCTCTTAATTTAAGAAAAGAAGTAAACAAAAAATAGTAAGTTGGCTACTGAACCAATAAAATTTTAATGTCTTTCTCTGTTAGGAAGAGCTGGAGAGCATATAATTCTACATTATTGTTGTATTGTATATGAAATTTTATCCTGAGATTGAGGTGGACATAGTCTATTAAGTGTTAGATTATAAAGTAATAGAGACAGCTAGGCAAATTCAAATGCTTTATATAAATTAATTATATTGCCATTGTTTGCAACACTTTCCGATTTCCCAAAACTTCTTGCACAATCTTAAAAAAAATGTTTTTCTGTTTCTAGTGTAGTAGAATGTGTAAACACTCCAATTTGGGCTTATTGAGATGAAATGCTTTGTAGATTATAGTTGAAAGGGTAAGTATAAGAATTTAAAGCTAATATATTCAAATATCACAATTTTCTATACTTGCTATAGATTTCTCTTATAGCTAAATGATTAAAAATGTGTCTGGTACTGCATTGGCCAGTGTGGGTGCAATGAACAAGACTCAACATTGTGCCTGTGTGTCTGGATAGTGAGGGATCATCAAAATCCATGTGAACATAGCAGGAATGCACTGGCTCTGAGTCGGCACAGATGCTTAGGGAAGAAGCTAATTCCAGGAGGATTGTGACTTCACAAAAAGGGGGGGGGGGGGTTAATGCCAGGAGCCTTACAAGCAGATGAAATATTTAAGAACATACTGAGTTGGGTTTTTTATGGATGGTGAAAAGTGAGGAACTGGAGATATGAGGGAAGGCATTCCATACAGACTGTAGAAAAGGATAGACACAGCAGTCTGTGGTGGGCAGAGGATTAGATGTACTGAGATGAATGGGAGAAACTGATGAGAAATAAGACTATAAAGATAGATGAAAATTGTCAAGTCTCTAAATTTGCTAATACATCTGGTATTTTTCTACTTTAAAATTAGCAAAAAATCATACTTTAGCTGTAAAGAAACACGAAAACACAGTAAACTTAAATACAGTGAATAATAAACACAGTATCCCAATTGTTATTACTAAATGACACAGGATTTTGAGTAATTGGGGAATTAATAGACATTTCTTTCTCCCTGTCCTAGATGCTGTGAATCCAATATGAGATTGTGATTTGTTTGCTGCCTATCTGCTTCAGGGAGAGCTCCTGCTGCTGCCTGCTCACTGCTCAGAAACCTAGAACAATAACTCTCTAGAGGACCTTTTATATATGTGTCCTTCCCATTCTCTACGGACAGCTCTCACCAGTTTCTTGTGCCCTGAAAGTCCTCTACTGAATGCTCTCACCTTGGACTGTAAATTCTAACCTATAAATTTTGAAGAGACATGCTGGACTCACAGTAATTCTTTAAAAAAAAAAAACCTACTAAATATTGCCTTAGGGATGGAGCTGAATTAACATAGTAATGAGAGAAAAAAATGGGTGTTTTCTTTTCTGTCACAAAGTTATAAAATTATGTTCTGCTGTAGAGAGTAAGAAAGTGATCATATCTGGGAATGAAATCATCATCAATACCTCATGATAATCTAGAGCCAGAAAGTGAAAGGGAATGCCAATTCTCAACTGGAATAGAATTGGGATAGTGTGAAGGTTAGCTGGAGTGAGGAACAGGAAGAAAGAACCTCTGTCAGGAGAGTGTCTTGTATGAGAGGGTTTCTACTGCACTCATTCGATCAATCACTAATGACTTTATAAGACAAAAGAAGGAGCAGTGTATATTCATGACACAGAAATTGACTTGAGGTCCCCAAATTGTTGAAATATCTTTAGGATATACTTTAAGAAGAAAAATATGGAGCAGAGAATTTAATTCTGACAAACTGAGTGATAGCTAAATATGTAAACAAACTTTAAAATCATGTCTGGACTAGGTTTAAAACATTGTCCTGTGGTTTATTTGGAAATACTCAAAATATGGTATGTTGACAAAACAATGAGAAAACCAGGAGACAGTAATGAGGTAGGCAAATTTAGGGTAAAATGAGCTTTCCAAAATAACCAGATTCTTTCTTATCCATAAGTCTGAAATGTCCTTAGGCCTACAAGCAGTATCACTTTTGCCAGAGGCCAGAGATTCCAAAAGTGCTAAAGGCAAAATATCTCCGGTTTTGACATAACCAGAGACCAGGATGACAGAAGTTAGGTTTTTCTCATCTCTTTCCTCCTAAGTAACCCTTGGTGGTATCCCACCCCTCAAAACTCCTCCTGGAGCAAAGGAGTTCTGCCTCTTTTTTTTTCCTTTCAACATTCCTATAATAAAACACTCTTTTCTAAATCTCATCCTGTGCAGTTATTGAATTTCATTCTTTGAATTTGCAAAAAAACGTAAACAGAAATGGAGAACAGCTTAGAGCAATTCCTCCAAAGTCAGGAATGAGACAGGGGCATCCACTATCCTCACTCCTTTTCAGAATTGTGTTCAAACTATTTTCTGGAGCAATAAGGCAAGAGAAGGAAATTAAATGGATAAAAGCAGGGTAAGAAGAATTGAAGCTATATTTGCATATGACATGGTACTATATACTAGATTTCCTAAAAATTCTGCCAGAGAACTTCCAGAAATGATAAATTCAGAAAAATGGCAGAATACAGAATCAACTTCCATAAATCGAAAGTTTTTCTGTACTCTGGCAACAAACAGGAATAGAAAGAGATCATGGACATGCTCCCATTGACACTTGCTAATCAAGAAGGGAAGAACATCTACAATGAAAACCTCTGGCCTCTAAAGAAAGAGACAAATAGGGACTTTAGAAAATGGAAGTCTATCACATACTAATGGGTTGGTGAAATTAATATTGCGAAAACAGATATTTTACCAAAAATGACTTACACACTAAATGCAATCTCAATCAGATTCCCAGGTAGCCAAATCATTGTGAACAAGAATGACAGTACTGGGAGGATTAGCATTCTATCTCTAAGATCTATTACAAAGCCATTGTAATCAAAACAGTATGAAACTGCCACAAATACATTCATTAAATCAATGGATCAAAGCTGAAAACCCAAACATGAGAATACATAACTTCAGTCATTTAATATTTGATAAAGATTCCAAAACTGTAAGCTCAGGAAAAGAAAGCATCTTCAACATTTAGCACTGGGGAAACTCGGATGTCCACCTGTAGAAGAATGAACTTGAACCATACCTACCACCTTGTACAAACACTAACTCCATGTGGATCAAAGACCTTCACATGAAATCTGAAATACTAAAACTGCTAAAGAAGACAGTATTCTCCAAGATATAAGTATAGGAAAGGATGTTCGGAATTGGGCTCCATTTGTTCAAGAATCAAGGCCAACTGACAAGTGGGACTTCATCAAACTATAAAAGCTCCACAGAGATAATGAAATTAACCACACAAAAAGAAACCTAAAGAATAGAAGAGAATCTTTCCCAGGTATACATCTGACAGAAGACTAATGCATAGAATACATTAAGAACTGAAAAAACAAAGAGAACAAAATAATTGAAATATGTGTCTGGGATATGAACAATGATCTCAAAAGATATATCATGGTCAAGAAATATCTCAAAAATATTTATTGCCACTAGCAATTAGGGAAATGATAATTAAAACAATTTTGAGATTCATCTTACCCCAGTCAGAATGGCAAAGATTAAAAAACAAATCAAAACAAAGTACAACAACAAATGTTAGAAGAGGGTGTACAGAAAAGGGGACCTTCATTTGCTCTTGGTGGGATTTCAAAATTGAGCAACCACAATGCAAATTAGAGTGGAGAATCCTCAAAGAGCTAAAAATCAATCCACCATATGATTGGTCCATCTATACCCATCTCTGACATGTGCCCACAAGACTCAACATCTGCTCCAAAGATACTTGTTCAGGCATGTTAGTTGATGCTCTATTCACAACTTATAGGAAGTGGAAACAACCTAAATATTCTTAAACTGATAAATGGATAATGAAAATGTACTACACACACACACTACCGAATACTTCACAGCCATAAACAAAAATGAATAATTTTTCTTTAAATAAAGAAAAAATGAGCTTTGCTGGTAAATGGGTAGAATAAGGAAAGATGATATTGAATGTTGTATCCCAGACCCAGAAAGCCAAACATCCTAGCTCTCTCTCATGAGAGGCTCTTCACTTCAAACAGATGTCAGTACATATACTGGACTAACTGCAGAAACCGAGAAATTTTAAAAAGACCATTGCTGGGTTAAAGGATGGGGGAATCTATAAAGAGGGACATACCCAGGTACATGTCATATGATAAGAGAAATGGGAAGGGGGCTTCTAAATAAACAGACGGAGATGAGTACAGAAGAAGAGGGTATAACATCGTTAGTGTGTCTGAAAAAGTCGTAAGGAATCATTCTACCAACTATCTACCAAAATTCCTGTAATATACATAACTCTCTATAAATATACATAGACTTTAAATAAAATTTTCTCATCTGGGTTGACAATGGCCCTTCCAAGAGCCAAAGACAAACTAACAAAATGCCCATCACCAGGCATGCAAAAACTTCTTTTGAGTTGTTGGTCAGTGTTGTCAAAGAGTCTCCTAAAATATCACAAACTATTGCATCTGCCCTCTGTTGCCCTCCATCCCCCCCATACAAACAAAATGGAAGGTAAGTCCCTATTGTTGAGGACACCAGACACTTTAGACACAGGCCCCAGAGACCCTTCTATTGACATAGCCCTAAATGCCACCTCCCCAGAGAGCAGCTTTTATGCTGCCAGAAAGGGTCATGCAAATTTTCAAGGAGGAAAGCGGTTAGCAATCCTACTCAGCTGGGAGTCACAACAATGACCAGCATAGCACACAAGCCTGAATGGTACAATAGTGACACACAGAACTTTGTGGTAACCAACAGCTCTTTAGTTCTATGCAAGACCCACTCAACAAGAGGGAACCTTCCCTGGTACTGAAAACCTGATCAACTACTCAGGCTAGTGATGTTAGAGCTATTGGAACAACTTCAACCACTACTTTACTAAACTAGTACCTAATTACATTCTAAATATGCATCCTTCTATATACCCACAGATAAGTGTAGTCCTCAGTCCTCATCAAAGACAGAGACCATTACAGAAAATTACAACCAACCAAAATGCAGAGGTGTAGAGCCAGCTTCAAACAGGCACACCTACGAAACAACTCCCGTACCTAACGCTGGGGAAACATTGTAGAAGCAGGGGTGGGAAGACTGAAAGGGAAAAAAAAAAACAAAAAAAAACAAAAAAAAAAAAAAAAACAAAAAAAAAAAACAGAGGATCAGGGAATTGGCCGTGAGATTACGTTTCCTAGTAATGTTAGAAGCTACACTCATCCAATCTCATCCACCTGACAGACCAACCATGAGCTGAACAAGGATGACACCGATGAACATGAAAACAACACAAAGAAAACTCCATAAAGCTTCAAATCTACCCAAAGAATTGCAGGCAATTAAGGAAAGCTCAGAGTGGGAGAAATAGTCTTACCCAGGGAAGAGCACACCATCTGACTAACCAATACCAGATGGGCAAACCTGAAAACAAATAAGATTATATAGACTGTATGGGTTATATTTAAAAAATATAAGTATATATATGCATATATACATGAATGAGTGTGGGAACAATTAAGTTTAAAATAGACTATGAATTTGAAAGAGCAAGGAGAGCTCTCTGGGAGGATTTGGAGAGAGGAAAGAGAAGAATAAGATGATGTAATTATAATTCAAAAACCAAAGAAATTTAAGAAATACATTTGTGAGGCAAGAACTAAAATGTCACTGCCTCAGGGTGGCCTTGGTGACTCTGAAGTTTCCTTCACTCTATCTCCCTGATCTAAATCAACCCATACTAGAAAGGCTTTATTGCTTTCAAGGACATCCCACAATCCCTGTATTAGTTTCAGTGTGTTGACCCTGAATTTGAAGATGGTGAGTACATGGACTAGCAATCTAATTCCTCAGCTTTAGCCACACCTGATTTTCCATCTCCCTGCTTTCCCCAGCTACTGGAAGCAGGCACGATCCGTCCACCTCCTCCTCCTGCCTTTGTTCTTTGTCCCCTTTCACTTGGATGAGATAGGCCATTTTTTTTCAGTCCCCTTTGAGATGGCTGACCCATTGTACCTTGGGACCGTTGTTTCTATTTTGCTGTAACATTGACAGGCTTAGGGATAGGCATATTCTGATGCTCTATCTTTTTTGAGATATTTAGTTGTTATTGAGTTCTGTGTTTCCTAAGTTATGGGCACCTAAATCCAAGTTACAGGCAGTAAATCACAATGTGGCTCTTCTAAACCAGGCAGCCTGGGAATCCACCTGGAGTGATATCATGCTTGTCTCTTATTGGGACTAAGAAACATAATATGGACTGACAGACGATGAATTTGTGAAAATGTGTCAGAAGGAACTTTGCAGAGAATATTAAAGGCTCAGCCCATAAGGCAGCCAAGATACACCCCAACTGATTCATATAATCTTTTGAAACTAGCTGAATCTCATGACATGTGTTCAGTACTTGCTCCAAATGATTTTAGAGGAATATGATTGATTCAACACAAGCATATTAGAACTAAGAAGATAAAATGTAGGAAACTCACCAAGGTCATAGGGTATGCATCAAATAAATTAGAGTGGACGGGCCTGATAGACTCCTGTCCTTCATAGATAATGGTGGAAGACAGGATCATTAGGGATGCTTAGTCTAAGAGGACTCGTATTTCCTCACCTTGCCTCACTAGGGGAAGAAGGATGATAATGAAATCTCCAAAGGATGTTCTGTGGGGATAGGAGTCAGGGACAAAGGAAATATAGGGCACATTCTTTTGGGCTCATAGAGAGGTAACATGGAAGCCCTTGACTGAGTCAATTTGTTGCAGACCTTATAGAAGACCACACCTATTATTTTTTTTACTCAAGCTTAGTGTGACATTGGACTAATGGATTAAAAAAATGAACTTTAGTGACAAATAGCAACTTTTGTATTACAGTACCCTACAACTTGATCTATTTGTAAGGGGAAAGGTACAAAGTATTTTTTCAAGGTGTCTGCCTCTACTTACAGAAACATACTAACAGGTTGCAGATATAAGTTTTCAAGATGTTGGTTCCCCAAATCTAGCCATGAAGTATCTCAAATTAAATCCTAGTAATGGTAGACATTTCTATCAGCTGATCTTTCTGGAACACAGGTGTTAGCTGCCATGTACTCATGACCTCATAAAGTTTAGAGATATCAGAAATTGACTCTTCAAAATCAATTATTTGACTCTAAAGGAGCAACAAAAGTCAAATGTCTCTGGTTAGTCTCTGTTCCCAGTATACAATCTAGCAGGTAATAAGACACCCACCCCCAATTCCTCAACAGTAATCTGTTGTCTGGTTACAATGGATATTCTCTTTCCCTCCTCTCTTCCTCCCTCCCTCCCTCCCCCTCTCCCTTTCTGTCTGCCTATCTCTCCGTCTCCTCTAATCATCAAAATCTAATCTTTTTCTATTGCCTTTAGTTTTACAGAGGAACAATTTTTTTGTGTGTGCATGCATTACATATTGGCAAATTGTCATGTGTTATTTGAGCTCACTAAGAAGCTGACTCTGAAAATAGGATTTGGGCCTCCCAGTTTAGACCTAAGACTGTCTCAACATGTCTTCCAAAATTCTCTTAAGGCTAGCCCCTTGACAATGACAGCAAGAAAGAAAAATAGCAAAAACGCCCAAAAGTAAAGGCATTGTTTCCTAGAAAAGTGACAAAAAAAATCTATTTCCAACAGAAATTACTAGTGCTTACATCATGATATAAAGTTGGCTATAACAAAGTCTGTTAATGAATAGCTTGTAAAGCAAGAAAGTCAGGACCGTGAGGGGTGTGTTCATCCACTGAGACGGTGGGACAGAACTAACAGGAGATCACCAACTCCAGTTGGAATGGGACTGATGGAACATGTGATCAAACCGGACTCTCTGAATGTGGCTGATGGTGGTGGCTGACTGAGAAGCCAGGGCAATGGTGATGGGCTTTGATTCTACAGCATGGACGGGCTCTATGTGAGCCTTGTCAGTTTGGATGCTCACCTTCCTAGACCTGGGGGGGAGTTGGGAAGACCTTGGACTTAACATAGTGTAGGGAACTCTGATGGCTCTTTGGCCTGGAGAGGGAGGGAGTGGGGGTATGGGTGGAGGGGAGGGGAGGGAAGAGGGAGGGAGGAGATGGAAATTTTTAATAATATTAAAACATTAAATTAAAAAAAAACAAAAAAGATTCTCTGCTTAAAATTTCTCTCGATCAGTATCCCATATGGTAGCCTTGTGAAGTCTTCCTCGGGTCATCTTTGCTGGATGGCACAAATATCATTTTCATGATGCTGTGCTAGTAATCTGCTGTCCCATCTTTTCCTTACACTCATTCACAATCAAAATAATGGCCATCAGTAACATTTTCTAGACAGCTATTTAGTTTCCAGGACCCAAGCTTCTCAAGAAAGACCCCATTATTCTCAAAGACACTCCAGAATTCCTGTACTGTGTCTGCCACAAAGATATCATCTGTATGTGAAACAAGGGCCAACTACATAAAAATGATAATGTGATGCATTAAAGCTGCCACATGGATTTAAGGTACAAATCCATTCATTTAATTTAATAGCTAATTGTGAAAGATCAGGAAAAGGAAATGAATTCAAATCTCCTGCCTTGAAGAGAATATCCATCTATGAAAGGGCAGCCTTACAGAAGAGACATCTAGCCGCTAGTGAGGGCTCAAGCTTGCTGGTCATTTGCATATGGTCACAATGGGTGGGTGAGCAATGTGACCTCAGCCACACATAACCACCAGTTTGCATTGCTTACTGCCACGTTCCACAAGTGTGGAAGAGTCTCTGGCATTGGGTACACTCGTTGTAAACACTTGTCCTGATAGATGAGCACAGCATGAAATAAGAACTATGGTAACGATTTTTAAAAGTTGGGAACTGCTAAGATAAAGGGTTGAGTAACTTAGTAGCAAATGGCAGTGGTAAGAGCCAGAGTTCAAAATCCACGGCTGAGATCATTTGAATGGGTCTGCCTGTTTGATGAAGACAACCACTTTTACAATATCATTCTCAGTAGGAACACACTGAAATCAGAAAGTTGAAAGAATAAAGTGGGGTTTTCACTTACTTTGGGCCAATTTTTCCAGATATAACAGGGAAAATCATTGTCATTCAGTCTATATAAAATGCTAATGGCCTTAAAAATAAGACTGTCATAATGCAAATGTGAAGTCCCCTGTTTTGTAAAACCCTGATTAGCCAAAAGGAAAAAAAGAAAAAAACACCCTCCTATATCAGGCTTACATCCAAGGCCAGTGTAGCTGCTTTCCATTTTCAAGCAAGCCACTAGACCAGTGGAGGCCAGGAGAGCTTATCACGGAGAGTGATAGAGGCCCTGCAAGGAGATGCTGCAGGCTTCCTTGGTCACACTCTCCCACCTTTTCAGTTCTCAGCTGGCCACTAAATGAGTGATAGCTGAGAATCAAAATGACCTTTTAAATTAGGTCAGCCTAGACCCCCAAAATACTTTCATCTGTAATACATACAAGAAGGTACATTGACAGATAGCACAGAGTCATCCCTTCAAGAAAAACAAGATGAAAAGTACATTTTATAGAAATGGAAGCTTTCCAGTGCTCAAAACTTTTGATCAGCATTTCTGGAAATCTATAGGAATCCAATTAAATTTATGATCTATACAAGGCTCATAAAATGGGTTGTAAGTTAAAAAAAATCACAAATCATATATTGTCACCATATCTCCATTTACCTCATTTCTTTGTTTTATTTATATCTCCTTGTTTTTATTGGCATATAGAATATTTGTATGATATATCTTACTATGATAAACATTGTTTTTGAAGGGAAAAGTGTTATGTTAAAAATTGATACATGCAATAAGATTGTTCTTTACATGTGAATCAGATATTCATTTACTCTCATATTGAGTTAAATGGGAAAGAAATATCAGTCTTCATATTGGTCTTTGAGACTTTTACCACCACATCCAAGTCTTAAAAAGTACAACTAATGAAGAAGGCACAGAGAAATAATTAATATTGATACTTAATTTTATAATACCATTTGATTGCAAAACACTAAAATGCCTTATTAGTGACACTCATTTTCTTTTGGACATTAAATGACAAAAACGTGCTTAGGTTATAATTGTAAGTAATTTTCTGACCTGGATAATTCACTACAACACAAACATTAAGAACTGTGTTTGGATACCTGGAGCCCATGGACTACCTGAATCAGTAGGAGGCGTCTATTATCCCAGCATACCTGTGAAGAGATGGGAAGGAAGACAGGCTAATCCTTAGAAGTTCAGGGCACAGATATCCTAGTATACCCTGGAGCAAAACAAAAGACTCAGTCTCAAACAAGATGGAAGGGGAGGGTCAATGCCAAAGGTTGTCCTCTGACCACCACATTCATGCATACACACTTGCACATTTATAACACACACACACACACACACACATCCCACAATTTTTTAAACAATTTAGAACTTCCCAATTTTTTCTTTCCTGTTGCATGTGCAAAGATTTGTGTATTCTCAAGTCCAGACAAGTTTAGGTCTTGTTCTTTGCCAGGAAAGTAATCAACTTTGCTATTATAATCTCACGGAGTGAAAATCATGTGAAGACTCCCTCTTCATAATAAGAGCAGTTGTGCAGTGAACTGTGAGAATGTGAACCCACTAGATCCTGCTGCTTGGAATCTGTCTATTCATTTGGCTACTGGTCAGTAAGTGTTTGCACACACTTAGTACAATGTTAACGCCCAAGGAATCCACTGAGGGTACTTTCTCAGGACCTATACAAGCAGTCTTGGACACACAAGAAAACACGTGTACAGTGGAAATATGGGGGAAATATGTTGATGACCGAGAATGTCTAGAAATGAGTAAAAATTTAACCACATTTTAGAGATCAATGCCTATAGATTAATTCATTTATCTTAATATTCACTAAAGTTGAGGTAGTCACATTCAAAGAAAACATATCTTTATATTGACTAGGCATTCATTATTCTCTGGAGTACTAACTATTAATATAAAGTAGTAGGTGGCCGCTTGTTCACTTGCTTGCTTGTTCATTTCCCAGGTACCCAGGCTCCTTAAAACCACATGGAAACTGTATTAATTAAATCACTGCTTGGCCCATTAGCTCTTGCTTCTTATTGGCTAACTCTTACATCTTAATTTAACCTATTTCTACTAGTCTGTGTATCACCACGTGGTTGTGGCTATCAAGTAAATTTCCATCTTGCACCAGCAGGCTACGTGGCTTCTCTCTGACTCTGCCTTCCTCCTCCTAGCGTTACTTTCGTTTTCCCCACCCGGTTCTGTTCTACCCTATCAGGCCTAGCCAGTTTCTTTATTAACCAATGGTATTCACAGCATACAGGGGGGAATCCCACATCATTATAACCCAAGAGTCCTCTTGATTTACTGATAACATTAAATATTAAATGAAAGTTGTCAACCTCTAATATGAAATTTCTCAAGAAGAAATAAGTATCACAAAACACTAACAATTCCTTATAATAGTCCATAAACCTTCAAGTTTTTCACTTAAAGATTTCAATAGTTTATTACCAGTGACTGGCAAAACTATAAAAGCCAATGGGTAAACTATTGAGAAATTTCACATATTTTCTGAAGAGTTTTATGTATGTATGTCAATGCATTGCATAGCAAGACATTTCTATTGACTAACCTTTGTTGCTTTGCACAGCATGAAATATATGTTTTAGCCCCAACCATACATTATGGATGAAAAACATGAATTTTAAGAATAAGTCATCTTTCTTAAGATCATAACAAAAGTAAAATGTAGATTTTTAACCTAACTAGGTCAGTGTGATTGTAATTGAAATAATCAATTAAAATAAGGCTTCCTAGTGGATCTTTTTATGTAAGTGCAAAAAAAAAACTGAAACATTATTAACCACAGGATATGCCTCACTATCTTTTTAAGAAATTGCATTTATTGTGTGTGTGTGTGTTTGTGTGTGTGTGTGTGTGTGTGCATGCACACATATGCCTGAATGTCTGTGCAGGCTGTGTATGCATGGGAGTGCACATACTATGACTCACACATGAACTTCAGAGAATGGCTTTGTGGAGTTGGTTATCTCCTTCCATCTTTATGTTTTTCAGGGATCAAGCTTAAGTTACCAGAGCAAACTGCACTACTGGGGCCAGAATCTTTACTCAAAGGCCATCTTCCTGACTTATTATCTTTTCTGTATATTTTCTGTACAAATACATTGATAGAATAAAAAATACATGTATATATGCTATAGTCTTTATAACTGTATAAATATAAAATATTTGTCTGCTAGTTGTATGATAGATACTTTATGAGCATGTATGTTCAATTTACTTTTCTGTATTTTCTAAATTTCTTTAATCAACATTTTGAAATCTTTACAGTATACATAGTGACTAACTACATAGATCAGAAACAATGGAAAATAAGTTTGCTGTGAAGCATGTTTAAAAAAACAGTTAGGTCATGTCAAAGAAAAAGAAAAGGAAATGTGACGTGAGATTGAATTACCAAGGAATAGCTATACCCATTTTCAAAAGTCTAGAAAGCAAAATGACTGGTTAGAAATTCAAGATTGTGGAGATCTAAAATGCTGAAAATCTGGGACCAAAACTATCTTGGGCATCTTTAGGTCTCTTAATGCCCAGTGGTTGCCTACTTCTGTTTGCTTCAGTCAGCATCCCTGTGACTAACAAGAAAATTCTTTTGGTATATATAGATGTAGCAAGCCACTACTTCCTCAATGCAAATGTCTAGAAGGCCGTCAGATAGCATATGATACATACACCAGAACTTCCCGAGTTGCTGTACCCTGCGTAACTGATGGCTCCACAATTGTATTTGAATGATGACTTGGTATGACTTTCTTTTTTTCCATGAACTAGGAAAAGTTTATGAATCCATTTTCATGTTGCAACTTGTTATTTGGAACAGCTTTAATCTATTTTAGTAAGCCATGGTCATTCATGCTTTTCTCAAGAAAAACCTCTTTGATTCCCTGGAGGTGAGAGCTCTGTTTAGCACTGACAGCAATAGTAGAAAGAAAATTACCATTTTCTCTCATTATATTGTCTTATCATCTTAGAGTATTAAGTATTCCATACACCTTGCTACTATATTTGTAAATTAAAAAGACATGAAATTCCCAAAATGGCTAAGTGTAGTAAAAGTGAAGTTTTGCTTTCTTAGCAAATATGATTCAATTTCATCCATATTACTTTTACTTTTGGATGAAACATTAATTTTCTTATATATTCCAAAGTTAATGAAAATAGCTGCTTAAGAATAGATATTTCCTTAAATGGTAAAGCATAATATTTGGATAATGGCCAAGATTATATCATTGCAGAAGGGCAGAGTGTCTTCGTTTATGTTCTTTTTCTCTGAATCCACACTGAATTCAAAAGTCACGTGACCTGCAATTACTACACTGAAAAGAAGTGACTACCCAGCATCAACTCCTATATCATTGCAGGATTACAACTCACATCTGAATTTTCCTACGGAAAGACCTGATGTTAAAAACAACAAAAGAAGAACTAAACACTATGTAACATAAAGTTGAAGAACAGTGTTTGACAAATTAATTGCATTTCTCTGTCAGTCGTGACTCTTGGAATCATGACTTCAAATTGCTAAGGCTCATAGCACCTTTCCCCTAGAGTCGATCATAGCTAGCCAGTGACTCCCAGGTTTGTGGTAAGATAAGTCCTGAACACGTTCTGCAACCTACTAACAGCTCCACTGATCCTAATTATTACATGAATGAAAATGCAATTGTCTCCATATGTTTCCAAATACATGTGACTGAAGTCTCCTGCTTTCCTCAGATGACAAAGAATCAGCAGTGCTGCTGTTGAAATAGCTTTTCCTGCGAAGAGGCAGTTCTTCTAAGTCCTGGGTATAAGGCTTTTCACTGTACAACCATCCTTAGAAAAGAATATTTTATAGGTCTGCCCCCAAATCAGATGCACATGGAAGGGATTTGTATTTTGTAAAACACTTCCTCAATGCCGCCCACCAAGAGTGAACAGAATAGGTAACTCAGAAGCTAAGGAAATAGTGAGGGGCTTGTTAGTCTTAACTGTTAACATTCAGTTTCATTTCAGGGTGTGTGAGTAGGGAATGGGTGATGGAAAATCATTACAGAAAACCATAAATTCTTACAGAGAAAGTTCAAGGCCATAAGAAAAAGATAAACTCTGGGCAGTCAAATATCCAAGGATCTAGTTAGAGGGTTGTTACTCAAATCTGGCTTGCTCCTTGGGTTTGCTTCCTAGAAATAGAATAATCATTTTTATTTTACAGCATTGTTGGTAAGATTAAGGTCCACAGATGTGCAAAGTTCCTCTCACAGAGGTTTTTTTCTTGTCTTTGTCTATCCTTGAGTACTACTGCTGTTCATTCTTTGTGTGCCTTCTCTGCTGTTTATGTTAAATTCAGCAACCGTATGATAACATGGCGCACACTCAGTGATGCCGTGAACAGCTCATCAGTGAGTAGAGAGGAGTCCCACATGGCCTACTCACTCGCATACCTAGAAAAGAACCCTGAGTCTATACCTGTTTGGGTTGTTAATTGTATCATCAAAATCCTTCTGCTTCCCGTTTCCAAATTGAAGCCTAAGAAGTCATCACATCATCAGATTCCATCGGATCTATAGCAATACCTCTTGATTTGTAGCCCGCCCTGGCATATAACTCTTCTGAGCAGCCTACACTGCCTTCAAACTCATGATCAACTTGTCCCCAGACTTGGACTGCTTGAAGAAAATGTGTGAGCTCTTGACTTGGCATTTAATGCCATCCAATAACAACCTTTCCTTGACACATTTTTCACCTGCATATCTTTAATATTGTCATCTTCATTATTACCATTAAAAGACTGTTAACATTAAGTGGTTTTTGAAACCATTAAAAATTCCTTCTACCATATAAATACTTTGAGTTTGATTAAGTTCACCACAAAAGGAGAGGTAGGCACAGTGGTGCTCTATAGTCCTACCTCAGAAATCACGCATCACTATTCCTTGGTAGTAACAGGCACTCAGATGTCATCTCTTGGGAACATAATGTCAACTCCACACTGCGAAAAGGAGAAGTTCAGTGGGTGCTGTGGTATGCAATCATTTGGAAAATTAAATCACACAGGAGATTGCATTTTGTATTAAGTTAAAGATGACATATGTAGGCATAAACTTCTCTTTTGACAAAAATTCCCAGTGCACATTAACTCATGTCGGTTGTTATGGCAATGTCAGGATAGTGGCTATCAGTTGAGGCACTGTTCTGTGGGGGTAGGGTTAACTGCCTGTAATTGGATTGAGATATGTCATAACCAAGTACAGATATCTTCAAAATCTAGTAGACACATGACTTACACAGGTGTCTTGTCAAAGAGTCAATCCCTGGTTCCCAGAGACCAGAAATCAGTAGGTCTGACAAGGGTTCAAGGTATCTGAGGGGAGTGTAAGTGGTGGTGAGATGATTATTTAGGTCCCACACATTGATAAATGGCAGCTCTTCATGCAATTTCATTGCATATGCTAAGATGGGAAACAACATCAGCAAGACTCAGATACTCCCAGTCTCTCCAGCACACAGAAGGGCAATGAGAGGAAGGGAGATGTTTGAAATGAGTGCAAGCTGTGAAAGTTTATTTCCCATCTTGCTGTCCCCAGACATTGAGCAAGTCAACTTGCATTTTCCAGATGAGATGTTGGATATAGAAACTAATACTTGTTGAGTATAGGTAGTCACGGGTAACCACTATGAATGCTCTTTCAAGTTCAATGTAATTCTATCTGTACCTTTCATAAAAAGCAAAACTAAAGCAGAGAGGTAGATGCCAAGGAAAGGTAGCAGCACCATGATCAGTTCCTTGGATTCTAAACACATCACACCTTTATCAGGGAAATATTGCATGAAACCTCAAATTTCTTTCACATCCTCTGTCACTTAAGTGAATAATTTACTTAAATCGAACATCGTGGGCCAGAGGGTCTTTGTGTTTGAGACACTTGCCACAACAAGCCTCATCCTGAAGTCTTTTCAGCTCTGCAAAGAGGCTTCGCCAATTGCTCTGTGAAATGTTCTCCTAAGATAAAAATCACTCCTCTCTATGAAAAAGATTGGCACCACTTTGAGGTAGCCCTGTGCCCGCACCTGAAAACGAACCAGTTAACCTTTTATCTGAGCACAGATAGAAGTTTCTCTCTTACACTTTCTCAGTATGTTCACCACTTTTCCCTCCTCACCATCAGTTCTTACTTTAGCAAACAACTTTGATTCTTTGTAGTTCAGGAACCCTCGAGAGTTCAGTCATGAGTTGAGTGAACTGCCACCCAGAGCAGTGCAGAGGCTCTTAGAAGACATACGATGTCGGAGCTAGTATAATAGGCATGTTAACTACCCCTTCTCCTAGCGTCCAGGCTCCATCTCCACTATCAAGTTTAATCATCAGAAAGTGGAGTACCTTGCCCATTTCATCTTATCCCCTGCAAAAGGGTTTCATGGAGTAGAATTTAATGTTATGTTCTTAGCCAGTAAAGTGAATCAATACCAGGACGGTCCATTTGAGCAGTGTTTTTATTTCTTGTGACATTGTCTATTATTCAGCACCTCTTATACAGGGAACCACATGATAAATTTCTTCTAAAGTTCGGTCCTTGGAAAAGTTTGTCTCTACAGATGAATGTGTTTGTTTTCTTTGTCAGACAAGAAAAAGGAAAATGTGTAAACCAAGGGCTCTATGTTCTTGCTTTCCCCGCAGGAAAACAGAGTCATTATGAAGATCCAGCGGAAGTAATTCACTCACACCAAGGGCCTGACATTATTTACTCAGTCAGCCTGCTCCTTTTCAAAGCTTCTAACATCTTATATCTTTATGCTCACTATTATTTTAGAATTAAAAACATTTTTCAATTTAAAACTCACTGGAAAGCATGCAACACAAAATACAAATATCAAATATTCTAAAACACACATGAAGAGTGGACAGTCCCTCTCTCTAGAATTCTGGACACTTCCATCAACACTGCAGTGACAGTGCTTCTTATGAGTTCTATCATGCAGATATTAGAAACCCACAGAGCTTTTCTTATTATTCAAAATTACCCCCTTCAGCTAATATCAACACATTAGGGAAATAATGCCATTGTCAAGTGATGCTGTCAATCATTTGCCAGTCCTCCAGGTTATGGTAAATAGTGTATTCTGTCACATCTGGACTACTTTTAACTTTTCTATTTCTGTAGCTTAATTCATTCCACTTGTAGCATTAGGATTATACTTGCCTTCACATTCTATATCAGGATTCTGGGCAAGATTTTTCTTGGTGTCTAAACCTACGTTTCCACAATGTATTGGCTTATGCCTAATATTGCAATGATTATTAACCTAAAGAAAAATTTCAATTAGTGAGTAAAGAATATGGAATATAATGAACAAAGAAAAAAAAGGTCTGTAAAAATGACACTGAAATATGTCTGTAAGTTAAGAAACAGGTAAATTTGTTTATGCTGCTCATGTTTGAGAGCACTCCTCTTTGGTCATTTGGCTGAGTCCCCATATGGAACTCAGTGCTACAGCACCAGGTTAGTCCTAAAACAACAAGTGTTGAGAAGAATTTCCATGTTTGGTTAGGAGTTTTTCTTTTTCCTACTGTAAACTGGACTCTAATTTTAGTTTATGATTTCTCTAAAACACTGAAATTGTTCAGATCTTCATGATGTCTTTTGTTCTACCTGTTAGCATTCAGGGATTTACGCTGGCCTGCTCTCAGGACCCTAACAGAATATGTCGCCTGCTGCAGCCACCAAGAGCACTACCTGTGGGCATGTTCTTGTTCGTATTCAGGCATTTACACTGGCCAGCTCTAAGGGCTCTGGCAGGGTATGTAATCAGCTACCGTAAACCCTGAGTACAATCACTACATCCCTTTATAAAAGGCAAGTCCCTCCTGCCCCTTGCTATCGCTCCTCCTAGCTCTTGCCCCCGTTCCTCCCCTTCAATAAACCTCATACATGAGTTCTGTTGTATGGTGTGACTTTTCTTCCCTCCACCACTAAATAGCAACGCTACCCCTGAAAATACATCCACTTATGTTATCCATTTGTGTTCCATGAACACTAACAAAACCAGCCATATAAAACACAATTAATTATTTTTTTTGTCTCCAAACTTAGAAAGGAACTCATCATATTCCACAATGACTTATATATGTGTAACCACCTATTAGAGGAAAATCATCCAGCTAGTTATTGTCTGGGGGTGTATTTCATTCCATCCTCTCTTCCAAATAAGGTTGGCTATGACTTAGGAACCAAAAATTTTACTGGACACTCTGCATTTCTTGTGAAGCAGTGAACTTATCATCTGATGGCTCAAGTTGCTTAGTAGAACTTTATAAAGAAACACTGTACAAACAACCTTGAAGAACACACACACCCACACCCCCCCCCCCACACACACTAGGGTTTGGGCTTTAACAGTTTCAAGTCAAATATTCCCTTGTCTGACTGTGACCCTGGAGCATCTTCACTGGGTTCTTATCTCTAGAAACATCAGGCACATCACCTACAGAGGCACTAGGTTGCTGTCTCCTAATGACAAGCAGCTACCGCCACAGAATAAGGAATGCTGCTCACTTGAAAATTCTCATTAACAGAAAATCAATTCATGTCAGTTATGGCAGTATTTAGCATTTTCCCTTCCTGGTTGCATATGAGTTCCATGCAAATGGGAAGTGTCTGTTAGCACGCATCTTTAACCAACTACTCATTCTTTCAGAAAAGATACTAAACATACTGTCTGGGGTACTTACTAAGCCCTACAAGGGGTTTGATTAACACAGGTGAAGAACAACATGTATGCACGTATATTCTTGAAAGGCTAACGCTTACTCTAAAATTGTGGGTTTTTTTGCAATTTGGATACCCTAAACTCATAATGTTCAACTCCCCTAAATCTGTGTGACTCACATCTTTTTGGGTCTCACATGTGAACAGTACTGTGCAGCTTCATTGTAAGCCCTGCTACACAGAAATAGCACTGTGTTCTGATTATATTGTCATTATGATTTTCATTTTTAGTATTTATAATAAAATGCATTATAAATCAACATCACTAATACTAAAACTCTAGAACAACTACTTCTAACATCTGAACACAAGCATGTACTTTTTAAAACAAGGCTATGATATGCAGGTTTAGGGTATTCTTCCTAGCATTCCATATTGTAGGGTATATGTGAATGCTGGGAAGAAAGGGCCTGAATGATGTTTTAGTTTGCAATGAAAAAACATAACTAAGGAAACTTCTAAAAGGAAAAAAAATTAGGGCTTGAATATAGAGCATGGCAGTGACATGGTGTTAGAGCAAAGGCTGAGACCTAATATCTTATCCACAAGTTCCAGGAAGAGAGAAGTAAACAGTACCTGGCATGGCCTTTTGAAGTTTCAAATCCCACACTAAGTAACACATCTCTTCCAACAAGGCCACACCTCTCAATCCTTTCCAAAAAGCTTTACTAACTGGATACCAAGCATTCAAACCTATGAGTTCTTCTCAGACTACCACAGATGGGCTCCCTTTGTCCATCTGCTCCAGGCACCTTTTGAGACATATGATTGTCTGCTAGCTATGAATGACACCATCAATGGTCACTAACTTCCTTTGAGAAAATAGACAGCAGGTGCCTCACATTCTGAATCAGGTGGTGGTGGACCCTCGTTGAGGAACAAAGCCTCCTCCATTCCAAGAGAAAAATAATCCTTTTATTACAACTTAAAGAAGACCAGCCTAAAGTCAAAAAGTACAAAGATATATACAAGATATAAAAATGATAATAATAACTGTCTCCTTGTCGAGATGTTCATTGTATATTCCTCTAAAAGTCCCTTAAAGGTGACTGCCTGCAGACCTTCATTGCAGGGGCTGTTAGGTAAGATAGGAAATTAGGAATTTTAAAGGCAGGAGGATTTAAAGAGGTATGCTGTAGAATCTCCCATCCACTCTAGCCTCCCGTTGTGGATTAAAATAAACTAGCACTAGCCTTTCAGTAATGAAGACCTCAAACTGCTTCGGAGTAATGGCAGGGCTAAAGGTGAAGTCTTTGCTTCTTGTCATTTCATTTAAAAAGTCATAAAAATGCATTCCTCATCAATAACCAGGGCCTTAGGTATGAGAGCAGAGCACCATCCTTCCAGGCTGCCCAAAGGGAAGGCTATCTCTTGTGTGATTTAACCTTAAAGTCACTGAGAGTTGCTCTTTATATCCCCAACCTCAAGATGTGCCGAGAGAGAAAGGACATAGCTAAATGAATGGAATGCCCTCATTTTACCCTTTGACTCTGTGACCAATTTAAAGTCTTCCATTCATCTATTCCCATCTGTCTGTCCACACCTAGTCTTTCCCTTCTCCTTTATGGCCCTCATAATCAACCCCTAACCTCATTTCTGCAGCTCAACTAGACAAAAGCTGGATTTCAGCCCATGATCTAGCACAGTCTGATGCAAAAGCTTCATCTTCAGCTAACCACCAGCAGGGTTATTTACCTGACCGATCCAGAGACCCCACAGCCTGTCAGCACCCACTTCTTTCTCTCGGAACACTTAGAAGCTCTTTGAACACCGCAGTGGCTTCATCAATGCAGTATAGCCATTTTGTAGCCTGCATACAGGCATATACATAATCATTTATATTCAGTGTGTGATGTTTTATATGTATTATGAGAGTTATTATCAGTAATCAAGATTAGGACCAAAAAAAAAAAAAAAGCCACCATTGCTTTAGGTAGGTGAAGCGCAATTAAATGAAGCATGATTAATAAAATTTCGGAGAGAGAAATTGCAGTTCAACCTGAAGATCTGGAAAGCAAAACAGCCACTGACTGGCTCTTACCTCAACCTCAGTCTGAAATGGAGAACCTTTCCGCAATCTCAAATTGAGACTGCATCTGAGAGCTGTCTCTGCATCCCCCTTCCTCCCTTACCCTGCTTATATTCCTCTCTAGAGCTGGAATTAAAGGTGTGTACCACTGGGATTAGAGGCATGCACCACCCGATTTCTATGGCAACTAACGTGGCTACTGGGATTAAAGGTGTGTGTTACCATAACCTGGTCTGTAAGGCTGACCAGTGGGACTGTTTTACTCTCAGATCTTCAGGCAATCTTCACTTATTAAAATACAATTAAATCCCTACTACAGGTGGGGATGTCAAGAAAATCAGAACTACTTAGTAAAGTGTTCTACCTTATAGATTTATTGTTATTAAATCAATTCCAAAATCGCACGAAGATATATCTATGCTTGTGATCTAGTCCACTCACATAAATAGATGTGAACAAATATACAGACTGACTGCTTGATTTCTTTATTATGAGCAAGATGACGTTTTCTGAAGCAGTGCTTAATTGGTTAAAATTAAATTTATAAAAATATATTTTTTGTTTCTAGAAATATAAAGCAAGTAAAAAAATTTTTAAGTAGAGTTCTTAGGGAGGACTTCCTTGAGGTATTACACCGGTCTGTAAATCATGCACATGAAGCTCTGTAAGAATCTTAGGTTGTAAAAGCTAAGAGAGCAGTAGGTGTCTACGCTGTTAGAGTCCTTACACTTGAATGTGTATCCATTACGATCATGGCATAAAAGCACTTTTACAGAGATGTTTGTTAAATAAGATTCAGAGCTTCCTCAATATTCATAAAAGGAAATTATTATTATCTCTACTTATAGACTGGGAAAGTTAGGCTCAGAAAAGCTAAGAAATCTGACCCAGGTCGCATACCAACTTGAGCTGTGTTTTTAAACGCCCCCCATTCCAAAGAGTCCGATTCTAGAGCCTAAGAACCACCTTTCTTGACTCTTTCATTCCATTTATTTATTTTGAAACACATTGTACTACATCCAGCTCACTGTGTACTCAAGGATGGGATGACCTTGAAATTCTCATCTTCTTGCCCCTGCCTTCAGAGTTCTGGGATCTCAGGTGTGCATCGCCATGGCCAGGTTTGGCAGTGTGTGGTGGAAGGCAGCCCCTTGTGCATGCCAGGCAAGCTCTCCACCAATGGAGCTGTGTTCTCAGCCTCTCCACCTACTTTTCTTGGTTAGGTCTCTAGTGAACCCTGTATTTCCATGGGAGCAGAGATATTCCAATCTTTGGGCTAGTAAGCCATTTTAGGAGCAGGATGTGACCTATAATCAAAAGTGGGCAGATGCCAATTCTTACCAGCACTCAAAACAGTCCTGAAGCCGAAACCTTGGCTTTCACAGGTCATTGAAATGGGCCACTTGCCCTGGCTTTCTGTACCTACCCTCCAATCCAGGTTTTCTGTTCTTTCTTTCTTTCTTTCTTTCTTTCTTTCTTTCTTTCTTTCTTTCTTTCTTTCTTTCTTTCTTCCTTCTTCTTCTTCTTCTTTTAAATCATGCCTCATAAAATATTTTGGGTGGATTATAGGGGTCCAATGCCTCACCAGCAGCCTCTGGTGTGTGTGTATGTGTATGTGTGTAAACCACCTCTCTGTGGGTGGCTATTATATTTATATTGGTTTAAACTGTTCCATTGCCAATCCATTATGCTGAAATTCCCCCTTGCTGAGGGCAGCTGTGTTATTCTTTTCTTTGACTGAAGCCCAAGAGCTATCTGTCCAGCTCCTTAGGAACTGTCCCTTTAGGAGTAAACATCTTGAAAGACAATACCTCTTCTCCCACTGCCGCCTGCTAACTCAGGAGAGTTTCCCTTCTGGCTGCAGCCAGATTGCATTGCTCATTTTCCTGGGAGAGCGAAATTGGAGTGCTGTGAGAAAGAGATGTGGTGCCTATTTGTGCTGAGAAGCAAAGGCATGCCCTGGGAATAACACTGGGGCCACTCTTTCCACGGGCAAACAGTCAAAGCACAGTAAGGAACGGAGGTCCAGATGGCCGGGGTATGTCCTGATGACCATCTTGCAACGGAAAGGCCACAAAGGCCCCCTCCCAGAGTCTCTGAGCAAGCAGTCAGGGATGCTTATGTTTTGACCACAAATTCTTAACAAAAAGAACACAAAACCGGCAACTGAAAGTTCAGAGCTGAGCATCACTAACGCAGATTTACACGGTGAGTTGGCTCAGCTGGTGTTGTGAGAGACTTGGGACCTAAGCTTACAAATTTAATTTTTCCCAAGAGTTCCAAGGTTATCACTGGAACTTGAAGTTGATGATGGTTGATCACCCATCCTGCTGTCCTGTAATGTCCATATTTGTTCAAGGGGAAGTAAGGAAGTAAAATTGCATATAGCAAGCCTTCTAGCAGCAGCACAGAGGAGGCAAGGAAGCCTTTAGGAGATGTTGAGTCAGCTTCAGCATTCTTAATTTCTAAGTAGAATTAAATAGAAAATAATACATCATATTCACTAGTAGACAGGTACAAATCTTAAAGAAACTTGGGTCTTCTGTTTCACTGAGCTGTTGCTTGAGTGAATTTAAATGGTTTCTCCTCTCTTTGAAACACACGTTTCCTCTTGAAATCTTTATATACCTTTCTGTTAGATATCAGGCTGAGAATATCCTTTCTCAAATTGAAAACACCAGGAATGTGGCCACCATGTATCACACACTGCTTCAGGAGAGGGGACTCTGGCTGAGGTCCTAGAGTTGTCCACATACCGTCTCCTGTAAGTGGGCTTCTCCATCCTGCCAGTCCCCAAATAACCACAATAATACTTACTATTAACTGCAAATACTTAGCCAATAACTCGGGTTTATTACTAGCTAACTCTTATGTCTTAAATTAACCCACATTTCTTATCTGTGCTCTGCCATGTGGCTTGGTACCTTTTCTCAGCTCATCAAATTTGTCTTCTCTCTGTATCTCCTCTAGATTCCTCAGACTCCACCCTTCTTCTCAGCACCCTCCTGGTCTGGTTCTCCTAGCCAATCTCTTCCTTCCCAGCTCTAGACTACTCAGCACTTTATTAAACATTGAGAGCAAAGATTATGCCATAGCAATGTCCTATTAAGATAAGGGAAATTTTCTTTTCCTCTGGGTAAGGCCATTTAGCTATGATAATGGTCACCCGATACTTGTTTAAGGCTGAAGCATGGCGCTGTCAAGCCCTCTTACTCGAGTTCCAGTGGACCTCTCCTTCATGACAGCTGTGGCCTCTACCTCCTGTTTTCCTTGTAACACTGGGAAGAAAAAGATCACAGCTGTGAGTCCTTAGGCCTCCTGGTCAAGAACATAATACTTGTGGCACTCGGTGGAGATATTATTTTCTGACCTGCCTCACAGATCAGAACATATCATATTATTGTCTCCTCCCTTTAACAGTTAATCCTTGTGGGCCTATGAATCACCCACTCAGAAAAAATTGATTCATCTAAAAACATGCTAATATGGTAATGTTTGATTCCCTTCAGTATTCTGTGTATATATTTTATTACCATTGGTTAATAAGGAAACTGCCTGACCTCTGACAGGGCAGAATATAGCAAGGTAGGAAAACTAAACTGAATACAGGGAGAATGAAGATGGAGTTAGGCAGGCGCCATGTAACTGCTAAAGGAGAAAGATGTGGGAACCTTACCAGTAGACCACAGCCTCATGGTGATATAGATGAATAGAAATGGGTCAGTTTAAGATGTAAGAACTATCTATAAATACCCCTGAGCCATCGCTCAGTGTTGTTATAAGCAATATAGTTTCTTTATGATTATTCAGGTCTGGGCAGCCAGGAAATGAAAGCATAGTCTCCGTTTACAGGTGGGGTGGAAAAAATAAATATCTCCTTAATGGGATAATGTATTTGTTCTTCCCAGGATCCCTTCCCTCAATGAAGAACCATTAAATCTTTCCATTTTTTATTGACTTTGGACTCAAAAACTTTTATTTTCTTACTATTATTTTTCCTTGGATTATTAGATCCAAAGTAGGCCCTAGAAATGTGAACGCTTCTGCCAGTAACCTAAATGACAGTCAGGGCTCAGCTCAGAGTGGATCCTGATGGGACAATCAGAAGGATTGCCACATAAACTCTGCATTCCTAAACTCTGCATTCCTCAGAAGCATTGTGAAGGTGTTATCAGGAAACGCTGGAGCTACCTGTATTCTCCCAGCACTGCCAACGACTTCTGCAAGGACATCTGGCTCTTTGTTAACCTAAACAAGCTGGCAACAGACCAAGGTCCCCATGTGAGCCCCAGGCTGTTCTGGATTGCCCCTCCCCCACACTCCCACCTCCTACTGCTCTAAGTCTCAGGTTCTTCTGGCTAGCACATCTTCCTCCTGCTGTTACCTGCTTCCACACACCTGGCAAGGCTCTTTCTGCCATTTTGCTGTTCGCTCTGTGCAACCCACCCAAAGCCCTGGCAGTTTGGTCCTTAATAAAATTTTGTTTTTACCTACAGGGTGATTTTGTTTGTGATAAATATCAAACCCTGGAGCTAGATGAATGAAAGGAGAAAAAAAAGTATGAAAACGGAAGGCCAGGACTGCTCCTAAGTATGGTGGAGGAGAGAGTTTATTATAGATAAAAGGGAGTCAATGGCAGAGGCAGGGACATCTGGGAGAGGCAGGGACAGTGGATATCACCCTGACTGAGCTTGGCCATGTGGCATGTGGGGAGAGGGAAAAGAAACAGAGAGGAAGAGAGAGGGACAAGGCTCAGCAGCCAGAAGACCACAGGTACAAGAGAGGAGGGTAACCAAAATAGCTGGATTATTTAGGAAGAACCTCTGGGGAAAGGAAGCCCAGGACCTGAGCTAGAGATTGAGGATAAAGGGTGGAGGTATGACAGCCATATTCTGTATCCCATAGGGACTGAGCGAAGCTGAGAGAACCTGGAGGCCAGGTCTTATCTGATGTGTTAACTAGGCACATCAGTTGTTTGTCCCAGGGCCTGAGACTTAACAGTTCCTTGGTTTCACAGTGCCCTCAATTACAAGGATACTGAGCAAAAAAAAGCATATGTTCCTTGAAGCTTTGGGTTTTCTCACTCTTTGAATTGTCTCCCACCCCAGCCTTGGGCCTTGCAGCTGATTGCCAACCTTTGTTGCTGTGTATGCTAGGTTCTCCCACCCAAGTCAAAAGTCAGCGCTTTGCCCTTCTCTCTTCTCCATATCCTTCTGTGGCCAGTGTGCCTGTACTGTTGTTCCTCCCAAACTCTAGCTGAACTGTCCTCAAATGACTGAGCCCCTTTTTAAATTCTTTTATTAATGAAACTAAGAACCAAAAGGAAACCGAAAGCCCCCTGTTAACTGAAGTCTCCTCTTGATTATATGAAGGGTAAAATTCTTTTTATCTGGTGTTGCGGTCAGATACATTTCCAGTGTTTAGCATCACAGTATGGCATAATACTAATTCAATAATTAAAGGTGGCTTAAAGAAAAAAAGTGTACTTTTGTAAAAGAACGTTCTAGATTGAGAGGTTTTTTTTTTTTTTTTTTTTTTTTTTTTTTTTTTTTTTTTTTTTTGGTTTTTTGAGACAGGGTTTCTCTGTGGCTTTGGAGCCTGTCCTGGAACTAGCTCTTGTAGACCAGGCTGGTCTCGAACTCACAGAGATCCGCCTGCCTCTGCCTCCCGAGTGCTGGGATTAAAGGCGTGCGCCACCACCGCCCAGCTAGATTGAGAGGTTTTTATTTTAATAAGATTTCCCCAATATCATTGAATCTGGGAAATAAAAGAAGAGTTTGGAAATACTAATAACCCACAGGACAAGGGGATGCCTAAGCATGATTCTTCCCATCTAATAATCCAATCTCCTGTGCAAACTGCCCTCTGATTCAGGCATGGAATACTGGGGCAGCTTTGGATTATCAATATTAACACTACATTATTACAGTGAAGTCTCTAAAGCAACAAAAGCAGACATCAAAAGCAACTTCTCAAAAGTTCACTAGATAAAAATATAAGCTGAATCTCACTGAAGAAAGTATATGTATAGATAATAAAATTTGTCCCCTTAAAATGTTGAATTCCTGCATGTAACAGATTATGAGCAAATCTGGGGAGAGTGGTTTATGTGCCCCAATTCTAGTTCTCGTGTTTAAAGTAATTGTCAAAAATGAGTAAGTATCAGAACTGCCTGGGCAGTTTGTTTACTGTGGCTCCTTTAGACTCAGTCTTGACATTTCAGTCCCCAGACAGCTAGTGGCTCCAGGAGACCTCTCTGTCCACAGTGTAGCATTCTAGCTGATGCCAGACCTTCAGCTAGAGAAACACTGCATGGAGTTCACAGCAGCCCAAATTCCTGCCCAGCTAAAACTAAGACAGACCAAATAATAAAGGTCATGTTGATGTGTTTCAGTATAACTAAAATGAAGAAAAACAGAATATCTTAAAGTGTCATACCAATTAGCAATATCAGAAATAAAAAAAAATGTCATATAATAGACAAAATAACCTTGAAGTTTGAAATATAAAGCCTGAGCCTTAAAATTTGATCGACAATACCAAAAACAGTGGAAGCATGTCCATCTGGAAAAAAGGATTTTGCATCCCAGTGCAGAGTAGAGGCAGCTTCACGGAGGGGAGAGAGGACCTTAGTTGCTGGCGACACAGGTGTGGCTCCTGGATAGTGCCCAGAGCCAGGATCACTGAGAGCCAAGTTCAATGAGAATTACTTTGGAAATTTTTCCTTAGGGGCACAGAATTTAAACTTACAGCACTATGGAAAGATTAGCACTGTTGAAATTGAACTCCCTCGGTGAGAGTCGTAGCAGAACAGTATCTCTTGTTAAACCTGCCGTCGGATTCCAGCTAACTCAATCTCAATTTCTTTGCTTTTTAAAGCCCCCTGAAGCTTTATAAAATGCCGCTGATACGCTTTCTCTTATGACACAGATCAGCACTGTCATATGGGAAAGTATTTCCAACTCTATCTCCGAGATATTTCCAATATCAGTGCTGCTTTCTTATCATATTTCAAATCAATGCAACCTTCAGTCCCGGAATCAAGTGCTTCACTGTGCAGCCTCACAGCGATGACGGGCCACTTTCACACCCGAAACAAAGGTGGAACACAGCCGAAGTCCAGCAGCTCCTGGATTTTATTTTTCATTCTTCTTCTCTTTAATCATCCTTCTCTCACCATCTCCGTCTGACCCTTTGTGCTTCGTGTGTATTTTATGTGATTTTTAATCAACTAGCCTCCCCTTTGTCTTTTCAGGAATGCCGATTTGCTTGTCAATAGTGACTTCTTTTTCTGCTTTGCTGTTTATATGATCAAGTTCATGGAATAGTTCCTTAAATGCTTTTTATAACCCACCTTTATTTGGTTGAAACGAGAGAGAGAGAGAGAGAGAACAAAACAAAAAATCTTTGATAATTGTAGATGCTGAGAAGACTTTTGAACTTATCTCAAAATCAAGGTGCCTTTGACCCTCCTCTGTGTATGTCCCTGGAAACCAGGAGAGATGCTTCTTCACACAGCTAATCGATTCAGCAAAAGAGAACCAAGTGAACTTCCCTTCTCTTACTGAGAGTTGCCCAGCAGAGAAGACAAAGCTCCTAAGAAAGGAGACTGAAGATCAACCACATCAGTGCAGTCTCCTCACACATTGCTGTCCTTTACCTCAGTCCACAGAGAGTCGCCTGTGTTCTGCTTTCCTGTAAAGTTCCGGGAGTCTCTGTTTCAGGGCATTTCACGTCTTGCAGGTTTACTGAGTTTACTACTCCCCAGAAAATCATTACACCCCTCCCCACCAGATCTTCCATCTACCTACGGAAAGGGGAATTCAGGTCTATGAGTGCCCCGATAACAAGCCAGTCTTCACCCTGTGTTTCTGTGTCCATGCACATGATACATTTCTAGTTTTGTCTAATTAAGCCATCTTCATCAGTTGAGTCTAATGAATCTGCAGAGGGTAGATGGGAAATCCCCTTCACCCCTATGCTGTCTTTCCTGGATTCCATGTATTTATCTTTACTCAGGGTTAACATGTTTCTCATGTCCCGTTTGTAATGATGAAACGGTTCCCCCTTCCCCAGTACCTCCATTCGCGCACTGAAGTCTTAACTCCATGTCATTTCTAACATCACTCTGTCTGTAGACAGCATCGTTAAAAGTAATTAAAGGGCAGCGAGTCCTGTGCTTGCACCCAGCACAATGTGGATATGTTCTTAAAGATGAAGAAACTAGGGTAGTGTAGAGACACTACAGCAGGAAGAAGGCAGACTTCTGTCACCTGTGCTGAGAAGTCACTAAGAAAATAAGTTCCGACTTCCCCTGAACTGGTCTATAGTACCGTTAAGGTAACTCTAGAAAACGGACGCATGCATTTCCATTAGCCGTCTTTTTCTTGTTCTTTCTTATTAGCACACGTGTCCAGTTATTTTTGTTAATACTCACCTCAGTAGCCATGTTCTTGCTGAAGAACCCTTTTCTTTAATCATGCATTTCCCCCCTCTCTTGATCACTACACAGACTATTCAAAGCTCATTAAGACATTGTTCTACCACTGTTTGGCTTCCTTGGATTGTAGTTTCATCTTCTGTCCAATGGATATCAGTAAGTATTGATCATTTACATGATCACTGCAGAGTCCATCCAGGATTTGGCACAGGCTAGACCAAGGCAGTACTGACAGTGGTTGTTCTTGCTAGTCTTCCACTCAGCGACTGTCTCCTGAGCGCTTTACCTCTGGCAAAGGTTTTTATTTTCCTACAGAACACCCAAACAAGTCTGTAAAATCACAGAAAATCATAGCAACCAGCAAGTAAAGAAATAATATTCTTTAGCAAATTGAATGCATTTCCTTTTTAAAGACTATAAATATTCATGGCAAAAACATTTAAAGTTGCCTGGTGAGGGAATTTCTGGAACTGTTAGAGTTCTGAAAGCGGATGAGGAGGAGAAGCATGAGGCAGAGACATAACCAAGGTATCCAGAATGATTGGTACAAGGACCCACACGGCTGTGAGTTTAGCAATTTTAGGAAGTAGAAAGAACATCCCTCACTGTAACAGGTTGGAAGTTATGTTGTCCAAAATAAGATTAGCAATTTCTGTGAAAGGGAGTTCATGTGGGGTTTTATGAGTCCCTGGGACTTTAAGAGCCAAACGACTTCCTAATGTCAGACTTGCGTACCATTTAGAGTGGCTTTCCTGTCATCAGGATAAACGGAACTCTCCCTGTCTGGTTCTTTCCCTCTCTTGCCTTCTCCCTCTGGCTCTCTCCTGCTTATGCTAATGCTGTTCCAAAGACTGTCTTCAATCTCTCTCCCTTCCTTCCTTGCTGCCTGGTCCAATCGGCACAGTCACTACCACTCTGTTCAGACCAACCTCTGTAACCAGGGCTCTCACAGCCCCTTCTAGGTTCAAAAGAATTTGAGCACTTCTCCAAGTGGAGTAGAGTGCTGGAATAAAGAGTCCCAGTTCTTTCCCAACAGGCCTTCTGGAAGTTCCTACTGAAAAGACAGTGGGTACATCATGAGTACTTGGTTTGTACTGTGAGCTGCCAAGCAGAACTCGGTGGGAGAGACTGGGCACCACAGAACTCTCTAGCTCTGAGGCATAGCTATGCTGGTCGGTTCTATTCTTTCATTCTAGTCTCTCTAAATATGATACAACTTTTTATAAGGGTTCTCTAGTACATTTTTTATTATGTCTTACAAAATGTCTTCCTTCATTGGTATTGCTATATGAATGGGTCATAAACTTGGGAGTTTTCCCAAACACAAGCGCAGTGCATTTCCTGGCTGATTCTCTTACTTGTCAGTGCAGGATCTGAGGAAGAGGAAGGTGATCCGTGCTGGTAACACTGAGATGCCATGCAGCAGATTGCATGCAAGGGGGCCTCTGGAGGGGAAGTGTCCTACCTGTGTATACTGAGCGTTTCCCACAATAACAAAAGCACGCTTTAAATAGGAATCTCTAACAAGTACAATTTTTGAATCCACCTTGAAGAGGCACTTTACAGAAGGGTTGAGTATGTCACCTGTGCCAGATTCCCTGAAACTGGAGTCACAGGGTTTGTAAGCCATTGAGCATGGGTGCTGGGAACCAAACGCAGTTCCCCTAAAAGGATAGAAAGTTCTCTGAATCATTGAGTCAGCTCTACAAGTCCTGCTATTCATGCTTAGGATGAATCTCCTGTCTCCGGAGTATGTATCTAGTGGAGTATCTCTGCAAAACACAGACATCTCTTCTTTTTAACTATTAGCCTTTCCTCCAATCCAAAGACATAAACAGCAACAGCTGTTGAGACACCATCCTTCCAACAAAGATATAGTGCTTGGTTTTTGACTATTGCAGATGGTTAGAAAAAAATGCTGCAAACTACAACTCTGGCATTTTAGTATTAATAACAGTATTGCTATGAACATTCAAGAAATGAACATGTGTGATGGTTTATAGACCACATTGCATGTGCCTATCTAGGAGATGTGTTGCCGTGCACACACAAGGTTCACTTATGTTTAAATTTAGAATAAGCTACAGCATTCATGTCAGATTGACGCACACTGCAAAAGATTAATATAGCTTTAATTCTTCAAGAGGCTACATTCAAACCATAAAAAGCCACCAAAAATCAATTTTAGTAATATATTGTTTTACATCAATGTCTCTTTTGGGAATGTAGACCTCAAAAATAATTTTGAATGACCCCTGTACTGGTTATTTTTCTCATTGCAGTTTCTGACAAAAAGCAACTTAAGGGAGGAAAAGCTTATTCCAACTCACAGTTTGAGGGCATTCTACCATGATGTGGGGGGCATGGGAGCAGGGGTGGCTCTAGCTATGGTAGCAGGAACATGATGACAGGCACTGGTCATGTGGTGTCTCTAGTCAGAACACAGAGAAGCACTCATTTGGCTTCACCCTTTCCTCTTTTTATTCAATCCCAAACTCCAGAACATGAGATAATGACACCCACATGGTCTTCCCTCCTAAGGCAAACCTCTCTGGAAGCACCCTGATGAACATGCCCAGAGTTGGGTCTTCTAGGTGATTGTAAAACCAGAGAAGATAGCAATGAAGATGAACCATCAAAAGTTAACCACAGCATTGAGTAAGACCAGACCCTGACATGACTTAAATGATGACCTTTTAATGAACATTGAACATGTCTTGTGAACTATCTCTAGATAGTTCTTTAGGACTATATGGGAGTGGGTGTGATAAGTGTGCTGTCACATAATGTTACAGATGCAAACAGGGTCTCATGGGATATTAGAAATGCTGCAGGATTTATCAGTTAGGGAAGTGTTCTTAAGCATTTGGGGTGCATATGAGTCCCTCTAGAACCCCATTTTAGATGAAAATTACAAACACAAGAATGTACACCTTGGACAGTGATTCTGATAAAGAAATCTAAGTCTACATTGAGATATGATGTTGTATTTTCAGGCAGCCTTAGAATATCTCAAAGGGGCTTAAAGATATTCCAGAGCATAACAAAGCTCTCCTTAAAGAATCTTTTAGCATGGATTTTACAGGATAAACTGGGCATAGAGAGGACCAATAAAACCTGCTGTAATCACTCAAGCAGGAAATGATGGAAGACTGAAGTAGGATTCTCCCAGGCAGAGAAGGGAGAAGATGAATTAAGGGATTGGAGAACAATTTGCTTCCAGTATAACATGGAAAATGAGGTCAGAAGAGAGACATGCGAAAGTGTGGGTGTCATCAGCAGGGCATCTACGGTATTGCTATTCTGTCAGGTAAGAAACACTAAAGAGCAAGTGAACAGTCAATGTTTTCCTACTGCAGTGCACAGGATGAACATGTTGTAGAAACAGAATCATCTTATTGCAGTGCCCAGTCTGAGCATGCTATAGGAGCTGAATCTTTCTATGGCAATGCACAGAATGAGCATGCTATAGGAACAGGATCTTCCTATTGCAGTGCACAGCATGAGCATGCTATAGGAACAGGATCTTCCCATTGCAGTGCACAGCATGAGCATGCTATAGGAACAGGATCTTCCTATTGCAGTGCACAGCATGAGCATGCTATAGGAACCGGATCCACTCTTGTTAGTCTCTCTCCACCCATCTGCCACTCTGGCTTATAATAACCACAGCATAAACTACTGAGGTATTGGAAATGGACTGATGATACAGAAATAGCAAATCTACTGTTGATTTCAAGATATTTTATACTCTGATACATGGGACAGCCTGGAAAAATCCACATTTAATTTTTATTACAACCTGGAAGATCATCTCATTAGAGTGAAGTTGAACTCTTCATCTTTCAAGGTTTTCAGAAAACCTAACAATCAGCTGTTTCCTCTTAGAGAATCTGGCTTTCAGCTAATGCAAAATGCACTCTTGTTAGATAGACTAAGAATTTCATCATTTCAGCCCTCCTGGGATTAAATGAGAAAATCTTAGATTACTTGGAGATTAATATTAAGGCTTCTAAAGCGAGAATTAAACCTTTAGGTCAATTGGAGCCCTTTACATGAGAACCACAGTGGGCACTTATGAGAGATTCAACCATGCCAATACCTACTGCCCACATCCATGCAGATGAACCCTTCTTACCTCTTGCTACTTGGGACCTTATTTGAAGGAGGCTTTAAGAATCGTGAGTACTTCACAGGAGAATGTACAGTTCTCATCATACAACGAGGGCTCCCTCATTTCTCAGAGTTCTTTAGGAAATTCCCCATTGAAAGCCCCTTGGAGGGTTTTATTATTAAAAATCATACTCATGTACAAAACCTCATGGACTAGCTAAAATCACAATTCAGTTGTTCAGAATGAGGCAAGACAAAGAGCACCTGTCATCTAATGAGTCGCACACCTGTGCATCCTTCCATTAGACCCCTTCCCAGCATCTAATGGTGGCTCCCTTACACCTGAAGAGAGGAGTGGGGAAGAATGAAAACATGATCTCTCTGCGCTGTCTGTCTTTCACTAGGATGAGATCTCAAATCAAGCTTCCACGACGCTAGAGGGACGCTTTTTCTACAATTTCAGGAAATCTCTGCTCGTGCTTAACACTGCTGCAGAACTCATGTTTTCCCATTGTGGTCAGTATCTCTGCTTGAATCATAGCTGAATCTCTGTAGGATTCGGAACAGAACTGTACACAAAATGCCTACATCTATTAACTATATTATACCATGGACCCCCCACTGGTTTTGAGATAACAAACCAAATCCTTTCTTAAGGGCTATGCAACAAATGACCTATTGAAACCTAAAAGAGAATTGGCGTGGATCGACATGGCATGGAAAAGCTAAAACATTGATTGTTTGGTGCCAGTAGAGAAATGACAATAATAAGAGCGGTGTCTGCTGACACCAGGGTCTGACTGTATCTCACCTTGGAAGTGGCTAAGAGCACAGGGCCCTCTGAGATATGAGCAGCGTGTTTCAGTGAGGGGATCTGACAGTGAGGGGCACTGTCTGTGAGACAATGTATAGTGGAAGAGAGGCTCCGGCTTCTGAGCTACCCCTCTCCAGACTTCTACTCAGGCTTTTCTCTAACCAACCTCTAGCTGGCAGTGTGAGAGGAGGCGAGTTGCTAGGCCTCCTCTTGTTGATCAACACTTATTTGACAGGTGATAACATCTGGCTTATCGTGTTCACTGTGTCATGCCTCGGTCATTTTCGAAGTTGTAGATCTTGTCTATTTCCCTGGGACCCCTGATTTGCATATTCAAATACATGTTTGATGCCAACAATGGTGTAGCTACCAGCTGTTTATAATTTTGTTCAAAATCAATTTTTTAATTAATTAATTTATTATGTATACAATATTCTGTCTGTGTGTATGCCTGCTGGCCAGAAGAGGGCACCAGACCTCATTACAGATGGTTATGAGCCACCATGTGGTTGCTGGGAATTGAACTCAGGACCTTTGGAAGAGCAGGCAATGCTCTTAACCTCTGAGCCATCTCTCCAGCCCCCAAAATCATTTTTTTAAAAAAAATTTGAATTTATTTCAGTCTCCTGGTCTCAGACTTCTTTCTTTTAAAGTGGTGGCTCTATTCTTTGAGTTGTCCAGACTATTGTCCAAATCTTACAGTCATTTTCAATGTCTCTCTTAGTCCCTCTTCAGATCTAAATTATCAACAAATTTACACACACACACACACACACACACACACACACACACAAACACATCCTGGCCACTGACAGCACTTGTTAAAAAGCACCATCAAGTCTTCCCTAAACTATGTCAACCTACTGCTGGTCTTTCAACTTCTATCTTTACTTTCTTAATCTGACTTTCAAGCAGACTGCTCTAGTGTTATGCTTACATGTGTATCAGATTCTGTTTCCACACAAATGAAATTCCTCTCATGCAGAAGCAAGTTCATGCTTGTGCACACACATTGCTCACACCTAGGGTGCTGGCTCCCTTGAACACAGCCTGTGTCCCTGTCTCAGATAACTCCCTCCATGAGTCTGGGTGCCTCACTGATCCGAAAGCCAACAGTTTCACAAGCTACTTCAAGAAGACCTTCTGACATCATTACTCTCTGTTTGTCACTCACAGCATGTTCTCCTGAGGATTTCCTAATCTTCCTTAACCTCTGTCCAAATGTAACACAATAGAAAAGACCTTCCCTGAGCATCCTGTTTAATACACAGCTGGGGCCCCTCCCTCTCTTCTCCACTGTATCACTGAAAGTTGATTTTGTATACATGTGTGAAGGTTAACCTTCATCATTAACATGACTGCATTTAGACACCTGTATCTTGGTGTATCTATGGAGGTGTTTCTAGAAAGGGGTAAGTAAATAAGGTCGACCTAAGCTGGATGTGGGCTGCACCGTCCATGTGGTGAGATCCTGGAATGGAAGCAAACAAGGCCGAGAGCTGAGCAGTGTTGTAGGTCTCTGCTTTCTCACAGATGGTGAGTGCCATGTGAGCAGTTACCTCAACTTCCTGCTACTATGAATTGTATCGTTTCCCATAGAAAATTCACATCCTCTTCTTTTTCTACAGATGCTATCTCTTGTAGAAGGAAGCGGTTTGGGTATGTAGCCTGTAACTGCTGAAGAAGCCAGGAAAATAAGAAGGAATCGTGGTAGCACGGTAGAGGTGCTTACGAGACTGGGGTAGTAGAGCAGAGAGGTCAGGTGTGGGAGCAGGCTCTCACTGAGTAGCCAGGCTAATACATAGGCAGAGGGCTGAGGGAGACATAAATAACATTAAGGATGCTTGAAAAAGCCATAGAGAAACATATTATTTTATATACCTACTTATAGTGCATACATTATCTATATATGCATATGTGTTAGGGTTTCTATTGCTTTCTAAAACACCATGATCTCAGACAACTTGGGGAGGACAGTGATCCATCACTGAAGGACATCAGGGCAAGAACTCAAGGCAGGAACCTGGAAGCAGTGCCTGAAGCCACGGAGGAGTGTTACTGACTGCTGAGGCCTGTTGGTACCAGGGAATTCATGCCTGGTACTGTAAACCTAGCCAATTTTCCAAGGCTAGAGAGGTCATGGACTTTAAAAGGACCACTGACTTTTTCCTAGGCCAATATGGTTTCTAACTTAATTTAAATAGCTGTCCTTACTCACTCCTCATCAAAGAAACTGCTTTTCCCGGCACACAGAGGTTAGTCCAGAGAAGCAGAACTACTCAAAAGGCAAAGAATACGCTACTCTGGGGTTCGCAGCCCCAGCAGTCACAGCTACAAGGTACCACCTGCATGCTAGAGCCAAATTGCCCGGAGGGGTGAAAGATGCAGAAGACTAGAGTCTTCTAGAAATAACAAGGAGGAGGCACCCTCAAAATCTCAGCAATACAGCTTCTAAACCAGACTTTGGAAATACCAGCCATGTATGATGACATACTATAGAGTACATGTGTGTAGGGACATTTGTGTAACACTAATTAAAGAAGATGAGGTCATGAGCTTGAGGAAAAGATATGGGAGGAACTAGAGGAAAGGAGAGGGAGTGGGTAGAAATGGTGTAAATTCCTGTATGAAATTCTCAAACATTTTAAACTAAAAAAATAATAATTTTAAATAAAAATAAACTTTGCTCCTTCATTTGCTTCATAAAAGGTTGTTTTAATACATATGTGTGCAAGCAATATGTGTACATATGTGCAATTATAATCATACATATGTGCATGTGTCCACAAAGGTGAGAGGAGGGCCCGACTACAAACCGCTGCTGTTACAGGTGACTGTAAGCTGCCTAGTATGGCTTCTGAGAACCAAAGCCGTTGTCTAACAGTGCAGTGGACATTTTTAGGTGCTGAGTCATCTCTCCACAACCCCCCTTACAATGACTTTTGCCAGGCATTTGCTCATTCCAACAAGAAAAGTAACTAATACATCATGTGGTTCCTTAATCATGCACTGTGGGTTTCCAACTACGCCATCAATGGCTGGGGAGGAGGGAGTGCTGTTTCCAATAGTCTTCTCCCCATGGCTCAGAACAGTACTTAGAATATGGTGTAATCCAAACCTGTTCTGAAAAATGATCTGTAGAACTTAGGGGCAGGGGGTGGGCTGATGACCACGATCATCAAACCGGTGTGAGGGATTAAAGACATATATATATTCACAGGTCTGATTGGAAACCTCCTGACTCAGAGTTTCTGGGAATGTTACCATATAAATCTGATTTTTAGATTGTTCTCCAGAGACTGTGATAACCACTGAAATTTTATGACTATGAAACTTAGAACCCAGTTCTCAGAGCTCCTGAGAAACAATGTCCATGAACCCTTGAATAACTTGAGAAAAATTAGAGGGGCCTGAGATTCCCAATATAGTTAAGAGCAGAATCAGAAAACGGTTTTATGACTGTTATTATGATCTTGCTCTACCTCCAGGTTGCTCCAGCGGAGGAAGTATGAGTTACAAAGGGGGGCTGAGACATTTAGACTTAATAACGTGCTCAGAAACCTCAAGCTCGTCTCTCCTATCCCTCCCGGGAGACACAGGATAACCCCTAGCCAATGGGAGCTGTGGAAGTAACCTTTGCAAGAGGCAGCAGGAGGAGGAAAGCCTTGGGCTTTATGTCCCACAAGGAAAATCTGCAGCTTCGATTCATGGAGGACTGAAGGAAAATAAATATAACTGGATGTGGAATGAATGCAAGCCCCAAATGGACTCAGAGAGCCACAGGGTCTGACCCCAGGTCTGCCTCTAATTGCATATGTATGTTGGAAAACATTGTCACATAGCTCTAAGCCTCAGTCTCTCTTCTGTGAAGGAAAGTTTTTCTCTTTCCAAGCACCCAGCGAGACCATGGCGTGGCCCCTTCTCAAAACTTAAAACAACCCTAAATGTTTCTCTTGTAAAAATGACAGAAGTTTGGAGAACAGTGTAGAAGAGGAGGTCAAAACAAATCTATGGCAGTTACTTATGGGAAATCCAAACTAATTAACTGAGGATGGAGTTCAGAATCCCCGAAATCAGGGGAGGACTCACTCTTTCCCATTCTTCCTCATGAAGTGCATGCTTTGGGTGGCTGACAGGCTTCGATGGTGCTATTTGCCTTAGGAGAAGAGCTATTGGCTGCAGGAAAAAGGGGGGGGGGTCTCAGTATGAAAGTGTCCGGACCACTGCGACTGAGCAACATTTGATGCTGAAAGATCTGTTCTCTCTGCAAACAGGCTGCTGCCCTGAACACCCTCTCGCTTCTCTTCACTCTGAGCAAACCCGAGGAGCAGGAGTGCGCGTCTACGGTGCTCCTTTGCCCTGGTGATGAGTACAAATGTATGCAGCCAGGCTCCTCTCAAGTAGATTAAGTGAACGGAAAAGTTTAACAAAGTCTCAGTAATTTTGCTAAGATCTCACTGGCAAACAGCCATGAAAAAAAAAAGTTTTCGGGAAGGGAAAAAAAAAAGTTGAAGCTTGCAGTCTGCCGCAGGGCACCTCCAAAACAGCAAAGGAGACCACAGACCTGGCTGAGGATTACTGCGTCTTAACCAGCTTCCCCGGGGAATGCTGGACCCGATATCATCTAGAAATTGGAACGAAAATGGTGAGTGCTGACACTCCTAAACAGGTACACAGTGTTTTCATATTCAAAGCTCTTTAATGTTACCCTTAGGAGCCTTGCGAGATAAGAGAAGAAGTGATTATATCCCCAGTTTGCGAAAGGGAGAATCAAAGCGGAAGGGTCAGGCAATTTGCACAGAAAATAATTGGAGTCAGTGTCCAACCAACATCAGGCCTCAGGGGTTCCTAGAACTGAAGCCAGAGCTCGGTAAAATGAGACCCAGAGCTTGGGTCTGAAAAGCTTATATCAAAGAAACAAGGACCCAAGCACACGCTCATAATTAAAAATGATTGGACAAAACTCAGGCATGCTGAAGAACAAAGGAGGCTGATTCATAGCTAAAATAGCAAGTAAGTGGCACTTCATTGAACATTAAATTAATTCCCGAGAGTTTATTCTGACGGTGCATTGCCATTTCTGGATATCAGCTATGCATTGATAAGAAACTAGAGATTAGAATCAAGAAACATCTAGATGCCTGAATGTATCTCTGAAGAGTAGGTGCAGAATTTTAGAGGATCCAAAATTAATTTGAATTAATAAAATTTAGATTTGAAATTTCTCCCTCCGTACCTACCTTTTTGTTTCTATCTTCCATTTAGCATTATTTTATCCAAAGGATGGGCTACAATGTTAATTTTTTTCAAAAATATATTTACTTGCTTGTTTTTGACTCAAAGACCATCAGAAATTTGCAGAATATATTGTAAGATCTCCCATTTCTATCCCAGAGTGACTTTACCATGAACATGGATGTTTGTATTCAGTCTGCATATACGCACAGGAAAGGAGAGGGTCTGCTGGTGTGACTGGAGGTACAGATAGAAGTGATACGACCACACAGCAATGAATGTTGGCTGCCAACAGAATCTGAAGAAAAGGGGGAGCAGATTACCACTGGCGTCTGGTGAGGAAGCACAGGACTGTCAACATATCAGTGAAACTGACTTCCAGAGCTCTGGTCTCCAGGACTATAAGACAGCACATCCGTAGTGATTCATTCTTCCGAGTACGTCAGAAACGTTCGCAGCATCTGTAGTCCTACTGTAGCCTTAACTGTCCTGTCATGTGATATAACTTAATGACAGTCCAGGATTAGGAATTCAAGCTTGGACACAGGATGAGGGTGTCACCATTCTCCCTCCTATAGTCTTTGCATCCATCAACTTGGTGTGTCTGAAAGTTCCTTCACTCCGTCCCTACAGCTCACTTCATCCCACTCCTTGTATTTATATGACATAATTCAGTGGCTTAGGACATAGACTGATACTGCTAAAGTGTTTCTATTTCAGCATTACAGGCTTTGAGTCCAGTCCTCCATCTGATTTTCTCACTGGTGAAGTAATGTCACTTCATAGGACTCTTGAACTAATTAAATGATCTTTTGCATGCAAAGTTCTTAGAGTATCGTTTTGTAGATGATGACCCATTATGATGTTAAGTAGTACCTTTTCTATCTCCACCAACATCCCCAGCATCAGATAGGTGGTTAGAGGGAGCATGGGAACATCAATTTTGAATGATAAAACAGTAGAAGCAATGGCTTGTAGTGAGTTAGAGAAGATGTGAGTAAGAGGCTGAAAAAAATGGGCCAGGCAGTTTCTTTATTAGCCAATGGGAATCCTCCATCATTTCCCCTTTTTCTGTTTAAAAAATGAAAGGCTTTAACTTTAACATAGTAAAATTACATATAACAAAACAGTTATCAAGTAAGAATTACAGATATAGTATTTATATCTACTTTATCTTTTATCATAACTAAGGAAAACTATAACTATCTATCTATTCTTCAACTCCATCAAAGACTCCAGAAGAACACAATATTACCTAGGTGAACAAGAAGTAAGCTACTTCCAAAACTCTAGAAATCAGAGACATCTTGCTGCCTAGACAGTCACCCAAAGTTCCTCTGTACCGTTGGGGCATCCATCTTCAGCCTTCAGGCCCATAGTTTCCAGCAGACATTTCCATGATGCAGGTAATTCCAAAGGCAGTTCAGTCAGTATCTGCTGTGTCCTGCACAATGTCTCACAGACTCTTTCATGTATGAGGAACCCTGAAAGATCATCTCACCTTTAGGCAAGTTTATCAGTCCTCTTTCTGTGGGTTCTTTGTGTCCAGTTTATGCCAACAGTCCAGGCAAGAGCAGTTTCTTACCCAAGTGGCTATCAAACCCCATAAGGATCCTTTTCGATGCCCATCTTCCTCTTGAAGTAGATTGGTGCTGCCAGGAGCTGACGTGTCTCATTGTCATGAAAAGCCTTAAGTTATTAAAACATTTACGTGGAATATTCTGTAGTCTTTGAAAGATATTAGGGATGCCTATCTAACTGAAATATATCTCTATATATCTAGAAAATCTAACTAACTTGACAACAAGCTTGACTATTATTGATGATTATCCATTAACAACCTATATTTCCTAATTATACATTACATTTTAAAATGAACTACACAATCACAATACCTTAATCAAGATCAGAAATACATATAACAAGATTGACCTTAAATTAATATCAGTAACCAAGATTCACAACAATCCAACTTATTTATATCTATATCATCTCCCCCTTTAAATGTAAAAGGACATTTATAAACAATATTTGGGAATATGGACACAGTTATTTCTCTCCAAACTGCTTCCTGCTGAATGGGGACGCTGTTAATCAGATATTTCATGGTGTAACCTGTGTACCAGGTTCATCTCAGTCATCAGTTGGGTGAAGTAATTTTCTGAAGGTGTTCACAGCAACCTTTCAGGAGGACGTGGTCTATCATACCATATTGGGATAGAAGCAATCCAACGGGTCTCATTTTCTGTAAAAATAAAAGAAGAATCTCTTTTCCAAAGTATCATATCCTTAGATCCAAATTCTGAAGTCAAGGTATTTTCAAGATATCTTTCTTGGATTAGTTCAGCAGCATTTGTAGTAAACAAATATCTTTTAGCATCTGTTGCTCCTTCCTCAGCATTCAAACAATTCAAAGAAAGCATAATAGTATACAGCATCAAGATTCTTTGTGTATTTTCCATTTTTGTACGGCTTTATTTTAACCTCTATTTCGTTTATTTTTACTTTTATTTTTTATTTTTTGACAAGTTCTCTGTATATCTTTGACCTGGAATAACTCTGCAGACCAGGCTGTCCTTGAACTCTCAGAGATCTACTTGCCTCTACTTCCCCAGTGCTGGGATTAAAGGTCTATGCTACCACACCTTGAACTCACAGAGATCTGTCTGTCTCTGCCTCCCAGGCATTGGGATTAAAGGTGTGTTCTGCCACACCTTGAAGTCACAGAGGTCAATCTGCCTCTTTTTCTTTTCTACTTTTAAGAACTTTAACCTTTAGCTTGCGTATATTTTTAACACATTGTAAACCATTTAGACATTTTCTTCGACTTTGAATCTTTCTTTTACTGTATCTCTCTCTCTTTTTCTAATCTCATGAGTCTTTAATTTACCAAACAATATCGGTAGGACTAAAGCCGTGACTTTGGCGGCTAGATCCAGCCCATTCCCTAGCTTTCCAGCCTCATGGCAGAGGTACTTACTAGAGCCATTTTTATTACCACAACTCTGTGGCGTTTCAAGGTCCTTGCTAGCAAGCAAGCTGCAACAGTATTAAACAACAATCAAAAGCTCCATAGTCAGGACCGCCTGCTTGAAAGAGTCAGAGTTTGCCCTGTCAGGACGGCCCAGAAAGCCGGCATTTTAAAACAGCACAGCTTTGTTTTTGTTTTTTTTGTTTGTTTGTTTGTTTTGTTTTTTGCTATGTCTGAAAACCGAAAAACACACGTTCAGCTTTTCATCAACACCATTTAAGTTTTTTGTTGCAGGACCTCTTAAAAGAGCTGCACGGTTTTGCAGCTAAAGCTGAGTCAGGAAGCCTCTTTTAGATGAGAGTGCTCGCTTGCCTCTAGCAAGCAGAGCAGACCTGAGAAATTGCTGCTACCAAGAAAACATGCTTTACTCTATTCTTTCCCAAGCTTTCTCAAGCTTTCTGTGAATTCAGTTATCCACGTTGGGTGCTGTTCTGTAGTGATGAGCTGCGGGCAGGCCTGCTTTTCATCCTGCCCAGCTCCTGGCCACCGGCTAGCTTATACCCCAAAATAACAACACACAAACTGTATTCTTTTAAACACTGCCTGGCCTATTACTCACATCTTGACTAACCCATATTGAATAATCTGTGTAGCACCACAAAATGGTGCCTTACCGGGAAGTTTCTAGCATATGTCCATCTTGGGCTGGAGCTTCATTGCGTCTGGTTTCTCTCTTAGGAGAGGCACGGCGGTCTGTCTAATTTAGGAGAGGCGTAGCATCTGACTGAGCCATCTACCTCACTTCCTTCTTCCTGTTCTGTCTACTCTGCCCACCTAAAGGCTGGCCAATCAAATGGGCCAGGCAGTTTCTCTATTAGCCAATGGGAATCCTCCATCAATGGCTCACATACTAATCACAGATTGTCCATGGCTGTGTACACTGTTGCTTTCTTCTTGGATCTCCTGGAAGCACTCATGTGCTCAGCTCACTGGGACTAGATAGTGCAAGATGACCTTCAGTGGTAATACTCTGCCCAAAACAGTTTCTTCACAGAGCATGTCCAGGGCATCTATGTATCACAGCCTCGGGTTTAGGTTCAAATTACCCACCTGTCACTTCTACCACATTGTACTGATCAAAGCACCCACCTAAATTGTCAAGATGCATCCTACCTATCTGTGTGCGAGTCACTGTTCCTGGAGGTGTTTATTTAGTGAAAAAATAATTGAGTGTCATTACTTTTGACCTATCAGAATGAGCCTTGGGAAAGATTTCTAGGCTTGAACTTTAGCCAATGCACTACCCTGGGCAAATCTTGTGACTTTCAGTACAGTGGCGGCACCTCTGGACCTATCGCACGCCCAACACTGTGCTGGAATCTTCTAGGAAAGGTCAGGGAAATGCCCTCTGTCCTTAGGAAGCTTTCCTTCAAGGGTTGTCATGATGACAAAGAGACGATAGCTTGAAACTTCATTAGACAATGCTTTGGAGGTATCTGGTATCCAGTCATCACGTAGGAAATAAATGATGATTCTGATTATTCCCAATTCACCAGAATGTCCTGATTTCATTTACAGATGAGAACGGAAGACATGCAACCTGTGTAAGTCTGCTTGTGTTTGATAACAGAATGCGGAGATTAGACGGGCTGAGTAAAGGAAGCCCCGTCCTCGCAATTCTAAAAGCTGGGAAGTCGAAGATCAAGGTTCCAGCCGAGTGGGTTTCACTTCAAGACTTGCTCTTGAAGTTACCGTCTCATTGGTTACACGTGCAGGTAACCTCGTTATGTGTGCACAAGGAGAGAAGGAGAAAGAAAGGGGGAGAGGAGAGAGACAAGCAGAAAGAAGTGGAAGGAGGGAAAAGAGAAGAGAGGCGACAAGGAGAGAGGCAGGGAGGGAACTCTCTGGTATTGCTTTCTGAGTCCAGCAGGCAGATTACCAGAATCTTCTCGCTTATAACCCATTTAAACTAAACATCCCCCTAAAGCAGACAGCTGAAAATATCTTCATGTTAGGGTTAGGGCTTCAACACGTGCATTTTTCAGGTACGTGGAATTCGTTCTGTAACACCACCCAAAGCCTTTCCTCTTGTGGGCCCTTAGGGTAAAGTGCGCAGGAGCACTCACTCTGGAGGCCTACAGCGATGTTACAGCACTGACGCTGAGCCGTGTTCTAAGTAAATATTTATAATCAGAACTGGAAGTGTGCACGTCACCCTAGCTTTGTTCTAAAAATGCAATAACATGCACGGGGTGCAATTACCGCAGCCGTGAACACACGGTGTCCCGAGTCACCCTGAAACAAGGGTGGGCGCTCAAATGCCATTCACTGCCCGAGAAATGAAGAAGCCTAGACAATAACTTCGGCCTTAGCCACAGCTTTACTTTTTTGTTCAGAGGCTTTATTGTAAATCCTCCATGTCAGAACGAACAGTATAAACGGAGAAGTGAACTAGGACTCCAACCACCTGGCTTATGGACCCAGCATTAGCACTAACAGGCTCTGTAACCCAAAGTAAGCTACTTAACCTCACATAGTCTCGGCGCACAGGGAGACAGCGAGGTTGCTTAGTGCTACACACAGTATCCCATAGTGCTCTGGGGTAGCAGAGCCCTAACAAAAGAAGAGCCTTCGGCATCTGTCTCAGCCCAGCGCCCCTCCTTTTTTTTAAACTTTTATAGATGTCATTCGAAGAAATGATTCATAGATTTAAAACTGTGAATTAGTAATGGTCATTAGACATGATGCTAGAGACTTGTTCCTTAAGAAAGTCAGGACCGTGAGGGGTGCATTCACCCATGGAGACGGTGGGACAGAACTAATGGGAGATCACCAACTCCAGCTGGAATGGGACTGATGGAACATGAGACCAAACCGGACTCTCTGAATGTGGCCGACGGTGGAGGCTGACTGAGAAGCCAAGGACAATGGCGCTGGGCTATGATTCTTCTGCATGGACGGGCTCTGTAGGAGCCTTCTCAGCTTGGTTGATCACCTTCCTGGACCTGGGGGGAGTTGGGAGGACCTTGGTCTTAACATAGAGTAGGGAACCCTGAGGGCTCCTTGGCCTGGAGGCGGGGAGGGGGTTTATGGGTGGAGGGGAGGGGAGGGAAAGAGGAGGAGGAGGGGAGGGGATGGAAATTTTTAAATATAAAAAAAATAAACCATATAAAAAAGAAAAAAAATAAACAGGATCTTGTTGCCATTCAGAATCAGGATTCGTCCGTCAGATGTGGACCTTTCTAACCCGGTCCTAGATGGTCCTGACACAGCCTATCCCCAGATCACACTCTCTGAAGTAACGGATTAGGTTAGAATAGGAATAGTCACTCCAGATTTTTCATTTACTGAAGGGAACTCCTTCGAGCTCAGGCAACGAGTAGCTACCCAACACGAAAAACCTAACGAAGCTTCGCCATCCTATAAGTCGCCATCAGTTTCACAGACCAGATGCTTTTCCTCACAAAGGAACAACTTTTGGAGTTACGTTAGAGAAACATGTTGGCCTAGGTTGATTTAGGTAAAGGGTGGTGCCTCAAACTCGCGTGGAATCCCCAGCAAATCTCTGGGAGGGCTCACTGCAGCTCCTTTTCCTTCCCCATTCTTCTCTTCGCTTTCTCACTCTGCATTGCTGTTTCCAGGTGAGATGGGAAATCGAAGGACCAAAATGCCAATAATCAGAAAGGATTTTCTTGCAGTATTTGCAGTTCAGATGGAATTGGAAAGTAACGGAAAAAAAAAATCTCAGGAGCACAGTAAATCCTGAGACCATCCAATTTGCAGAGCCCCAAGCATCTAGGAATCTAATGGTTGGTGGGTATCTGAAGTCTCAGGCCTCTAAAGGCTTCCTGTCACTCATTCCAATACCAGAGACTTCTAGTCCCTGTAGCTCTGGTTCCCCCAACAAGGTGGGTAATTAGTCTGCTATCGGCCCTGTCAGAGCTATTACACTCAGAGGCTCCCACCTCCCTGACGAACCATATTATTAGAGGTTGCAAGATAATCCAGAGCTGAATAGCTTGAAAAGCCACATGAAAACTGCAAAGATGAATTAAATTACATTCTGGAGACTAAAGAATAAATTGGAAATGAGGCGATTTCTTATTCAAGAAGTCTTCTTCCCTGTTCTCCTGGAATGTAAACACGGGGCTCTCTGCAGAGGCTGGGGTCACCCGCTGCCTAGGGAAAGCAGCTTGAATTTTATTACTTCAGTGATCCTTGGCAGCATGCACACTTCAGGAGGCACAAACCTTGCTCCCTTTACTTTGTCTCCTGTGCAGGTTTCTAGCTTTCATAACATTTTAATTAAATTTGGACTTGTCTTTCTCCCTCACCTTACTCTCTGCATCAAAGGAGAGGCTTGTCATGGGCCGCCTGGCTGGGGGCCCTGTAATTCTTCCATTCTAGAAGCTTCTTTGTCAGGCAAGGCAAGTGACAGTTAATTCAGAGCGGGGGTAACCTGCAGTGTGTCTAAGAAATAACAGCACCTAACTCCAGGGTGACTTATACATAAAGATAATGAATTCTATAACGCAAATTTACAGACAGGTCAAATAAGAAATAGCTTTGCATTTGATAGTACACTGGGCCTTTGGTAGTTAGCACACGATAAATAATTGATCTTGCATAGTCACTTGCTATGTAAATGGTAGGCTATGTATATAACACATTGAGCTCTGAGAATAAAATGGACATCGGAGGCCAGGTGAATCTCTCTCTAGACATATTAGAGCCACTGCTCCCTAGGGTGCTTAACTTCTCACTTCACTCTTCACTAAAGAGGGGAATTAGGATTTAACTGGAAAGGACATGATTTTTTTTTTTTCCTGATGAAGTGAGATTTACAAAGAAGCAACCGAGTAACTTGAGTGCCTATTGGAAGTGCTGGCTTCGGCACACCTTGGGTGGATAGCTACGACTCAAAAACCGGTATGACTGGAAGACGTTAAAAACTTGGTAAAATAGCTAAATGTTTCCATTTTAATGCCAGTTTTTGCCAAATAGATTTTGACCACCTGAAACTACATGATGTAACCTTCTGGTCACTCAGCCAGTTTCATGATTCCTTTTACAACAGTTTCTCATGGATTCTGCATTGACAATTCAGATCAGTTTTGATATCAAATCTATTGAAACGTAATGTACTCAAATTGCCTCAGCATTCAACTATTTAAAAAAAGGAAAGAAAGAAAGAGAAAACAGAAGTTGTCCCTTGAAACCTTCACATCTCTGTGAAAATCGTCAATGCTCCCGAACAAGATGGAAGGCCACAGTTTTCAGCATGCTGCTGATGCAATCTGGCTGAAGTGTTTGAAAAATCCATTTTAAAAAATATTCTCCACTCACCTGAAGATGTCCCAAATGGATACAAAACCCAGGGATGAGTGTGGAGGAACCATGTTGGCAGCCTCTGAGGACATTTTCACAATGAGGAAAGCATTTTGGCATTGTGAACCATACAGCTTTCGGGCCAACGATGCAGGAGAAGAAGGTGGTTTGGGTGTGCCTCTATTGGTTACAGTTGAGCCAGAGAGCCAGAAAAAAAAAATGCAAAACACATGGCTTTGCACCAGGAGTGAGCCGTTTAGGATGCTGGAGGATCAAATCCAAAGTCTGGAGGGCAGGCAGTCAGACAAGGAAGATCATGGGCTACAAGCAAAGCTGTCACCAGTCAGCATCCATCAGGAACGAGGGAGAAGTAGCCGGCAATTGAAAGCACAGCTGCTGCGTGGAGTCGCTGATCTCAGCGAGTAAGCCACCCCCCATTGCTTCCTTGCAATGAGTTGTTCAGCCTACCTATATGCATAACTAGACATGAAAATCTAGTCTATAATTCAGGCTAAACCAAATTATCATAAAAACCCACCGGATAACTGATATTAGTGCTCATCTAGATATGTCAGTCTTGAAACTGTGTGTCTTTTCCTGGGAGATTTTGATAATTTATGTAAATGCTAGAGTCATAGAACTAGTACAACAACATTTTGGAGCACACTTTGAAGCTGAAAGACAGTTCTGCATTTATGTCAATGAGAATCAAGCAGGAAAATGTATGAAGTGAGAAATGGGAAAAATGGGAGATTCTTTAATTGGGGAGGAGTCAGATGGTCAATAAAGAAGGAAGAAGGGGGAGGGGGAAATAACACTAAGGATATTTGAAACAGCCATAAAGAATCATCCTATTTCTATTTACCTAAAATTACAAATTACATACGTGTGTGTATGTGTGTGCGTGCTTGCATGTGTGTGTGTCTCTGTGTGTGTGTGTGTGTGCTGGCAGCAATAGCAAGAAGTGAGGGGCCACTGGGAGTGGTTCCCCTGATGGCAATGGAGGACTCTGAGCAGGTGACACCGCGCCCTGTGCACAATTCACAAGCCTGGTGTGGATTCAGTCTTGGCTACAGTCACCGTGAATTGTAACTAGCTGCCTTGGTCGGTCCCAGAGTAACTCAAAGCAGTTTAGCCCGCATGGTTTCCAAGAATACTACAAAGATACAGAACAATAGAATGGTAAGTGGAGCTTTACCACTAGGCCTGGGGCTAGGACTATGGATATGCTTCTTTTGCTGAAAGTAAATCAAGCCTATTTTATTATGAATGAAGTCCACATCTGCCTAGACAGAACCCCACTTCAGCCCCAAAGTACTGTTGACTCTCCACCTGGGCTCTCATTACCTAGAACCATTCTGTGGTCAGTAAATCCCTCAATATTGTGCTCTGTCACCGTATATATCCGTGATTCCCTTCCTCTTACACACTTGGTTTGTCTTCAGGCACTAGGACTGGGTAGTTCACACGTGATGCGTAGGCTAAGCAGCAGCCTTATGGCAGATGGCACCAGAGGCTAGATGCACAGGAAGAGATTCAGCTGGATTGTAGCCATGAGGCTTTGAGTATTAATGTGGATGGGACTTCAGTTACACTCCTCAGCTACGAACTCAACTCCAGGGGCACCTGGGTATTCACATTCAGATACTGTGTCTCTGGCGTGCCCTAGGGCATCAGGTTACTATATCAGAGAATGACCAATACACGACTCATCATAAGGTCTGAAAGCCTACATCAGAAGGGAAAGCACAAAACCAGACTGTCAGAGTGGGTCTAAAAGAACGACCAGAATTGCAAGAGAGTAGCAAACATAAAACATAAAACAGATATGCAAAGTAGTCTAAACCTAACTACCAAGTACAAAGGTTTGAATAGAGAAGCAACTCAAAGGTCAACAAACTAGTCCAGGAAGGTACCAGAAACCTTGTCATACCTTCTAATATCTCCCCTTTGCATAAGATTGGCCCTAAAGTAAAATTCAGCTTGGCTGAAGCTCTCCTGCCTCCCTTGTGGAATCCAAACCAGAGTTTACCTTTGATCCCAGATATTGCTTATGTAGAGTGGAATTAGAAGTTCTTCAGAGAAATTTTACAGATGAACAAGAAATAATATAATAATCCCAGTAGAGAAGTAACTGTTCACATTTGTAAAAAAATACCTTTTGTCAAATTTAATAGGTTAGAAATATATTTCTCCATAACTTTAAATTAGTGTAATGCTACTCTTCTGTCTTCCCCTTAGGAAAAGTACACCATAATCAAACACAAAAAAATGCAGTTGGAAATAAGCAAAATATTACTACATTATTAATACAGTAAGAATGCAATGGAAAATCATTTGGGTAAGTAGGTAAGAGAGAGAGAAACCCCCAGATATGAAAGGGGTTTATTAAAATTCACTTAGAATTCAACCAATCTGTGTATACAACCTTGATTGTGGGTCTGTCTTTTTGTGGGTTTTAATAAGAAATGTCTTCTATAGGCTTAGTTATTAGAACACTGGCTTCCCAATTGGTGGTGCTGTTTGGAAAAGTGGTAGGATCTTTAGAATGCAGAGCCTTGTGGAGGAAGCAATTCCCTAGGGATGATGGGAGGAATTTAAAGTTTTATACCTTCACCTGACTTCCTGTTCTCTCTCACTGCTTTCTGTGCAAGGGTGAAAACGTGGTCAGATATCTTCAGACTCCTACAGCTGATATTTCACCTGCCTGCTGCTATGATTTCCTCACTGCAATGGACTCTTTAGATTTGTAAATTAACCTTTCCCTAAATTGCTTTTCCTCAGAGTACTTATTATAGATATACCTAATGTCTATCTGTCTGTGTACCTATTCATCCAACTATCTATCTATCTATCTATCTATCTATCTATCTATCTATCTATCTATCTTGCTATTTTGTTTTTTGTTTGTTTGTTTGTTTGTTTGAGACAGGATTTCTCTGTAGCTTTGGAGCCTGTCCTGGAACTAGCTCTTGTAGATCAGGCTGGCCTCGAACTCACCGAGATCCTCCTGCCTCTGCCTCCTGAGTGCTGGGATTAAAGGCATGGCCCACCACTACCTGACTTATCTATTTCTTATATGCATCTATTTTTCTTCTTGGCTCTCCCAACTAGAAATGTCACCAAAATAGAAAAGAGGTTACACTGGATATAATTAAAAGATAGAGAGAAATGGCAGAGAGCAATGTTAGATGAACAAAAGTGGAAGGTGAAAAATGAGGACAAAGAAAGAGCAGGAAATAAACACAACATGAGAAAGAAGTAGATGCCGATGATGTGGAGGAAAAGATGAACAAAAGCTTAGGGAAGAGAAAAGGAGGACAACACCCGAGTCACAGTGTGACTTAGTACACTGGCAGACCCTACTCTAACCAGGGAGGGGATGTTCTAAAAGTCTGAAGCAAGAACTGGACCTCAACAGGAGAAAATAGAAATGGGAGGAGAGACTCAATGTGTGCAATGATTAAGGTTAAGACACCCTACAATAAGTTAAATATTGGTAAACAAAAGTCTACTTACTGACTTCTTAGATCTTTGATTTAATGAGCAAGATGCTGGAAGGAGCTTCTGGAAGCCTTTCCTTTTCCCAGACTTGCCTTTTCCGCAGGTCGCCTATTTCTGTTATCTTCTACCCTCTCTCTCCATCATTTCCCTCTCTTCATTGATCAAAACTTACCTACTCAACAATTTTATGTCTTTCAATGCCCCTATACTCCTGCTCTTGTCCAATAAGGCTACTCTTTAGAAGACCAGTGCTCTTTCAATAGGTACATCCACCCAGTCACTATTTTTAAAACTCTTCCTAAGCTTCCTCTGCATCCGCAGGATCCTGAACACGTGACCTCCATTATATTGCTTGATGCTTACCCTCATTATGCTTCAGTCAGAAACCTTTTGCTTCCTTAAACGTATCTAGCAACTGTTTCAGACCTGCTTAAACTTGTTCTCCAACTCCTAAGTCCCGTGAAACTTTCTGCCAGATGTTTCCTTTTCCATTTACTAACTCTTAAGTTACATCCTTGTACTGGGTCATTTTGTTTGTTAACTTCACAGAAGCTAGAATCATCAGAGGAAGGAACCTCAGCTGAGGAAATGTCTCCCCGAGATCCATCTGTAAGGTATTTTCTCATTTAGTGGTCAATAGGACGCAACCCATGGGGGTGGGTGCCATCCCTGGGCTGCTGGTTCTGGGTTCTTTAAGAAGGTAGGTTGAGCAAGCCATGGGATGCAAGCCAGTAAGCAGCTCCCTTCCATGGCCTCTGTATCAGCGCCTGTTTCCAGGATCCTGCCCTGTTTTTGAATTCCTGTCCTGACTTCCTACAGTGGTTAATGGCCATGGGAAGTAAAAGCCTAATAAACCCTTTCCTCCCCAGCTTGCTCCTTGGTCATGGTGCTTCAACACAGCAATAGACACCCTAACTAAGATAATCGTCCAGGAGGCATTCCCTTTGAACAGAGAACAGGCTATGGTAAATCAGGGCACATTCCTTTCCCGCATACCTACCAGAGTATCAGAACAGACCCTTAGAGGTTAGATACCTCACTATCATACACGTGAGCTCACCATGCATCCTAGAACCTACACATGTAAGTTCAAGGGTAGATGATGAGTCCAGTTTTGTCTAGATAGTCGTTGCTATGATGCAAATCTTAGCAGCAACTGGGAAATTCATCATCTTTGTCATTCACAGAGGTAAAGAACAAGCTAATAAACACTCCAAGCATTACAGGTACGCGGCCCATGTCACGTAGCATGGAAAAGGCCATAAAGGGCATGTAGCAAACATGAACGAGCGTAGCTCTATCCCCAAATAGCTTTAATCAGGGTCATGAAAATTCAAATTTTATATACCTTCCAGGTATAACAACATTTTACCCTTCTTCAAATTTTCTCTTCATTTTCTAAATAAAAAGAAACAAACTATTCCAATTTGAGGGTCCATACAAAACAGGCAGGAAGCTGGTTTTGGTTTGACACCTGACCTGACATGTTTTATAACGGATTAATGATTTTTGCATTCTTACTTCCCTTCCTTTACTTCTATCACTTTTCTTAATCTTAAAAACAGACAAAAAAAAAAAAAAAAAAAAAAAAAAAACTCACAACAATAATAAATACTGCCCCCTAGATGGAGAGCATTCTATTTATAACATTCAGACTAGAGGATTGCTTAATTCTTTTCACATGGCTTTCCAGTTTTCTTAATGTCAGAGTTCTTTAGCGTGGCCTCAAAAGACTCCCCTGAGTTCAGCTCACACCCTCAGTCTTCTTGACTGCACAACCTTTCCCTAAGCATTCCTGCTCTGCCCACTGTTACCCACTGTAGGTTGCCTTTATTTTCACCCCAATTTTCTCTACATAGTGGTTACTGTCAATTTAGTGGGAACTCCTGGCACGCATGTTGGTAATTAAACATTCCAGGTTCCTGGTCAACTCTTTCTACTTCATGTGCCAGATAATATCACCTCCTCTGACCAGGCAGGGTTCATCTGCCACTGAAAGAACAAGAAATGCCCTTTCCACTTTGCCCTAACCGTTAGGCTATTTCCATGTGATCCAGTTGTAACCAATGAGATTTATTAAGAAAACAATTCTCCAGCTGTTAATGTTCTTGATATTTGGCTGTACTGTTTAGTTTAAAAGTTAGGTAGTAAAATGCTTAAGAGATAGATCAGCATTTAAGTTGGCTTGGCTGCTCCTGCAGAGGACCCAGGTTTAGTTCCTAGCTTCTAAAGGCCGAGGCAAACCATTTGTTCCATGGGATCTACTGCCCTCTTCTGGCCTCCTCGGGTAGCAGGCACACCTGTGGTGCACTTAGATTCTCAGAGGAAGACAGAAACAAAACAGACAAGCAAAACAATCCGAATCAGCTTTTTTAAAAAACAAGTGAAATGACTATATAAAACACACATATAAGGATTTTTATTTAGAGGATATTATGTCATTTATGCTTCCAGAGAACCATAAGTAAATATGTTTTGCCTTGCTAAAAGGGATTGCAAATGTTCTGTCTTCATAGATCCTTAAGGCGAGAAGTTAGAGAATTCAAGCTTACCTCTGGATTTCATCCCAGACTGAGCTGACCCTCCACTGCAATTAATGAATGATTAACTAATCGTGATAAGACCTAGTTATTTACTTTCGGTTGTTAAATGTTTCCATATGAAGAAAATGATTAAACTTACTTTTATGGGACAAATAAAGTGATCATTTTTGAAATAACAGATATGGACATGAGGCTATTAATAAAGGAAGCGTAGAATCCATCACTGGGCTGGAGTTGCTGTGTACATACAGCTGGAGATGAAGCTTAGCAATACCTCACCTCCTGTCTTGCACATGTGAGATCTTAGATGCAATCCTTGGGACTGCGAGAACAAACCAAACAAACGCAACTATGCATGAAACATATGAGGAAAGGTATTTATGAAATGTCTGAGTTTGGAGAAAGAAACTCTTTACACTTGGGTCATCTTTGTTTAACAACATAAAAATGTTAGGGTCACTGGATGACTGAATATCAGTTTTCACCCACGGCGGTTACTGTTATTTGGTCCCTATGATTTCAGCTGTCTAGAGACCTTCCTGAAGGCTGACCTGAATGTGGCAGGTGCACTATACATATCACCCATTTGGGATCTTTGTAGCCACTTCCCAGTAACTGGTTCACAGCTGGACTCTACCCAGAAGGCAGGGAGCTTTTTCTCTGCAGATCTCCGCTCTGTGCTGACATCTGGAAGACTACAAAATTATCAAGTCCTGGGAAATAAGCGTCGGATTTCTTTGCTCAAACTCGGGACAAATTTCAAGATCATCTTAGTTCCAGAATTGTATGAGCCTCAAACAATAGAATCACATAGACAGACAGCTCTTCCCTCCTCACTGTAACCGAGTCCGCAGAGTGCATTCCCACAACCCTTTGACATTCTGTTCTCCTCTACTGGATTATGTGTTCCAGAAATCCTACCTAAGACTAAGATTAATTCTGAAAGTGCAAAGCATATGTATATATTTTTTTCTGTTTGATTGAAACATGTATCTCTAGAGAGATGAATAAAATGATATGGGGTAATGCTAAAAAATAATGTATTTCTGAGTAAATTTCCCCAAATAAAACTGATTACTAAAATAGATGGTCTGAAAATACCAAGAAAAAATATGTCATTCTTCCACTAGATTCTGATTTTAAAATAAGAGAGCAATAATAAAGTAAAAAGGTACAAATATTCTTCCAAAGTTTATAGTAATCACAAATGATCTCAATAAGCAATAAAATATATTGAGCGAAAAATTGTAAAGTAACCTCTTGAAGAATTCCAACAAATTCACTGTGATAAAACCATATTTCCCATTAGGACAAGAACAGACTGGCACAATAAAGGACATAGAACTGAACAGAAAAATGTCATGGTTAACACGAGCTGTGTTGCATGACCAAGGAAATGAAAGGTTTTTCTGGTTTTTTTCTTATCAACTAAACCTAAATGAATACTAAAGATTATTTACTTTTTCTGTTAAATTCATAAAAATAACACAAAACTAAGGAAAGGAGGAAGAGAGGAAACCTGGAGGAAGGGAGGCTAAATAATGTAATTTAATAAACCAAGAAAGAGCGATGTTGCTTGATTATATTTTTTCCATTTATTTTATTTAAGCAGAATAATACTTGACAAAAAAAGAATGTTGAAGATATTCAATTCAAATAATGGGCAAAGTTATTTGGGCTTTCTTTCTTTTAGAGTTTTTTTGGGCATTCATTCAAAACACAGATCTATGACTTTGAGACAGTTGTTCAACAATATTTTATGTTTTATATCCTATACAGGTTGTAAAACATAATAATTTATATTTATTTGACTGTTAGGTCTGACCTATTAGTCCATCTACTCATCCTGTGAACTTGAAACCATGCTTTATTTCTGGTAGGTACCCTTTCTTCTCAGCTTTAGACTCTTCCAATAGAATGTCTAGGTATCAGGACATATCTTTGCCTCCTATTTAGTACACATGATTGTGTTTGAGGTAAGTGCCCTCAAATAAAGGTTCATATGTGAAGACAGCCACCATCCAATGGTGCTTTTGCAGGGTAATAGGATGTTGGGAATATAAGGCTAAATAGAAGAAAGCTATGTTATTAGTGGTATGCCCTGGAACTGTCACAGGCTCAAAAGTAACAGGGTCAACCTTTCATGCCCTTTGTAGACAGCTATACCATAACATCTCTGCCGGAAATGCCAGCACTAACCACTCTGAAGCAAACTCAAGTGAAATTATTTTTTAAAAAATATCCCTCATGATAAGTGATTTTTCTAGGGTACAAAACAGTAAAAGAAAGCTTACTCACAGAGATCTCTCTACTCTGATTTTAATTTTCACTTAGGTGTGTAGTATTTCATCCTTGGGTTGCTGCATTTATATTTTGCCTTGTACTTTTAACACCAAAGTCAGTACATCCCTTACTCTGCATCCTCAAAACATCTAGAAGGTTCATACAAACGCTTCTGTCCTAGTATTTACTGATGAGGCAAATAAGTAAGAAAAAAAGTATTCTCTGCATCAGCAACATTCAAGAGTCGAATTCTCTCCTTAAAGTTTTATGAGAAAGTCAGCTGAGCTTGGGTTATGTCCTGTGGACAGGCTTATACTTAGCTAAAAATTATTTTAAAACGGATTCTTAAAATATTAATGCCTATTTTTTCATAAAGGCCACTGGTGAGAAATAAACACAGTCTGCTTTTGAGAAACACATCTATCACACCTGAAGGTCAAATTTAGAGTAAAGTGACCAAACGAAATATCATCAAAGAAGATTAATTCATTGCTCTTTTCTCTGTTTTCACTGATGCTGGAAAGGTTTTACTTCATTAAGACAATAAACTATGGTTAGCACTTGGAAGTACAGTATGACAAGCTTACTTCTTTTGTAATACAACCCGGCCGAAATTCAAACTACTCACAAAATGTGAACAGATATTGGCCAAATTATGGGCTCTTTATTTAATAATCAACCATGGAATTAGAAGAAAACATATATTAATTTGATAATTGTTCATTGTGAGAAGTCATTAGTCAGTTTGGTCTCCAGGAGAGCCAGAGACTCAAAGGTCAAATGCAGAGGATTTAGTCTGCTGGAAACAATAATGACATTCTAAATGATAGCTGGACGACCTATAAGAGTTAATGCATTTCTTATGTAAGCACTTTAGCCCATTGTTAGCGATAGAAACAATCCTAACAACGTATAACTAGCAGAGCGGAAAACTTTAAAGATGTGTCTCTTACAGGAAGCACTAAAGGTTAATTAAGTGACAATCTATTGTGCTGGGAGGAGGGAGCTTTTCTCTGAAACAATATTAGGTGCTAAGTTATTATCATAAGATTACCAAATAATGCCAGCAAATAACCGAGACCCCTGAATAACTTCTTGCTGAATTCTCCATTGGGTGATGAGCAGTTAGTTGCTCTGCAGGCAGCCCTGGCTCTTCACACCGGGATTTATGAGCTTAGATCAGCACATTGGAATTACACTAGGCAGCAACTGGAGCAGATGTTGGGATAAACAAAGGGCAAAGACCCTGGTGACACAATTACTCTGAACCTTTGGCATGTATGGGATGCAAAGCGAGGACGTGAAAACACAGATCTTAGAAAGACTATCACTGACAGGGGAGGGCTGCAGGGGCAGTGAAGCCCAAGTGTGAGAAACATGACCTAGGAACTGACAGGATTCTCAACATCTTGAGACTGGAGCTTGGTGGACATTGTGTTGTTGAATGAGGATTCCAGGACCTTGTGTGCTATGTGCTGGGATGGCGGAAGCCTTGAAGCATTTTCTCATTCATTTCTCATGTATTTGCAATGTGCGACTTTCATTTATGAATTCCTTTGACCTACTTAATTGTTGGGATGTAGGTAGCTTGCTATATGTGTTTATCTCTTCTATATTTCTAGCCTTTACAATATTTTTTTATTATTTGGGGTATAATTTTAAGTCTAGCCTCATGAGTTGTGTTTTTATTTCATTCTTTTAGAGTTTGTGTTCTGTATCTGAACAGATCACTCTCCCAATGTCTTCTGAAGGCAGCTCTTATCAATCCAATTGCACTGAAGTCTGGTGATAATGTTTTATTAAATGTTACATTGAGGCTGAAATCCCCACAGCAGGCATCCCAGAATCATTACCAGTCTGAATATTTTTCTGTGCAAGGATGATAATGATAAACACGCAGCCTCAGTCGGAGACTTACCACTTATTACTTAATCCACAAACCCCCTGCAGGTGTGTGCTGGTGTCTTCAAATGCCCACCCAAGGATTGTACAAAAGCTTAAAGCAAAACTACATAAAGAATTTTTTAAAGGCCTTATTATACAACGTAAGCGTTTTGCTTCTGCAAGATTATTATCTTACTAACAAGCCAATCGCGCTTACCACTAAGTATTCTCTCCAAGTATTTTGAAAATTCGTTATGAAATATTTGTCTTATTTCAGTTAAGAGCCCCTGACACACTTCAAATTGTCGTTTGCTAAAATGTTTACATGAGAACAATGGGGTTGTAGAGTTATTTTTGAAAAGCATCTGTGGGTATCATAAGTTCTGCAGTTGTGGCTGGCTGAGCATTTCCAAGTCATGAGGAAGACCTGTGCACCAGGCTCAAAAGGCCAAATGGACTCAGACAGCACTCTGAGACAACGGTGGGGACAAAGAGGCGTGGGACCATGAGGCTTGGTATCTCAGCTGCAAATCAATATGTAACCCGATTCTCATAATACTATACCAACTTGTCAAGATTTTTTTTAAAGTAATAGGTAGATAGGCTTTTAAGACCAAAACAAAGAGAGATTATATCTCGCGCAGATGTCCAAGGCAAGAGGTATAGCCCCATTCTCACTTAAATGCGTTAAACATACAAATGAGTCTGGGGAAAGCGACCTTGAGCAAAGAGTTGAAAGTAAGTGATAACTGATTTTAACTCAGTCTTTAGGTGATGATTAAAAAAAAAATGAAAACCACTGTTTCAAACATACATTTTTTTAAAAAATATGTATGCTACTTTAGACAAGGGTGTTTAAAAGATCGCCAATATAGAGAAAGTCACAGTAAGTCCTCCATGCAAACAGAGGTGACCTGGGCAATGAACTTATTGCCCTCAATCGTTCTTGTGGAAAATTCATGTGAAAGTATGGTATTGTAGCCGCTCCTTTGCTGGAGTTGCGTGCACCATATGGAGTAATAAAACACAGTGCTTGTCCCCAAAGAACAGATAAATTGCAAGAGACGATTTCTTGGGAACAAAGGAGGGCCAAGTACACTCGGACAAAAATGCAAGGACACAAGTCCAGAAACATGTTTTCCTTGCCTGGAGCAGCCACAGACAGCTTCAGGAGGTACATTTGGCTTGGCTGAAGAGCCATGAGTAAAAAGGTTGTGTTTCTCATTTTACTTCTTAAATTTTCTTGTGAAATATAAGTAAATACATACTAAATATAGACGGAGAGTGTAAAGAGGAAAAGCATAGAAATAGCTCTGATTTTTGTACATAACCATTAGAAACATTTTGGTATGTATATGCAAACTTTGAAATTCTGTTCTGTGGAATATGAAGCATCCTGTCTTTAGAATGAGATGGTATGCATTAATGCTGTGGAAATATGTCCACAAAGTATTGCTAGGTGAAGACAGGAAGTTATCAAGTTGACTGTTTGTATATGTGTGCAATGACATAAATCATGTTATGTTTATTTGCATGTAATTTTAATTTGTTTTTCTGACATAGTATTTTTATTAATTATTTGGGAATTTCACATAATGCCCCTGACTACACTCACTTCCCAGTCCTCCTAGTTCTAACCTCCCACCCTTGTACCTTCCACCCCCCACACACACATCAAAAAAAAGTAAGAAAAGTAAGAAAAAAAGAGTCCACTTTGTGTTGTCTTTATACGCAATGCAGCCTGATCAAGTTCCCAGCCACCAGCTCCTTAAAGAAAACTGAGCCCCTCCCCCTGCCCAAAGCCAGCAACAGGGAAGAGCTACACATAGACATCCCTATCACAATTTTAAAGAGCTCTCTCTCCAATGGCTTCCTGTCTAGATTGTTTCTGAGGCGTGGGGTGGGGGCCTTCATTACATCGCTTTCTCATCTGGATGTCTGCAGTCAACGCTACCACAGCAAAAGAAGCTTTCTTGCCTATTCCAGTCCGGGACAGCATGGATCATGGCCTTCCACATTGTTTCTGGAGACAGCTTGAACTACAGACATCTGCATGGCCTCCAGAGGCAGCAAGGACCACAGCCCTCAGCGTGGCCTGCAATGGCAAGACAAATCACGGATATCAACACGGCTCTCAGTCGTACCATGGACCACAGACACTATCATGGCCCTCGGCAGCAGCACAGACTATGGACATCAACATGGCCTTGTGTGGTATGATGGACCACAGACATTAATACAGCCTCAGGTGGAAATCCAGGCCAGTAACATTCACATGTCTTTTGACTGTAAAATGGACCAGAGACATGATCATGGCCTCAGCTGACAACGCAAACCACGAATATCAACATGGCCTCTCTGGCAGCAGCACCACGAAGGTCTTTTGAGGAGGCCCAATCCAGAAAACAAACCTTTTTTTTTTTTTTTTTTTTTTTTGTCTTAGATATCCTGTTGCTGCTCAGTATCAGGGCAATCATGTGGCTGGGCAGCATGTTAGTGGACAGAATCTGCAAGAGCTCCACATGGCTACTCACCACCCTGTGGGAGTTACTCCACAATGAAAAGCTACCTTACCCACCACAGCGGCACACCCACATGGGCCACCACCTTCTTGTCTCTAGCTCCACCTCTCTCCACCACACATGATCTGCCCTGTTCCTCCATCCTTCCCACCTCTCCATCACACATTTGTTCAGTGAAGTGGCATTCTTCATTGCAAACTGAAGTGCACTCCACACTCTGTGTCCCCGCCCCCCCAAAAAAACCCAGCTTTACATGCAAATACTTATTGCAACAAGTCATTGGTCTGTTTCAAGGTTTCTGGTTTCTGAAACACCAGAACTGAAATACTGGATTATGACTAAGACTAGTTCTGGGTATCCTGCTGTTGCCCAGAGTTAGGCAGATCTTGCGGCTAGGCAGGACATTCAGGGGCAGAATCCAAGTGAGCTCTAGCCTGCCACATGCCTCCATGTTCTCAGTGCCAGTGACCTGTGGCTCACCAGGTAAAATGGCCATGCTTGCAGCTTGTGGGCTGGCTGGGCCTTGACTGACTGCTTTCACCCCTCCCAGCAGGGCTGGCAGTGAGGATTGCAGCAATAGCTTGGGTTGCAACAGCAGCTTGGACTGCAGCTGCTTGGCCTGCAGCAGCCTCTGCTCCATGCTGCAGGCAGGCCCTTTAAGTTATTTCCTTTTTGTCTTTTTCTTTTCTTTTCGTTGTTTTTATCGTTCTTTTTTTTCCCAAGGAAAATTGCTTTAAAATGCATTTAATGTTTAATGACATCCTTGACAGTTTTTAATACCCTTATAGGTTAAATATAATAAAAAAAAGAAAGTATATTTAGCTAATTATCTCAAAGTTGGTGATCAAGTTCCACCACTGAGGAAAGACATTCTATATAGAGTAAGAGTGCTCTACCATTTTTGTTTTATAAATAGACTAAACACACAGTTTGAAGGTTAAAAAATTCAACAACCCCTGCGGAGGAAACCATTAAAATAGAATTAAGGGCTAGAGAAATGGCTCAGCCATTACAGGCTAGGCTCACAACCAAAAATATAAAGTAGAATTAAGCATTTCCTAGCAAAAATCCTTTGGCTTTTTCAGTGACATTCTCTCAGAGGGAAAATCAGATTCACAATGACAAGACAAAGGAATAGCATAGACTAAACAAAAATTATGGCATGAAGACCACATTTCACTATAAATAGATTATTAGAGCCAAACCTTCCATGAAGCACCGTTCGAAAATTGGGGTTCCGACATAATTTTAATCAAGATTTGATTGAAGTCTTTTGACCTTGCAATTTTTAATTTCCATAGTGGTGATGTGAAAAACCACTTATCAATAAAGCATTATGTTAACAGTCACATTGCAGTAGATTCTATGTTTATACTATGCTTTAGTAACTATTGTAAATGGCAGCTGACCAAGCCATTTGGTTAAGCCCCTTCATCTTGTCTGGATGGTAGCAGTCCTCATAGTAACGGGTATTGTGGGAATCTATTCAATTAGCTTTTGAAGGAGGGGGACCAGACCTTTGGGCATGATCTGAGGTGGTACGTGTCCACTGATAACCTGCAAGAGAAAGTGTGCTGGCTTTTCCCGTGCTGGATCTCCGCCATCCTGGGTCTCCCCTCAAACTAAGCAAGAGCCACAGCAAAAGCGCCATCACGTTTTCTCTTACAGCTTGTCAGGGGACACGGAGCATCTCAGACCACGCCCAAAGGGCCGGACCCCTAAAGTTAATTGGCTGAATGGATTCCCACAACATATTACCCTATTGGTTTCTAGAAACAAAGTATCTTGTCTCCCTGGCCTCTCAGCTCTCTGCCCATTCTAACTGAAGTAATGGCCAACCAGGACAAATGTATCCTGACCAACTAACGTTCTTTAACCCACAACTCAAGGGTTACCCCATTGCTAACTCTGTATGCAGACTCCAAAAGAAAACTTTTCTACTTCCTTCCCAGCCTTCACTTTCTTCCCTATAGCCACGTGACTTGCAAGCAGGATGGCAGATTCTGGGTCCTACAGGGACTCCCTCTGACGGTTTTTGTCCCCAGAGGTCTGCACTATCTTAAGTCCTTGTTCCCTTGTCTGTCTTTCCTTCTAAGGACCTTTTACCTGGTGCCCACTTGGGACTCCCCAATGGAGGTCTGCCTCGGCAACTTTCTTCCCCTCTGTCCTGCAGGGCTTCTAGTATGCTCTTCGCTCTTGAGTGACCCTGACAGAGACGAAGTCTCCTTTTTGCTCCTGGCCACCGCTTGCTGATTCAGTCTCGGATGAGATTCCCACACCCTTTTCTGGAAACTTCCTTTTTGACTGTTGCCAGGCTGACTTCTTAGAAAACCTGGGTAAGAATTTCTCCCAGACAACTTTCTCCTCCTTGTTCTCTTCCTGAACAGAACTACTAGTGGGGAGCGTGACTTCCGTTCAGGCTGTGTGGGAAAAATCTTTTTCACCTCTCCTCTTCTCACAGGACCTAAAGTCGTCCAACCACCCCCAGTCTCTTCTCCCCTCATCCGTCCTCACAGCCTCCTATAACCTCTTTTGTGGTGTCTCTTCAATTTCTTTCTTTCTTTCTTTCTTTCTTTCTTTCTTTCTTTCTTTCTTTCTTTCTTTCTTCCTACTAACACATGGCCTAGCTTCAGTACCCCTTATGAATGACTATCATTGGCCAGGGGTGACACATTTTACTTCCAGATTCAAGAGGACTTTGATACAATGAAGTATTGTTCAAGGCTGCCTGCATCTCCATCTCTGCGGGCTTCTGCACTGCTTTGGGCTCCACCTCCCTGTCAGTACCTAAATCTGATCACCCTGCAACTTTTCTATGTTCTTTCTCTCAAAAGAAACCTGCCTTCCCAGCAAATTGTATGCTAAATAATGACTTCCACAGATTGAAAAACAAACAAACAAACAAAAACTTCCCCCTGATGTCATGTAGGGCTTTACAGGGAACTTGGCTAGAGGGCAATAGCAAGCTTTCTGGAACTCCCAGCAAAACCTGCTGCTTTCTGACCAAATACCCTGCTCTGCTCAGATAGTGTTTCCTTCTCATTTTTCTTCCTTGTACTCTTTTCCCCTCTCTGATGCTCTTGGAGGGTTGTGGCGACTAACTTCGTTCTCTCCAATGTGTTCTTTGCCAGCCTTCCAATTTTTATCCCCTTCCCAGTCCATCCATCCCCCTCTTCGTGGCGAGGCTGACACTGTAAACCCATTACGCCTCCACCTGTATTTTCTCTGAGCCCCATGTTGAGATTCTCAGTATTTGTAAACTAACAAATCGATCATCATTCTTTCCGGCTTGTAACCACTAGTAGAACCCAGCTCCCTTCCAGTCCCCACTAACCAAGAGATTCTTTTTAAGGCTAAATCTATGCTCTGTGCTCAGTCTGAAGATTGCAAACTGCTTCTCCATCCTGAGTGGATGCCCTCGATGATATCACTTTCTTTTTCCGATTGTACTTTGCTCTTCATCTCCCCCAGTCCCATCACTTTCACACAGTTATTAGCTGAGTGGTAACAGCTGAGATGTTCTTCCAGGGAGGTGGGGAGTTAGGCTGCCCAAACTAATGTCCACCAATACTTTCGTAAACACTGAAACTGTTGCCAAAGGGCCACAATATGCTACGATGTAAAACGTTCCCAATATCTCTGCCACTGTGAATGATGAAATGTAATTATATTATTTAACATGTTGTCATTTGGTTTATGTGCCATAGCTATATGATATATATATATACATATATATATATATATATATATAAATTATATTCATGTGCCATAAGACCTGTGGACACTGTTAAGATTATACAGTGATACATACCTGATTTTACTATGTGTCCATGTGTATAGATGGATATGGATATATGTACAGTTGGTGTATATACACATACACATATTCATATCTATCTATCTCTTTATCTATATACATGCACACATTTAATAGTAATCTAAGTTTTAAAAACAGCTTCTACAGTTCTCTTTCTGGTACATTTAAGTGTTTAGCATGTCTTTCCTGTATGTGGCAATAAAGTTTTACAAAAAAAAAAAAATCTTTTGACTCCAAAAAGACTTAATTTTGCTGGACTTTGCAGCCACATTAATAATACACCTTGAGGTCTATTAAGGGTACATACTCAATCTGCTGTACTACTGTGTGCTCAAACTCTTTAACTTTAACCTACCTTTAAGAAAACAATGTAACTAACCTTACTATGCCTTGGACTTCCCATGCAATCAACTTTTACAACTGAGCTAAATGCGTAGTTCAAATCTTGCTATGCACTGTTCCATGCCCCTGACCCAGAATAATATATGTTTATGCGTGTGTCATTTCTGAAAACAGCCAACAGGTTGATAATGATTGCATTTTGAATGCGACGTACTCCGTAGTCTTGGACATTTGAATAATTGATCCCCAGATAGACTGGTTGGGGAATGTTTTAGTCACTGTTATAATATTGTAAAGAGACACCATAATCAACACAACTTATAAAAGGAAGAATTTTATTAGGGTTTGTTTACAGTTTCAGAGAGTTACTCTATGATCATCATGACAAGAAGCATGGTGGCAGGCAGGAAGGCATAGCACTGGAGCAACAGCCGAGAGCGTACATCTTATATGTGTAGGAATATGTTTGTGTGGGTGTGCATGTTTCTGTGTCGATGCCAGAGGTTGACGCTGGGTGTGTTCCTCAATCCTTGTCTACTTTGTTTAGCAAGGCAGGCTTCCTCTGTGACCTCAACTGATTCCTCTAGTTTTTCATAGACTGTTTCCTGATCTCTTAGTCTCTAGAGTTACACATAGGTGAGCTACCACACACGTGCAGTTTTGGGGCAGATGATGGAGATCTGAAATCACATTATCATCTTCTGAGTCAACGTATTATCTCCATATCATACTGGTTATAAAAGTATGTACTAGCTTTGAATGAAATGTGGTATTCCATTTTGTTTTATTTGGGATTCTACTTGTAGCCAAGCTTCATATTACCCCAAACGTTTGTTAATTTGCATTTACATATGATTTTCCTGGATTCCTAAACTAGATTACTGCTTCTTCAGATTTATTTCTTTTCCCAGGAATTCTTCTCACTGTTTGACCGGTGAGCAGCTGTGGTGATTCAGACTCATGCATATTGTCAATAATCTTGAGTCAATTCACCTCACAAAGCGCTATTTTTGAGTGTACCTGTGCAGGAGTTTTAGAAAAGATTATCACTGAAATCAGGAAACTAAAGTAAAAATAACCCACCCTCTCCAGTGCACAGGACAGTCGATTGAGGACCTGCAAAGCACAAAAGAGCAGAATTGGTGCTCTCTGAAGTTGGGACATCCATCTTCCCTTGACCTTGAGCACTGGTGCTCCAGGTCCTCAAACCTTCAATGGAGTTGGGCTGATTTATTACATTTTGCATAATCCCATGCTGTGTTGGCTATAAAGCATATCCTTAGACTTCTACCCCATAATCATTTAGGCAAATCCTGTAATGGTTATCCTCTTGTGAATCGATCTGCATTCCATTTCTTCTGTTTCTGTAAACAACTCTGACCCTGCAGTGTCCTGTCTGTTGAGCTCATATGTGACCATGCAGATTATCTTTCCAATAAAATTAGTTGAAATTTAAAAACCAAGCCGTTATTTGTGTCCTGTATCTACTATGACAGACTGTTGCTAGACAGCAGACACTTCTTAGAAGAAACCTAGGCAGCATATAAAGTGAGAAGCAGTTCTAACATAATCGTTGAAAGGCAATGTCTCCTTACATTATCAGGTTATCATGAATCATTTCTGTGCTTAAATAAAAAATGGAAGAAGTTACAATAAAAAGTTATATGATATTTGCTTCAAGACCCAGAAAGGGCTGAGAGTTAAATTATCCATTTTGGGTAGAGAGTGACTCATGATATACAGTGGTGAAATATTCAGGAGGAACTTGAGTGATAATTATCCTACCAGTGTCATTATAGGAAGACCATAGAAGATGGTCTGTCTACTCACACATCTGTGTTCTGTATGTCTTCAATCCCCGAACATACAGTGGGTCCTATTAGCATATGGAGCTAAGTGAATACAAATAAACTGACTTCATTTTAACATTCAGCCATCAAACTTGACTTCAGTCTGACCTCAAAGACACTTTAGGACTTTAATTAATACTATATCATAGAGCAAGTTGAGGATGTTGAAGGTAGATTATTTTCTGTCTACCTCCTGCCACTTTCAGGAGTTTGGGGAGATGGTGGAAGATGAAGACTTTCTTAAAGAGATCAAGGACCACAGAGAACTGCGTGAGTGAGAAACTAGCTGCTAGCTGGGACAGCAGCAGCAAGCATCTGAAGGGGATGTCAGTCTTGCTGTTTCCTCTCCTCCTTTGCACTCTGCAATGAGACTTATGCTTTGGGTGTGATCTCAGTCACCACTACCATCTTGTATGCATGTGGGGAGAGGCTAATACTTTATCTTTCATTCAGAAATGGCCTTATTCAAACCCACTGCAGGAACGTTAGAAGGATGCTTTCTTCACAATCCTGATGTTTAAACTCAGTGTTGTACATAAATGATTACTAGGTTTTCTACAGTTCTATATAAAATGTGTATGCTTATATAAATATAATGGAGTTATTTTCCATTACAAATATTGTTCCATTTTGTCATATTTTGAACTTCAAAATTGTTTTACTTTCATCTACTTCAATGTCAGCAGATTTCTTTTCATTCCAAGTGGCAAGAAAAGAGCAAGAGAAGTCAGTAGAGGAGGGAAGAAGAAGGGAGAGGAAAGGAAGTATAAGGAAGGGAAGGGAAAACATGCATGTTAACTCAGAAGAGTGGGCATAAAAATAAACATTTCTCTTTTAAAAGATATACTTAAACCTTTAATTCTTCAAGGAAAAAATGAGGAAATAAGAAAACTTGCCATTCCCTTGTCCAAATACTCTTTATGATGTATCATTTCCTCCTCTAATGAACCGGAAATGGTTTATCACTCAAGTCATTGTTGATTTCCATTGATCTGTTCTCCAAAGAAATAACATTTAAGGGAATAAAGTATACATACTTTTATATCTGGTAAAGATACACATTTACACTATGTCTATCATTACTCTGGCTCTTCCAAATTATATTGGCCATTCTCATCCATTTATTTTATAAATTAATCTAGTAATTATTTTTGTCATGTTTCCTCCAAAATTCATCAAGAGAATGATTTCTCATGCAATTTATAAGTTAATTGTGAAAGTTGATATCTTTAAATATTGAGGCTTTCTGTCAAGAGAGATAGATGTCATTTTGCTAATTCATCTATTTTCTCAGTAGAGTTATCTAAAACTGTTATTATAATTGGAATAATTTGCCATTTTTATTGTATGAAATATTTATGTTTTTACATGGAACTTGCCAAGATTCTCTGTTTTCTAAAACTTTTCAACTAGATTCTAGTTTCTTTGAGAAAGTATGTAATTTATGAACAATGTTGTGTTATAATAAATTCTAAAAGTGGCATATTATTTTATTTTTTTAATTGTGTCACTTTAATTTCCAAGTATAGTGCTGAAGTATGAAGAGGAGAAATCTTTGCCATGTGTGACAATGACATTGCCTCTTATTTTTCATTTTTACAAATAACAAGGCTTGTCGATTTCTTATTGAAAAATTTTAACATAACTAACTCTTTAAACATCTTATATTTGGCAGCTCATCAAAATTGTTAATGAAAGATTTGTTATTTGGAATGATTATATAATTATATTATCAGCCAATGAGACTTTAATTTTATATTACTTAATATATTCAAATGTCACGAATAAGCCTAACTTATTACAATATGCTAAATGTATACCACTCACCAGACTTCAGTTGCCATGTTTTGCTTGGAGCTATTTGTTTCTGTTAGAATGTGAACTGCATGAGAACTAGGGTCTACCACTGTTTCTCTAGCATGACTTATAGGACCTTGCAGAAAGCCAAGTTGTTATTAAAAATTGGGGTGGATGAGTGAAGGAGTTTGTCTGATATTAATCTATTTCTTAAAGTTATATCAGTCTACTAAAAAAGTGCTGATGGTCAGCTCTGGGGCTACAAGATGACCCTGATGGAAATGTTCTCTAAGTGTAAGTCTCACAACTTGAGTTCTTTTGCTGGAAATCATGCAAAATTAGAAGGACAGAACCCACTCCACAAAGTTGCCCTTGACCTCCACTTGTAATTTCTGTCACACTCATTCACATTCCCGGAAGCTACTACTACTAATAAAATATTTCCTTAAAAACCCAGCCACAAATATGTGCTGATTTCTGATTGACACACACGATTCTATTCCCTTGACCTCTGCCACGAAAATGAAAATACAACCTATTTTAAAGCACCAATTCTTTAAAAATTTGTCTTATATTTGCCAGTTTGGTGGAATAGAGATTTTAATATATGTCCTTATGAGTCTCTGAATTTCCTCAATGTCTGTTGTAATGCCTCCCCTTTCATCTCTGCATTTATAAATTTGATTATTTCATTGTATGTGTGTATGTGCCTGTGCTGTGCATACTTGTGCACTCAAGTATACAGAGGCATCAGTATGTGTGAGGGTGTAGTTAGAGCCCAAAGCTGACAACAGATGTGTTTTCCAGCTGATCTCTGCTTTACTCATTAAGTCAGGGTCTCTCATTAAACTTAAAGGGACTGGTTCTGTTAATCCAGGGAGCCAGTTTGTAGACCCCTTGACTCTACTTTGCAGGATTCAGTTAGAAGCAACTATCATGTCTGCCTACCAATTGAGTTGGTTCTGGAGAGCTGAATTGCAGTTCTTATAATTGAGCAGAAAGCATTTTAACCCAGAACCATCTTCCTAACCCTAATTCTGCTTTTCTAAAAGGCAGGAAGAACCAGGCATAGTGGGCTATGCATTTAATACCCAGCAATCAGAAGGCAGAGGCAGAAGGATCTTTCTGAGTTTAAGGACAGTCTGGTTCACATTAATGAGCTTCAGGAAAACCAGAACTATGTAAAGAAACTCTTTCTCACACAAACAAGCAGAAACAATAAGAGAGAAGCATTAGAATTAAGAGCAAAAAGTAAAAAGCCAAGTAATTGGGTTGAGAATAGATGGCCTGTCCTCTTGCAGGGATTTCATCACAAAGGTCTTGGAAGCTGCAGCCTGGTTCCAAATGAAATTAGAGACTAAAGGCTAGGAAATTATAAGAAAGAGATGGAGACCTGATCCCTTGATCTGAGAAAGACAGGAACCTGATAGAGGCACTGCTTCTGTGTAGAGGACTGAGCAAAGCATCTGTCCTATATCTACAGTGCAGGGTATGCGGTTCTAATTTATGAAGCTTTATGAGCAAATAATATATGCTAATTTTAACCAAGCCCAGGGCCAATGTGAACTCATCAGGCAAGCGTAAATTCACCAGTGCTCAGAGAGAGCCTTTCATATTTCAGGACCCACTAGCTCCCAAAAGAAAAGCAAATTAATATCACACACACACACACACACACACACACACACACACACACCTATAGACCATGAGCTCAGATTACATAAGAAACAAAATCTGGGATCCACTCAACAGATGCCACCAATATAATTGGCACATGAAAAAAAATTCAGATCATAGGAAAATTTGAAAAAAAAAAAGCCTCAAAGCTCTAATAAAGAATAGATTATTATGAGCAAATTAAATGTGGGTTCTTAAAATAACCATACACAATTTTGGCCATCAGAAATTGTCACTGATGACTCTAAAATCTTTGTGAGTTGGTTAAATATCAAAATAGCTCTATCTGTACAGAAATTTTGTTGTTTCATATATAACTACAATTAACGAAAAAAGAGATCATTTATGTGAAAGACAGCAAGGAGGGTATTGGGAAAGTTGGAGTGAAAGGGAGGAAGAATAAAATGATATAATTATATTATAATCTCAAAATAAAGTATCCAGTGTAGTTGTTTACCCCTGTCATCCCAGTTCTAGAGAGGCTGAGGGAGAATTATTGCAATGAGTTTTAGGAGAGCTTAGGTTATATAGCAAGCTCCAGGCCAGACCGGGCTACAGAATAAGAGACATTGTCTCAGGAACAACAAGAAATCTTACAAATGTTCCAATTTGTAAATTTTTAAATTTAATTTTCATATTAAAAATACTTATTTTTCATAGTCAAATAATGTTATCAGAAACCTGGGTCTTAGATGGAAAATTAATACCATCAAATTAAAACACTAAGATCATGTACTTAAAAATATTTTATTGTCTTCATTAAGTTCTTTAAAAAAAATTATGTAGAGTATTTATTAGAATCTGTACACCACAGAGAAGTAACTGCTACTCAAAGGATTCTCCAAGAGAGCATAGCCAGGTTCGAATACATGTTGACCAACTTGAAACTAAGTTCTGCGAGTCAAGCGTCAACACATTTATTGATGAACAGTTCCATATTGCAGGAAATTTCTGTGTGAGGAAGCTGTCTCTGTCTAAACAGGGGCACCAAGGTGTGAATAGCATGAGTGGGTTCTGACTGTCTCAGACAGATATTGTACCCTATCAGAGTACAATACGAGGTCACCCACATCACAGCAGCAATGTGAATGATGAGGGATCTTGTTCATGTTTTAGTATGAATTACATTTCTCTGATTTTCTGAATGTAATTGCTTCCATGTGCAGTTCTTTTTCATGCTAAATTTCACATTTCCTTGATGTGGTCACTTCTCACAAATTCAAATCAGTGGGATTGAAACAGGAATGCATTCCTTTCATCTAAATAATTTATCTTAAAAAAATGGATGTGACGATGTGACTCAGAAATCGAAAGCATTGGATACACAGAATCTGCTCTTGGCTTCCAGGAGGATGAAGGAAATTGCACAATAAATCAATTTTTATGACTGCTATTGACTTGCTACATTTGCTGCTTTTAAAAATTAATAGCTGAAATAATGAACATTCAAAAAAGTCTCTCTGGTGTCAGTTTGATTAATTCCTTGATATGAAGCGCAGATGACAGATGCAATATTTGAAATTAGATTTTCCTGCAGTCTAGAGAAGATACAGCTAGAGACGGCGGCGGTCAATATAGCCTTGTGTTTTTCTCTTCCAGTAGTTTGCAATCAAGATCTTCTTTCATATACATGGCATATCCAGTAAGAGAAAGTTTAATTATTTGTATAAACATTATTGTAAATGCATGATAGTGTCTCCACAGTCCATGAGTCATCATTTTATATTAATATTGCATTGCAGTAAAACTAGTAATAAATTCCTGCTCTGAAGAAATTGTGCATAGGATTGTTAACACGAGGCTAAGCCACTGAATGAGTTTATTAAAGTTACTGAACTATGTAGTGGAAAAAATGGAGTTATTTAAACTCTATCCGTGGAATCTGCAACAAAACTGAGCTGATGGTTACAAAATACTGTAAAGCCAGATGCCGAGCTTCATGGTTTTACAGCAATGTGAAATCAATACACAGCCTCGGCTCTCTAGAAACCATGAATATCTATCTATTCAAATTAACTTCCAGGAAATCCATGAAATCCCATGAAGGCAAGTGATAGCATAAGGAAAGCAGACACAAAGCAGAAGAGCAAATTCCCCTAAGATGGAAACAGAAAAATAAAATGCAGAGTCCTTGTTAAGGATTTTAAAGTCTGAGGCAAAGGGAGGAGACAAAGAAGCGTGAAATTCTCACTTCAATTGTATCGAAAAGGTGCTTCATTCAATTGTTTTATATATGACAATGACTGACAGCATTTCCTATCCCAGAACTTACACTGCAGTTGCTGGTTTATTGTGGGATGTATTCTTAGAGAATCTGGGTGAATGAATACTGTCTTAGAGTTGGGTTGATACAGCATTTGGTCCATGTAAACATGAAGAACAATGGATGAACACGTAGTCTCTGAAATGGAACTAGCCTCAACTGGCCTCCCAACTACACAGGTCAGTCAATATGTTGGAATTTCTTCATGTTTTAAAGGGCTTATGTACAATATAAATAAGGTGTTCTCTCTGTAGTGTTTGTGCAATGGTGAAGTCATGTACAATATTCATTCTTTGCAAATATTTGGTTTGGATCTATATGACAAAACTGTTTCAAACTATCCATACTAATGTGTCAAAAAAATGAAGCTTTAACATCAGGTGCAGTCATTCTCTAAAACCATTTAGAGAACTCATAAGATGTAGTGTAGTCATGCTTAAGTTTATTATATAGACGTGATACAAGCACCAAAGGAAAAGGGCCCTTTATGGTGGAAGTAGACAGCTCCATGTGCTCGAACAGCCATCTACCATTGGGTGGTGATGTTTTGGAAGCTTGCCAAGTCTTTATTTCTAAATTCTAGCTGGGATAATAAAGGCCATAAAGGCATGGATGGAGCCAAGCTTTCTGTTGGTGGATGTGTGGGGAGGTGAAAAAGCTAACTCGGGCCCTGATCATAATGCTGATTCTACTATACGTCCACACTGCCATGAAACTATGAGCCCAGGTACATCCTTCATCCCATAAGCTTTCTATCTGCTATGTAGTTATAGTTGTAAGAAAAGTAAAACCAGCTCGTAGTGAGATGTTCAAGAAAAATCATGGCGGCTTTTAAAAATTCTTTCCCAATAGAGCTAGAAGGACAGCACTAATTTTCCAAGCAGACATGTGTAGTGACATGTGCAAACTATTGGCAAGCAGGGACACTTCCTTGAGCATAGGGTCAGAGTTTTTATTAGAAGTTACTTCTGTGGATGACATAGGCCAGTCTTGCTTCAGCCCCTCTGGAGATCAGATTGAAACAGCACAACCAAGTAAATGAAACTGGTATTTGCTGCTGTGTAGATCAATATTCTCCATAAAAACAAAACAAGCAGAAAACACAGAGATAGTTGAGAGGGGAGGCATTGGGAGAACAGCTCCTATGGTGTTAGTGACACCAGAAGCTGAACACACTGGGGTGACCACATTGGACTCAGAAAAAGTCCAGAGGTCTTAGAACCAGAGCAGCCAAGGGTAACATTCTCAGTATAAGAAGAAGATGTGAAAACTGGGGGAGGGGGGTCGAGATCTTGAGGTTACAACACTAAAAAGCCTACAGTTGGATACCCAAAAACAGGAGGAGAGTGTGCCTACGTGGGCAAGGAGAGGGGTCAATTTCTCTCCTCTTTGGTTCCATGTTGAGTTTTGATCAGCTGCTGTATGAAGGGTAATTTTTTTTTACTCAGACTACTAACTCACATGCCAAGACCTTCTGGAAATACTTGCCAAACATGCCCAACAAAAATGTCTTGTCAGTTATCTAGGTGTTCCCTATTTTAGCCCAGACTGTACCTAAAGTTAACTGCAATCACAGATCACATTGTTAATAGAAACTACCTGGATGCTCCATGACCCACGGTCTCCAAAGACACTTATCAGGTAGGATGATCCAAGGACCAGTCAATATGAATGTCCCAAGGAACTAGTTCAGGGACAATCACTCTTTCGGAACGCACAATTTGCACCACATCTTCTGACACACAACTAACAAGAGTTTTTACATGTAACGATGCACTTCTGAGCCCCATGTAAGCAGCTCTCTCTTTTCCTCTCTCTCTCTGTATCAGCTCCTCCATCCACATGCTACCGTTAGCATATGATGGAAACATTATAAGATGGGTCTCACTGGGAGGCATCAGGACACTAGAGTGTGGCTTTTGAAGGAACAAAGGGATCTTGCATCTAAAGAATCTTGTGTGTTTTCTGTTGGGAGCTGTGAAACACCCCCCCCATATTGAATTTCTGGTAAACCACTTGTAATGCTTGCAGCTGCTCTGAGCAAGAGACCCTCAGGAGTTCCTAATGGCAGGAGAGTGGTTTCTGGTGTGTTTGTTTAGGGCATGGCTATCAGCTAAGGATCCCTATATAAGCTGCCCCTGGACACAATACAGGGGGTATTCCTGTTTCAAAGATGATCCGTGTCTCTGTCTCTGAGTCTTTGCGTGTTTCAATCTCCAACCCCTTACCCGGTGCACGAACTGAATGGTAGTGCATAGAGTGCAGACGGGCATGGTGCGCTACAGTTTTCCTTCACCCTTTGTCTTTCATTCCCATCTATGAGGTGAGTAACACATATGAGGCGGATAACACATGCCTGCCTCACCACAGGCTAACAGCGCTAACCACCTGTGGATTTGAACCTAAAAAAGTGCAAACCAAAACCAACCTTTCCTTTGTGTTGATTAACTTAGATGGTTTCTTACAGTAATGGGCCACTGAATAACACATTCCATGTTTTGGAATAGAATTGATGAATACTACTCTGGTAAAAGTTACTAAAGAGCAGCATATCAGTAGTAGCATACTGTTTATGTTCTATTGCCAAATTTATACTTCCATATTGGGAATATTGTCTCATGCAGGAGGCTGATTATAGCTGATTCAAAGTTAAGCATTTGATATTTTTATCTTAAATGGGATATATTTGGTTTCGAGAAAATTACAAATATCATACCAAAAATTAAATAATGAATGCTAGGCAAGAGCATCATTTTACTACCCACATATGTTTAAATTCATGTGATTTCCTTTCAGGAATCAATGGACATAACCAAACAAAAGATTTGAATAAAAGTAGGAAAAGTTGAAATGGATATAACGTAAGGATACGGTAAGCACAGGTAAACTAGAGGTAAATTTGTATTTACTTGATGGAACATTTATAAAGGTTACCAGGGTGTAAGTCAATATCAATATGAAAAGAATTTCAGGTATCATGGGCAGGGGTTTATGGGGCATCTTATACAGGCTGACACTGTTCTGTGTCCCTTTAGACATTGTGTAGGTATCATTTGTTCTCCAGCTCAGATTTTCTCCTTGAGGAATAGTTTCCATCTGCCTTATCTTTTTCCTTTGTTTTCTCTGGAGCACAGTATTTCTGCAAGGGAAGTATCCAAGCTATGTCTGTGCTGAGCAAGACAGTAGCCCTTAGTACCAAGTGCTTAGAGGAACACTTGCCATGAGACTATGTCATACTTCTACAAATAGAGCTACATACTAGATTTTTAAAACAATATAAAAATGTAAAGCATCATTAGCAATTTCTTATGTTGACTTCATTTTGACATATTATAAAGATTGTATAACAAACTTATCATGAAGACAATTTTACATAACTAATATGCAGCTAAATTTTGACAGCTGTAAATCTCTCATTTGCAGCTGGTATTATAATTCTCCAAGACAGTACTGAATTAGGTGAATGTGGAGGGGGGGTCTTGCCTTTGCACCATAAGAAACACATTTTGCTAAATAAAAAGGTGTCAGTCTCAGAAAGGGCTTGGGCCTTGTGGCCAAAGTAGACAATGGAAAAGGTGTTTTAAAACTTTTGATTCTTTAAACAATGATAAAGTTTCACAAATTTGTTAAAGCATGTAGAAGGAAGTTTCTGTCCTGCCCAGAACTACAGCCATTCAGTCCCAAGGAACCACAAAGAGGCTTATATTAATTATAAACTGTTTGGCCTCTTGCCCAGGTTTATTATTAACTAGCTCTTACAACTTAAATTAACACATAATTCTATGTTTAGCCATGTGGCTTGGTACTTTTATCAGTGCAGCATTATCATCTTGCTTCCTCTGTCTGTCTGGCTGACAACTCCATCTCTGCATTTCTCTTTCAGAATTCTCCTGGTCTTGTTGCCCGACCTATACTTTCTGCTTGGCTACTAGCCAATCAGCATTTTATTAAAACAATACAAGTGAAAAATCTCTACAACGAAGAAGAGCATTATCCCACAGCAGAAGGAAGGTGCACGTGTACAGCAGTGGTGGACAGTCTGGTGAGTTCCCACATCCTCTAGCGTGTTTCTTCAGTTATTCTTTCCCACAGATGAGCTCTCATGGAACTCTCAAAGTTCTTCTTTTAAGAAAAAACAATAACTCAAGTCCAAATGGATTAAAGACCTCAATATTAATTTGAACACATTGAGCTTGATAGAGGAGAAAGTGGGAAGTACTCTACAACAAATGGGCACAGGGAAGCGTTTCCTACGCATAACCCCAGCTGCACAGACTTTAAGGGCAACATTGAATAAATGGGACCTCCTGAAGTTGAGCAGCTTCTGTAAAGCAAAGGACATTGTCACTAAGACACAAAGGCAGCCTACTGACTGGGAAAAGATTTTCACCAACCCTGCAACTGACAAAGGTCTGATCTCTAAAATATATAAGGAACTCAAGAGACTAGACGGTAAAATGCCAATTAACCCAATTAAAAAATGGGGCACTGAACTGAACAGAGAATTCTCAACAGAAGAAGTTCGAATGGCCAAAAGACACTTAAGGTCATGCTCAACCTCCCTAGCTATCAGGGAAATGCAAATCAAAACAACTTTGAGATATCATCTTACACCTGTCAGATTGGCTAAAATCCAAAACACCAATAATAACCTTTGCTGGAGAGGTTGTGGGGTAAGGGGTACACTCATCCATTGCTGGTGGGAATGCACACTTGTGCAACCACTTTGGAAAGCAGTGTGGAGGTTTCTCAGGAAATTCGGGATCAACCTACCCCAGGACCCAGCAATTCCACTATTGGGAATCTACCCAAGAGATGCCCAATCATACAACAAAAGCATATGCTCATCTATGTTCATAGCAGCATTATTTGTAATAGCCAGATCCTGGAAACAACCTAGATGCCCTTCAGTGGAAGAATGGATGAAGAAACTGTGGAATATATACATGCTAGAATACTACTCAGCGGTAAAAAAACAATGACATCTTGAATTTTGCAGGCAAATGGATGGAAATAGAAAACACTATTCTGAGTGAGGTAACCCAGACCCAAAAAGATGAACATGGGATGTACTCACTCATAATCGGTTTCTAGCCATAATTAAAGGACATCGAGCCTATAAATTTGGGATCCTTGAGAAGATAATAAGAAGGTGAACTCCCAAAAAAAGATATAGTAATCCTCCTGGATATTGGAAGTAGACACGATCGCCAGACAAAATTGGGAACTTGAGGGTTGGGCAAGACTGGGCCAAAGGAAGATGGGGAGAGAAAAGTGTGAAGGGAAGAACGGGGGGAGCTCGGAGGAATGGGGTGCTTGGGATATAGGAAGGGTGGATATGGGAGCAGGGAAGCATATATCCTAATTTAAAGAGCTACCTGAGGGTTGTCAAGAGACTTGACCCTAGAGGGGTTCCCAGGTTTCCAGGGAGACGCCCCCAGTTAGTTCCTTGGGCAGCTGAGGAGAGGGAGCCTGAAAAGGCCAGTTCCTATAGCCATACTGATTAATTTCTTGCATATCACCATAGAACCTCCACCTGACGATAGATGAAGAAAATGACAGAGCCCCACATTGGAGCACCGGACTGAGCTCCCAAGGTCCTGATGAGGAGCAGAAGGAGAGAGAACATGAGAAAGAAAGTCAGGACCGTGAGGGAACCTCCAGCTGGCGACAGATGGAGAAGGTGACTGAGCCCCACATTGGAGCACTGGACTGAGCTCCCAAGGTCCTGATGAGGAGCAGAAGGAGCGAGAACATGAGGGAGAAAGTCAGGAACGAGAGGGGTGCGTTCACTCATGGAGACGGTGGGTCAGAACTAATGGGAGATCACCAACTCCAGTTGGAATGGGACTGATGGATCATGCGACCAAACCCGTCTCTCTGAATGTGGCCAACAGCGGGGGGCTGACTGAGAAGCAAAGGACAATGGCTCTGGGCTCTGATTCCTCTGCATGGACGGGCTCTGTGGGAGCCTTCTCAGCTTGATCGATCACCTTCCTGGACCAGGGGGGAGTTGGGAGGACCCTGGTCTTAGCATAGAATGGGGAACCCTGATGGCTCCTTGGCCTTGAGAGGGAGGGAGGGGAGGTATGGGTGGAGGGGAGGGGAGGGAAGGGGGAGAAGGAGGGGAGGGGGGAGGAGGAGGGAAGGAGATGGAAATTTTTAAATATAAAAAAAAAATAAATAAACCATGAGGGAAAAAAAAAAGAAATAAACAGAGGCTTATATTAATTATAAAAGAAAAAAGAAAAAACAATCTCATGTCAATTATTTGTGTATGTGTGTTATGAATGTAAGTGTTGATATGTGTGCACATGCACATATGCACACACTTGTGAAGAGGCCATAGGTTCTCATTGGGTTCTTTCCTCTGTCATTGCAATTTTACTTTTTAATACAGAGTCCCTCACTGAACCTGAAAATCCTCGATTCAGTTAGACGGCCTAACCAAGGAATTCCAGAGATCCTCCTGTCTCTGTTTCAGGGCACTCGGGTTAGAGATGTGTGCTGCTATACCCGGATGTTATGTGGCTGCAGGAGAGCTGAACCATGGTCTTCATGCGTACATGCTGAATATTTCACTTCTTGAGCCACATACCCAGACTTATGAATTTTAACATGGCATTTGTATCTATAATGACATTTCATTTCTCTTTCTCCAGCTAGGGTCTGCTCTATCTATGTGTCCTGCAACACAGAGAGATCACTGACTGTGTTCGTTTTCTCTACAGTGACATTGTGCCTTGTAAGAGACACAGGACAGGATGAGGTCCAGAGAAGAAAATTCTAGGTACCGCCTTGCTAATACAGCTGTCATATCATGACTACGGGACCTAACTAATACAGTTGACATGTCATGGCTTGGGAATGTTTGGGAAGAAATCTGCTCTTTTCCCCTAAGAGTGTTTGTTAGATGATTCTCAAGTTCTCCTAGTACAGACCCAATTTGGCTTCTATGAGCTGTTGGCATAATTTTATGCTGGTTACTCATTCACCTTATTGGAGGTGTGAGTTCAGAATCCCCATTAAGATAGATACTGGTTGGCTTGGTTTATATTCTCATTTATCCATATTCTCTGGTCCTTCCCTCTGCCATCATTGTCATTAAGTGTGCCTCAAGTTTGAGAGACTCACCCACTGATGCTTTTGAGTTTCAGAAAACATAGAACAAAATCTCTTGGTCAGAACATGATCAATCTCTTAATTTCCTTTTTTTTTTTTCTGCAAAAGAGAAATGCCTTTGTATTCCAATAACTCTATACCAGAGAATTTAGACTTTGCATGTAAGGAAAAACATGCCACAAAATGACAATAAATAGATAATGGTCATGAGTGAAGTTTAAATTAGAGGTCACCTTCCATCCAGGTGACCATTCGGTCTTTCTACCTTTATCTGAACTAGCCCCCTTCTTCATCTACATCCCCTCAGAAAATATGAGACAGGCGCATCTGCTTTCTTGACAACCTAACCTATCAGTGGCTTCCACAGCAGCCTGTCACCTTCGACTGGCCATAAAATCCTTCCCGAGAGGCTGAGGAAGGCATTCCTGTTGTGTGCCCAGTTATAACTTCTATGAAGAGAACAGATTTGATTTCACAATAACCTGTTACACTATCTTTTTACACTGAGGAAAATAAACTAAAAGATAAAACATTTATTATTGTTCATGATTTCCGAGATTTCAGGCTGTGATCACTTAGCTCTGTTGCTTCTGGGCCTGCACAGTGAGGCAGGGCATCAGTGTAAGGGGTTTATCCCTGGACATAGTGGATCTTCTCAGAAAGAATGTGAAGTACAGAGGCTGAGGGAGTGACCTTGGACAAATATAGACCCTGAAATATGTACCTAGCGACCTACTTCCTCCAACTACATTCCACCTCATGAAGTGCATTCTATATCAAATTGTTGGACGGTGGTGGCGCACGCGGCGTTTGGGAGGCAAGCAGATCTCTGTGAGTTCAAGGCCAGTCTGGTCTACAAAAGCTAGTTCTGGTACAGGTTCCAAGCTACAGAGAAACCCTGTCTCAAAAAACCAAAAAATAAAATAATAATATCAAATTATAAATCCACTGATGAATTACTACTGATTACAATCACAGCCTTCATGATCCAGTTATCATTCAACGGCTGGACCAAGCTTTCAACATTTGATGACTTCAAGGATCAGGTCACATCCCAAATTATAATCGTGGTCTCTGCCTCAATCTTTAATATTTCTACTCTTTCTGTGTGCCTTTTCTTCCTTTTTATGCAGTATGGAAAAACAGTGGTTATGGTCTAGAGGTGGAACTAGTAACTAACTGTGTGCTGAAGAAGAAGGTGCCTCGTTGTAAGGTGTAGCTTATTGGTCCTGTTGTTGACTCCCTCAACATATTGACAACTCAACAGAAGTTGAGAGACTGTATATCCTGCATCGTTTATACATCACGGAGTACATTCTATAACATTCACTTTATATCTGACACTTCACTTATCCTTAAATTTTTGACATAGTATGAGGCTGATATAATTTAATTTATTTTAACTTAATTAAAATAGCCAATAGAAAGAAGAGCTGAAATTTAGCTCCAAATCTTCTGCTCTTATAGATAATGGCCTACAGTTATAATTGAAGACAGAGAGAAATAGTCACTCCAGTTTTAAAAATTAAATTAATATTTTATAGGAAAATATTTCTTCAAAATTAGTATTCACAGGATATGTCCTAAAATTATTGCAGAAAAAGAAACATACAAAAGGGGAAGAATTATTTGGAAAATAAAAATTTACATATTAAATGTTAAATAAATATGAAGACAGTCTGGGGAAACAGATTCTGGAAGGACCCTGAGGAGCCCTTTCTATTAAATTCCTACATCAGAGAAGAGTTCAGCTTCTTTCACAGTCTAGACACCGGGAGTCACAGAGCAACTACCAATACCTCTGACAAAGCAGCACGGCATCCTGTGATCTCTAGAGCAGCAGAACGGGTGCCCTGCCCAGAATATTGTCACTCATTGGTTTAAAGGAAGGGGTCCTGGATCCCAGCCATGACCTCTTCCAAATACCTCCACAGAGTCATTAATCAGCAGAAGCAAGCAGAGGGTGGGTTCGAAGGTTTCCATACATCAATATTGGCTTTCATGTTTTATCAAAGCTTAGATTTTAGTTCTTGAAATTTTCATTTAACACGTTTTGGTTATATTTACCTCTTTCTCCCAACTCCTCCAAGATCTACTCCCATTTTCCATTCCACCCAATGCTGTGTACCCTTTCGTTGTTGTTTTAAGCAATCAACTCTAATTTGTACTACTCAAATATTCTTGGATGTGTGACTTTCCACTGGAGTATGGCTGATTTACCAGAAGTCTCTTAGAAGATCGCTGCCCTTCCCCATCTCCTAGAAGTTAATTGCCAATAGCTCCTTGACTAGGAGTGGATGCCCTACATGCCCAGCTTCCCTCTGTATGCTGGGATCTGCTCTGTGGGCTTGCACATGCTCTCATACCTCTGTGAGTTTACGGAATCAGCGGCTCCGTTTGGTCCAGATGCTGTTTCCATATAGTTATCCACAGCTTCTACCTCTTGCAGGAAGCACTAGCAATGTTTTAGAGCTAAGAAATTTGAGCTCAGAAAAGTTATATGTTTTATTTGCTCAATGAAAATATTGGTCAGAACTTAAACCAGATTATCTTAACCATTGTTTTTCAATACTCCCAATGTTTATTTGAAGGCTTCTTGTACTTGATATTAATCTGTGTTTTCGGTAACTGCACGTGCATTTTCTTTAAGCTCATGTACTTTGCCAGTCTTTCACATGGGCAGAGTTACTTTCAACTGTTTCAGTGAGGGGTGGAAAAGGCAAAGTGCTGCCCACACCATTCAATAAGCAGTGTTAGATGGGGAACATGAAAAGACTGGATCAATGCTTACAGTGGACATCACAGATACTTTGTTTGGATTTCATCCCAGACCACTGCAATAATACAAACATTTCAGAGAACTAAGTCACAATGCTTTGGTTTCCTAATGCATATTTTAGTTAAATGTGGAGCTGGAGAGGCCGCTCAGGTCTTAAGATCAGAGCTTGGGTCTCAGCATCTATGCCAGGTTCTCAACAGTCAAGGTGATCTGATGCCCTCTTCTGGACTGCTTGAGTACCAGCACACATTCATGTCACCCATATATAAATGCTCCATAGTATTATACCTAACAAATATGCATGTCTTAACTACAAATACTTTATTGCTGCAAAGTGCTAAATACCGTAAAAAAAAAAAAAAAACCCATTTAACAACGGTGTGCATAGACTTGCCTGGCAGAGTTCCCACAAACCTCCAACTTGGTCTGAATGTTTAAAAGTGTGAAGTAGGCCTGGTGCAGGAGTACTTCAAGAGGGAAAGGTCTTTAAGAAATGACTGGGCTGCCGGGCGGTGGTGGCGCACGCCTTTAATCCCAGCACTCGGGAGGCAGAGGCAAGAGGATCTCTGAGTTCGAGGCCAGCCTGGTCTACAAGAGCTAGTTCCAGGACAGGCTCTAGAAACTACAGGGAAACCCTGTCTCGAAAAAAAAAACAAACAAACAAAAAAAGAAATGACTGGGCTGTTAAGAAGCATTGATGGTTAGTCTCAAGAGAGTGTACAAAACAGAAGGTAATTCTAAGAGGCTGGTCCTCATGTTCTGCATCTTTCCCTATGTCTGCTCGTTTTTCACTGTGGTGTGACACAGCAGGAGGCCTTACGAGCTGCAGAAAACTTCAGAACTATGAACTAGATGGCTTTATTTAATTTATAAGTAACCTGACCCCAGCTGTTCTGTTATAGCAGTGGTTCTCAACCTTCCTAATGCTGTGACCTTTAACACAGTTCCTCATACTGTGGTGATCTCCAACCATAAAATAATTTTGTTTCTAATTCATAGCTGCAATTTTCTACTATTATGAAATGTGATGGAAAATCTAATATGCAGGATATGTGATATACAATCCAAGGGGGGCCACAACCCACAGGTTGAGAACCATTGGGTTGCAGGATAAGAAAGCAGGCCAAGACAAATGATACTGGTTGGATAATTTTGCCAAACAGAAAAAGAAAGCTTTTTTAACCATGGGTTTGGATCCATGGAGACTTAAAATAAACTAGCCAATTAGTAGTCACTTCTGAAGCTGCACAAAGAAAGACAGTTTTAAGAAAATATGTGTTACATCATGTAAAGCTCTGTAAAAATGATTTGATTTGGGCAATGTGAATAACTGTATCCTATGTAGGCACAAGTTGGCTGACTTTAGGGCCACTTAGGTAAAACGCAGATTCAGAGTAATAAATGTCAAAGACATAAACACATGAAAGCATTTTATAGTTATAGATATATAGATGTGTAATTTTGGCAAAATTAAGGGTTTAATCTTTCCATGTTTATGTCTTGGAATCATGACAACCATGCAATTAGGAGAACTGTTTACCAGATATTGTTAATGTACTTGAATTAATTACCTTTGTGGTTTTTTACTCATTTATCTGAGAGATATTTATTAGTGGCTTTATGTGAGTCGTTTCTAAATCAGTCAAAATAATCCAGTCTAAAGCACATGCAGATCTGATTACTGATTTACATTAAAGAAAAAATGTTCAAGAACTCAGGTTTTACAACATACTTGAATTTATGTGCAGCAAGAAATGAGAGCTGTATACCAACCAGTGTGTCAGTATAAATTGCTCTACCCAAAGACACATCATCCCTTCACATTCAATATTCCAAAGACAGCTCCCAGTTAGCATGCTTTGATCTTTGTGGTCTTTGGATTTTTGGTCAGTATTAATACAAACCTCAAGAGTTCAAACTTCAGGCTACATTATAACTGAAGTGAATTTTATAATACATATAACGTAGTCTTGCTATGTTGATCAGCCCAGTATTGAATTCTTAATTTCGAGTGACCTTTGGTCTCCAGAGTATCAGAAACTATAGTTACACACCATTACACCCGCTTCACCTGTGAATTTATCTATTAGCTCATTTCTCTTTTGCTTAGATAATTACCATGTTTAAAATCAACGTGGGTAGGGAAGGTATCATGTCATTCAGTACTTTGCAGTCCACCATCAAAGCAGAGACCATGTAAAAATGCTGCTAATTGATTTGGTTCCCCTGGCTTTCTTAAACACATTTCATATATAATTCAGATACACCTTTAAAGGTGACACCACCCACAGTGGGCCAGTCCCTCTTATAACAAGCAACAGTAAAGAGAATGCCCCCAGAGACAAACACACATGCAAAACTTCTGGAAGTAACTAACTCTAGGTCTAAGACTATGTTGACAAAAATTAAGTACCACAAACACATTGTATCCATTTTATCACAATAGTGGCTCATTTAAAAGGTATTTCATGACATAATGGTTCTTTATTTTTAAGAAAGCAATGTAACGTATTTACAATGCTGCTCCATTTTAAGTAATGAGTAATAGCAAGCAATATTAATAGATTGGAATCTATCACCACTACTGATGGCAGAAAAATCTCTTTTTTACTGTTAATTTTTATTCATAATTATCATATTTGTAGTCCAGCTAGATTTTGAGGAAAATGAGAAAATATGGAATCCAAAGAGCCATAACAAAGTTCATATATATTGCAAACCACCTGAACTCAGGAACTCTCCTGAAGTACAGACGAGATCTGATAGTTGAGATACGCAAAGTCAAGCCATGGAGAGTTGTCCACCGTCAGTGAAGGTGATATTTGACTGGTCTTGTCATCCTCAGACCCGGAGAGTTCTAATGAGTCCACGATACTCATGCCATGGCCTTCACAAACAGTCTGTGCTTGCCACTGACCACTCAGTCTTGGCGATGGAAAGCACTGTGTGTGGTTTACTAGGTTGTGTGGACAAGATGCCAAGACCCCTGTGATTCAGGATGAAGTTCACATCATCTAATTTTCTTCTATAGATTAACTTGCCGCCAGTGTCACTACAGTGTGTGAAGTCACCAAGAACCCTCAGGACCAAAGCCTTTTTCTCCAGTATCTAGAGTATAAAACTTTTCTCTGTTTGGAACTTTGTGGTAACAGTTAGCATCAGGAAGCCACAGAGACCAAAAATATGTGAAGAGTGTCAAACTTTTGTTTTGGTGATGTGCTTGTTACGACATGTCTAATTTTGTTGGTCATAAAACAAAGAATAATATGAAGTTATTTAAACGTAGTTTTCTAATGCTATTAGAGAAAAAGAGTGAGCCCAAATGGTTGTAGATCTACAAGTTTCCGGTCATGACTAACTGAAGCAAGACATCATCTGACATGCCATGGTTAGTGGTTCTGTCTGTGGGGTGTTATTACTGCAGCCTCAAGGTCTCAACTGTTTGAACACAAGCATCTTTCCAAGCCATAATGAGGCTCAGTGCAAATCTCTTTAGGACCGTGTCCATTGTTCTATGCCTATGAAAATCATAAGATTATCTGCAACACTGCTCCATTTCTGTTTCCAGCTCAGTTGATTCTGTTCTGTTTCACACATGAGCATCTGAGTGATTTCTGCAAAAATAAATATTATGATCAAAACTCTGAGAAACTAACTTCAACTTTTGTGAAACTTAGAAGAAAAACCAGAACATGTTAACCATAAGTGTTAAATTCATCAGATACTTTTAAAACTAAAAATTAGCTTAGTATTTTTGCAAGTCCTATATATAACAGCATCAGAAACAGTAAGAAGAATGAGGGTTTACATCCAGAGAGTACTGCAATGCCTCTACTCATATCATAGTAATACAAGCTGAGTTGGCCCCCACCTCTCACCAGTCACTGTATTCTGGAAAGCGGGACCCCATCCTTGCTGATCTACAGTGTCATCAATGTTGTGAATGTTGGGTGCAGGAGGGCTGGCCCTGCCTCTTGATGGCTGCCACACACACCGAAGAGATGGCCTTGCCCCTTGCCAGCGGCCACATCAAAGAGTAGGCAGTGGTGTGGGAACTGGTGAGCTGGCCTTCGTAGCACTAGCATGGGAGAGCTGGACATGCCCCTTACTGGGGCGGAGTTTGGGGTGAAAGAGGAGGCCTGGTGGAGACCCAGTCGGACCTACTCAGCTATCACCCAGGGAGAGATCCAGGACGCTGAGTTGGTCCACCTGAACATCTACCCCATCTGTGATCTGCTGGAGCAGTGAAGGAGCCAGCCCTGAGGAGCCATAGCCACAGGATCTCCATGACTCTGGGCAACAGCAGGATGTCTGAAAGAGGACTCAGTGAGGATCCAGTGTTGATGATATGGCAGAAACCAGAGGACTTGAACCAAACTAACGACTCTGGATATTTGCAAGTACAGCTGTTCGGGCAGAAGCGTGTACTGCGGGTCACATGGCAGCTTCCCATGCCACCACAATGGACAAGCATGTGATGGAGAGGGCAGAAAGACAGGAACAAAGTGTGGGAGAGCTGCAGACATGAGCGTCGTGAGCAGATCATTGTCCAGAGAGGTCAGAAAGATGTGCTTCGTTTGTTTTTGGCTTGTGTGTTTTAAATATAAAATTTATTTTATTTGGGCGGCAGGTAACAAGGGTGAAAAGAGGATAGGCAAGGGCTGGGAAATGAATGAGATTGCAGTGCATGATGTGAAATTCCCAAATAAGGTTAGAAAGAGAGAGAGAGAGAGAGAGAGAGAGAGAGAGAGAGAGAGAGAGAGAGAGAGAGAGAGAGAGAGAGAGAATGCACTGTTCTTGCAGAAGACCCAAATTCGGTTCCTATCACCCAGGTTGGTGCTCGCCACTGCCTATAATTCTATCTCTGGGGCATCTGAGGCTTCGGTCTCTGTGGACACTTTCACACGTGCTTGACTACATCCCTACATACAAATAATTCTTTATAAAAGTAGAAAGGCACGGAGAGAGAAGTACACAAAAAGGATAGAATCTAGGTTTCTGTCCTTCATTTATTACCAGACTTATACCTTATTTGGGCAGCCATGGCACAAGGAGGTGGAATTAGCTGAGTAAGTAGACTGACTAATAGAACATGCTCCAGAAAAATCAGCACACACCTTATACATTTATGTAAGAAAAACAGAGGAACTGTACCAACAGATGGTCTGCATTATGACACTGTCTGAATGAGAGAAACTATCAATGAAACAACAACTGCATAATAAATATATATTAGAATTCATTTTGTAGTCACTGACAAATTCTTTGATACCAAAAATAAGCTGTTTGATAAACAGGCAGAATTTTCTATGTATTTCATGCCACTAATGGACATATGATTCTGCATAGACAAAATGGAGATTTAAGTAGCTTACCAAAACACAGGTCAGAGTTCATTGGCCACACGATCTCATGGCTGAAGTCAGGCCACACTACTGCCCATTCCTACAAGAAGATTAAACTCAGGCCTGCTGACCATTTCTCAGGAGATGCTCTGAGAATAAAGAAAAGAAATGTTCTCTAAATGTTAATAGAATAAATCTATACTAATTGTCCTATTCTCATAGCTATAATCAAGTTAGCAAGGGCTAATGGTTTTATTTTAGATTTGCTTTGTATTTTTAATCTAATGTCTTAATTCTCATAGAAAACTATTTCAAAATGTTTTAGCTTTGTTTGGATGAGCTTTTGACTTTTTTCTAACCCACTAACACTTCTGACCCATTGCATTTAGAGAAAGGGTTTTGGAGAATGAAGGGAACCAGGGCCCATCTTCCACTTCATTCACAATCTGACATCTTTGACATAATGGTAAGCAGGTTGTAAGTCTGCCAGAGTTACTTCTTCTGCCTGCAAAACGGGGGTGGCACAACTACCTCATGAAGTATTGTGAAGTAACTCCTTCATGAACATATAAATCCTGCTGCATTATGTAAGGAAGTTGCATTGGGAGGTACACCGTCATCATTCAGAAAGTAACCGCTATCCAAAACTGTAGGCAGGCATTTGAACTTTCTGCCTGAAAAGCTATTTAATAACATTCATACCTGTCATGGACCACTTGGAAGCCAACTATTCTTTCTCACTTTTTCATTAACCTTGTGAAAAATACTGTCTTAACAACTCTATGATAGAAATAGTAACTCAAAAGAAAAAGGTAAATGAATGCAAAATGCATTACTGTTTCAAGGAACAGGTTATATGCATGTGAAGTTCTCATCTGGAATAGTATCCTAGCCCACCAAGTTACATATGAACATGGCATCATGCTCAAAGGTAGTCATCAGAACAGTCAGCAAACAGAAAAATTACTGTATCACTTGGGAATCTATGAAAGTCCTGAGGGAATAGATTACATCTAATCTAATATCACACACACACATACACACACACACACACACACACACACACACACACACACACACACACACACACACACACACTGCTTCTCCCTTTTCCGTTCCTGGAAAGAAACAAGTAGGAAAATATAGACCAAATAAGTTCTGCCTAAACAGCCAAAACTGACAATAGTCAGCCTGACAATGGTGTCTCCAAATAATCCTCTGCTCCAACCCTGTGCTTAGTCCTGGTTCCAGCATCATAAGAAGTTCTCATCTGAGAATCCATGGCTGTCAACATGTGTCCACATGTCCATCCTCCATGTGTATCCATCCTCCACATGGATGGTCCTCATTCCCACATGTGTCCATCTTCTCCACACCGCTACTCTCCACATGTGTTCAACCTTCACATGTGCCCATCCTCCACATCGTGGGCCCATTCTCTTCACATATATGCTCTCCACATATAATGTTGGAGCCCACAAGACTATATAGTAAATGCACAACTGAAAGATTCATAAACGCAGACCCACAAGTGTGCAATTTATGGGGCACCCATTTTACAGAGCTATAGGAACACCTACCTGTCTTTTGGAAAAGTCGCTGTCATATCTATAAAAACCTTGTGAAACCATGATTCTTTCCTTCAAAATGGGATTCGTTCCCAGAACACCTCAACAGTGTAACCTCTGCATGAGCAATGGAATGACCTTTCCATTCCCCCACAACATGAGGCCTAGAGCAAAAACATTCACTCTTTGTTCTAGCAGTCAAATTTATATATGGTCAGTCCCCCAAAGTTACCTGCATGCCCCACCTTTGCTAACATACAAATCTGGGCGTCCCCAAAGCTGGTTATCACAAAGGAGATTAGATGAGGAGAATGGGTGAATCCAGGTGAATCAAGGATGTTTAGTAACTTTATCTAATGGTTTGGAATGTCAGCTACTTCCCCTTGAATGCTGGCTCTTTCCTGGGTCAGACCCCCTGCTCCAGAGTACTGCTTTGTTGGGTTCTACCTACCCCTTTTTGTGATTTTGATATGCATATTATCATTGTCCTTGCCTATGGAATTTTCCAACTATGTCAGTAAAAAACTAGTAACCTTGTAGAGATCACACCTTATTCTCCTCTTTACTCTCCCTCTTCTCGATATTTCTACTTTTTTCCCTTACTCTTTCTTCTTATTCTTCCCCTTATTTTTCATCTTCTCCATGCCCCTTCATCTCACTTTTTCCCCTCATACAAAAAATAAAGAACATACAGAGGTAATGTACTTGAGTTAATTTTTTTACCCTCAGATCCTCACCTGCCATAGACATCTAATTATGAGCCCTGAGGGGGTACTTAGGATGGTACTCAAGCCCCCAATAATTTGTCTTCCCTCCACATGTGTCTATTCAACACAGGGCTCTATCCTTCATCTATCTCTCCTCCATGTGTGCCCATCTTCCAAATGTGGTCATCCTCTGCTTGTGCCCATTACCTACAAGGGTCCCTTGTCTATAGATCCCTATCCTTCTGCAGTGTTTATTGTCACTTGTGTCCACCTTCTCTTTAATGTCTATGAGTCCATATTCTGTAGGGAAAAAAATTCCTGTGTGAGTGCATGAGATGTAACCCAACTGAGTACTCCTCTCTGGTGTATTTCCTACTTACTCTCTCAGCCTGTCTGTATTATTTCCCTTTTCTCCCTCCTTTGTATCTAAGAATAAGTAAAATAAAATTGGCACACTCATATACACATCTTTGATTGGACAGATCAGAGTCTAAACAGGGTGCATAATGAAATGCCTTCTTGTCTAATCCAGTTGCATTTTACAATTATGGCAGGAATAGCCTACATTTGCAAGATAAGAATCCAACTTTTTGATGTTAAATATTGGGACAAAAGCATGAACCTAGGGAATTTCTTTGATGTTAAGATATTGGGCACCCTCATTAAAGGCTCTCCCAGCTTAAATGGTAATATATCATAAAACAATAAGATATAACAAAATCTCATGCCTTTAAGGACAGGATCACCTAAGGTACAAATTTTCTATTTCTAGGCTCACTTCTTTTTTCGTCCTACTGCTGGCTTTTAGGATGGCATACAGGTTGCTATAGTAGCAGAAAACGGACATAGGATGTATTTTTCAAAATGGGTCAATGAAGAGAAAGTCCTCAATCCCATAAAATTCTCGTCAAAAAATACTCATTTGAATATTGCCTATGCCTGTTGACAAATAACTGAATACCCCAAAGACAAACATGCACAAGATGGTTTAGGTCCCCAAAGGCCTTCCCTTCATTCACAGCCAACCTGTGAAATGTGTGTTAGGTCATACTTATTTTACACATGGAAAAAAAAGGTAATTAGAAACTCCCGAGGATTATCCAGCTTGCTGGATTATCAAAAGATCCCCGGCTTTAAGAGAGATGTTGGAACTCTGTCTTCTTGTGCATATTTTTAAATCATTCTGTCCACAATGGTGTGTTGCGCTAGATCATCTATATCACACTGAATTATATGCTTCAGGAGCATAATTCTTAATCTCATAGGGAGTTCTTACTCTTACGGAAAAATTTTATCTAGTGTGAGTTATACATAAAAGATGGGGACAACAAAGCATTATAAAAACCGTGCGAATGGAAAAAAATATTGGTTGCTAAGGTAGAAGGTAAAGTGTACAGATCCCTAATCCAGGTGCCTGAATAGGGGAGATTGCTACAGAGAAGTGTTAGATAAGCCTGGACCCAAAAGCAGAAAGGCAAACCAGGGGAATAATATCTCAAGTCACTGTAAGAAACAAACTTGCATGCAAGGCTTTGTCTCACTCTCTGTTTCTACAGAAAAAAAAATAATAAAGCAAGAACACCATGCTCCAAGGGCACAGGTGGCAATAGCTCCCTTGTCCAGATATTCCATTAACTTTTAATGTCCATTTAATGATGGGTACAGCCCCTTTTCATTTTTGTACACCCTGCAATTAGAGGCGTGTTGGGTGTCCAGGGGAGCGTAACAAAAGCTGCATAATCCAAGAGGATTTATTCAGAGCTCGTTCTAATTAGTTAATGGATGTTCACAAACCATTCCAGAAGAGGTCCAACCATTAGGGAGGAGAGAGTCTAGTAATTGGGGGCGTGGATGCTGGAGTCTGACTGCCTTGGAGAGCTGCTCTGCTACTCTGGAGGTCTGTGTAGACCATCCTTAGGGCTCCTTCCTACTAAAGTGTGAATGGTAACAGCAGCACATCATGCCCAACAGTGGTGCTGGGGAGAGTCCTGAGTCAATGTTTCCAAGATGCTAGACTAGTGCCTGATAAACACCTGTGTGTGTTTGAAAAGTGGAACAAAGAATTGTTCTCAGAGACAGATTTAGACCAGTAGCGACTATCACCAAACACAGTATCTAAGACCCACAGAGATCTCCCTAAAATAAATACTTGGTGTAGGAGTCCTTCTGTATTTGTGTTTCATTGGTTGAATAAAGAAACTGCCTTGGCCTTTGGATATGGCCAAGCACTTAGGTGGGTAGAGTAGACAGAACAGAATGCTGGGAGGAAGAAGGCAGAGAAGAGCCGCCATGGAGTCACCAGAGTCAGACATGTTGAATCTTTCCCAGTAAGCCACGACCTAATGGTGAACACATATTAATAGAAATGGGTTAGATCAAGATGTGAGAGTTAGCCAATAGGAGGATAGAGCTAATGGCCAGGGAGTGTTTTAATTAATACAATTTCCATGAGATTATTTTGGGTTAAGCCCACCGCTCTTCCTACTACAAATACTATGGATACAGGATGGTAATTTTGTTCATTTACCAAGTCTTTTTGATGATTTGGAACATAACCAAAACAGATACAAGTTGATTAACCATCTATATAATTAGTTTATACAAGAAACTATGGTATCAGGTACATGTTATTCACATTTGTAGCAGCAGGCCGCTTGTTTGTCCTGGCAGCCCAGAACTGAAATAATCACACAGAAACCATATTTTTTTTTTTTTTTTTGGTTTTTCGAGACAGGGTTTCTCTGTAGCTTTGGAGCCTGTCCTGGAACTAGCTCTTGTAGACCAGGCTGGTCTTGAACTCACAGAGATCCGCCTGCCTCTGCCTCCCGAGTGCTGGGATTAAAGGCGTGCGCCACCGCCGCCCGGCCACAGAAACCATATTAATTAAATCACTGATTGGCCCATTAGCTCTGACTTCTTATTGGCTAACTCTTACATATTAATTTAACCAATTTCTATTAATCTGTGTATCACCACGTGGCTGTGGCTTACTGGGTAAAGTTCGGTCTGGCTCCAGCAGGGTTCATGGCTTCTCCCTGACTTCACTTCCTTTCTCGTAGCATTTAACTTAGTTTTCCCCACCTACCTAAGTTCTGCCCCACTATAGGTCCAGAGAAGTTTCTGTATTCATTAATGGTAATCACAGCATACAGAGTGGAATCCCACATCCCACATTGAAAGTAAAATGTAAATTTGTTTACTTTTTAAAAATCAGTCTATCAGGGCTGAAGAAATAGTCAGAACTGCATATTGCTCTTGCACAGGTCCTGAGTTCAGTTCCATAGGTTTGTAACTACCTATAACTCCAGTTCCAGGGGTATCATATCATATCATCCTCCAAAGGCAGCTGCCCCAGTGTGCACTTACTGTGTTGGTTAGTTTTTGTTCAGCTGGTCCAAGCAATCATCATCTCGGAAGGGGAAACCTCAGTTGTGAAAGTGCTTTAATCAGATTACCTGTTGGCAAATCTCCAGGGCATTTTCCTGACTAAGGACTGGTATACCAAGGCCTAGCCGATTATGGGTGGGACCACCTCTGGAAAGGTAGCCTTTGGTGATATAAGAAAGCACACTGAGCAAGCCATGGGGAGCAAACCAGTAAGCAGCATTTCCCCATGGCCTCTGCTTGAGTTTCTATCTCCATGGTACTGCCTTGCTTGAGTTTCAGCCATGGCCTCTCTTCGTGATAACCTGTGATCAGGACACATAAGCCAAATAAGTCCTCTCCCCTCAAGTGGCCTTTGGCCATGGTGTTTCATTGTATCGACAGAACCCTAACAAGACCCTCACACATGACCACACGATCAGAAATAAATAAATTAGCTATCATTTTCCATTCCATTTATCTGCTCTTTCATTTACAATTTCGAAGACGTTTGTTGAGCCTTCATTATTCCTCCTTGGCATTTGTTCTGTCTCGCTAATCAATGCATCAGTGAATGTGATTGTTCTCAAGGAATTGCTATGGATTCTGACTGAAAAATGATATAGCAAATAATTTTCATTTTATTGGGCCATGGTGTAGACTGTGGACCGGAGAAGTCAATGAACTTGCTCACAGTCACACAGTCTCTAAGGGGAAAGTATGGAAGCAGAGCAATGGAAATTCTGATCTCACCCTCATCCCTGACCAATTCTGCTTCACGTTACACGGTCGGTTCCACATTTAAAAGAACAACAAGCACAGGTTTTCTCTGCTCCAATTCCTAATGACCAAGGTTAAGATTTTAAAATTCTACTTCATATATTAATTAGAGCTGTTAGCTTTTTAAGGTAGCCCTTGATGGGAGCCAGAAACCTACAAACCTAGGTTGGATATGCAAACACAGTTTCATTTTTCAACAGATAATAATGGCCTGCAATCAAACTACCAGGAGTTAGATAAATAAACAATTTTCTTGTTTTCTAGCTCATTAATTTGTACTATATTTCCCTGTTTCTAAACACACCTAGTGTATTTGACCTACATTGTATTTGTGCAAGCGCAGGATCAGGGCAGTTGGAGCCTTTGTCAGACTGTGGGCATGGCAAGATCAAGTCTGCATTGTGCATCATTCCCCCTATACAGCGGGCTTTCGGAACAGAGGAGAGGCTGTGGCCTGGTTCAGGATCCTACAAAAAGGATGTTAATGAGAAGAAATCCCTGTTAACTTGATCCTTTTATGACCAATACTTTTCTTTTCTTTTCATTAATATTTATTTATTTATTTATTTATTTATTTGTTATGTATACAATATTCTGTCTGCTTGTATGCCTGAAGGCCAGAAGAGGGCAACAGACCTCATTACAGATGGTTGTGAGCCACCATGTGGTTGCTGGGAATTGAACTCAGGACCTTAGGAAGAGCAGGCAATGCTCTTAACCACTGAGCCATCTCTCCAGCCCCACCAAGACTTTTCTTTAACAGTAAACATTTTCACTTTGAGCTGCACCGTGTTTTCTTTTACCAAATTAAACGTGGCAGTCAGTCCTCAGGAGGCCACTCTGTTGCTTACATCATTACAGTTCAGCCATCAGAGCAATAGGTTCCTATCACTCATAAAGACCAACATTAATTCCATAGTGCACCTGAAGATTGATACGTGAACTAAAACCCAGGAGTAACACTCAGCTGAAACCGTCTCTAATGATTTCCAAAATGAAAGGCTGACAGCACTCGAAAGAAGTGTTTAGGCTTCTCCCCACAAGCTTTTCTAACCCTTTCCAAGTAGACAATGATGTCAGTATGCAAGAACTGTACATAGGCATCAAGAAGACAACAACAGCAGTGTATAAAACCTGCACAGGAGTATCAAGAAGATGAGGAGGTCAGTGTGTAAGAGCGTTACAAGGGTATCATGACTTCTTCATTGCACACTCATGGCTGCATATCAAGTTTAAGAAAAACTTTACTTTTGGCATTTCCAAAAAAAGCGAGAAAAAAAAAAACTCTCTTAAAACTAGCATGAGAGCAAGATCATTAAAACCGAATGACTGGAAAAGCAAGCCAGGCAAGCACAGCTTTTTCGGGAAGTGTCCTTGGCTTGCTGTTACCCCAAGTATATATGAATATACAAGTATCCCAGATATATATGAATAGTGTTTATGAATAGTCACTTTCAGTTTCTGTACCTCTCAGGGCCCCTTTCCGAGCTCAGTGTCTATCCACTGCCTCAGCCTCAGTTACTGCAGAGGACAGCCGCCCTGAGACCGTTGAGAATTAATGACACAGTAGCTCTGCTGGGAAGTTACAGTGACTCTACTGTGAAGGACTGGCATTCTCATGTCCATTGTCTTACACGCCTTAGTTTAAAGGAGTTTCCTACTTTTAACAGTTACTCTTTGTGTCTGTCTGAAGTGGTACCGAGCAACCTGTTTATGGCGCAAAGAATTGCTCTGTTATTTGAAAAGGGCTGTTTTTATCTATTAAAATGGTCCTTACATCTTTTATGTAAGATAAGGCCACTGCTCTGCTCTTGCAAACTCGACTCCCACGAGCTTCTTTATGGGCCTATGAACTCATAGTCAAGGAGCAAAACCCATTTGGTAGGAGGCACTGACATTTTGGTTATAGGAAGACGAAAATGGCAGTAATTTCCCAGAAGCTGAGCAGATTATAAAAGATATGGACTATTTGACCCAGGTTGATACTATCACCCTCTAAACCACAGATGCTTGCCAGTACTCTGATAAGGTAGACCCCCACCAAGTGTCCATCATTATGAAGCAGCAGACCCAGGGCATACTTCCTATCCCTGTTGCCTGTTGTCTGCACACAGTCGGCAGACCTCAGGCCAGGTAAAGGAACTAAGTGTGAGAGCTCTGCCAATCAGTGCGTCACGGCCCTCAGTTCTACATCCACACCCCTCACTACTCTGACTACAGCTTGAGTGCCCTATGTCCCAACTCTGACTTTCTAGATGGACTCTTGACATTAAACACAATTGCTAAATGTCCCCGCTTCATCACCACATCAGGTGTCATCAAGGAAGCGCTAGAGCACAGATGGACGTATGCATTCCTCTTTAAAAGACGAGAAGACCCACAGCAGTGTGTTGAGCCCTTTGGCAGACAGCAACAGGCTGTGGCCACCTTTGAGATAGTCTGGGGAAAGCCTTGATTTTGTGCTTGCAGTGTCTTCAGAATGTAGCCTTCTCGGCACTGTTTGCTCTGTTGGAGCTCTGATGTTACAGATAAGAACAAACTTCAATTATAATACGTCACTGGATCCAAATCCTCACACAGCGCTGCAATGTAGGGTGTAGAAGTAAGCCAGGTGAAGGACATCTCCAGGTTTCATTTCCAATAAAGGGTAAATAATCTGAGTGCCCACTACATGCATCTCTTATGAAGATGAAATTAAACACAGGCAATAAAATATAGCATTTAAGAAACACAGTTTGCCCTTTGAAGATGTTGGTGATAATAACTATATTACCAAGATATGCTGACTGAATTCTTTTGGTTATAAGCAATAGATATTATAAAACACAAAATGAACTGACGTCAGGACTATTCAGTTGACTTTACCAGCAGAGCCTTGGTGTGGAAGAAGTGAATATTCTCGTTATTGAGCTATTGCTCCACTGTGCATGACACAGAAAATTCAACAGGGATCTCTAGGTGAATGCCAGCATGGTTGCAGAAATTACATTCAAAAGAAATTTAGAACCAAAGGCCCTGGAAATAATGAAAGTATTTCAGATCATATGGGAGCTTCCCTTAGAGTGTAACCGCTAAGAAAAGACAGAGCAAATGCCTTTTGGGGGACCAGAGGGGAATGAATATACATGCCATAGGTGTGTGGGACCTTACTAGCATATTAGAATCTCATCAGGTCACAGTCAGGAGAAGCCCAGAAAGGAAACCTGTGGCTGAGACCAGCCTTATAAAATGGGAATAAGTAGTTACCTGGGAGTGATATTGTAGAATTCAGAAAATTTAAAGTTTCGACAATTTGTAACGATTGTACTCCCTGCCTACCTAAGGAACCACTAGAAAATTTTAAAGAGATGAGGAGGAGGAAATAAAGATATTGGCTATCAATGCTCTTTATGTTTCTTGTTGCTAATACATCACTGCAGTAGGAAATAGAAGCCCATACAACAATACCACCATAACTCCTCATGGGAAAAATCAGGCTCTGTGCTGGCTTCTAAGCAGGTCTACACTCTCTTGCCACCCCTCCTACTCAACATAGTATGTGCTATGTTTCTGCACTTTGTCCTATGCATATCTCAAAACCTTTATAATGGTCTGTAAGACAGCAGAATAGGTTCTTATCACACTACTGCTGCCCCTCATGTTGGGCCTCTCCATAAGATGAGAGCAGATCCCCCGAGAGACTAACGGCATGACAACAAACTCCAACATTTTCATCAGTTCGACTTCCAAGGAGAGAAGGGAGTTTGGAGTCCACTGTCTTTTAGGTGACTGATGACCGCCTGAATGACCTTCACATAGTGAAATCCCAACAGACCCAGAGCAGTGAAGCTCAATGGCCAGGAAGATGATGCGCCTTGTTCCCTCACAGAGAGAGCAAAAATACTCTGTCTGCATTGTCCCCATACCTTGACAAACGTGTAGTTGGTACAATAAACACTAACATCAATGCGTATAAATCCAAGATTTTTCTCATCATTTTTGTGTGTCTTAGAGCCTGAGAGATCATGTGAGCTCAAAATGTGTGATTCGTTAGTTCAACACGGATATGACCTGGACTTACTCTGAGGGGTTTTGCCTGTTTCTAGATGATAAAAATCTGGTTGAGGATTTTGCCCTTAGCTCATGGGGTCTATACTAATTCTAGGGCTAGATCAGAACTGATTATCGAAAACTCCCTTTGGAGATAAAATAGAGTAAATAAATATTTTAGTAAGATTAAATCTTCAAAAAGTTGTAAAGAAAAATAACTATAAAAAAGAAAACCATGGAAAAAGTGTATCAATTACAAGAACTAAATCCATCTTGAAATTGGAATTTATGTCACATTTTTCCTCTCTAAGAAGTTGCCCAAATCTAAGAAAGAAATAGATTAGATACCAAAATTTGTAAGACTACGAAGATTTAAACTTCATTAAGGCAGAAAAAATAAACACTTTTGAAAGCAATGTTAAACAATAAACCATGTGATAAACATAGGCCCAAAAGTATTATAGACAAACTTAACTTAAAGGATGAAGGACAAGAGACAAGAACATAGCATAAACTTGGTGCTAGGAAGTCTCATTTGTGCCATGCAGGATTATAAAAACTGGGAATGTTAGCTGTGCTACAGTAAATATACACACGTACATACATAAATTTGCACAGGCCATTTGATGTTCTGGTTAGCAATACTGATACTAAACAATTTGTTGTTTCACACATTTTGGTGCCAAACACAAACTCAGTGCTCATGTTTGGACTGATATCAGAATTACTTTAAATGTCCAGCTAAACATTCCTTTACTACTAGAGACTGTGATTTTATTTTAAATGATTTTACTTTTAATGGTAGGTTAAGGTGCCTTTCTGCATGTGGATATGCACTTGCAAGTGCATGCACCCGGGAATCCAAGAGAGACACCAGATCCTCTGGAGCTGGAGTTATGGATGGTTGTGAGTTTCCTGATGGGGATGTTGAGAGTCTGACACAGGTCCTATGCAATAACAGGATTCGTTGAAACTTAGCGCTAGTTCCAAGTTAATAACTTAATTTGTCTACAATGAGGCTTGGCATCCATATAATTTTTTTTACTTCCCAGGTAATTAACACACAGCTAAGATTCAGAACTACTATTATATTATGCGAGAGTTATCAATTATTGCAGAACAAAATGTGAGATGCTTTGATGAGGCAGGAAGTGATAGTCCAGATGAAAGAGGCCTGAGAGAGGAGTACAGATCAGGGATGGGCAGAATGGTGGCTTAATACAGATAGGAAAAGGAATTGTAAGAACAACAGGTGTGATGGTTAAACGCAATGATCAAGGTAATCAGACTGTTGGATACTCAGTTATTTGGTCTTACAAGGTTCTGTTTCGGCGAGGGTTTTTTGTTGTTGATGGTGGCAGAAGTGGTGGTTTTTGAGGGTTTTTTTTTTTTTTGGTGTGTGTTGTTGTTGTTTTGTTTTGTTTTGTTTTTGACAAGAGTAACATTTGAACTTACCATCCTCCCTGATGTGGCCGGCCCTCATCTGTCTGTTGAAGGCCCCATTAGACCTAACTCAGGTCAGCTGTTTCTGCGGGTTTACACTTCATGGTCTTGGTCCCTTTGCTCATAATATCTTTCCTCCTTCTGTATGGCTGGACTCCAGGAGTTCAGCCCAGTGCTTAGTTGTGGATCTCTGTATCTATTTTCATCAGTTACTGGATGAAGGTTCTATACTGACAATTAAGGTAGTCATCAATCTGATTACAGGAGAGGGGCATTTTAGGTAGCCTCTTAGCTATTGCTTAGATTCTTAGCTGGGGTCATCCTTGAGGATTCCTGGGAATTTTCCTAGTGCCTAGTTTCTTCTTAACACTGTAATAACTCCCTCTTTCAAAGTATCTCTTTCCTTCTCTCCCTATCTGACCTTCACCCAACTCGACCTTCTCAATCCTTCATGATCTCTTCCTTGCACTCCTTCTTCTCTTCCCACTCAACTGTCACCCTCCCAGTCCCCTGATGCTATCACTTCACTAAAGAGATTTTGTCTATGTGCCCTTCTCAGAGGGATCCATGTATGTTTCTTTTAGGGTCCTCATTGTTGCCTGTCTTCTCTGGGGTTGTAGACTGTAGGATGATTATCCTTTTCTTTAATTTCTAATTTCCAGTTATGAATGAGTACACACCATGCCATTTGTTCTGTCTGTGCTATCTCATTCAGGATTTTTTTTTCTAGTTCCATCCATTTGCCTGCAAATTTCAAGATGTCGTTGTTTTTATCACTAAGTAGTACTCCATTGTATACATAAGTATACCACATTTCTTTATCCATTCTTTGGTTGAGGGGCATCTAGGTTGTTTCCACTGGCTATCATGAATAATGCTGCTATGAACATAGTTGAGCAAAAGTCCGTGTAGTATGGGTCTGCATCCTCTGGGTATATGCCCAAGAGTGACATTCTTCTGGGTCTTGAGGTAGATTGATTCCCAAATTTCTGTGAAACAGCCATACTGATTTCCAAGGTGGATGTACAAATTTGCACTCCCACCAGCAATGGAAAAGTGTTTCCCTTACCCCACATCTTCTCCAGCATAAGCTATTATCAGTGCTTTTGATCTTAGCCAGTCTGACAGATTTAAGATGGTATCTCAGAGTCATTTTGATTTGCATTCTCTGATGGCTAAGAATGTTGAGCATTTTCAGTCATTTGAAATTTCTCTGATGGGAATTCTCTGTTTAGATATGTACCCCATTTTTATTGGATTATTTCATATTTAGATATCTAGTTTCTTGAGTTCTTTGTATACTTTGGAGATCAGTCCTCTGTCTGATGTGGGGTTGGTGAAGATTTTTCCCATTCTGTGGGTTGCCATTTTCTCTTGTTGGCTGTGTACTTTACCTTACAGAAGCTTCTCAGTTTCAGGAAGCCCCATTTATTAATTGTTGATCTCAGTGTCTGTGCCATTTATATTAGGTGTTATATTCAGGAGGTGGTCTCCTATGCTAATGGATTCAAGGTTACTTCCCACTTTCTTTTCCCTGAGGTTCAGTGTGACTGGATTTATGTTGAGGTCTTTAATCCATTTGGACTTGAGTTTTGTGCATGGCAATCAATTTGGATCTGTTTGTATTTTTCTACATGTTAAAAATCCAGTTCAACCATTTGTTGAAGATGTTTTCTTTTGTCCATTGTATTATTTTAGCATCTTTGTCAAAAATCAGGTGTTTATAAGTGTGTAGAATTTTTATTCAATTCCATCGGTCCACCTGTCTCTTTTGGTGCCAATATCAAGCTGTTTTCATTTCTATAGCTCTATAGTAGAACTTGAAGTCAGGGATTGTGATGCCTCCAGAAGTTCCTTCATTGTACAGGATTGTTTTGGCTATCCTGGATTTTTTTTTTGTCTTTCCATATGAAGTTGAGTATTGTTCTTTTAAAATCTGTGAAGAATTGTGCTTAGATTTTGACAGGTATTGCATTGAATCTGTAGATTGCTTTTGGTAAAACTGCACATTTTACTATGTTGATCCTACCTATCAACATAATAAAAAACAATATCAAGAGCATGATTGTGTGTTACCATTACCTGGCCTGTAAGGCTGAGCAGTGGAGCTGTCTTACTCTCAGATCTTCAAGCAAGCTTTAGTTAATAAAATGCAATTGAAATGCCACTACAATATTTCATATTGTTTGTGGCTATTGTGAAGGCTGATGTTTCTCTGATTTATTTCTCAGCCCATTTATCATCTTTATATAGGAAGGCTACTGATTTTTTGAGTTAATCTTGTATCCTGTCACATTATTGAAAATATTTATCAGCTGCAGGAGTTCCCTGGTAGATTTTTTGGGGTCACTTATGTAAACTACCACATCATCTGCAAATACTACAAGTATGACTTCTTCCTTTTCAATTTGTATCTGTTTGATCACCTTTTGCTGTTTTATTGCTCTAGGTAGAACTTCGAGTACTGTATTAAATAGATATGGAGAGAGTAGACAACCTTGTCTTGTTCCTGATTTTAGTGGAATCACTTTGCATTTCTCTCTCTTTAGTTTGATGCTGGCTGTTGGATTGCTGAACATTGTCTTTATTATGTTTAGGTACGTTCCGTTCCTTAAATCCCTGATCTCTCCAAAACCTCTATCATGATTTTGTCAAAGGATTAATCATGTCTAAAGAGATGATCATATGGTTTTTTTCTTTCAATTTGTTTACATGGTAGATTACATTAATGGATTTTTGTATGTTGAACCAGTCCTGCATCTCTGCAAAGAAGCCTACTAAATCATGGTGGATAATTTTTTTGGTGTGTGCTTGGATTCGGGTTGCCAGCATTTTATTGAGTATTTTTGCATCACTGTTCATGAGGGAGATGGGTCTGTAATTCTTTTCTGTTGTTGTTATTGCACCTTTGTGGGGTTTCAGTATCAGGGTAACTGTAACCTCATAAAAGGAGTTTGATAATGTTTCTTTTGTCTGAAACAGTTGTTTGTGGAGTATTTAGAATTATACATTGAAACATGCTGCCCCTGGGCTTTTTTTTTTTTTTTGGTGGGTGGGAGGCTTTTGATGACCGCTTCTATTTCCTTAATGGTTATATGTCTATTTAAATTGTTCATGTGTTCTTGATTTAATTTCGGGATATTGTACCTATCAAGAAAATTGTTAATTTCCTCTAAATTTTTCAGATTTGTGGAATACAGATTTTTGAAGTATGACGTGATGATTATCTGGATTTCCTCTGTGTCCATTGTTATGCCCCTCCTTTCTATTGTTGATTTTGTTAATTTGGATATTCTCTCTGCCTTTTGGTTAGTTTGGAAAAGGGTGTGTCTATCATGCTAATTTTCTCAAAGAACCAACTCTTTCCCATTGAGTCTTTGTATTGCTTTCATTATTTCTATTTTTATTGATTTCAGCCCTCAATTTGATTATTTCCTGGTGTCTACTACTCCTGTGTAAGTCTGCTCCTTTTTATTCTAGAGCTTTCAGGTGTATTATTAAGTAACTAGTATGTGATTTCCCCACTTTATGTGGGCACTTAGGGCTATGAACTTTCCATTTAGCATTGCTTTCAAAGTTTCCCCTAAGTTTGGGTATGTTGTGCATTCATTTTCATTGAATTCTAGGAAGTCTTTAATTTCTTTCTTTATTTTGTCCTTTACTCAGGGGTGATTCAGTTGAGGCTTGTTCAATTTCCATGCATTTGTGGGCTTTCTGCAGTTAGCCTTGCTGTTGAATTCTAACTTTAAGTCATGGTGATCTGATTTTTTTGTATCTGTTGAGGTTTGCTCTGTTACCGAGTACACAGTCAATTTTTGAGATGATTCCATGAGGTGCTGAGAAAAAGGTAGATTCCTTTGTGTTTGGCTGGAGTTCTATATATGTCTGTTAAGTTCATTTGAGTCATAACTTCTGTCAGTTCCTTTATTTCTCTGTTAATTTTCTGTCTGGCAATTCTGTCCAGTAATGAGAGTGGGGTATAAAGTCTCATACTATTAGTGTGTGGGGTTTGGTGTGCGATTTGAAGTTTAGTAGTGTTTCTTTTACAAATGTGGGTGCCCTTGTATTTGGAGCATAAGGGTTAGAATTGAGACTTATTTTGATGTTTTTTTTTTCTGTGATGAATATGAAATATTCTTCAACTCTTTTGGTTAATTTTAGTTTGAAGACTATTTTGCCAGATATTAGCATAGCTACAACCTCTTGTTTCTTAGGTCCATTTGATTAGATAATCCTTTCCCAACCCTTTACTCTAAGGTAACATCTTTCTTTGAAGTTGATGTGTATTCTTGTATGCAGCAGAAGGACGGATCCTGTTTTCATATCCATACTATTAGTCTATGTTTTTTATTGGTGAATCAATACCATTGATGTTAAGAGATATTAATGATCTGTGATTGTTAGTACCTGTTATTTTTGGTTTTCTTTTTGGTAGTGATATTGTGTGAGTGTTTTCCTTCTTTGGGTATTGCTGGTATGGGATTATCTATTGCTTGTATTTTTGTGAGTATAGCTAGCTTCCTTGGGTTGGAGCTTTCCTTTTAGTACTTTCTGTAGACCTGGACTTGTGTGTACATATTGTTTAAATCTGATTTTGTTGTGGAATATGTTGTTTCCTTCTCCATCTATGGTGATTGAAAGCTTTGCAGAGTAGAGTAGTCTGGGCTGACATCTGTGGTCTCTTAGTGTCTGCATCACATCTCTTCAGGACCTTCTGGATTTCATAGTTTCCACTGAGAAGTTGGGTGTAGTTCTGATATGTCTGCCTTCATATGCTACTTGTCCTTTTTCTTATGCAGCTCTTAATATTCTTTCTTCATTCTGTATGTTTAGTGTTTTGTTTATTATACTGTGAAGGGACATATTATTGCTCCAATCTATTTGGTTTCTGTAAGTTTCTTGTACTTCCACAGGCATATCTGTCTTTAGGGTGGGAAAGTTTTCTTCTAAGATGTTGTTGGATTTTTTTGTTCTATGCCTTTGCGCTGGAGTTCTTCTCCTTCTTTTGTCCCTATTATTCTTAGGTTTGGTCTTTCTATGGTAACCCAGATTTACTGAATATTTTGTCTTAATAGTTTGTTGGATTTAACATTTTTTTGACTGATGAATCTATTTCCTCTATAGTATCTTCAACATCTGAGATTCTCTCTTCCATCTCTTCTACTCTGTTCATTATGCTTGCATCTGCAGGTCCTGTTCAGTTACCCAGATTTTCCATTTCCAGAATTTTCACAGATTATGCTTTCTTTATTTCTTCTATTTCAGTTTTCAAGTCTCGAACCATTTCCTTCACTTGTTTGTTCTGTTTTTTCCTTGGCTTTATTTGCTCTCTTTAAGGGATTTGTTGATTTCTTCCAATTTTCTGGTTGTATTTCCCTCCACTCCTTTAAGGGTATTTTTCATTTACTCTTTAAGGGCATCCGACACCTTTATAAAGTTATTTTTAAGGTTGTATTCTACTTTGTCTGCATTAGGTTGTTCAGGCTTTGCTGCTGTAGAAACACTAGTTTCTGGTGATGCCATATTGCTCCCTTTGTGTTGTTGGATGTGTTCTTCTTACCCTGCCACCTGCCCATCTCTTCCTCCAGTGGATGCAGGTGGGACCTGTGCCTCGGGGGTCCCCTTTTCTCCAATTGGTGGAGGTGGGGCCTGTGACTTTCTCTAGATGCAGGCAGAACCATGCCTCTGGTAGATGCTGATACAACCCTGAAGCTCCTCCAGGTATAGGCGAGTCAAGGATCCAGTGAATGTAGATGCCATGAGGGATGGTTGGTGATCTGGGAGGGCTGCTCCTCGGTCTCTGGGGCTTCACTGGGTGGGGGTGTGGCACAGGATGTGTAGGACTCTTCAGCTGGGGAGAAAGATACTCACTTCTCAGGGTAGTACTCACTATTCTTTAACTTTGGCTTGATACATAATTAATACAAACAACAATTCATTCAAATTTGAAAGAATTCCTACTGTGTTAATTTTTTGAACCATACACAATAATCTTTTAACAAAAGGCTAATTAAGAAAATTTGCATACTGTAGATAGGCTCCTAAAGGATGCAGGTGCTATGTTACCTAGAACCTAGTTATCAAGAAATGGGATCATAACTAATTTAACTGTACTTGCACTCAATAGAAAAGTTAAATAAAAATGAAAACAATATTCATGGAAAATGATTCTGAGAAGGGTGGGGTGGAGGTAAGTTTTTCTTTTCACATTTCATTATCAGTGAAGTAAATTATTTTTAAATGAGGCACATATGTTGCACTTAAAATTATTTTATGAAAACAGCATTTTCTAAAACTGCTATCTAACTTTACATTTAAAGGTCATTTGGAAAATCTATGATAGAAAATAGGGGAAAGATGTAAATTCATGCAAAATCTTTTATCAGCCCTTTCCCCCAAAAGCAAAGGTCAGAGTTTAATCATCATCTTTCTCTTTGTTAGTCCCCAAGTTACTACAATATATGGTTATTCAATTAACCTGAACCAAGACATACATACCATGACGATTTCGTAATATTTTCAACTCATTTTAGAAAAACTATTTAAATACTTGATAAGCAACAGATTTTACTAGGCCAGCAGATTTTCAAGAAGAATGCAGAAGAGCATTAATGTTACTTTAATTGTCTATTCATTGATATGTGATTCTGTTAGCTCCAGTACAAAGAAATTCATACATTGCAAGAGAATGGATCATTTAACTCTGCCCATTCCTTCTTTCCTTTGGTTACTACAGTCTAAAAATATTTTGTCTCTATGAGGAAATGTGCTGTTTTCAATTGTGCATCTTTGCATGGCAAGTATTTCAGAGTGCTTTGGAATTAGTGTACCATCAATTATACAGAATTACTTTTGCATTTCTGGTTGTTTATTCTCTTGTATATCTATTGTGTTTATTTGATCAATAGTCTCCATTTGAGTTACACTGAACAACTAAAGTTAGAAAAATCAAATGTAAAAGTGTAGCCTGGTAATGTCACTGCCCAGGCAAACCCCTATTTCCGTAACAGCTCCAACCCCGTCCCTTTAAGGTACTGATATCACAAATTTGTTTCTTAAACATTTTTTAATTAAGGTGTTATTATAAAGAACATTCAAGTAAAACTTTCACACATTGAAATAAACCAGACCAAGTGATATGGGATTTCCCTCTGTATGCTGTGAATACCATTGGTTAATAAAGAAACTGTCTTGGGACTGCACAGAGCAGAATAGAAATAGGTGAGGAAAACGAAACTGAATTCTGGGAGAATGGAGGCAGAGTCAGGGAGAAGCCATGTGGCCCTACTGGAGACAGATGCCAGAACTTCACCGGGTAAGCCACAGTTTCATGGCACTACACATATTAATAAAAATGAGTTCAATTAAGATGTAAGACTTAGCTAATAAGAAGCTAAAGCTAATGGGCCAAGAAGAGATTTAATTAATACAGTTTCTGTGTGGTTATTTTGGGACTGAACAGCCAGGAACATGTAAGTGGCCTTCTACCACACCCAAGATCTACACATCTCAATGTACTTGTACAGAGTTAGAATAGCCATCCTGAAGATATAAGACTTCAGTAGGCAGTCACCAGTTTGCAAAAACTAATTTATATTTTAGGACATCAATCCTAGCCCGACTTATTTTTAAATAATTATATTTTAGATGTCTCTTGGCAATTACTTTAATTGTTGGTAATGGCATCCTGTATTTCATCAGAATTTTACAAAGTTTTCATGAAGACTTTCACATCTCTCACAAACATTTAATAAATCAGCAGCATATCTTTGTTGATACAACTGCAACATTGTCTCTAATTTTATACTTTTACATGAGGATAATAAAGATTTTTGGACAGTTTTCTGCCATTTTTTGAACACACTTTTTTCCTCTTTCCTCATTGGTTTTAAAAGAAGCATGTTTGGCAGCTCTAGTCCATACCGCATTGGTAATTTAACAAAAGGAAGACTATGCCACCCTGCTGGCCCTCATTAAGCATATATATTGTCAGAGAGTTGTGTCTTGTAGATGTTATACTTCACAGCGACTTGGATGCACACAATTACCACATAGCAGATACTCTGTGCAGAATATTCAAATTTCCTAGATCAAATATAAGCTGTTCTGCCTTACATCAATTAGAAATCCTTTTCTGTGTAATAAATACTAATTGTTAAGTCCTGACAATAAACAAATCACTTGGTTGACATGTACTAAAGTGAGATTGATTGTGGATTGCCCTGATGCCTCCTGGGCCCCTACTTCCTGGAAGTTGAAGCATCTCATGCTTGGCTACATGATCAAAATTTCATAACTGGATTATAAAATGAGCATTAAAATGATTCTGCTGCAGTGGTTGTGATCATCAAGCTTTTATTTGTAGAAACAGAATTAAAGAGATGATTCTTAGAAACATCCTTAAAGATCAATGACCAGAGGCTAATAGTCCAAGAGAAAGAATAGAATAGCATGTTTTTTCTTTCTTTCTTTCTTTCTTTCTTTCTTTCTTTCTTTCTTTCTTTCTTTCTTTCTTTCCTTCTTCTTCTTCTTCTTCTTCTTCTTCTTCTTCTTCTTCTTCTTCTTCTTCTTCTTCTTCTTCTTCTTCTTCTTCTTCTTTTCTCCTTCATAATAAAAATAGCTCAAGGAAGACACACAGTATAAGTACAAACTGCTTTGTCTACTCCTTGAGAAGATAAGAGAGGTGGAGGGGGAAGCTCACCTGGATAACAGGGCAGGGTAAAAAGCAAGAATGCAGAGTAATTTGTGACAGGAGGAAACATCTCCTTCATCCTCCTTCTTAGTCTTGAGTGTTCAGGGTGGTAGAGAGTGTAAAATAAGGCTCGGATCCTAGAGGGCACAGTGCTTTCTTCCCAGAGGCTCTAGGTGAGAAGTAACACAATAAGATCTACCAGGTAGGCCTGATTATCACAAGCTGATAAGTGGGTTCTTGAAAGGAGATATACCAACAGCAGAGAAAATAGCCCAGGACACTAATTCTCTCTCTCTCTCTCTCTCTCTCTCTCTCTCTCTCTCTCTCTCTCTCTCTCTCTCTCTGTAATATGCTCTACAACATTAATTAGGTAATATTCCTCTCTAAAATCTGGGTGATTTTTTAAAATTGTATTGTCAGAATGTTTCTGAGTCAGGGATCAATCAGGTTAGAGATTTTCAAAAGGCCACAGCCTCACTGTCCTGTTGCATCCTGCTCTTCTTCTTTGAGCTCCTGTGGCAACTCCCAGACTTACCTTGTGACTACGGACAGGAACTCCTACTTAGTGGTCTGAAGCTGGCTATTACCTTTGCTTGTAACCTTCTCCCACAAATAAGCATGTTACTAATCCCCCTCACCTATAACAAATCTATACTCAGATTACTCTGGTTAGTTCAGCTTCCAGCCCACCTGCCTGGCACTGGTGTACCCCTTACCTCACTCTGCTTCCCTCTTTTCAATGTTACTCATTATTTTCCAGGTAGTGTTTAATTTACCTGTTCTTTATGTCAACTGCCTATATTATGCTGCCCATGCTGGATAAAAACTCCGGGTGGACTGGACACTCCTGTTAAGATCGCTGATAAACCCCAAGTAGCTAGAGCATCATTTTGCAACTTCCTGACACATCTCGGTAAATGCATGCTGAAAAAGAATGCCAATATTTCACTCACTCTAGCTGAAAGTGTTCCCTCCATGTTCTTCCATCCTCAGTGCAAATCCATTGATCTAAGAACCAAGAATTTGGTGTTCCAGCTCCCAACTTGATCAGAGGTCTCTGCTGGACCAGAGGCCACTCTGCTGCCAAAACTCCAGGTAGGTAAGCTGTCTGCCAATGGACCACCCATCCCCACTCGTTCAGTGACATCCCACCCTGTTCCTAACCTCCCTCCACTCATTATTGCTGTGTCCCAGCCCCCAATTCAGGCAGGGAAGCCCTGCTTGACCAGAGACTATACTGGCTGCCAGAATACTAGCCCCCAACTCAGGTGGAGACTTACTGATAAATTATAGGCCACACTGGCCAGAAGATCAGAGGGGAAATAGAAACCAAGGAACAAAACTCCCATCCAAAAATTACAAACTCAGAGATCAGCCGCTAGACTTAAAATCACCCCCACCCCAGAAGCCTAGATGCCAGAATTAAACAAAAATAGCCAGGGCAATATGTACCACCAGAGTCCAGCCATCTTACTGAAATAAACGCTGAAACTTCCAACACAGCTGAAACATAAGAAAAAACAACCTTAAAACCAACTTTATAATTATGGTAGAGATCCTTAAAGAGGAAATAAAAAAAATACCTTAATGAAGTCAAGAAAAAGACAAATAAAAATTGAAGGACATTAATAAACCCCTTAAAGAAAGACAAGAAAAAACAAAAAGTTGAAGGAAATAAATAAATCTGTTCAGGACTTGAAAATGAATATAGAAGCAAAGAAAAACCCACAAACTGAGGGAATTCTGGAAATAATGAAATCTAGGTAAGTGAACAGGAACTACAAACGCAAACATCACCAACAGAATTCAAAAGATGGAAAAGAGGATCTCAGATGTTGACGATACATCTAAAAGAAAAAATAGATACATCAGTCAAAGATAATGATAGATCTAAAAAAATCTCTGACACAAAATATTCAGGAAATCTGGGACACTATGCAAAGACCAAACCTAAAATAATAGGAACAGGAGAAGAATTCCAGCTCAAAGACCCAGAAAAAAATTTTCAACAAAATCATAGAAGAAAAAATTTCCTAATCTGAAGAAGGAGATGCCTATAAAGGTACAAGAACCTTATAGAACACCAAATATATTGTACCAGAAAAATAAAATCCTTATGCCACATAATAATTAACAACAAACATCCAGAACAAAGCAAGAATATTAAAGCTGCAAGGGAAAAGGGTCAAGTAATATAGAAATGCAGACCTATTAGAATTACACCTGACTTCTCAGGGGAGGCTGTAAAAGCCAGAATAGCTTGGACGGGTGTGCTGCAGACGCTAGAAAACCACAGGCACCAACCAATACTACTATAGCAAGCACATTTTCTAATTGCCATAAATGGAGAAAACAATATATTTCATGATAAGTTCAAATTTAAACAACATGTAGCCACAAATACAGCCATATAGAAGGTAATAGAAGGAAAACTCCAACCTAAAGAGGTTAACTACACCTGTTAAAAAACAAGGGAAATCGACTCTCACCAGGAAAATCAAAAGAAGGGAAGCATTCACACACACACACACACACACACACACACACACACACACACACACTACCACTACCACCAACAACAAGATAATAGGAATCTTTGTACATTGATACCTCTAAATATAAGAATAGATGTGAAAACAGATTCATCTTCTGTTGCATACAAGAAAGATACTTCAACATCAAAGAACTTAAAGAACTTTATTATTTCAGAGTAATGGGTGGGAAAGTTATTTTCCAAGCAAATGTACCTAAGAAACAAGTTGGTGTAGCCATTATAATTTCTAATAAAATAGATTTAAAGCCAAAAGTAGTCAAAGGGACAAGGAAAAAACTTTATATTCATGAAGAAAAAAAAAAGGTGACCTGTTAATTCTTAACAATTATGGCCCCAAACACAAGGGAACCCACATTTATTAAATGAACATTACTAAAGCTAAAATAACACTTGACTCTTTGCACATCGATAGCGGGAGGCTTCAATACCCTACTCTCACCAATGGATAGGTTATTCATCCAAAAAATAAACAGAGGAATACTAGAACTAATAAACATTATAAATCAAATATACCTTAAAGATATCTGAGGTGATTTCACCCAAACACAAAAGAATATACCTTCTGCTATGGAACATTCTCCAAAATTGGTGACATATTTGGTCACAAAACAAGTCTTCACAGATACAAGAAAATTAAAATACACCCCGGGCATCCTATCTGACCACCAGGGATTAAAGCTAGATTTCAAAGACATCAGAAACAACAATAAGCCTACAAAGCCATGATAACTGAATTACTGCCAATTGAATGCCTATGGGGTAAAGAGAGAAATAAAGAAATTAAGGAATTTCTAGAAATCAATTCAACTCAAATTTATGGGACACAATGAAAGAGGTGTTAAGTTCATGCAATTAGGGCTTTCAAGAAAAGTTTGGAGAGATATCATACTATAAATTCAAAACTCACCTGAAATCTGGCACATTAAAGAGGAGTACATGGCAGGAAATAATCAAACTGAGGATGGAAACCAATAAATAGATATAGAAAAATACAAAGAATCAATGATAATGATACAAACAGTTGGTTCTTTGAGAAAATCAACAACATAGACAAACCCTTATCTAAATTAATTAAAAGATGGACAGAAAAATATCCAAATTATCAAAAAGAAAAAGGCAGGCATAGCAACAGAAATTGAGGAAATTCAAAGAATCATTAGGTTATACTTTAGAAACATGTTCTCCACAAAATCGGAAAATCTAAAAGAAATGGATAATTTTCTCAGTAGACAACATTTATCAAATTTAAATGAAAATCAGATAAACAATATAAATAGACCTACAACCCCTAGTGAAATAGAAGCGGTCATTAAAAGTCTCCCGACAAAAAAAGAAAAAAAGCAAGGGTCAGGTGGTTTTTGTGCAAAATTCTACCAGACTTTCAAAGAAGAGCTAAAGCCAATTCTCCTCAAATTATTGAACAAAATAAAACAGAAGGAAAATTGCCAAACATTTTATGAGTCCACAGTCAGCCTGTTACCCAAACCACACAAATATTCAAAGAAAGAGAGAGAGCTACAAACCAATTTTCCTTATGAACACAGATGCAAAAATACAAAAGAAAAATAAACTTGCCCAGTGAATCCAAGAACACTTCAAAAAGATCATTCACCATGGCCAAGTAGGCTTTATATCAGAGATGCAGGGATGGTTAAACATTTGAAAACCAATCAATATAATCTACCCTCTAATAATGATCACCTTATTAGATGCTAAAAAAAAAACTCTTTGACAAAATCCATCACTCTTAGAGAGAATAGGGATTCAAGGAATATACCTTAATGTAATAAAGACAATATACAGCAAGCCTACAGACAAATTAGATGGAAAGACTCTCAAAGCATTTCACTCATCTTGGGAACAAGACAATGCTGTCTACTCTCTCTGTATCTATTCACTATAGTACTTGCAGTTCTAGCTGAAGACTAAGACAACTAAAGGAGATCAAGGGGATAGTCAAGTTATTGTTATTTGCAGATGATATGATAGTATATACAAGCATCCCTCAAAGTTCTACCAAGGAACTCCTATGGCTGATAAACACCTTCAGTGAAGTGGCTGCATACATGATTTAAAAAAATCAGTAGCTCTCCTATGTACAAATGACAAGTGGACTGAGAAATAAATCAGGGAAACAACACCCTTCATAATAGCCACAAATAAAAAAAAATATATCTTGGGGTAACTCTAACCATGCAAGCAAAAGACTTGTGCAGTAAAAATTTTTACATCTTTGAAGAAAGAAATTTAAGAAATTATCAGAAGATAGAAATATGTCCCATGATCATGGATTGGTAAAATCAACAGATTAATGGATAATGAAAATATGGTACATTTACACAATTACAGTATTATTCAGCTGATAAAAAATGACAACATAAAATTTGCAGGCAAATATATGGAACTAGAAAAATTCACTCTGAATATAGTAACCCAGACCCAGAAAGATGAACATGGTATGTATGAACTTATAAGTGGGTATTAGTTGTTAAGTAAATGACAATCATGCTACAATCCATATTTCCAAAAAGGCTAAGTAACAAACAGTTCAATAAAGTCGGATGTATGGATCTCCCTGGAAAGGGAATTAGAATAGATTTTGAGGGTGGACTAGGGGCAAGTGAGAGGGGATCAGGAGGGAATAGGTGGAGGTGAGAGATGGAGGAAGAGAGAAAGATAACTAGAATTGGAGGGTATTTGGGGGAACAATGTAGAAATTTAGTGCAATAGAAACTCCCAGGATTCTATAAGGTTGTTCCTAGCATGGACTCCTAGTAAAGAAGGATACAGAGCCCGAACTGGACAACTTCAGTATCCAGGCAACTTTAATTTGTAGGACTGGGACACTAACTCAATCACAAAACCTTCCATCTAAAATTTATCTTCCTACAAGACACTCTGGTGCAATGGAGGCAAAGAACTTGTGGGAGTGGCCAAACAATGGCTCATGTAATTTGAGGACAGGGGGCCCATGCCCAACTTTACCTGGATACCCCAGAATCAGAGGTTGGAGAGCCCAAAGATCTAGGATAAAAAAAATATAATGAAATAAATAAAATGATTCCTAATGATATTATCCTATACTTCTAAATTAGTGGCTAGTCCAATCATCATCAGACAGGCTGCCTCCAGCCCTGATGAGAGTAGATGCAGAGACTAACAGCCACACACTATAAGTATGATAGCCCATATTATAAATCTCCATCAAGCCCTTCCCTTGGGATCTAGGGAACTCCAGAGAAGTGGAGGAGAATTGTAGGAGCCAGTGGGGTAACACCTAGAGAACACAGCCAGTGGAATCATCTAAGTATAGCTTATAGAGACTAAAGCAGCAATCATGGACTTCATGTATCTGTTCTGGGCCCTCTGCATATTTGCTATTGTTATCTTGGTGTTCTTAGGGGACTCCTACCAGTGGAAGTGGGGTATCTCTGACTCTTTTGCCTGCTCTTGGGACCCTCTTCTTCCTACTGGGTTGCCTTGCCCAACCTTGATGTGAGTGTTTGTACTTAATCTCATTGTGTATTGTTATGCTGTGCTCAGCTGATATCCCTCGATGGCTTGCCCTTTTCTGAAGGGAAACTAGGAGGAGTGATCTGGTGGAGAGGAAAGGTGGGAGTGGGACTTGAAGGAGTGACCAGAGTGGAAACTGGTTGGGATGTGTTATATGAGAGAAGAATAAACAAAAAGAAATTAAAATAAACATTTAAAAAGAACCAGGAGTTTTTTCCTTTGGGTGTGATGATCCAAAGGGCTGGGTTTACAGCAGCCATCCATTCCCCACGTCCTCTCCCACAGCCTGAGTTTTCACTTCAGAAAGCTTTTGCTAAGAGTCCATCCACCTGGCCTCAGTCTGCCTGTGTTTATCTTTAGGAGAGTGCGTCACTTCATCTTTCCTACACACTGAGCCCTCACTAGAAATTAGCACAATGACCCAGGGCTCGTGGGCTCAGTCGGTCTTCAGCTCTGTCCTATTTTTAATCTCATCCCTTTTGAACCTCTCACACCTTCTGCTCTCAGCCCACTCATTTGATCCTACAAGGCCATTTGTCCCCTCCCTCTTTGGTTTGCAGGAAGGGACCCGAAACTTGCAGGCCTGAACTGCCAGGTCTACAGGTGTCACCTTATCTCATTGCCTCCAGGAACTCTATACTCAGTCTGCCTGTTGACTAAACTGTGTTCAAGACTAGCAGAGCACACCTTTTAACCTTAGAACCAGAATTATAGGAAAGCAAATGTACTCAAAATCTAATTAACCAGGCAGAAAATGCCAATGCCCCATTCATTACTGTAGAAAAAAAATTGTTCACGTTAAAGCTCCACACCTATTTTTAAAAATTCCTGTAGCCAGTGAAGACAATGATTTTTTTTCCTGAAAATCTGAATTTTAACTGTTTAGATACTCAAATCTATACCACATTCCATCTCTCTTCAGTAATCCCACATATGACTGTATTTCTTCTCCAGTCCAGTTCTCCAGCAGTGTTTGGAACCTTCTTCGCCCCATTGGCCCTACATTCCCGTTCCTTCATGCTTATATTAATTTTGAAACTACTTCTTACCAATCTCCTGAGGCATAAAGTAATGTTTTTGTTTTCAAGAGAAGGCAAAATGCCTGATACCTGCTCTATGAAAGATTTTCCTTCTTTTTTCATTTAAAAATGATCTGCAATACCAATGATGTTGTTGTTGTTGTTGATGATGATGAAGATGATGATGATGATGATGATGATGATGATGATGATAATAAAAATAAAACCAGAAACTAAAATAGTACCAGGCATATGCTCTACCCTGTAGAATTTGTAATGAAGGTGATAAATGATGCAAATCAGGTCACATGTGTGTGTAACTGCAACCACAAGTCTTTTGATACCTATGCATGCATCGAGAGGAAGCGAGAAAAGGCAGCACTAATTTGCAGTCTTCACCCAAACATGATTATCTACATGCTATCTACACTGAAATCTTTTCAAACATAAATGAGTTGGATGAAGAAAAAAGCCAGACTTTGGAGGTGTAATTTGTTTTTGAGACAGGATAATTGTGCTCTGTAGCCTAGTAAATCTCCGTCTTAGCTGTTGCCGGCAAGTCCTGACAGGACAAACTGAATAGCTGGATTCAGGCAGTGTAAATGATAAGAAAGACATCTGAGCAAGAAACTATTACATTCAAAGCTTTGTGAAAACTAACATGGCAGTATGCTGGCTCAAACATACAATCAAACTGTGAGCTTCCACAAAACACAATTTCTTGGTTGTTACTTGACTATTTTTCATACTGATAGATGTTTTGCCCTTGGGGTGCACTGCTTTGCACATAAAGAATGACTCTGCTTTGTTCCCATTAGTTTGAAAGACAAGACAGTGACACTGTGCTGAACAGAGTCCAGTGCACACACTGTTTTCAGAACAAACCCGCTTTCAAAAGGCATATTCTGATGATAAAGTAGCAGAGATGATATTTTTTGGTGTTTGAATTTGTGATCCCTGCAGTATAAGGGGAGAGACTTCCAACGTGTCCCCTGAATAACAACTAGACATCGGAAAGCAATGACATTCTAATCGCTGCTTCAAATGTCATCCCAGGGATGCTATGGGGAGCAGCCCCAGCATATAAGCTAACGGCTTTCCTGTAAAACCATGAGGGAGCAATTAATGGGAAGCTGTTACTAACCTTCATGCATTCCGTTGCTCAAGTGTCTAGAGAGGAGGCTAATTATAGTTCTAACCTTTCCCAATGGGCCATGAATGACTCTCCAAATATAAGATGTTGTGCCAAAAAAACTGTGATGAATACTTAGAACCAACCTATAACTGAGTTCCCGAAGACAGTGCACCCAGTGTGGAACTGTAAATCACGTAGGTAACCTGATTTTCACCAACTTTTAATTAAAACAAAACTATTAAACGCCGTGAAAAATATATCATATAAGATATATAGTAGGATGTCCACAACGCCATACAGACATTACAGGAGTCCTAGTATCAGAATATTGCGTAATACATTTCCTAAAAGCAGTGCTAAATGCAGAGAAGATAGGGTGGAGGGAAGAGCTAGAATAAACATGAAATATGAACCCTCACTGTTTAGCAGTGTGTATACAGGAAGGAGGTGCAGCGGCGCTGCATTTCACAAATGGAACAACATAGACATGTTTCTAACGGAGTCATGAAACTAGAGTATCACACATTAAGGCACACAAGATAAGTTCACTTGTTGCCACCTCAATGTAAAATATGTCTTGGAGTATAGGAACTTGCATAAATGTAAACTCAAGAGATCCTGTTCATTTCAAAGTATCCTTGTGTGAGTCTTTGCATGAGGCAACTAACTATATCAGGGAAGCTGACAGAGTTATTGCCTTCAAAAGATGTAGAATGTGTACAGAGATTTGAATGGTGCGTGATGATATAGTATGTTTCATACTTGCGCAGTAAATCAAAGGACGGTGAACGAAGCCTACCATCCAGAGGAGATCTCCAGTGAGCAGAGGCTGCAGGGGGACCACATTCTGGACACTCAGTGAGAAAACATCCATTCCCAATGAAGTCCTTAGTTGTTATTTTCTTTGAATATGAGAAGGAAGAATTACTAATTTCATATTTCATTCAAAGAAAAGACAGTAGGCCTTCCCATAACCTAGCAAACACTATGTAATCAACAGTTCATGGCTGATATACCTTTCTTTTTTCTCTCCCTTGCCTGTATTTTCTTTCAACTTATCTTTAACTTTTCTTCAGCCTCAGTGGCCTCATCTTGGAACCTTCTAGAAATTTAGAAACCACACAGCCTTAGGGCCCTTGCACAGCTTCTGCATGCTCCCTTACCCACTCTATATGTCTGGCATAGTCTCATTGTCTGCTACCAGTTGCCACTACCCTCTGCTCTGTCCTCTCTTGTCATGGCTCCAGTAGCTTCCAGTATGTGTGTACTATATTTTAATTATGGCTCATTATCTATTTGCTGTGATAGAAGCTTCATACAGATTGCGGTTCTTGCTTTGTTCTCTGATACATCTAACATCGCTGGAATGATTGGTGACTCTGGATATGAGCTTAGGAAATATTGATGGAATTGGATGTTTGGGGAAAAAAAAGTTACCAATACATATATTTTAAATTGTAGCTCTACCTTACTACTAATCACAATTATGTTTCCCAGTTTATAAAACAGAATGAATATTGTAGAATCAGAAAAAATTTAAATCTATGTTTAAAAATATTCCATCCTAAATGGATTTTGCTGCTAATATTTGGGAATAATTTAGGTTATTTTTAAAGTTATATGGTAAGTATAACTAGAATAGAAAATGAGTAAATATATACAAACACTTTCATTTTTAACTTTGCTCAACCCATTTGAACTTTATTTCTCTTATAGCTAGAAGAATATGAAAACAGAGGCCATTTTCTCCATTTTTTCCAGTTGCTTAAGTCTTTAAGAAAATTATACACTTTTACTTAAAAAATAACTAAATGTTGATCTTTTCTTTTTCTACTTCCAAAGTCTCCAAGTCCCCTCCCTCCAACTTTTTTCCTGTTCCCCTTTTTAAATTGATACTTTCATCTTCCCCAATTATTATGGCTAAATACACACACACACACACACACACACACACACATCTTGAAGTTATAGCAGCTGGAGATCCAATGCTTTCCCCTTCCACCCAACAAACTACAAACAGACAAAAAATACAGACTATCTAACAAAACCTTCGGTATAGACACAGCAAGCATCCTTCTGGTTGTTGGTCAGAGGAGTCCAAGCCCCTCCCCAAACAGCAACAAGCTAATGCTACTGTTCTTCTGCTTTCCAGAAAAAGAAGGCAAGACCCTGTTGCTGAAGATGTCATTGACTCCGGTGACAGGATTTGGAGGAACTGATTTGGGGCTGACCTGGAAATGTGGTCAAGAAAGACCTGCCCTGGCAGTTAGAAAAGGATTGAGAGCCACATAAACTCCTAATGGAAGAGGAAAACAACCAGTAGTCTTATCCAGCTGCTAGCAGCAGCGAAATGCAACAGTGAAAGTGTGATAATTATTCTGATAGATGCAATAGTGGGACTTACATTCTGGGAGAAATCAACAGTCACCTTAAGGCACACCCAGTAGGAAGGAATACCATGCCTGGCATAGTAAGTATAACCCACCACCCATGACTGGTGAAGTCAGGGAACCTAGAGGAGAACCTGCCTCGCAAGCTCCCTAAACAGGTATGTTTTCTGACTGCATTCTAAATACTAACCCTTATACCCACAGCGGAGTAGCTGTCAGCAATCACCAAAGAAGCTTTTGTAGCAGATGGAGAGGATTACAGAAAGTCACAACTGCAAAACTCAGAGATCATCTGATTGGGGAGTGCCTGTCCCCAGTGAATGCATGCCTACACTTAAAGCTCAGGGAATATTGGAGAAGGCAAAGAAAGATTCTAAGACTCAAAAGCCCAAAAAAACTGCCGTCTCTTTTGAGAGAGAAGAAGGCAGGGTGTGGGAACACAAAAGAGAGGGGAGGAGAGGTTGGAATTGGAAGGAGTGAAGGTCAACAGAGGAGTACAGGTTTTTATGATTAAGATACCTTGCATGAAATTCTCTAAACATTCACTAAAATGCTATGAAGTATTTCAAGTGTTTAGGGGAACAATGGAAATGATCATATGGAGTGTGTCTGTGAATTCTCCATTTATTTAGATGTTTAATTTCTTTTCAGCAATGTCCATGCAGCTTCCCATGAGTAGACTTGAGCCTCAGTTGTGCCCAATACATCCCCTAAGTACTTCGCATTATTGATGCTGTTGTAAATGGCACCTTATTAGTTTTCAGTTTTCAACATTTGGATGCTGTTATATAGAATCACACTTAATTTTTTAAATACATATTATGCTTACGTATTGTAGATTTAATTCCTTTCTCAATTCTGGTAGCATTTTTAAGATGTTTTGAATTACGTAAAGTAGGTGTTATTTCTTCTTAAACGTATGACATAAGTCACAATGAAACTATTTGGGCAGAAAGTTTGGTTGACAAATGGCTTTGAACACAAATTCAGTTTCATCCATTGCATATTGCTCAGTTTTTCCTTTTCTTCCTGAGTGAGCTTTAATGGTGTGTGTTTTTCGACCACTTTTTCTTCTATACTTACATTGTCAAATTTACAGCCATAATCTTCCATAACAGGCTATTGACAGCCATTATCATTTAAATATCTATAAAATCTGTAGTGATGTCCTCTCCTTCAAACCTGATATTAGCCATTTGAATCTGCTTTAATCTGTGTCTTATTTTAAATAGAAACACTGGGGCAGTATGCTTTCATTTGCACTTTTTCTTCTTGAATTTGTACATTTTAGCTCCGTGTGAATTTAAATTCCACTACTTTCAGCGTCGTTGAACAATCACTTCAACTGAATTTTAAAGAAAGAAAAGTTTTTCGTGCTTATATTCCAGATGTTTTTCATTTCTTTTCATGGTTCTAAATTTTTGTCTCTCTTAAATAATTTACTTGAATATATCACAGAATGCAGTTTCTGATATTGATTTGACTCAGCTCTTTTTGTTTGTTTGGTTGGTTGGTTGGTTTTGGTTTTGTTTATGTTTGTGTTCTTTATGGAACATCATTTTTGCTGGCTATAGGATGTGGGAAGATAGGTGTTTCGGGAGCTTTGCTGTTTGTTCCAAATCCATGTTTTCGCTCATGCTAAGACTGCTATAAAACTTTGCTTCATTTGCTTCTGTGTTTCTTTGATGAAGGGAGGGATCATATTTCTGTTGAGTATCTTCTGTACTCCGAGGTTTTGTTTTCAGGACTGTTCTGCCTTAGGTTGCCTCAGATTGCCATAATCAAGCCCTCAAATGGAGTGACTTAAATAAAAAACAAGGTTGGGTTTCTCACATTCAGGAAGCTGCGTGTGAGCTCAAGGTATCAACAGAGAAGGCTTCTTTTGAAGACTGCCTGTTAGTACCAACTTGGGCCACTATTCCTGCCTTATGTGTGGTCACCGCCTCCGTATCGTCTCACCATGTCCCTTTTATTTCTATGATCTGATGTCCTCTGCTCATAAAAATATCAGACATAGTAAGTTAGTGTATACGCTAATGGCTTCATTTTAATCTGAACATCAGGCAGGGTAAAGAATTTATTCCCAAAGTCAGTTGCAGTAAGTACTACTAGAGGTTAGGACATCAGCATATCACAGAAACTTTAAAGAATACTTTATGTGGACATGCCTATGTGGGTTTTGTTCTGAGCCGTTTAGCTTGTGAAGAATTGTTCTTTAATATTAGCAAATTATTGACTATTAATGTCTTCCAGAATTTATTTGTTTTTATTTCTCTTTCTCTTTTTCTTAAATCCATGACTTCAACTGCCTTACATTTTAGAAGTTATTAGCTGTAACTGTCTGTCTGTCTGTCTGTCTGGATACCTACCCACTAGTGCTATTTTTTTCACTCTATTTAATACTTTTTGATAAGCTTAATGTGGTCTCCCTTGGAGCATTACAGTGTTCACTGATGTCCCCTTTCTGTGTTTTCTGATGTTAAGCTCATGCAAACACTTACCTCTCACAGTGCCCAAATCTGTCTGAAAAAGAAATCCCAGCTCTGAATTGTACATTTCCTATTGGATACTTTAAAATGCTAATTATTCATTTTAAAGAGCCTGTCTGGCCGGGCAGTGGTGGCACACGCCTTTAATCCCAGCACTCTGGGGGCAGAGGCAGGTGGATCTCTGTGAGTTCGAGGCCAGCCTGGTCTACAAGAGCTAGTTCCAGGACAGGCTCCAAAGCTACAGAGAAACCCTGTATTGAAAAGCCAAAAAAAAAAAAAAAAAAAAAAGGTTTCTGTTTGAATATTCAAGTGCCTAGTCTGTTTCTGTTGACTGCTTTGTTTCTTGACAAGGTGTCATTTTCCCTTCTAGTTGTTTTTATATTCCTTGCATCTTTTGATTGAAAGCTACAGTAAAGGACATCAGGGTCTGAAGCAAATAGAGTCAATTTTCAGAATGTGCTTCTTCCGTCAGGCTGTAGCTGTGCATGTGGGCGTTAGGGTTAGGAGACAGGATTTGAACCTAAGTGCCAGTACAAGTGCCAGCTTTGGTCACTGCTGTTCTTATAGCTACATGTAATTCATCTCACACCTCAGGTCTTCTACCCATGACCCTTTTTTCTCTCCCTTCCCTTTCTTTCCTCCAACCCCTTCCACATAGTCTCTACTAGATCTCTCTCTCAACTCCATGACTTCTTTTTCTCTAATTGTTGGCAAGGCTGCCTATACAAGAACTGAACAAAAAATGACAGCAACGGACATGCTAACACTGAAGCCAGAAAGTTCACGAGGCTTCAATCCTAGATAAAGAATTGGAGGCAACTAAGAAATGCTGGGAGGGGGAGAAAAGATCTTCTCCAGGGAAGAGCAGTCCCCAGCTGATTCTCCAATACCAAGGAGGCATCCCTGACGTCATATATAAGAGCTTTTATGTTAAGCTTGTGCTGTATACTTGAGCTTATTAGACCTTTCTTGGTATTCCTAACCCTCCTTCTTCACACAAGGTTGTTTCTATTTAACAAGCATCAGCCTCATGAGTAGTTAGCTTTCTTGCTTCCCTGCAATTGATGCTAAAAGAATGATTTTCTTCTGTGCAAACCCTAAATTCAGTTTCTCCAGTTTGGGTGCATGTCATGTTTACTTATTCCAGCAACAGCATTTGCCTCTAATAAAGAAGATTCCAGAATTCAGGTGGATTTTGTGAGGACTGATCCCAGTGGTCTTAATAAGCATATTACTAAAGAGGGTTCCCTGGAGTTCCTTCCCTGCTTGAATCCTTGCTTCTCCCTGAACTATAATTTCTGTGAGGGCAGAGAACACCTCATATACGATGGCTGCACTTAATTCAATGTTCAACATACCCCATATTCAGTGAACATTTTAAAGGTATATGAACATAATGATACTTGTTCATCATACTAGACATTGCACCATATTGCATATTTTAGCTATGCAAACAAATATTGCACGGTTAAATTTTATTTAGATCTATCTCATTACATTTAAATATTTACATTAACAAATTATAGATGAGCAGAGATCATAATATTAAACAAAGCTTCAAATCTCTGATGGAATAGACTAAAAGTTCATCACTCAAAATTAAAATATAGAAATATGTAAGTCACTGTGAGTAAATTTCTACCATTTCTTTAAACTGGAAATATTTATGTTAAGAAATGTGCAGATGAATGTAATTTTCTGGGAAAAATATCCATTGATATGAATGAAAGACAGTTTGTAGCACTCTATCTTACAAGAATCTCATCTTTGGGGATTTTCCAACTACGTTTTGCAGAATCAAGTAGCTCAGCTTTTTTTGAGTGAGCATATGTGTTTCTGAGTGGTTATTCAAGCTGAATTGCCTGAGTCTTTTAGGGGTTACTTCTTAGAAAATGTTATAAAGAACAACAAATAAATGGGAAATAAAAGAGCAGGATTCACAAAATTGTTCACTTTTTATTCTTCTGTGAGAAAATAAATAGTATCAAATGTATTTATTTAAGCTAGAACACAGTCTTAGAATACATAAGCCATTCACCTGCCTAAACTATGCTCAGAGATATATGGAATCTTAGTTTGATTTTGATTGGCATATTATAAATAGAAATTTAAAATAATCCCAATGAATTCATCCAACAGGCTCTTTATTAATATGGGGCTCAATGTCCTTATGAATCTATGTCTGTGGTTTAGACTTTGGTCTCTTTAAAAATTTCTCAATGCTGTGGGACAATGGTCTTTTATCCTGCCACTTGTTTTATTTAAAAAAAAAAAAAAAAAACACTGATTGCTGTCAGCCAGGCAAGAAATATAGGCAGGGCGACCAGGCAGGAAGTAGAGGCAGGGTGATAAGAACAGGAGAATTCTGGGAAGAGGAAAGAGGCAGTCTGCAGTTGTCATCCAGACAAAGATGAAGGAAGATGTTACTGCCTCGCTGAAAAAGGTATCAAGCCATGTGGCTAACACAGGCAAGAATTATGGACTAATATAAAAGTTATAAGAGTTAATAAGAAGCCTGAGCTAATAGGTTAATCGGTTTATATTTAATATAGATCTCTGTGTGATTGTTTGGGACTTAATGGCTGCTGGACTGGGAGGGACAGAAAATCCTGGCAACATGTCAATAAATAGAGCACTTTAAATCTACTATCAGAACACCTTAGAACTTAATTTTCCTAGTGATGTCATGAATCAAACATTTGCAAAGTCATCCCAAAGGACAACTTCTTCAGCCAAAGCGTGAAATTAAGGAGAGTCCTGGGAAAGCCTGACCTCCATGACTGTAGCTCAGACCATACGGCACATCCTCATCTATGACCTAGTCCAAATCAGATATTGAAATCACACAATCCAAACAGAATAATCAAATATAATATGATTTTACAAAAACAGGGATGGCTATCCAACCACACAAAGCAGCAAGAATGAATGTCAAATCTTTAAAGCAGAATTACAACATGATTCCAAAATTTCGTTACTGCACACACCCAAGAGGACTGCAAGCAGACAGGGGAATATACATCTGTATACACAGGCTCACACCAGTTAAAGGCCAAAGCAACCCAAATGCCCATTACCTAATGAAAAGATAACAGGTAATATATGCATACAATCTTAGAAAGAACCAGAGAGAAATGGAGAACAAAAGTGTATGGAGTCCCCCAAGTTATTAACATTTTATTCTACTGAGAGAAAGAGAATAATATCAAATATATTCATAGGTTAGAAAGTAGATTTATAATGCATAAGTCATTCACCTGCCTGAAGTTTGCTCAGGGCCATATGGAGAAAGTAGTCTAGTTTTGGTTGACATAAGATAGAAGATTAAAATTACCTTTATAATTGTAAAAGAAAGGAAATTCTTATATCTGCTATGGCACAGATGAGGAACACGAGCTAAGTCAAATAAACCAGTCACAATAAGGTGAAAACTGCATGGCCCTGCTTATAAGACCATAGAGTAGTCAAATTAATGAAAGAAAATAGAATGGCGATTGTCTTGTTTAGCTGAAGAGAAAGAAAGAAAATCATTTCTCATCATGTATAAGGATATATTTTAGCAAAATTAAAATGTGCCCTTTATGGGTGGTAATAAGGATATCCCCATCAATGTGAACATACATACTATCAGCTAATGCGTTATTTAAATGGTCTTAAAACTTAAAAACATTAAGAATAAAAATTACCTATACTGTCTTGATGTGAATTCTACAGGTTTATCTAAACATAAAGATAAAGATGGAGTACATTTATGTATACAACTCCATCTCTGATGTTAGCATACTTTGTGCAATTGATAAATATTTAATTTAGGAGCTGAGTGGGTTCCCATATGATCTTTCTGAGAGTTGCAACATTTGCCTTCACTGAAATTTAAACTTAAGGGGATAAATGATGTGGACAGGTGTTCTCTACCTGCTCATTCCCTACCATCAGCCTCTTCAGAGACAGCAATAGAACTTTATGGTTCTATATTGTTGCTTCTCCACTTCAGACAATTACTCACAGATCAGGACAGACAAGCCTCCATTATGAGCTCAATTGTAACCTTAACTTACATCTGAAATGATACTGGTAACAACAATGACTCTCAAGTGAGCCATCCACCAATAGTGTTGTTCTTTAGGGTGTGCACATAGTAAGCCCACCAGTTTAAGCTTGTAGGGACTTTCAGGAAGCAAGTTACAATCTAGGAATTAATGAAGTAAGAATCAATATTTACAGTATCAGGAAGAAGAAAAGTAAATGACTCTGCAACATACATTTTAAGAACACCAAAGTTTGGACAGTGGGCTAGGTGTTTTTCTATGTATTATTTTTTTTTTATTCCCTTAGGAGTCCAGAGAGCTAGAGCTAAGAGTTTTGCAAAAGAGAAGATCAAATTTCAGAAAAACGTAAATGAAGATTGTTGGGGTTCAGGGATAGAACAAATGGTAACGTGTTTTCCATGAAAGCATGAATCTTAAATTCAGTACCAAGAACCCCCTTCAACAGCTGGATAGCAGTGGTGTTGCTTGTAATACCAGTGCTTGTAAGGCTGCAACTGCTGAGTCCCTGAGTCTCACCGGCAACCAGTCTAGCCAATTGGTAACCCTTTTGTCTCAGTGAGAGACTGTTTTTAGGGAAAACAAATGAAGAAAGCAAAACCAAACCAAACAAAAGGTGGACAGATCTTGAGCAAAGTCCTGTAAGGCTAACTGCTACCATCTGTGTGCATATGCACACATGTGCTTCCTCTCAACACACACACACACACACACACACACACACACACACACACACTGTGTGTTTGAGAGGACAGATACTATTAATGTCGACTTCCCTTTACAGACTGAGCAAAATAAGTGAAAGATTCAAGGTTGTGCTTGGGAACTTTGAACAGAGTTGAAGCAATAAAATACTACATTTTATCAGTGTTAAGTAATCACAGTGAAAGAATAGCTGTACCCAGACTGTTCATATTCATAGGCCAGAAGCTAGAGGCTCTCCCCAAGTACAAGCCAAAAGCTTCTTTCTGGGACTCTGATTGCTAGGGCATAGTCCTGTCTTTAAACATTTTTAAATTGCCGTTAGAAATCGGTCCGATTGTACAGATTCTTTTCTTATTAGGGTTTCAGCTCTTTCTCTGCTCCCTAACTTTAGTTTCTCTCTTCTTAGCTCTCCATACTCAACTCTCTGTACTTTCTTTTACAGATGTAACAGCTTCTTCACCTTTAGAGAAATCTGTCCAAGTCTCCCCACACAGATGAAGCAGCAAGCAGTTTTACCACCCAGTGAGGTGGAACTTTGATTTCTGATAGGCTGTGGGAGAGGCCCTTGGAGCCAGAGGGAGATGAGCCATGCATCTCTGTGTTCACCGCCTTGGAAGCATTCATTTTCTTCAGGGAAATTGCTACAAAGCACACTTCCAGACCCTTCTTAAGTGTTCAAGCCAAACCTCTCTCTTGCAGCCAGTCTCTCTGAGGACCGAAGGAACAAATTTAGGCCATGACAAGCAGAAAACTGACTTTGAAGTATTCCTCCCCGATGGGCCCTCCATGTCCTTATTTGTCTGTTTTGAAGTGTAAAATAAAAGGGGATGGATGGCAGTATGGCCATCACCTGAGACTCAGAGAAAGAGCGTTTTTCACAAAGGAGACTCGGTCGTCAAGCAAGGTAGAAAGATGGGAACCTTTGAACTCTCAGACACAGGCTTGTTCTCTGTCCACCCGTCAGTCATCGGTGATGAGCTTGATCCTGTCTCAGGTGCTCTTTTGAGTAGGAGGACGACATATTTAACTTTCCAAAGATGTTTGTTAAGAGCTTGGTAGAGGTATGAGAAGATTAATTAGAAAATACTACTTTCCTACATTATCATGTCACACTGAGCTTAGATTTTCTAATTCTATATAGTGTTTAAGTATATAAATGTAATCAACCCAAATTGTAAATGACTTTTAAATATAAATGGACCGTTTCACCCACAACCAAAACACATGAGTGTTATTTGTCTTAGTCAAACAAGGTGGTCAATTTTTTTATTGGCATAGGAATCTAATAAAAGCCTTTCTAATATAGTTGTGTAATTTCAATGTCATACAATGTAATACATTTTTGTTGAAAACATTAGCCTTTTCTTTTATATTTCAACCTATTATGAAATATTGTGTGTGTGTGTGTGTGCGTGCGTGCATGTGTGTGTGTGACTTAACAAAACATTATCCATGAGGGCATAGCTTAATTTTTTTCTCTACCTTCACTATTTTGGCTGCTCTTCATACAACCAGGGCCATGCAGCTTCCACCTTATTGTGACTGATTTATTTGACTTAGCACACGACCCTCATCTGTGCCATAGCAGATCTAAGAACTGCCTTCCTTTTATAATTATGAAGGTAATTTTAATCTTCTGTCTTATAAGATGTCGGCCAAAACTAACCTATGTTCTCCATAAGTCCCTGAGCAAACTTCAGGCAGGTGAATGACTTATGCATTATAAATCTCCTTTCTAACCTATAAATATATTTGATATTATTCTGCTTCTCACAGTAGAACAAAATGTTAATAACTTGGGGGAGTCCCCACCCTTCCATTCTCCAGTCCTCGCTGGTTCTTTCTAAGATCGTATGTATATATCACCTGTTCTCTTTTCATTAGGTAATGGGCTTTTGGGTTGCTTTGCCCTTTAGCTGGTGTGAGCCTGTGTATACAGATGTATATTCCCCTGTCTGCTTGCAGTTCTCTTGAGTGTGTGCAGTAACAATATTGTAAATATGGTCATAATTCTGCCTTAAAGGTTTGATATCCATTCTTGCTGTGTCATTTTTGTTCTGTGATCCAGTAACCATCTCGATGGGTGCAAAATACATCCCATGACACCTGCTTTGATTTGCATTTCCTGACCATGAGTGAGGTTTAGTGTTGGTTAATTGTTAAATGACCACTTCAGCACCTGTTATGGAACAATGTATTTTCACATCTTTTTGACTTGTATTCATTTTTTGATCAATTACGATTTTTTTCATTGCCAGCCCAGACCTGTCTTGAACTTTCAATCTCCAGAACTGAAAGGCAGAAAATAGGTGTTGTTTTAAGTCACTAAGCTTTTTAAATGATTTAACACTAGGATAATGAAATGAATAGGTCTGTTACTAATTAAACTCATCCAAGACTTAAAAAAATACAGTCACTGCATGTAAAAGGCTTTGGAGCTGGCTCACTGTTCCAAAGATCTAAACCTTGTGAAAAGGAGATACATGTACTAGGCACTGTACATTTGGTGGAAAGAAGTAAGAAATCAGTTAGACTCTTTCTGAATTAAAAAAAAATCCTCCTATCTCCCTTGGATACCACCATTTACGTATCTGATTTAGTATTTTGTTGTTTAAATAACAATTTTAATATATTAAAAATATCCTTGTTTTCCTTTTGCAGAACCAGAATCAAAAAGCAAATACTGGAAGATTATTTAAACAGTTTAGCTTTCAGATACTCCTGGACACCACTCTCCAGCTCAACATTATCGCCTGGTCCATGTGCCAGCAATACAGACCTGGGTAGACAGCACCCAGGTACAACTGAACCAAAATACAGCTGAGGCTCTTCCCCTACACATCAGAACAAAGGTATGTTTTATTTCTTTGGGTGGGAGATGGCATGAGTTGTTTGTTTTTAATTGATTCTTAAAGGGAACCTGTTTGGGGACAAGAATTTCTTTATCTAAATAGAAAAATAAAAGGTAAACGGTACCTCTTTATCATGCACTGGGGAAAACAGAGTCCACGCACTATTTTTCTGACCACTGGTGGAATTTGGTGACCATAGCTTACCAAAGTCTAACTACAGACATCTAGCAAGTTAGGTGGAGCTTTCTCTGTGGTACATTATTGGTGGTGATAATAGAAGAGAGAGGTTTTAGAACAAAAGAAGAACTAATAAAATCAGGGGAAATGCCCTCCTGGTGGACATGTGCCTGGGGGTGCTCCACAAATGCCTCGAACAGCTCTGATTTTCTCACGGGAATCTCGGGGTGCCTAGCAAATGCAGTCAAAGCAGAACAGACAGCAATGATTAGATTCTGATGAGCAAAGAGCCACAGCAGGACCAACGTCTCCGGAAAAGTCATTGCAAAAAGAGGAAATCTCAAGTTCACAGAGGATGCAAAATGGATGCAGAGACTCCAAGTTCTTTAAATGATTGGTTTCTCCCAACTCACCTAACGTACAGTGGGAGAACCGTCCAGCACACAGAAAATTGATCACAACTGGAGAATTCTAATATGTGCACACTTCCAGTAGTAAGATTCAGGGTCACCCAGAGCCATTATTCAAAGTCAGCATAGACCACTTAATTTTCTGCTTCAGTACCTCTCTGCTTCTCCTGCTCCAAGCCCAGTCTAATGGCCACACGCCATCTTCTCTTTCTTGCTGGCCCCTGCCACCATGCTCTCTGAGAGGAGTTCTGGTGTCTCCAGGATGCAACACCTATTCCCCTTTGTGATGTTCTGGTTGTGTCAGCGCTAACAGCTCAACTATCATTTTAAAATCTTTATGAAAAAAACTGCTGTAGAGTGGGCGTGTTTGCGCTTAGCACTTACTTGGCAAATAGAAATCAGACGCGGGCATAGCAGTTATTGCTGCGAATGATTTGTGGTGACTTCCATGTCAGTTGGTTTTTCTCTTTTGCCCCTTACTGGAAGTTCCAAAATCCATTTTAAGTTAATTCTAAAAGTGAGGTCTGAAACAAATTGTATAGTGACAGGTGAAAAATGTCAGTGGCGAAATGCTTTCGGGGCTGCAGCAAGCCAGTGAGTTAGTTAATCCACTCGGACAAAGACTGCACAGATGTCTGAGCCTTGCAGTTTGCCCCTCCAAGCTGGGGCCTCGCTGCTTCTCTGCTGATTGTATCCTCCTGCAGTCAGTATTGCACTGCTCTCTGATCAGCATTGCGCCCTTCCTCTTATCTCCGTTTCCAGGTTGGCAAATGTCGTATTCGCTCTTTCATTTCTTTTGTTTTTCTACTGAAGCAGTTTGTGCGTTAGCATTTGTGTCTAAGTTTAAACTACACACGCAGGTACGTGTAGAAACTGACCTAATAACACAGCCAGATATCCCGACCATTGGCTCAGCAGCCATCCCTCGCTCAGCTCACCCTGGCAGGGAAACTAAAGGACCTTACAAATATTTAACAACTGGAAATGAAAAAGAAGGGGTGACCATGCTTTAGAGTTACTGTTCTTTTAATAGTAGCGTGGTCAAGTGTCAAAAATCTTCCACTCACTGCTGCAAATTCGCACGATCCGTTTCAAGGACAATGGGGCACCTGACAGGGAGGCAGCTGTGCCGCGTTCCTCAAATGCAAAGGCACGTTGGAATTCTAAACTTTTGGGGCTTTTCAGCTGCAAACAAGTGATTCATTTCAACACACAAATCATGAAAGAACATGACTTTGAAGTAAGCCACTAATCCTATGATATAGCTATCATTCTGTATCAAATAAATCTCAGCCAGAGACAAGCATTCAAGTACAGGTGTCAATTAATAAAGGATGAATTGAGATTCTGAGCCCCACTGTCAAGATTACATTAAAAATGATGAAGCCAATAGTATTAAATTAAGGCAGCTTAGGTTACTTGGATGTGTTTAAATGACAAATTCAAGATCATTCCTTAACCTGATACTTTTTATATCATAATAATCTAATACTGAAATGTATATTTGAGTCAAAACAATTATTTGTTATGACATGTTCACAGCTTAATTATCTGAGTAAAATCCATCATTAACAGAATGTCTAGTATACACTAAATATTTAACATAATCCTCTTGAGAACCTGTCTTAGTTACTTTTCTATTGCTATGAAGATACGCCATTACCAAGGCACCCTATAGGAGAAAGAGTTTATTAGGACTTACAGATTCATAGCGTGAGTCCCTAATCATCATGGCAGCTAGCATGGAAGCAGACAGCAGGCAGCAGGCATAGCGCTGGAGCAGTGACTGAGAAATTACATTCTTATCTGTTGGTAGAAAGTGGTTGGTGGTGGGGACTATAGTGTGGAGCTGTGGGCAGGCCTGCTTTTTGCCCTGCCCTGCTCCTGGCCGCTGGCTAGCTTATGCCCCAAAATAATTACACGGAAACTGTATTCTTTTAAACACTGCCTGGCCCATTATTTTCAGCCTCTTACTCACATCTTGACTAACCCATATCAAATAATCTGTGTAACACCATGAATGGTGTCTTACCAGAAAAGATTCAGCATATCTGACCTGGTGGTTGGCTTCATCGCATCTCTTTGTAGAGGCAGGGCAATTGTCTGAGCCATCTACCTCACTTCCTTCTTCCTGTTCTGTCTACTCCACCCACCTATTTTCTAACCTATTAGGCCAAGCAGTTTTCTTTATTAATTAACCAATGAAATCAACAGATTGATAGAAGACCCACCTACATCAGGGGACTGAGAATGGCATGGGATTTTGGATTTTGAAACCTCAAAGCCCACTGCCTCTCCCAATAAGACCTCACTCCTAATCATTCCTTAAGAGTCCTAAAGAGTCCAACAGCTAGGGACCAAACATTTAAATATCTGAGCCTACAGAAACCATTCTCATGAAAGCCACCACATTCCCCATTGCCATTTTGCAAACATGTAACTGGATTAGAGAGTCAAGATGCCTGAAACTGAGTCACAAATGTGGTAGGTATCAAGATTTTGTTCATTTTGTGTGACCAAGAGCTGGTACTCTGCTATGGGAGAGTATGACATTGTTATGTACTGTCTCCCACCTGTACTAATGTCATTACTACCTGTAATTCATTTAAAGTTGGAGCCTTTATGGAGTCAGTCAAGTTAGGATGAGACCATTAGCATTGGCCTAAAGCTATATGATTAATACCACTCTAGATTGAGAAACTCAAGGAGAGTTTTAAGGGAAGAGACAGACATGATGTGTCTATGAGCCATAGAAACCCCAAAACTGCCAAAAATCCCCAGGTTAAAAAAAAGTATGGAACACATTGCTCTTCCTACCCTGTAGGAAGAGTCCCTAGCCCTTTCAATACCTTGAAATAGACATCCAGCCCCAGAGATGTTTGTGTTGTCTAAACCACCCATTTCATGGTACTTTGTTTTGGTATCCCTAAGAAACAAATGCATAAAGGCAAATATGCTATATAAATGTAAATGCATACAAACATTGCTATAATTTTTAAAAATGCCAGGAGAGAGTCAAGCCATACAACAGAGTTCACCTGGGAGGTTTATTGAAAGAGGAGAGAGAAGGGGCAGAGAAGAGGGCAGGCAACAGAGAAGGAGACAGGAAAGGGGAAGAAAGTGGGGAGCAGAGACTGGTCGCTAGAGACAAGAGTGGCAGAAGAGAAAGAGATGGTTGAGAGAGAGAAAGAGAGAGGGGGTAGGCAAGGCCCACCTTTTAAAAGGAAAAAATAGCAAATGTGCACAGGAGGTGCTCAAGGCATCCTGTCAGGACCCCAAGGGCAGGTCAGTCCAAATGCCTGAATACTAACACATGTGGCATGTAATACTGTGTATATAAGACTTAAGATAGTTACCATAAAATAAATTGCAATGCATTATACTCTTTCATTAATATTTTAGCCACAAACCATTTATTTTTTTAAATAAATTTGTAAGACAGCTTTAGAATTTAATGTCAATTTAGAAGTCACTGGAAAACAAGGAATTGAGAAATGCTTAATAAACATGAAAACCCAAGAAAAAGGTCTCAGAAGCAGTAAAGATCAATTAGTAACAATAGCTCTGGTTGTTCCAGTGAAGAAGCTACTCACCTATAAAATGCATAGCTTTGCAAGTACAGTAGAGACAGATTTCCTGATTAAGGATCAATACTGTGTAGTTAAGTAAATGAATCTCTGTTCTCTCAATTTGTGGTTTCCCAAGTTTGACCAAGGTCTTCATCCAGTCTAGGCCAGCGATAACAATAGGATGGAAGGGTGCACACAGAATGCTTGTTGAGTGGAAGCCGGAAGGGATGCATTGATTCCAGTCACACTTTAGGTGTCAGGCCACATGTGTGAATGGAGACTGGAAAGAGAACAAAGATGTCAGAGACATGCAAATACTTCTGATACACAAGAGTGTACTCATGGCTGTTAAAAATAATCTGAATACATTGGCGTAGTCTATGTCATCTCACGTCCCTCTGCAGTCTCCAGCTTTGCCCTCCGAGGACATACATGGTCTTGTGTTCATGTTGTCATGTCTACCAACCAACCAGCTTGCACAGTATCAACCCAGGTTTCTGGGGACAGGACTTAATTTACTTTCAACTCTGACTACAGCAACCACTGACTGCTTCTTCCTTTGTTCCTTATTTCCTCCATTCGTCCGTTCCTTCCTAAGAATTTTGTTTATTTATTCATTCATTCATGCATTCATCTGTTCATTTATTTATTTATTTATTTATTTATTTATTTATTGTTTTTTCCAGACAGGGTTTCCTGCTAGTCCTGACTGTCCTGGAACTTGCTCTGTAGACCAGGGTGGCCTTGAACTCACAGAGATCCACGTGTTTCTGCTTCTTGACTTTGGATTAAAGTGGTGTGCTACCACCACCTGGCTCTAAGAATTTCTTATGTATGTCTTATATTCACATTACTCTCCTTCTCCTCACTCTAACTCTTTCTCTGTCCACCCTGCTCCCTTTCAAATGTATGGCCTTTTTAGTGTATGTATTTATACACATATGCATGTATGTATGCATAAGTATAGAAACCCAGTCTGCTATATCCATTTTATGTCACACACACACACACACACACACACACTCTCTCTCTCTCTCCAATTGTCATCAGAGAAGCTTCATCCAGTAACTGATGGAAACACATGCAGAGACCCACAGCCAAACATTATCTGGAACTCGGGGAATCCTGATGAAGAGAGGGAGGAAGGATTGTGGAGGCCAGAGAAGTCAAGGTCATCACAAGAAAACCAACTGAAACAACAAACATGGACTCATAGGAGCTCACAGAATCTGAACCGACAATGAGGGAGCCTGCATGGTACTGACCTGGGCCCTCTACATATGTGTGGCAGCTATGTAGCTTGGTCTAATTGTGAGAACAGGGGCAGCTGTCCCTAATGCTTTGACCGACTCTCGGGAACCTATTCCACATACTGGATTGCCTTTCCCAGCCTGAATACAAGAGGAGGCATTTAGTCTTCCTGTACTTTGATATGCTATGCTTTGATACACATGGGAGGCCTGCCCCACTCTGAACAAAAGCAGAGGAGTAGAAAGTGGGAGGGGTAAAGATTGAGAGGAGAGGAGGGAGGGGAAACTGTGCTCAATGGCTTTCTGCTTCAAACCTCACATTGGCTCCCCAGCTCATATAAGAAAAGTCACCAAAACCTCTCTCGTGTGGCACCTTCATCTTCTCTCTGTCTTCATAGTATTCTTCTCATGTTCCCCGTTCTTTGGGCAGCTCTACAGACTTATTCAGATCTCTGAACAGGGGTGTCCTAAGGCTGTGTAAGCAGTGGGCACTAACTACTCATCCCTCAGCCTGGTCTTTTCCTTGGATAGTTACGTGGCTTGCACCTTAATTTCTGTCAGTTTCCTACGCAGACAGCACCCGCTCGATTAGGCATCATTACGACATCTCTGTAATAAATTTAACACCCCAACCATTCCTCACATATGTTTTTCCTTTTGGTTTCCCTGATGCACTTATATTTTAAACTCTTGATACAGTGTATATTTTTTATGAACCGACAGGAAAAGGAAAAAAAAAACATGGATTATATCTTTTACTTTAATTTCTAGTTTCATCTTTGTTACATCAAAGTTGAATAACAAAATGATAACGAATGCATTCATCAGCAAACTTTGATGGAAGCTATATAGAGAAATTCACAATTCACAGCATTTCCCTTTAGATCACACTTCTGGGTGTATAGGTGAGGCTGAAAATTGTGAGAGAAACAAATACTAAACAGAGATTCACTAAGATACAGAATCAAAAAATCAACACAAATGTACAGTATGGAAATTCAGACTGAAATCCAATCTTGATTGCGTCAAGAAAAGCCTGCCATTTATTCTGATAATTACATTGGCAGGATAAAATAATTGTAAGTGAAATTTATTGTTCAACATTCGGGATCTCTCCTATAATAAATAATAATCAATGAAAACCTAAATTCACAATACAGATAAAGTGTGCATTATTGAAATTGCAATGCACTTTATATTTTCCTTCCCAGAGTTTAAATGAGAACTCACATGAATCAAAATGACTTTGACTGCAAAAATTATTTCAACACAAAAACACAGGTAGTGTAATATAATTGTCATACTGAAAAAAAAAAGATTTACACTAGCAAAATATTATGCAGAAGTGCAAAGACAAGCCCTTCTTTTAAAACATTTTATTAAACTTGATTTTGTATTTGTTTTTGAAATGGGTTCTCTTCTTTCACCTTTCTGTGGGTCCTTGCTTGGCTTATGAGATTATCTACCCCTCACATGTATGTAAAAGAGAAAGAGAGGGCGTGTGTGCTTACATAACCACCATCACACTCACATGTAGATCAGAGGACAGCTTTGAAGAGCTGGTTCTCTCCTCTCACCATGTAAAACTTAGAATCAAATGTATGCATGCCTTCAAAGCCCTTTTTGAACAAAAGTTTGAATTAGATGTACAATCAGTATTTTTTTAGTAAGTTTGGAAAAAGCACAATAAACAAATATATAAGTTTTTAAAAACTTAAGGTGTTCAATTTATACTCAGACTTGTCCTGAGCTATTTCTTCTTTTAATTCTTTTTATTAAAAGACTCATAAAAAACTGATTCCCCATACTGAATTGCCTTGCCCAGCCTTAAGAAAAGGGGAGGTGCTTAGTCTTACTACAACTTGATCTGCCATTCTGTGTTGATACCCATGGGAGGCCTGCCCCTTTGTGAACAGCAACAGAGGAGGAGTGGATGGGAGGGGGTGGCAAAAGAGGTGGAGATTGGGAAGATAGAAGGGAGGGAATCTGCAGTCTGGATGTAAAACAAATAATTTAATTTAAAAAACCCTATTTTGAGTGTGATTCTAGAGTCAGATAAAGACACGTTCATCGAGTGTTTTCTGTTTGTAAAGGACTGTATACAGCTATGTATTTACAGCAGTGAAAGACTTTCAGGAAACACTGGGGTCACTTAAGCAAGCCCTGGAACAACATCCAGGAAGCTCAATGTGCAAGTATCAGTCCTGTTAGACAGGTAGAGAAACACACATCTAGGCTTAAAGAGATAGAGAAGGGTTTGAGGACAAGCTTATAGGGATCTTCATTCAAAAGAGTCTTCTGTAATTTCTCAAGTAAGTGGCAATATAGAATGTATCCATTCATATGGTCAGTACTCTAAGGTCATATAACATTTATCTATAAAGCCTGTTCTAGACCCATAGGTTCTGTGATATCTATATAAAAGATCAAACTCAATTACAAGATGTAAAGGAGAAAGAAATCCAGATACAGGATGTGTCTATAAAATGAATGGAGAATTTCAAAAGAGAGCTTACAGTGTGTTCCTGAAAAGCTATGGTCCGTGTAAAGATTAAATTTAAAAATGGAGCAGTAAAGTTTTAGATCCTCTTTCAAGATCCATGACTTTACTAGCTCTGAGCAGGTGGCTACTTATCTACCACTACAGACATGATGTCCTTCTTGTTATCTTTTCAAAGAAGCTGCTTTTATATTTGCTTATTATTTGTATTTTTTCTCAGTTTTGATTTCATTTTTCTCTGATTTTGGTTTCTTGCCATTGTCTTGGTGTGCATTTATCTTGCTCTTGTTACTTACAAATTTTTGAATTGCATCATTCAGCCAACTGTCGGTGCTCTTTCTGATTTGTTTTTATATTGGCACTTAGAGCTATAATTTTCCTTTGTAGGACTGTTTCCAATGTGTCCCCAAAGGTGTGTGTGCATGAGTGTGTGTGTGGGGGTATGTTCTGTTTTCATTCTCATTTTGTTCCAGAAAACCTTTTCTTTCTTTTTTGATCATTCATCATTCAATAACGAGCCGTTTCACCTTCATGAGTTTGTGTATTTACTAGTTAGTGTTTTGCTTGTGGTCAATTTTTAATTTATATTGCATTGCATTCTGATTGCTACACATAGTTGTTTGAATTTGTAAATACATGTTTTTATTTTCTTGGATGTCATTTGTTTTGGAGACACTTTTGTATACTGCTGAGAAGAATGACTATTCATTGGTGTTTGGGTAGAATATTCTGTTAAAACTATTTGATGTATGATATTATTTAGTTTTGTTGTTTCTCTCTTGGTTTTTGTCCAGATGGCCTGTCTATTAGAGTAAATGAGGTGTTAAAATCACCCACCATTAATGGGTTGATATTGATCCATGTCTTTAAATCCCAAAGTACCTTTTTATGAAATTGGGCGCACTGGAGTTTGGAGCATATATGTTTAGAATCGTAATGTTTTCTTGGTTAACTATTTCATTGATTAGAATTAAGTGTTCTTATTTATCTCTTCACTATTTTGAATTTGAAGGTTATTTTTCAGATATTAGGAGAGCTATATCTGATTGCTTCCTAGTCCAATGTGATTGGGATAATTTTGTTCATCCTTTTATCTTGAGACAGTACCTGTCTGTAAAGCTAAGGTGTGTTCCTTGTAGACAGTGGATAAATTAGCCTTGTTTCTTTATCTATTTGACCACCCTGTGTCTTTTGACTGGAAAATTGAGGCCATTAATATTTAAAATTATTATTGAAATATGAATGGTATTGCAGACACTGTTTTGTTTTTAGGTCTTATGCTCTCAGTGGTACTGTGTGTCTTAGTAAATACAGCTTTGCCTTTCTTTCTAAAGTGGCTTGGCAATGCTTAGTCTAATCTTCAACTCAAAACTGCTTTCTCCCTTTGGTTTGGTTTCCTGAATATAATTTTTTAAATTATAAAGTTTTTCCTTCTCGTTCAGCTACAGTAAATACTTTTGCTAGGTATATTAGTCTAGATTGGCCATCATGGACTTTTATGACTTGGAACAAATTATTTCAGGCTCTTCGGGTTTTCAAAGTTGTTACTAAGAAATTAACTGTTATTGTGGTGGGTTTCCCTTTATATGTGAGTTGTATTTTGTTTTCTCGTATCTTTTTTATTTTTTATTTATTTTTATTTTTTATATTTTTCCATTCAAAAATTTACACTTCCTCCCCTCCTCCCTTTCCTCTCTCGCTCCTCCACTAACCATCCTCCTTCCCTGTTCCTCCTTAAGAGAGGGCAGGGAACCCTGCCCTGTGGGAAGTCCAAGGCCCTCCCCACTATATCTAGGCCTAGGAGGCACTTCTTTGTTCTGTATATTTAATGTTTTAATTATGGTAGGCCCTGGGAATTTTCTTCTTTACTTCTTTCTCTTTCTTTCTTTCTTTCTTTCTTTCTTTCTTTCTTTCTTCCTTCCTTCCTTCCTTCCTCCCTTCCATCCTTCCTTTTTTCCTTTCATTTTTTATCTTATCTATTTGGAAATCTGTTTATTTATTTTATCTGTATAAAATTATCTTTCCTTATTTTGGGAAAACTTCAAGACCTGGTCTATGCCACTGACCTTTGATTCTTCTCCCTCATTTATTCTTACATTTGAAAGTTTGATCACTTCATGGTATTCCACAATGCATGGAATGCATTCCTTTCCTATATGTTGTTTTTTAATTTTCATAATGCTTTCTATTTCATCCAGATATCCTATTTTAAAGTCCCAAAATTATATCTTTTGCTTTATTCATTCTACTTTGAGTATTCTGGTTCTTTTATTGGGTTTTTAAAATTCTATCTCCATTTCAGATTGAATTCTCTTTAATATTTCTGTCTCCTTATTGAATTATGTCCTCAAATCCTGGATTCTTTGAATTATTTTCATCTACCTTGTATTTGTGTTTTGGGAAGCACTCAAGTATTTGTTTGTTTTTTATTTGGTTTTTCTCTTTAAATTTTTTCTCTTTAGGTTTATAGGGCAATTTCTTTAAAATCAACACTAGATTTAATATTTAAATTCCACTACTATTTTTATATTGACTATGGTACAATTAATACTTTAGGATAGGCTTTATGATGTTTAGTTTTGACTTTGGACTTGATACAATATAGAACCTTCTAGAAAAGGAATCTGTATATCCAGTTGACCCATAAATATATCTTTAAGGGCATTTCTTAACTGGGTTAATAAAGGTAGGAATGCCCACCCTGAATGTAAATGACATCATACTATGGGCTGAGCTGAAAGAAATGAAAGAGTAAACTAAACTTGAGTTTGCATGCATTAACTCATTCCTCTCTGCTTGTTGACTGTGGGTATTATGTGACTGACTCCTTTGAGCTCCTGCAGCCTGGAGCTCCTGATGCTGATAGACTGTCACCTGGATTGATGGGCTAAGTAAACCCTTTCTTTCCTAGGTTGCTTCCATCAGGGTATTTTTCCACAGCAACTAAAAACTAAACTGAACCAAGCCTAATCCACTATCTGTATTATGTTAAATTTCATAATGAATTAATTAAAGTTCTCTGTTGGCAGTTAATAATAGCTTATTTTATCTTTAATTATTTAAAACATTTTTAAATTTCAATATATTTGTATCATGTTGTTCCTTTCCCCCAAGTCCTATATCCTCTCTCCCTTTCCACCCATCCAACTTTAAGTTCTTTCTCAAAAACCAAAACCAAATACAACTTCCCTCCAAAAAAACCAACTAAAAAGAAAACAAAACACCAAACTGTAACTAAATTAAAGCACACACATAAAGCACACACACACACACACACACACACACACACACACACACACCTGAGTAGTACATTATATGTCATTCAACTACTCCTAAACATGAGGCATTTTAATTTCTCCATAGTCTTCCAAGATACTGTGGTATAAGATGGTATTCTCTGCATATGCTAGTTACAGGTTTGAGTTCCTCTATCTGCATATTACACATGCAGATCCCTTGAACAAACTAGAGGCTCACGCAGTTGACCCTCATGGTTACATAGAAGATGAATTTTTGAAAGACACTTAACTATGTGCAGAATAAATGGATATGAACTGAGATAGACCACTGATTCTTAAACTTAGCTGATTCTCAGAATTACCAGGAAAGAAGAAAACATATTAAAATCTGACAGAGGAGCTGAACCGTGGAGTTTCTGAGAAAATAGTTGTTGAGTAAGCCTTAAAGCTTAAACATTTATCAAGGTGTCAAGTGCTGCAGACTCAGTGGATCTCCTTGGAAATAGTCTTAAATTCCTGAGGCTCCGGAAGATCGCAGGAGGCAGCACCATAGCCTCTGGAAGAAACAACACATGAAAAATAGAAGAGAGTTTCAGCTACCTTGGTCCACTCTCAGGCTTACAACAGTGTCTTCACAGGACGAGTTTTCCCTAGCAGGGAATCAGATGACAACCAGAGGGAAACTCCTAATGATAAAGAAACATAGGAGTAAATGAATTAATACCCCCCGTCAACGTTTGTTCCCGTGTAGACATGTCTGTACCTTATAAAGCCAAGTACAACGAAAGCTAGATATCTTGGGAAAAGAAAGAAATTCTCAATTATTTTTACAACTTCTTTTGTAAATGGTAGATTGGAAAATACATTTATATTTATGCCTGTTCATCTCTTGGAGCTTAAACTGATCCTAGAGGTTTAAGCAGCAAGCCAGCAGCACTAATGCACTACATCAACAGGTGCCTTTGATTTCTTGCTATAAACTGTTGAGAGAAACGTGGGTTAACTCAGTCCCACTGAGCATCTGCAACGAACTTTCCAGGGTGAAGGCCACTGGCAGCCCAGACAGGATGGAAGGCTAAACTGAGCCTAGCGGGTCTCAGGTTAATGTCAGCATATCAGCCACAGACTGTAGAAATGTTAAGGTAATATAGGGAGAAATTATTGTATTTCTAGTATTTTCTTCACCTGAAGAATGATAAAAATTATTCTTAAGCCCGTCTTCTGGAAGATGACAGATACCTGCAGTCATAGCTTGCTAGAGTATCTGGGGACTAATCTCCTTTGGAGAAAGTTGAATGAGAGCTTTAAGAAGAGTCAGGCAATGCCTGCCTACCAGTTTTAAGAGCCAACAAAAGAGAGAACATTGAAGAACAGAATTGAAGAAAACATTCAGAGTCCATCCTGAGGTTTGGGGAAACTTTTCCACTCAATGAGAGGAAACACCAATAACAGATGTCAGGAAGCTTGGCTCAAGGCATAGGAGCAGAAAATATGCACTGCGCATTGAGTAATAGATTTAAAGAGCAGAAAAAGAGGAGTTAGGAGACAAGCATTGTGCACAGCAGCAGGAAAGGGTTGAGAGATGCCATGAAAACCTTTCCCTCTGTGTATTTATTCTGCCTAAATACAGTATGATGCTGTTTTAGTTCTTTACGTGTGTGTGTGTGTGTGTGTGTGTGTGTGTGTGTGTGTGTGTGTGTGTATTATTAGGGAGTTGAATTCAAGCTTTGGTATGCATGTAAAAGCCACAAGACAGCTTCAGGAGTAAATTCTTTCCTGCTGCCATTCGGGTCCCAAGTATGCTATCAGCACGTGTACACACACACACACACACACACACACACACACACACAGAGAGAGAGAGAGAGAGAGAGAGAGAGCCATGAGGCATGTAGTTCAGTTAAATAGAATAAAAGACCCAAATATAAATGCATATAGCTACACCCATTTTTGACAGAGATCCCAAAATATAAATTGTAGAAAAAAACAGCAAATGGTGCTGGGAAATCTGCATTTCCCCCTGCAGAAGAATGAAACTAGAACCTGTATGAAAGTTGACTTCAAAAGGATCAAATACTGTGATGTAAGACCTGAAACTCTGAAAAGTCGAAGAGTAGAGAAAATGCTTCAAGACTCAATCATAGACAAATACTTTCTGGCATGGACTCTAGTTACCCAGAAAATAATGCTAACAACAGACAAACAGTACCTCATGAAGCTAAATACTTCTGCACTTTAAAGGAAACAGTTAATTGAGTGAAGAGAGAAGGGTCAGAATGAGAAAACATCTTTGTTAGCTGTACATCTGATGGTTCATTGATATCTAGAATGCACGAAGTCTAGATACTTTTTATATATATTAACTAAATACCAAGAAATTAATTCAAAAAAGTCTAAAAAAATAAACAGAATGTTCTTCAAAGATTAAATACAAATGGCATATGAAAAAAATATTCAACGTCACTAGAAATTACAGAAAAGTCAATTAAAACACTGAGATTATATCTCACCTCAGTCAAAAGGTCATTAAGAAAATGGTAATAACAACAACAGCCAAAAACAAGCAAACAACAACAAAAAAAAACTGTGATAATACTGACAAAAAGGAGTGCTCATACACACATCTATAATCTAGATAGGTACTTATGATCCATTAGTATCACTCTTTGATTTTTTATCCAGTTATCTACAAATCAACATATCATAGAAGATTTACACCATACACCTTGCTCGCTGCAGCCCCGTTCACTGTAGAAGTTGTTATCCAACTTAAGTTCACATGAACAGAGGAAGGTATAAGGAAAGGGTAGAAGTTATATAGATTGGATTTTCTTCAGTCATATAAAGCAAAGTTAGACTATTTTAGGAAAATAGATGCAACTGTCAGTAACCATACAGTGCAGATTAAGTGAAACTCAGAAGTACAAATATTACAACATTTCTCTCATTTGTGTTTTATATTTTATATACACTAAAGTTTACATAGAGTCATAAAATCCTGTATGTGATAAAAGAAGAAGCAAAAATGTTTAGGGAGAATAAAGGGTCCAATGAGAGAAAGACAGGGCAGAAGCAAAAGACAGGGTTGGGATCTTCATGAAGAATATGTTCAATGTAGATAAAACATTATTGTAAGGAAATGTCATATGTAACTTAATATCATTACAGGGACTATCAATATCACTCAGTTACAAACGCCATAGCCTACAGAAGAAACATTCCTGATGCAATAATGGCACATATGTTATGGGAGAAATCAAGCACTTTTTTTAAAACTTGGATTTAAGTCACACTCCATGATATGGAATACTTATTCAACACTGATTAAAATACCCAAGTACCTGAAACTAGATAAATTATGGGCTTATCGTAAAACCTATTTTTTCTGCTAAAAAGCTACATACCAATAAAATGACTCCTAAAACACATGATTGTATCTATAGATCAGTGCTTCACCAAACCCTTATTCGAGAAGTTTCTTCTTGCAGTACATAGGAATTAGCACAGAGTGCCACACTGAACAATGTGCAGACAGTGAGAGACTTGGAAACACTCAGTTGTAAATGAGATGTCACCACTAAACATGTCCCCTCAAGGTTTAGGGCTCTATGTGGAAGAGGAGGTATAAGATTTTAGAAAATGAAGGTAGTAGATGACTCCAAAGAAACAGTGTCTTCCAGACACAGGAGAGATAGACATAAGAACTCACAGAGACTGTGGCAGCATGCATAGGGCCTGCACAGGTTCATGCTAGCAGGAGTCCTAGAACTGAGAGGGGGAAACCCACATATAGTCCCACCCATAACTAAGGAGCTATTTGCAATTGATCTGTGTTGGCAAAGGACAAGTCAGGGTTTTGTTTGTTGTTCTTTACAGAGTGTCACACTGTATATGACACACATTGCAGAGCTGCTCCTATACCAAGGAGTAGTTGGTCAACGCGCGCGCGCGCGCGCGCACACACACACACAAACACACACCAAAAAAAAAAAAAAAAAAAAACCCATCCAAGGTTTTTCTGGAGGATTTGTTTGATTTGTTTTGTTTTGACATTTTTTTGTCTTAGAGGTTTTTTGTTTATTTTGATATTTTCTTTTCATTTGTTTGTTGAGAGAGAGAGAGAGAGAGAGAGAGAGAGAGAGAGAGAGAGAGAGCATAATTGGGATGGTAAGGAAATGGAGGAGTTGGGGAAGGGAAAACATTTTCAAAATATACTGTGTGAAAAAACTTAATAAAAAACAAAATATCAAAAATGGAAATAATATATGTAATTATTTGTCCTTAATTTTATAAATAGCTGAATGAACTTCATTTTAAAAAATCAAAAGCTTAGATGTAAGTCTTATACTCTGTGTTAATAGGTATTTGCCACGCCTGCATGGCCTGGAACTGAAACCCGAGTGAAGAACGACAGGATTAAACACGCACACACACCTCTCTAGTTGCTGGTAAAAAAAATAAAGCCCTTTATTGAACAGCACCACAGAGCTTTTATACCTAACCCAGGCAGATGGACCAAAAGGTGAAGAACTCATTGCCTAATCCTAGGTCAAGGCCAGGGCAATGCATGCTCAGGAAGCAGGGCTTTTTTGATACTAGAAGGGAAGAGAAGCTGGAGGCCAGGACTCCAAATGGTCCCAACAGGTATTTAAAAAACTATTCATTCCACAATCGTGTATGCCTATAAAGTTGTGAAAAATCTACCAATCTTTGATACCAAAATCATTCCATAAGCAATATTTGTTTGCCATTATAAAATAAGAGAAAATGCTAGACATAAAAATAAACATGACGTTGCTCCTTTCAGATGCTGGGACCAAGAAAGATAACAATATCATAAATAAAATATTAGAAAACTTCAGGACACTGAAGTGTTCTGCATCCACTTCAGGTATCACATATTTAATCTCTCTCACTCTCTTTGGTATCACATAGAAACCAATCTTACTTCTACTTGCCACCTTGGATTGGGTTAGAGACCCTACCCTTAGGAGACCCATGATGTTTAATGAAGCATAAAGTATCAGAGCTTCCAAGGACAGCCATGAGTTGCTCAGTGGCACACTACACCTAGCCACATGTGCCACTGTATGTTCTACAACTGGGAAGCCATAGCAAATGCTGTCCTACTCCCTACTCCTGAGTATCTTTTACCTGTACCAACCAGCATTTTGTTAATTTGATACAGACTACAATTATCTTGGAGTAAAATATTCAGTTGAGAAATGCCTCTATCAAATTTTCTGTAAGACATTTCCTAGATTAATGACTGATATGGGAAGGCCCAGCCCACTGGAGAAGGTGCCACCCCTGGGCAGGTAGTTCTTGGCTATACAAGAAAGCAGGCTAAGCAAATCATGAAGAGCAAGCCAGTAAACAGTGTACCTCCATGGTTTCTGCTTCAGTTCCTGCTCAAGATTCCCTCAGTGGTGGACTATGACCTGAAAGTGTAAGTTGAAATAAATGCTTTCATCTCTAAGTTGCTTTTGGTCATGATTTTTTAACCTAACAATAGAAACCTGAGACACTGCCTACATATAATCTCTTTCTGTCTTATCCCTTTACCCCAAATGAAGAAGTGATACCATCCAGCTGTGGGATAATGATCTTGTACTCTGTCAGTTTTACTGGTTTAATAAAATGCTGATAGGCCAGTAGCCAGGCAGGAAATATAGGTGGAGCAACCAGTCAGGAAGTAGAGGTGGGTCGACAAGAACAAGAGAATTCTGAGAGGAGGAAAAGGACAGTCTACAGTCATCACCCAGATAGAGAGGAAGCAAGATAAGAATGCCTTGCTGATAAATGGTACCAAGACACATGACTAACACAGACAAGAATAATGGGCTAATTTAAGATGTGAGAATTAATTAATAAGAATCTAATAAGAATTAATTAATTAATTAGAATCTAATAGGAACTTAATAAGAACTAATAAAACTCATTAGTTCTTAATTTATAATTAATGTAGACCTCTGTGTACTCCTTTGGGACTGAACTACTGTGGGACAAGGCAGGACAGACACCTTTGTCAACAAATGGTGCCAAAGTGAACAGCTAAATCCACCTAAAACCTGAGAGATTGGGAAGTAATTCTAGACACAAAGAACAGAGTTAAGCATGACTTCTTGGTAGCAACATTTTCTCAGTTGGGGCTCAGTTTGCTAGAGGCAAGTGCTCTCATTTAAGAGAGGCTTCCTGACTCATCTTTAGCTGCAAACACCTTGCAGCTGATTTAAGAGAACCTGCCAGCAAATACTTAAATGGAGTTTATGAATAGACAACAGCATGCTTCTTGGTGGCTGCACAGACCTTGAAACACCATGGAGTTCTGGCAATAAACATGGCTCCTGCCAGTGCCTCTTCCATGAAGCTAGACTCTCAGAAAGCTGAAGAATGGAATGGATCCAGGCATCAAAGCCACAGCTTTTATCCTAACCATATCACTTAGCAAATTAAAGACTCATGTGGTCACAAAAAGAGATATACAGTCAATATAGATTCAAAGATAAAGAAAACCTCTAAACAGTTTACAGTGTGTTTATGGAGGCTTGGAAGAGAAAAAAAAATAAAGTCCTTTAAAAAAAAGAGAGAATGAGAAGTTGAATATTGTAGCACATACCTTTAATCCCAGCAGAGGCAGGTGGATTTCTTTGAGTTCAAGGACAGCCTGGTCTATGGATTGAGTTTGAGGGCAGCCAAAGATACACAGAGAAACCCTATCTCAAAAAAATCAAAAATTAAAAAGAAAAGAAAAAAATAGAGTTTAAAATAAAGCTATGTAAAGATGGAAAATACACAGAGTCTGAATACTGTATGTTATTATGTTGTCTTTGAATTATTTGAATGTTGAGAAAGGAGCAACAGCTGCTAAAAGACATTTGATTATAAATGCTGCTGGATTAATCCAACGTATGTATTTTGAAAATGCCTTGATTTCAAAATTTAAGTCAAAGATATGTTACTTTGGAGAAGAGGTTTTGTTTTTGTTTCCACAAGAAATGAGAGACTGTGGGATCATTCTGGGTTAAGAAAAAACAGGTTTGATCAAGGAAGACTCCCTGAAGAATCTCTGATAGGAGTGGATAGCCCAGATGATCCAACATTTTAGAGGACCTCTGTTGGAGTTTCCTCTGAGTTCTACATCCAGAACAGTTTCAAGACTTCTGGCTGAGATGATCAAGCCTCAAAGAATATGCCAGTCAAGACTTGACCACTATTCTAAATTTTCTTTAGGTCCCCATAAGATTATCAGCACCCCCAATCAGCAGGAAGTTGCCTGGAAAACTGTACCTGCATTCCTCCCAAAAAACGGATTACAGATGTTTTTTCTTTGTTTAGAGTGTTGGTTAAAAGTTGTTTTGGATTATGGTCAGGAAGAAAGTTAAACAAAGGAAATTAGATTCAGAATTCTTGTTTTGAATAAAAGGGGGGAAGTGCTGTGGGACAATGATCTTATACCCTGTAAAGATTTATCAGTTGTATTGTTGTAATAAAGCACTGATTGGCCAGTAGCCAGGCAGGAAGTATAGGTGGGGCGACCAGGCAGAAAGTAGAAGAGGGGCGATGAGAACAGGAGAATTCTGGGAAGAGAAAATGGGCAGTCTGAAGTTGTCACCCAGATAAAGAAAAAGCAAGATGAGAACACCTCACTGATGAAAGATACCAAGACATATGGCTAACATAGACAAGAATAATGGACTAATTTAAGATATAAGAATTACTTAATAAGAATCCTGAGCAAATAGGCCAACCAGTTTAAAATTAATGTAGATACCTCTGTGTATTTCTTTGGGACTGAATGGCTGTGGGGCCAGGCAGGACAGAAACCTCTGTCAACACCATCCAGTATCTGGGAATAAAGATCATCAGATAATGTTGAGAAACTGAGTTCAAATCCTGACCTTGCTTCTTATATGCTATTTGTTACAGATCAAGATCTTGATTTGTTGAAGTTTGTCTCTTATCGATAGAGAGAATAAACACTCAAAATTGTAAAGACTTAATGAAATAATGACTCTAAAGCATCTACACAGACGCTGGCATTTAGTCAGTAGTCAATACATGGTACTTAAAATTCTTTCTCTAGGCCTCTCAAACATGCTTGTGTCTAATATACTCCTGTCACAACTCCAGAGCAAAACCCTATCTTTAGGCGGTGTTTCACTGTTAACCTTGACCTAGGCCTTTCAGCCTCCATCCTTGCTCTAGTAACTAAGGCTGTCATCTTTACTCAGATTTTTCTGACCTCACGTAAGTTACAGCTAAAACGTCTCATCTATGCTACAACAAACTTATTATAGTTATATAAAATAAAACACAAAAGAATCAAAAAGGAATTGGCAAGCTCATCTTGGACACACAAGGAAGGACGATTAGAGGAACTGGCATTAAAATAGAGCTTTCCTGAAACCACTTTGTAAAACTTCATGCCCACTGTGAGGGCAATGCATTTTGTAAAGAGACATGTGTCTGTAAAGATGGGGAAGGCAGCATCTTTGTGAGGAACAAACCTCACAGCACTCTTTCTAATCTTTTCCCAGAAACCCTTGAGGTAGGATACGTATTGGATTCTGAGTTTCAGAGCCTAGGAAGGAAATCCAGTTCACATGCTGTATATTAAACATACTCACTGGGCTCTAGGTAGCACCTTGTAATCAAACAGAGTAATATCTCCATTGCTCACATGCAAATATTAGAAACACACAGTAGGAGCATCGCATCTGTTCAGATTGGGAGTTGCTTTTTTTCCTTTTGAGAATGCAGGACTATTGATCAGATGCAGAAAGAAGTCTTGCAGTCTATAAGGTGACTTGGGAGTATATTACTAAAACTCCTAATTCTAAGTCAGCTTTCATTGTATGCTGATAGAACATTCTTTCAAATAACTGTACACTCAATTTTTGTTTTAACACACCCTTGAAAATACAGTTATTTCTATAACATATTGTTAGATGGTTTGTTTCTCTCAGCTTTAATGTTGCTGTTTTGATCTGTCACCAAAGTCACTACTCCTATTTTTCTGGAACATGCCACAGAACTATGTGAAACTCTAACTCTATGTCCCTCTACTTTTCAGTGCAGACATGTGGGTTCCTTTGTGACATACATGTATTGGCATAAACATCATCTGATGACTATGCAAAGCAGGGTCATCCCCAGCCAAAGCCTCTTCTTGTGTACTCTGCTGCTAACTGTGCATGAGTAGAGAGCCACTCACTAGCTCCATGTTCCCCTCTGCAGCCCAGCAACGCAGGCTCTTACTCCACTTACAACTGACAGCCACTGCTGACTGGCATGCATGTGGCCCCTGTTCTTTTACCTTGGTTAAGCCATTTACTAATGTTTTTTTTCCTATGAGGCTATCAGTTATTTAAAGCTTGTTGTGAAATCAAGTCTTACCTAAGTGTCCACGTCCTGTGGAGAAACACAAATGTGTTGGTAATTGGACGGAAGTTCTTGGGGGAGTCCTGTATTTGCACACAGTGTACCCCATTTACACAGATAGGTATGTGTTTACCAGGCTGGGTTCTCTGTCCCTCTTCTCTTGTCACACAAAGTGCACATTTTAGGGAGCTGCTTGATTATAAACTTTAGAAATCAAGATGACTAACTCTTCCTTATGAAGTTGGGAAAAATAGCTCATACAATGCAGATAAAAATATAACAGATTTTTCATTCCAAAAAAAATAATAAGGAGTGAGAACTTCAGGAGACGGAACATTTTTCTCCTATCATAAATATGTTGAGGCTTCAGTGTAGTCGTTTTTAATTTTGAGGTTAAAAATAACTCAAGGGCACATTTGGTAAAGTTTTAAGTTTGTGTTGGCTAGTATATAAAGCAGCTTTTTCAAGACGGACAGCTGAAAGGAAGACACAGAGTGGGAATAAACTCACATCCTGCTAAACTGACAAGGTTTAATTTCCCCCAAAGCAGGGCAAAGTGACCCCAGACTGTTCTGCTCTCTGTCAATGGAGTTTCTGTCATAGATTTCATAATAACAAAAGAACACATATTTTATAGGCTGTGAAATTATTTTGCTTTACTTCTACAAGGCAACTGGGAGAAGAGTTTACAGGTGGAGGGGATATCATAAACGAATACTGGACTAGAAATACCACAATTAATTCAATAATTGTCTTTTATGAAGTGCTTGTTGAAATGGCTGCTAGATGCAATGAGCCCCAGTAGTGCAGTCAAGTAAGCAATGTCATTTCTAACTAGGGGAAGGATGGCAATCTCCTAACACTTTACAGATGTTTTTACTGAGTATCTCTAATCCAAAAGTTCCGACGAAACGAGGCCACCCTGGAATTGTTCAGAGACAGACTCTGCAGAGTCACAGCTTCCTAGTGAGTAAGAAATCCTCATTAATCCTTTTGGAAGGTATTGTAATGACACTAATCATGTCAAACTCATTGGGTATTAATGTAAACATGGTATGTAACTCCGCAGGAGTCCAGAAGAAAAGTTCTCAAATACCTTGTAAGCATTCTCCTATACAACAAAAATCGGGTCACAGCTTAAGTACCCAGCTATTGTGAAGAGATGTGCTAATTTGAAAAGGACTGATTGAACACATTCCATGTACACAGATGTGGGTGTAGGTATGGTGAGTGCAAGACAGAATCGGCATTTCTCTCTCTGTCAGAGCTGATGTATTGAAGCAAACAAAATAAAACCACTGCTTATCAGTCAAGTCACTTATTGCTCCATCCTCATTTTTAAAACACCAACAACACAGTGACAAATGGACAGCCAGAGTCCTAGAAGAAAACTCCCAGAGACCTTTCTCCTGAGGAGTAAACCTACCCTGCCTCCTAGTCCTGGGAGTGAAGGGCATGGCCTCTTCTAGGACTGCTTTCATCCTGTCCCCTGGCTTCCCGCACAACTAGAAAGCATTGTTTCATTTCCCCTGGGCACACTGAGCTTCCTTAGCCCGATGGAAATGCTCTGAGCCCTTTGGGGTGGGTGTATGAAAGAAATTAATGAGGGAAGAGAGGAGAGGGGGGGGGAAATAAGAGGTGCATGCCCAGCATCTCAAAGAAGCTGCACTGCAAGACCCTGGGGTTTGGAAGCTGCAGGTGTTCCATGGTCTCCAGCCACATGTATCCAGCTGCTGACACACATGTGGCAGCGTCTCAGCCACTGTCTACAGGGAACTGCCCGAGTGTCCACTGTACTTCATTCAGGCACTGGAACACCCTGAGCACAGACCCTGCAAAAGGGGCTTCTATGGATTGTCTCATCTGACCTCTGCACATCTTGACCAGGGTAGGAGATGCCTTCCATACCAACCAACTTGACCACAACATTGATCAAACTTATTTCCTCGCTGAACACAGAAGCAGAGCCATGGCAGCAAAGTGGACGATGCACAGGGAGTCTCAGAGACAGGCCCGAGGCTCTCTATTAGATTGATAACAATGAACTCAAGTCTCTGGGTGGGCACTTTTGTACTGCATCCACAATATTATTCTCCATTTGTTAGAAAGAAAGCAATTTATTCTGTCACTTTCTGGGGACTTAGAGCTAATTGGCCTTTCATAGTTATGTGATTCTGCAAATGAGCATAAAAGTCAAAGCTGACGCGGATTCAAACAGGAAATCTGAAGCTGCCTATTTTCATAAGTATCTTATAATGGTTTGTTGAAAGGGACGAGATTTTGATTAGAATAGCAAATTTCTTCATGCAAAAGGGAAGTGCTCCAAATTACCCATCACGGCAACAAACAAAAAGATTGCTCTTCATTCAGGCTTCTGGGCGGGAGAGAAATGAATGCTCTCCTTTGCACCGCACCCTGCCACCTCCAGTCCGGCAGCCAGTCAAAGCTGTCATCGGTGGGCGGTCCTCAAATCCTGTGACCTCGCCTATCTCTCCATCTCATTCTTTGCTCATCTCACCCTAATCCACTAGAAAAGACATGCATAATACATCACATATCAGAGACCAAGGAGACAGTGTGTCTCCAAACGGAACAGCAGGCAAAGAGAGAAAAAGGAAAGTAACTGACACCTCCATACAACCTTAATAGAAAAAAAAAAAAGGTGGAGAAGATTAAGTTCAACATATTAAAGAAAAAAAATGTTTTCAAGCCTGTGAAGAATGTTAAGGCATTTTTGCAATGTCTGCCACAGATGGTAGAAAGAACACTATGCAGGCAAACTAAAGAGAGGTAAGCCCAGGAAAACAGTCAGTACCATTTTTCATGCATGAAATGTAAGGGTGAAGTATATAGACAGACTGGGATCCTCCCCAAAACAAAGGCCAGCTAAGGCAAGCCAGTTAGTCTTTTAGTCTGAAGTTAAAACTCCTTTCTCATCGCCTCTCCCTCCTCTCCCCTCCCTTTGTTTTCCTTCTCTCCTCTCTTTTGTTTTCTCTCTCTCCTTCCCTCCCTCCCTCTCTAGCTTGTTTGTTCCTAGTTCTCTGATCTCTTTACCTTTCTAAAACTGATCTGCAAAACTTCTGTGCAGTCCAGTCCACTTGGGACTGACACTGTGTGTCTGCACATCTGTAGAACTTCACAACACCAGGTCAGAAACTTCTGCCTCAACGACCTGCTCGCTCTGCACACTGCCGGCCCTTTGGCCCTACTGAAGTACTGGGGATCCGTTCCCCCCTGAGCTCCAACTTTGAAAGTTATTTTCCACTCTGATGACTACAGACAGTTCAACAGACAAAGAAAAGGAGGACTTTAAGATAGGCAGTTACTACTAATAAGCACTTTCCGTTTTGAGCAGAAAGGGAAAAATACCCAGGTGTCATTTCACCATTTTTCAATCATCAATGACAAAAAAATGGACATAAAAAATGCCCTTAAACAGAGGAGATCAGGAAAAAGAAAACTGTGCATTGCCCATAGTGGTACCTCATGCTCACAGAGGGAAAAACAGCAAGGTAGAAACAGAACGACTGTGATCACGAGATAGGAGTTTGCAGTAAGAATTTTAAATGAAAATGAAAAGCATCCTTTAAATAGTTGATGTTATAGAATGTATGCCTTCAAAGTTGATTCTATAGTCAGCACCTCCATGCTCTGCTCTGGCAGAGCTTCTAACCCAGTAGCATCCCCGCCGGAGAACGTCCTTCCTGGAGGCTCCTTGCTATATTTTACATAGCTGATTTGCTACCATTGCTTTAGTTCCTCTCTTTACTTAAGGTCTGTCATATTTAAATATGTTCCAAGAAACGAAGTTGAAATATTTTCTATGTTATCTTAGTTCAGACAACTGCAGGGGCTGTTGACCTGCTTAGACCAAAGTGAAAGGTCATTGGGGCCCACATTAGAGCAACAGGGAAAAGTAGAGATCACACTGGTTTGTATTGGATGAGAAGTTTTTGCCCTTGTGCCTCCTTTATCCAAAGGGTTTTAGATGCCTATCAGGGATGTTAGCAAAAATTGTGTAGGCTTGACTTTGAATTATTAATAACCATTATTCTATGTTTCAAATGCCTACCTTTTACCCGACTACAGACCGCATGATTTACAACAACCACTATTATCTGTTAGTGCGCCACAGAGTCCAGAAGTCTGACTTTTCCATGAAGAGGGAACAGTGCTCATGGACATTTGAGTCATACCTGAGTCCATGCCCCTAGGGAGAGGTGACACTGAGACCTGGGACTCTCAGAGTTCCCGACAGGCATTCTTCCTCCTTTCTTATTACCATGTTACCTTCTTTAGTTGGTTCCCTAAGGAACCAAGTGTTTTGTAAAATAGGATACAGTTAATGGATTTATTCTCTGGACAATAATCTCTTGAAACTTTCAATGATTACCATGAATAAACCTACTGATTATTTAATAAAGGCAAGGAGGCAACACGGAGGCATTGAGCCATAGTCTAGAAATGCCATACAAGACTCACTGGATACCTAATGTATTTCTGGAGTTGATTCTAAGAAGAAAATCCTTGTGAGCAAGGATTAAGTTTTGCAAGGTAAAACAAACACCACATTGATGGAGAATCTCTGTTAGCCAATGATCTTTAAGAGGTTGGACCAGGTTAGGGCATGACCTTTCACTACCTGGAGAAAACCACTGGCCCACCCAGGGTTTGCTTTCTTTCTGTGGTTCCTGTGCTACACAGCTGAGGTTGGACTTCTCATTCCTGTTTTATAAGTTTGCTCCTTATAATAAAGAAAATCTAATTGGAATATTTTTTGGAGTTAGCCTGGGATTCTTTGACCCGCGTCCTCACCCCTCAACACCACATAGACATGAAAACATACTACAATATAATGATGCCTAGCATGGTTCTGCCATGCTGGAAGCAAAAGGATTCACACATTTACAAACTAACACATCTGTAAGCATTCACCAGTATTTTTCTTGCTGTTCACTGATAATAGTATAAATTCTTCTACATGATCCCCTGATTCACAAATCTAGCTGATACCACATTTCTCCTTTATTTGGTGACTAATGACTGGCACCTTAACTTTCAGTTGGAGTTCTGTGGTGTCTCCAGGAGCTGTTGAATCCTGGGAAGCCATCTGTGGCCCATAGTGACCCTGAGTTTCTGGGCTTCTCAGGCCTCTGGCATTTTCCTACTCACCTCATAGAGTGCGGTCCTGCTGGGGAGATGTCTTATGTGCACAGTCAGACAGACTTTGATACCTATGGGGAAGCTCCTCTAACAGGATGTACAGGCCTTCCTTGACTGTGTCTTTGTCTTTTTTGTTCAGATTCATCTCCTGTTCTTCTTCTTTGAATACATTTCATTCTCTACAATTTCCTTGCAGTAATTTAGAGGACCTTCTTTTAGTTGCAATACAATATTTAATACTTCTGCAGCTGTATGTTAGAATAACATTTTGTACCTACTTTAAAAAAATGAGTTCAATGAGTTTTCTTGTCATTTATTAAGTCAAAATTAAATATCAGAATCATCAAAAAAGTCTCCATATACTATTTATTACATGTTCTATGTGACTTCAATTTGGGTAAATAGAGTTGTGACTCATCAGACCATCCCATAGGAGAAAGTTTCTTTGCTAAGGGTTTGTTATGCCTGCTAGAATATAGACTCCTTAAAGTTCTTATCCACTTTCCCATGCCCTGCAATTAATTCATGGTGTGGGATGCAGTAGGTACTTAATAAATGTCTGTTTACATAATGTGTGGCCATGACTTTTATGCAACGATACATTTCTCCCCTGAAATTAAGCAGCTGCATAATGGTGACTTCGGCCTCTGCATAAAGGACTTGATTATTTATTATTAACTGCTCATGACAGAAAGCAAATATTTCACACCAGGATTTTTAGTATGGTGAGAAATCTCATGAAAACCAAGAAGCCAGGGAAGTCTTTCATGGGGATGTGGGACTTGAAGGGCTGTTTCCGTTTGATGCACATAGCTCTCTGGAGCCACCCCAGTAGCAAATGGGGTGTTTGTTGAGCTTACATAAAGTAAACGTGTTTATTCTGGGAAGATATATTCCTCTGTTGTTCTGTTAGATATAAGTAATGAGTCTGCATGTTTACATTTCTTGTCTTAGCTTATTCTCTTAGGCTTACAGAGAAGCTGCAGTGGGGTTCCCAGGCTTGCTTAGATACAAGATGAAATAGATACATATAAAGAAAATACCATATTGAAGGAAAGAACCTTGGGGTTGTGTAAAATTGGGCTTGATTGGCCCTGCTGCCTGGCAGGGAAGGGAAAGAACTCTGAACCACAGCCCTAAACTGTTGACCCTTTGGCTGACCTGTGCAGGCCTTGTCTGCTGGACCTAGTGTCTGAGGACCTGGAGGAATTGGACAGACTACAGTCTAATGTTATAGACAACCTTACTTCAGTTTTCTTTCATATATGAGTCTTACAAAGGCAGCAATGAGCGGACGAAGGTTGTTTGAGTTCAGAAAAATGTGCAAATAAATGTTAATAAACACATACTAAAGAATATTAACTGAGCAGTGTTTTCCCAGAACTTCCTCAGAAAAGACCAAATGAAACACGGGTGCCTGGCACTCAGTAAAGATTATATCTAGGAAAGTGAGAACGCAAGGCGGAAGGCCATATCCAGATTCAGGGCCCGCCGACCAGCTTGAGTTCTGTAACTATCTCCTAACATCCAACAAGAATAAGCATGTCCTATAAACTATGTAAATGTTTGTCACAGGGGGCATGAAATCACATCCAAGAACAATTCAGGGAACAAAATGCACCTGAGGTGAAAGGTCTTTTGACTTTTTTCTGGAGCTTCTTACAGTTTCCCAAGGCATTGTTCACCATGCATCCTTCCTTGTCTTGAGCATGTTCTGACAGAAGCCACTCAGAATTTTCTCCCTGGTGGTAAGGCTGGGGCATGTGAACCTGACTTCTTGTGACCATATTGGTTGTAGAACATGGGCATAGAAAACCCTAGGGGTAGAGCCCAAGCTTGGCTTCGCACCCTACCACTCTGAACCTCTAATGAACAGTATTAGTCTTTCTCAGATGTCCAACACTTCCATTTACTTCTCTTGGCATATTTTCCTTTAAGCTTAGACTTTAAGTATTATAAAATAACCCAGTGCCCACTTTGATTGGTGTAAGAAATATAGGAGACGGAATTAGAAAGGCGTTAGTTTTCCTCATCTAACCCTGACTACAGCCTTTATTCTCAAAACAATTTTCTGTTTTAAAATGTAGAATTGACAAAGCTCTTTTTTGACACAGCAACCTCAGAACACATTGTGAACTGAAACTCAGTTCATCAATTATATAATTACAGTATAATCTCAAAAATGTTTTAAATATAAAAAGTGACAATTAAAAAATTCAGCATCAGGAGGTTATAGATGAACTCCTGTCCAGGAAGGCACATTGAAAGCACTTACCTAAACTATGACCTAAAGGCAGGAAACCTTGGAGCTGAATGTGGCAATAGTCAAAGCAGTCTGTGCTTTGTATTCTAATCTATCATACAAAACAAAAGCAAAAATCACGTTTCTGCATGATATGTGCATGGAAAGGTGCTGCTGAAATTCTGTACCTCTAATCTTAGTCCTTAGACCAGAAACTGAAGGCTGGATCGCCCAGCAGCCTAGGATAGAACCAAACAAGTCTGAACAAAAAAAAAAATGTCAATGTAATGATACTTAACGATATTCCGCTATACTCATAGATTGGTGCCTAGCCCAATTGTTATCGGAGGCCTCCTCCAACAACTGATGGGAGCAGATGCAGCCAAACATAAGGTGGAGCTTGAGGCATTCTGTGAAAGAGGGGGAGGAAGGATTGTAGGCGCCAAAGGGGCCAAAGACAGCATGAGACCATGGCCCACAGAGTCAGCTAAACGGGTTTCATAGGGGCTCACAGAAACCAAAGGGACAATCATGAAACTTGCATGGGTCTGCACTAGGTCCTCTGCATAGATATTATGATTGTGTAGTTTGGTTTTCTTGTGGGACCCCTAAGAGTGTGGGTGAGAGATATTTCTGACTCTTTTGCCTGCTCTTGGGACCTTCTTCTTCTACTAAGTTGCCTCACACAGCCTTGATATGAGGATTTCTGCATGGTTTTTTTGCATCTTGTTATGTCATGTTTAGTTAATATCCTTTGAATACCCACTCTTTCTGAAGGGAAATGGAGGAGGAATGGAACTGAGAGAGAAGAGACTTTGGGGGTACTGGAGGGGTAGAGGAATGGGAAACTTCATTTGAGAAGTAATGTACAAGAAAAGAAAAAGGTTTATCTTGTTAATAATGCTTGAGTAAAAGTATTAAATTCACCTTTTTTTGACTGACTGTTATATGCAATATCATGTCTGGCATGGGAGGGCAGGGAGCACCTTGTCTACAGCACAGTCATATGGATGGAGAGTTGTGAAGGAGACATTACTCAAAGTGGCCAGCTAAGGGTTAGCTGCACAAAGGAGATGGGCAGGAATGAGCTCCTTGGGGAAATAGGAATATGGTGTATTCTGTCACCAATGAAAAAGATGGAGGGAAAACACGAGGGATGTTTTCGTTTTAGCAGGCAGAAGAGATGAGGGAAGAGAAAAGATGTTAAAGGAGAAAAAGGAAGAGAAAGAGATGAGCTGTGTGTGTAAAACTGGAAAAAGAAATAGAAAAAAGTGGCTGGGGGGGTGGGGCAAAATGCCAAAGGGGGGTTGGGAACAAGGCTAGATTTAATTTTCAGAGAATTAACCTGGGAAATTCTTACAACTCAGGAGGCTGTGAATCTGAGGACTTCCTTTAAGTGCCAAAGGCATAAACTAATCTATTTAATTAGAAAAATATGCTTGTATTGCACTCCGAGTAATTTCCCAGAGGAAAACTGGCTTCCCTTACAGTTAGAGCTTTTGTACAAAGTCATCCCCCACTACCCTACACAACCACCGCACATGTGCACACACCTTTGGCAAGTATGACTGTTCTCAGCTTTGTGTAAATGCCACCCTTGCAAGGGTTCTGTTGCTATTCCTTGAGTAGTGAAATAGAAGTGAGTTAGCCTAGGTAATCCTTAGCACATTAGGAGATACTGTATAACAAAGCAAACGTCTTCACGGTAGCCTATAATAAAGACTGGTGCTTGTATATCTTAATACCTTACAAAGCAGTGAAAATATTCAAACTGAACTTCCCTAATCAATTTGTGTAATCTTTCCATGTTCATGAGATATAAAAGTATCCTCACTTATACCTGGTCAATAGGCTTTTCCTTCTTGATAGTTATGTTGTCAGGGAGGAATACTCCAGTTATTTCCAAATTGAAGCACAGTAAACTACTTTTAACAAGACACATAGTAAGAAATGAAAATATAAAATGCATTTTATTTTTAAAATATTTATTATTGTTGTTGTTGTTGTTGTTCTATTTATGTGTGAGAGAGAGTAAAAGAGCAAGAAAGGGAGTTGGGGAGAGGGAGACTGTAGGCCCTGTGTGTGAGGTGCCTTAAGAGGCTATAAAAAGGCATCAGCTCCTGTAGAGTAGGATCTATAAGCAGCTGTTAGTCACCACATGAGTGCTGGAAACCAAACTTGGGTCCTCTGCAAGAGCAGCACGCATTTTTAACCACAGAACCATCTCCCTAGCCCCCGAAAATAGAAATGTAAATGTTTACCACAATTTTGCTACTGAGCAAGGGAATTCAAATGTAGTAACTGAACCAGCACGAGTTATTCCAATATAGATTAACACGCTCTCTGTGCTTTTACATTTTCAGGGAAAACACTAAGAAGACACACGCTTGGTTCTACCTGTGCATTATCATCTTTTCTCACATTTACATTTATATCATAGGTATGTATGATCACCAAGTATGATCAACTCAAAGTAAAGACCATAAGAATAATATAAAAGCGTGAGGGAAATGGGATGTTTGAAAGAGAATGCTTAAAGACGCTGCTGAAGTCCTGAAAATGCTAATGGTCTGCCTTTGTAACTATCCTTGGTAGTGATACAAGGCAAAACTAACACAAAGTTTTGAAATCAGCTTAACACAAATTTTCCATCCTTTACCTATTACAAAAAAAGAAACAAAAAGGATTTGGGACACACTGTATTATGACCTAAAATCTGCTCAAAGGTTCTAGAAACCTTCTTACCTAGAGACACTGTGCGCACAATCAAGCACATAACACTGTTAAATAGTGTGACCAATAATTCATTTAAGGTAGGTTTCCTCACATCCAACTAACCTAAAGTTAAACCTCTGTTCTGGTAATTAAGGCAGTGTATCTAATTGTAAGTAAAGTATAGAGATTAAAATCTATGGGAAAACTTTTTTATTTTGATATCTCCTTTGGTATTGAATATTGACTGTGCTTCTAAATATTTTATGAATATGCATGATGTACAATTCAGAAAACATAAATCTGCAATTGTTCAGCTTTATTAACTATTTGAATGCTGGTGACATAACTGTTCTCACGTTGATATTCATAGGTGTAAGAACCTAGACAGCCTAGTGCCGCACAAATGCCAACACCAAGTGTGCAGAAAGCTTTAATTAATTCACTTACTCTTATTTACTGCCCCCTGCAACCCACAAAACATCTGCAGCTGCCAAAGGGATCTTCCCCTAGCAACTGCACAAACCCACCTTGCACATTATTTTTCTATCAAACCCACTCTGGTTTGAAATAGTTCTTCCAATTACAAAAGGACACGCTCACATAAAAGAACTGATACTTCACAAAAGTGCTGCGGTGTGTTTATTCCCGGAAAACACAGAATAGGATCTGTCAGGTATAGCCGCTAGCGTAGCAAACATGTCACCCACATTTGCATTGGGAATTAGAACATTCTGTAGCCTGACAAAAGACTGCGTGGTTTTAGCAGCCGTGACGAGGGGTGGCACTGCAGCAGCTAGACATTCTGAGTTAAACGTCTCTTATCAGACAGCCAGAAAAAAAGCACTGCAATCCTAACGACGGAGCCAGTGAGTGGTAAGCCATGCTGCAGAGGATCAAGGCCAAGTTTGCCAGCCAGATTTCAGGCAAGTCTAGTTCTAGGACCTAATGCTGAGGACCCAGGGATTATCTTTTATTTTTTTATTTTTTGGAATTATCCACCATTTATGTTAGACTCATAAATGATGAGAAGAGAAAAGTGTTAACATTCAAAGTGCTGACTCACAATTCTAGCCCCAAATGAAAGTGATGTTGTCAACAGAAAGGATTGTTAACTTAGAGCAGGGTGAAAAAATGTCATTTACATAAAGATAGTCAGTCATATGATGGTTTAAATATCTGAATTTTAGAAGTGTGTTTAGGAATATTTCTAACAATAAAACACATCTACAGTGCACATGTGTCTATTTCAATCATAGATGTATAGCTGAAAAGAAAGTGTAGAAAACAAATTCTGTAATTAATGACTTTGTTTGAAATGCCATAGGCTTTGCTTACTTTTCAGAACATTAATGGAAATGGGGCATGAACTTATTAGCAATTTCTTAAAAGCCGTCTTTAAGAAATATTTCCTATTACTTAGCTGTGCATATAATTTGGCTGTGTCTTTAGCTCCATGAGTCAATGGAAGGCATTTCTGCAAGAAAAATGTGACAGAAAGCAAATAAAGTACTTATCACAAATGGATAGAATTTGACTTCAAAGAAAAAAAACAGATTGCATATCAAATGTTCTAATAGCTTCACATCTAAAACACAATCCCCATTAGTGTTATTTATTGAAAGAGTCCTTTTTATTGAACAAGCACTACTGACATGGGAGGCCCAGCTCTGATTCATGGAACACCTTCCCACCTTTGCTCCAAAGACGATGAAGGACTGTGCACTGCATTCATCATGAAGAAATATTAGCGCTGGCATTTTTCATCTCTACAGGACAGAAATGAAACAAATCATGCGGTGTTAGAGGCCAGCGCTCTCACGTGAGGATTTAGAGTACTTTTACCACTTTACTAAATAGTTAATATTTTCAATCTTATCTTAGTTGGTATGTTCAATCTAAGTACACCCTTAAAATTAGTCAGACATTAGGGCCTGTTTCATTCTCGAAAAAAGCAAATAAATAAATTCTCAACTTCATGCCAAAAAAAAAAAAATCAGTTTACTGATTTAAATATTTGTGTAGAACCGGGGGATGGAAACTTATTATTGCATTTCCAGATGGACAAAATATGGCCAGAGAAGTTTCCATAGCTCAGGTCACACAGCTGAGAAGGGCACGGATCTGACCGACATGGCTATCACTAATGTGTGCAGCAGCTTTTACTACTTAGTATCCTCTCCCCAAAATATGAATAGCTTGATAAATGACTTTACAAATTAACATTATTTGGTCTCAAAGCAAAGTGTTCTCCTTGTTACCCCCTTTGCAATACACAAAAGCCAAAAACTGCTGTCACAGCTGCTGGCACTATGACAAGGCTGCTCACTGACTAACACACACGTCACTTGGCTCACTCCTCCCAACGCTGAACAGAGATGTTTGCAAAGACATCTGCCGCATCTTGCCTGGGGAAGCCGTGCTCCATGCCTCAGTGGGTACATGTTCTTGCTGTCCACGTGTCCTGCCCACAGACGGACCAAAGCAATAGTCAACGCTTTTGGATTATGCTCTCTGATGTTTTTCAGAAATTTATCAGACAGTTTTTTTCCCCCAGTTTTCTTTCAAGCAGAACAAACAAGTTATAGGCGATGGCTATGCCACTTGTTAGACTACTGTCTGGAGAGATGTGATTCAGTCTAGTCAATTGAATTCAACACACATTTACTGATGGATGTAACCAAACTGATGGGTCTCTAAAGGAGGAGAAGTTCTCGGGATCTTTGAAGAAGAAGACAGATGGCTGGAAAGATGAGTAGTGAGCTGTCATTGTGTAGAAGAGAATGAACTGAGACACAGTGCTTTGCTAAACATGGTCTCTCAATGCCACTATTTTTTTCCTTACAGTAATACATATACAGGACAGGAGAAGAGATTGCTAAAATCAAAAAAGGAACTATAAGTTCCATTTTAAATGATACTTTTTTTTTTCTTTCCACTGTCTTAATGATGCTTTAAATGGCTAAAAATACTCCGGTAATAAAATTATTCTTTCAACATTCAATATTATAATGGGAATATAGCTCAGGCAGCAATATGGTTGTCTCTGTGGTCTCTAGAACAACCTTTTTTTAAAAGTTGGGTGTGGTGCTACACATTTGAAATCCCAGCATAGAGGACACAAAGACAGGTGGATCCTGGAGCTTCCTGTCCAGACAGCCTAGAGTGAACCTGGTGAGTTCCAAGCCACTGAGAGATTGCTTCTCAGGAAAAGAAGTAAGCAACCATTGAGGAATGAACCCCAATACTGCTTGGTTCCCCATGCATATGCAAACAATAAAACTCAATAAATCAAAATGTACACAAATTGAGGAGCAATAATCATGCATGTACAGGCATACATGAGACTACCTACACACACACACACATACAGACCACAGATATGGGGGGAGAGAAATTATTATCATATAGTCTATTCTTGAAAAAGATCAGTTACAAAGGGAAAAATCAGTAGGATATTTGTGAAACAATCAAAACAAATCTTTATTGCCTCTTTATGTCCTAGTAAAAATGAACAAAAATATCCCCACAAAATCCCAATATTTTTATATAAAGAAAAGAGGCCAGGTTCATAGATCAGCTCTGAAGAACAAAAGGCAGCTAGGAATTAAAGATAATTCAAGTAGTGGGCTTAGATGTTCTCCGTAGCCACCCTAATAAGGACCTTTTCTCCTCTTCCACTCCAACTGGAACAAATATGAAAAGGCCATATACAAAAGAAACAATGAAATGCTTGTTAATCTAATAGCAAAGTTCCAAGAAGAGAAAACCTATCTGCCCACAAAGTGTATCTGAGACTGCCTACACCACAGGCTTATGATCAGAAACCTTGGATGGGGGAAAAAAAAAAACTCAACTGAAATGATGTTTCTACTGAGAGCTCATGGTCACAGCAAGGCTAAATGACCAAGACATAAAGCCCTATTAATTGTACCTCCCAGGGGTCACCACATATTCCCATTTTGCCTGTGAGAGACTCAATTTATACTGTTATCTGATGTAATTATTATTAGAGTACCATTTGTACCCAATGTGTCCCAGTTTGGAAAATAAATTATAGATTTTTTTCTGGGTTGACCTCCAAGCCCCCTTTCCTTCCTTCCTCCTCTTCTAGCAAAATTAAAGGCAAACTATTTTAACCCTTGCCAGTATGTGAGGAAAAAAAAAAACACTATCCGTTTTCTAAGTTTGGCAACGCATAAGATTCCCTCTCATTTTTAGAAGTAGGACAGTCGGAGGTGGATTAGACACATTTGCATTTCCCGTGAAACATTTGATGTACAGTTACCATTTTCTCTCCCTTACAAATTTCCATCTAACCCTATGGCACAAAGTTCTGTCGGCTTATTGAATTGTACTTGATATTGTCAAGAATTACACCCCACATGAGGGCTCCTTAATGTAATTGCTGTTTCTTTAAAAAAAAGAAAATCTGATGTTCAACTTCGGTGATACAGCCAAGAATAGCAGTTCATATCAGCTGCAAGATGGGCTGCGCACCTTACAGAGCCCCTTAATCAAAAAGCAATCTTTGGGGATGAGTTAGTAGTACTTTGCCTCTGGCGATAACCAGAACCCTTCTTTTATTGTATATTTCCACAGGAGTCTAATGATGAAATACATCAGATCTCCTCTCAGGTGAAGGGGAATCTCACTTCACCTGTGCCTGTCTAGGGTCATATGCAGCTTCTAAAGTTGGAAGAAAAAGTCGCCAGCAATGCCAGTATCTAATCCGACTAGGAGACACCTTGATGAGGAAAGAAGGGATTCTCTTGCTTGTACGAAATTCGCTATGTGCAATTATGTAACAAAGACATAAAGCAAGTTGATTTTCTCATAAGCCTGTCTAGTATGCAAATCTTTGCTGAAAAAAAAGATTAAAATGCTTACCTTTTAATTCTGAGCATGCCCTTGACCCATATCCAGAAAACTTTCACAGCCACAAGGAGAAAAATAGAATTTCCTTGAGGAAAAATAGTCTGATCTTGGGAAATGGGGATTTGCAAATATCCAGTGGGCTTTGGGTCTACAGAGACATGCGCGTAATATAGTGGAGAAAGAGAATGTGTTAAGTCTCCATCATTTACTCAAAGATGACGCTTTGCATTTATTGAACTGTCTTATTCATTTGTGTTTCCTCTGTACACATACTTTCAAACAAAATATACATATCTCTATGTATGCAAATATGATAAAATATGATATTCGTTGTCATTAATGCTCTTACATGAAGAGGGAAGGAGAGGAGGAGGGAGGGAGTTAAGGAGCTAGGGAGAGGGAGAGAGAAAGAGAGAGAGAGAGAGAGAGAGAGAGAGAGAGAGAGAGAGAGAGAGAGAGAGAGAGAGAGAGAGAGAGAGAGAGAGAGAGAGAAGAGCAAGAACTATGTCCACTCACTTATATTACACCCATCAAATTCTCCTGGCAAACGGAACGGTTATGGCATTTTCATTTCCTAATTTGTGGTACTGTGACTCCTACCCTAGCAGAGTAGCTTCTGAAAGAGATAATATGTTAGATTTTTCTGCCTTCAAAGCATTCTCATTGGCATTTTACTGTGTTCTGTCAGTAGCTTCAAATCAAACAGGTAAAAATAAATCATGAACCAGGCTAAAAGTCCATAAATATGCCATTTTTTTTCTGGTTGTTTTGTTTTATTTTAACCTATATTGATTTGAGGGAGGAAGGTAATTAAGTGTTCTGACACAGATCTCCTGCTGGGTGATAGGCTACAAAGGAAAGGGAAATTAGAGACAAGGTTTTGAGTAATAAACACAAATGGCTTTATGGCCCATTCTGCTTGAATATCAGTGGAACTTGAAAGCAAGATTTGCAGAAGATAATTGCCAATGACTCCCCCAAGTGTCATCAGAAATTGAGTATAATTATCCATTTGCAAATCTCTTACCTGCCATTGTGCTTCCTTATCTAATGGCAGACACACACACACACACACACACACACACACACACACACGAAAGAAAAACAAACAATTGAAAACAAAACAAAGAAAACCAAAAGCATAGGAGATAGCACAATAATTTAGTGACTGAAAAGCAAAACGATAATGACAAAAAAAGAATTTATTATCTTTCCAAAAGTCACTACGTACTTGGACAGAATCAAAATAAGCGCAACTCCAGTCCTCATCTGTTTTACCGTAAGCTGTTTCAAAACTTTTGTAAGATGAGAAATGCTGAAAATAATGAACATGAATAAACATTGTTTAATAATGGCTACATAAATAAAAAGTACAGCCAAAATGTGTAGCCTATCGCCAAACAATGCCGACCATGCTTGCATTTGTTCTTTAGTAGTGAGGAGAGCTCAATGCGTGGGAAGCTAGGAGGAAACAATGCATGTTTATATAGTATTAATCCAGTTATAACAGCTTGCTCCCAGACCCAGGCTAATGAGCTCAGTCGAAGAAGAAGGTGCTGATGACAATGGACTAGTGGCTGCGAAATGAGATGCATTGCCTTCCGGGTTTAGAGAGGCATTTTTAGACGGCCTTCTTCTCTACGGAAAATATCTTTTTGTTTTACCAAAATCATGTCATGTTTCCCAAGGGACACTACTATCCCAATATTCTTCAGTTACGGGAAAATACTGCAGTCTCTGGCTGACTTTTAAAATGCAGTTCCTTTGCCACATTACAGTGTGATGTTTACCACATTACACTTCTCAGGCATGCTGAGCACTAGGAAACCCTGGAGAAGCCACCTTGATGGTTATTAAGATACTATGCAAAAGAAAATATTTCCCTGCAGAGGGGACTAATAAGATAGCCAACAGCATAAGAAAGGCATCGGATGAAAAACATTTTAAAAAGAGAGCAACTGTGTAGTCTGGATTTTCTTTCTTTTATAGTTAAAATATTGCTGAGTTACAAATACGTATTCTTCAGAAGTCTGAGGCTTTATGATAAGTAACAGATACAATTCCAAATTGTATTCAATGCGATTTAACAAAAACGTACGATGCATCTAAAATGTGTCCGGGTGTGTCTAGAGGAATTCCAAACAGAAGATCAACTCAAAAATGAGAAGCCATTCAAGCTAGATAGTCTAGATATTTACCAATACAAGCCTTCAGAACTGTTACAACTACATCTTTGTTTTAGCAATCACTGGTGTCTAATTATGTGTTTTTTGCCTAACTTAAAAAGCCCTTGATAATATTGAGATTTTCTACACAGCTTTATACTTTCAAGTTATACCATACACTCCAAAGTTGAAAGAAAAGGAAATGGAGTATGGAAAGGTGATGAAGAAAAGGGAAGGGGAGAAGAAAGGAGAGAGGGATGCCAAGATAGCAGGCACTAGGCACTGAGAATTAAACCCATAGAGCATCATCTTAACAAGGACAGCAATGTGTTGGCCAGCTCTTTCATGTTTATGTTCTTTAGTTAAGGCAGTTAACCAAACTGACATGAGTTCTTTAACCATGTAAGGAATGGTAGCGCCCAAACCTAAGGTTTCCTCCAGATGTTGCTGTTGTGTCTTTTGGAAGCTGGGCTAGAACCCTGGGGATAATGGGAAGATGAGGGCTGCATTGGCAACAGTTTGGGACCCTTCTCTCTGTGTAGGTATCTTTATCTTTCCATTCTACACTTTGTTCCTTTTTGTTTCATGTCTCATCTTTGAAAATGTGATATATTTTTACTTATTCTTTGAAACTTCCTTACATGTCTACAGTGCATTTTGATTCAAAACTTATGTTCTCCAGTGGACTCCCCAAACGTCTACAGATATGGATAGCTGGCTCAGTGAAGCCAGTGAAATTGGTGTGTTTTGTTTATATAAGAGATTAAGATGCAGTTTATAAGAAAAAAAAACTTGTCCTTTGAGAGGAATTGTTAAGCTACACAAATGATGTCCAAAGGCAAGATTTCATGGTCAAAATGAGCAGTTTATGATTCTAGTTACTTCAGAAGAAAGAACCCACTGCCCAGGCACCCCTGATTCTAGGAACACTGAAGTGAGAACTGAAAGTTGCTTCATTGGTCAGAAAGGCAGAGTGTTTTGCTTATCTGAGACAGCATGGTCATCAATGCAAAATGAAGAAACTACATCTTAGAGTCAATGTGGCAGTAAGCTCAGGCTCAGGACAAAGTGTGATCAGCCATCTAGGTCCAGTCTGCAGCTTTTATTTGGTGTGCATGCTTGTTCCGTGCTGGGACACAAGAGAAGGGGACTGGTGAACCCAGAAGCACAAGAAGGGGTCACAGACACTGCAACGGTTCCTTCTGCCCACGTCCACATTAACATTCAGAGGCATCATCTCCCCTCTAGTAGGAGCAAAACAGGACAAATGGATAGTGCACGGAAACAAGCATTGACCCAGAGGAGGGAAAACCAACTATAGCATTTCTCACCTTCCCTGCCCCCAATAATTTCCCCACCTTGCTGGATCTGGGTTAAACTGTCTGCCTATGTTTTAATAATGGCAGGCAGCATATCCTCATCATACATTAATTGTATAACTGATGTGTCTGTCCCACTAATCTCTACACCTGTTTGTTTAATTTAGGAGAAATCAGTAAAAATAAAATCTCTTCTGTGCTTAGTATAAACAATGACCTAATAAAAACAGACAAAGTAAATTGTGGTGGTACATGACTATATCTCAGCACACAGGAGGCTGAAGCAGGAAGAAAATGAATTCAAGGCCAACTTAAAGTACATATGGAATTCTGGACAGCCAGATTAAGACAGGTTATATATTCATAACTGTTCTAAAAAATAAAAAAATAGCTTCTTTGTCAAAAATCAGGTGTTCATAGGTGTGTGGATTAATATCTGGGTCTTCAATTCAATTCCAATGGTCAACCTGTCTGTTTTTATGCCAATACCAAGCTGTTTTCATTACTGTAGCTCTATAATTGAGGGACGGTGATACCTTTGCAAGTTCCTCTATTGTACAGGATTGTTTTGGATATCCTGGGTTTTGTTCTTTTTCAATATGAAGTTATTATTGTTCTTACAAGATCTGTGAAGAATTGTATTGTGATTTTGGTGGAGTTTGCATTGAACCTATAGATTGCTTTTTGTAGGATTGCCATTTTATTATTTTGATCCTACCTATAGAAGTACATGGGAGATTTTTCCATTTTCTGATGTGTTCTTCAATTTCTTTCTTCAAAGACTTAAAATTCTTATTGAACAGGTCTTTCACTTCTTTGGTTAATGTTACCCCAAGATATTTCATGTTATTTGTGGCTATTGTGAAGGCTGATGTTCCTCTGGTTTCTTTCTCAGCTTCTTTATCTTTTGTATATAGGACGGCTACTGATTTTATTGAGTTAATCTTGTATCCTGTCACATTACTGAAGGTATTTATCAGCTGTAGGAGTTCTCTGGTAGAGTTTTGGGGGTCACTTATGTACCCTATCATATCATCTGCGAATAACAAAAGTTGGACTTCTTTTCTCATTTGTATCCCCTTGACCTCCTTTTGGTGTCCTATTGCTCTAGCTAGGACCTCAAGAGCTATGTTGAATAGATATGGAGAGAGTGAAAAGGCTTTTCTCATTCCTAATTTTAGTGGAATCACTTTGAGCTTCTCTCCATTTAATTTGATGGTGGCTGTTGGCTGCTTTATATTGCTTTTATTATGTTTAGATATGTTCCTTGTATTCCTGACTTCTCTAAGACCTTTATCATGAAGGGGTGTTGGATTTTGTTGAATGCTTTGAAATTTGCATGCAAATGGATGGAACTAAAAAGAGAACATTCTGAGTGAGGTAACCCAGACCCAGAAATATGAATGTGGTATGTGCTCACTCATAAGTGGATACTAGCTGTAAAGCAAAGAACAACAAGTCTATAGTCCATGACCCTAACGAACTAAGTAACAAGGTGAACCCTAAGAAAAATATGTATAGATCCACCTGGAAAAGGGAAATAGAGACAATCTCCTGAAAAAAAAAGTGGGAGCATGGGGATGAAGGAAGAAAAGAAGGCACAATGGGAAGAGGAGGGGATAAGGGAAAGGTGGAGGAGAACTTGAGGGAATGGGATAGCCAAGACTGAGGAAGGGCTGAGGTGAGAGCAAGGAAAGATATATTTTGATTGACGGAGCCATTATGGGGCTAGCAAGAAACCTGACATAGAGAAATTTCCCAGGACCCCAGCTAAGATCTTAAGCAATAGAGAAGAGGGTGCCCAAACTGGCCTTGCCCTATAATTAGATTGATTAATATTATAAATGTCACCATAGAACCTTAATCCAGCTACTGATGGAAACAGAGGTAGAAGCCTGCTGTGGAGCACTGGACTGAGCTCCCAAAGTCAAGTTGAAGAGTGGGAAGAATGAGAATATGAGAAAAGTTGTCAAGACCATGATAAGGACATCCACATTCATTACTTATCATTACATGCCATTCTTTCACATAGCATGGGATAGAGGTTTGGTTATGCAGTCCAAACAGACTTACAAAGTTAACAGAAGCCTTTTACCCGCTCCACCATAGGAAAAAATAATCTATGTTGAAATGACTTGTACACTCCACACATTCCACTCTTGTGTTAATGCAGATATGTTACCTTTAAAAGTTTGTGTATTTTCAGAAAGAAAATAAAGGATCAAACATCAACGAAGACAAGTAAACCCATTGATCCAGCTTCTCAGAATGCTTCTGTAACAGTTTCTTCACAGTTTTGCACCCAAAACAACTGCAAAGCTGCTAGCTGAAATGGTTCAGCCTTAGAGATGATTCCAGTCAAAATTTCATATCAGTCCTGTAATTTCTCATCACACAGAGGTTAGACAACAAGTGATTCAGCTAGCTCTCCAAGGACTTGACAATTATCCCAGCTTTTTCAGGTACCCTAGAGATGCTGTCAAGCCCAGACAACAGAAAGAAGTATAGAGAACACAGCACCCACATTCCCAAGAGGTGGGATGGGTGGTTTCTGATCATTCAGTGGGTTATGGATACTTGTCGTTGTTTGGGGGGGTGAATTAGTTACAAGTTTTTATTGGTCATGAAGGATATTCGATTCAGGGATCTCTTGGCAATTGGTTATGTTTTAATGGCTTGAGACAGGACCTTAATGTCTTAGAGAACTTTTCTCTAGGTAAGTGCTAAATCGAAACTTAGAAAGCAATCAAGAGTCACCTCATTCTCCAGGACAAATGCAACACTGCCTTAAACCAAACACTGCATACATCCCTGTCTTCACTAGGCTGAGATCACATTAACTGGTTTCTCTCACAGAACACTAACCAAATAGATGGTCCATGTAACTTCTTAGCTGCACCATGTCAAATTATTGGCAGAATCTCATTAGGCTTGAAGTTCATATCTGTCTCATTAGTGGTAATGGTAATTGCACATCTCCCTTCGATGATGGATTAATACATTCAGTTCAATGAGTAGATTTGCCTAACACCATTTAAGCCACTTGACTTTGGAAAATGTTTTGATATTGTGAATTGTTAAACAACATTCTACACCAGTCAAGTTCTCAGGAAAGAACAGCATGGAGTAGAGACAAGATATTAGCCTAGGAATTTCAAATTTTAAAGACAGGGGTAATAAAGGCTCAGTAAATAATAGCAATTCATCAAAGGCTGTGGCTTTAACAGACTAGTTTCTTTGCAGAGTGAGGCACTAATGGTAGCCTTAGTGAGATTTATCAAACAGAAGATAATATGCTATTGTGAAAGAAAAACTGCCATCTTGGACTGAAATAGCCGTCCCCACCTAAGCTTATGTCAGCTGAACTCGGTCAGGTCCCTACAAATCTCCATTCCCAGAAATTGCTTCAGTAAGGTTGACTTGATCTGAACAGTGCACTGGACAGTTGTATGAGTTTAGTAAAACACAATATGTGAAAAAAACACCTGAATCTGCAGTGAGCTCTTCAACCCTCACACATAATTAACACACTAAGGTCCCCGACTTGCTCTAGGTACATTTTAATATTGTTCATAGGACAGATGAGTTGATCTACTCGGCAAGCCCCCGCAGTTCGCTGACACTGTATCTGGACAGTTGACTGCACTCTGCCTGGTTCGACTTAAGTCAGCTGTCTTGGCACTGTGAAGACTGAATAACTCTTCAGCCTCTCAATGTGTTTCATTTCTGGGAAGATTGCTAGAATCTGGATGATTATAGGACAGTTTAACTCTTCTCTTTTTCAGCTTAATTAATGTTTCCCCTGGAAACATCAAGCTGCAATTGTAAACTTCTCTTTGAGGAAACCCAACCCATTTGGGAGTTGCTGGCAGTGACAAGGGAGGTGTGGATATGGGTCATACTTCAAAAGAGCCACCCTGGAAGAAAGAGAGACCCTTACCAGGTATGACAGAGAAAGCAATGAAACAATCACAGTTGGAAAGTGGTAGTTATTAAAAACACAAGAATCCCAGGAAGAAGGAAAGATCTGAGTCCATGTGTATCAACACATATGCATATAAAACAGAACTGTCCTTCATCCTGAGAGATTGGGCGGCTGAGCTCTCAGTGTCTGTGGCTAAAAGCCTCATGTGCACACTTGAAAACTATGCTTAGTGGGTGGCTCTGAACAGACACTGACACTCTGCTGTCACTGGGAGCCCCTCCTCCTTTCCTCCTAAGGTGCATATTAAGTTTTCTCATGGGCAAACCTATAAGTGAAGCTATCTGTTGGTGGCTGCTCCCAGCCTTCTGAAGCTGTCCTACCATGCCTCTGGAGTGCTTCACTTTGAAGGCTTCTGAGAGGCTACTACTAGTCACATGTGACTTAAATTTTCACCATTCGCCACCTCCTGGGATCCTATTCAAAGAAGAAGTTCAATTTATTTGCAAAACCAATTAGAACATGAAAAAAAATTAGGAAAAAAAATTCTGCTGATGCTCAATAGGGCTAAGTTTACAGCGTACTTCTAAACAGGATGACAGCAAACTACGGTACCTCTCCTCCTCTCTGGCACCTTTGTTTCACGTGCTTTCCTTCGTAAAGAGTGAAAATGTAAAGGACACAGGGAGATTTTAAAGGCTGCCTCTTTGCAATTCTCTTCTTTAGATAAGTTGTCAGGGTCACAACTCTTGTCATTGCGCTGTGCTGCTCACTTAGTGAAAACCCGGCCACCACTAGACCTCTGACACCTCCAGAAAATGAGTCTCTACTCAAAGTTACCACAGGATAGGAAGGAGCAGGCTGCTGTCCACACACCACACCTGTGGTGATATTTTGCTTCTGCTATAACAAATAAAGGACAATGGTGATGGGCTTGGTCTCTACGACATGGACGGGCTCTGTGTGAGCCTTGTCGGTTTGGTTGCTCACCTTCCTGGACCTGGAGGGAGTTGGGAGGACCTTGGACTCAACATAGTGTAGAGAACCCTGATGGCTCTTTGGCCTGGAGAGGGAGGGAGGGGGGGTATGGGTGGAGGGGATGGGAGGGAAGGCGGAGGAGGAGGGGAGGAGGTGGCAATTTTTAATAAAAAATAAATAAACTGGAAACAAAACAACAACAAAAAAAAACAAATAAAGCTTTCCTGCAGAGTGGAGTGAGCCACTAGTTAGCCATAGAGGCCAGGCAGTGGTGGCACACACCTTTAATCCCAGCACTCGGGAGGTAGAGGTAGACAGATCTCTGTGAGTTCAAGGCAACCATGGACTACACAAGATCAAGATCGATCCAGTCTAAAAGAGAATCAGAGCCAGGCAGGGGTGGCTCACACCGTTAGTCCCAGTACTTTGGAGGTGGAGGCAGGAAGGGATAGGCCTGAGTGGAGAGAGGAATATACTGCAGGAGGAAGTAGGAGCTCAGGGCACTCAGTCTGAGGACTTGTAGAGAAAGGATACCCCGTTCGGGCTGAGGATTCCATAGAGGTAAGAACTAGTGGCTGGCCCCTTTACTTCTCTGATTTTTCGGCTTCCACCCTCTAATATCTGACTCTGGGTTTTATTATAAAGACCAATTAGAATTTGCACTACACACAACCATTCTGCAGCCTGCCTGCCTGTGACTCTTGAGCTTTGGTAGTTATCACACTTTGGTAATTATCAGCAGTGATGCAGGGATGCCTTAGCAAGTTCACATCTCAGCAGCATTCACAGACAGTGTTCTGTAGGAGCAAAGCCACATCCAGCCTTTACAATTAGTCTCAAGTTGCTTCCACACCCACCTACAGATCTATAGTTGCAATTCATGCTACATGACTAGCAAAGCCCCCAGTGGTTATGTCTTGACTCTTTATAGGAACAGCTGGACACCCTTTGTTGTAGAACATGCCAATTATTCTGCGACTAATATTTGGTGCTTTGTACAAGTGATCTAAATACTTATTTAAATATTTTATATATGGGGAAAGTCAGATTCTGTCTGCATGAGGGTTTTATTTTTTTCAGCCTTAGTATTTGATATTTGTCTATAGCAGAAAATCTTTAATTATAAATTTTATAGTGGGGTAAGATATGGGGCCCAGTTCTAACTCCTGAAGTCCTTTTATGTAGATGAAGCTGATGCATCTCCTGTAGAGGGTGACTTGGGAAGAGCCCCCCACAGTCCTGAGGATTTTTACCCTTTCCCGTTGTGTATGGCTGCACAAAGGGAGCCAGTCCATTGCACTCCTTACTCACCCCTCGGTCTGGTGCAAGTGGAACAGCACACAAAGACCATTACTGCAACACCGGCTCTGAGCACCCCATATAGCCTTGTCAGTAGACCTTAGCTCCCTATTTTCCTACGCGTTTCCTTAAATATATCTGAATGGAGAAACTTGCAGACAAACTGCATACCAAGGATAGTTGTTTGTGGATGGAACACGGAATAGAAATTTGTCAAGCTCCACCATCTTTACCCAAGAGTAGCCCACACTGTATACCCAGCCACATCGAGTATATTGTGTGAATACGCTCAGATTCACTGTCATGAGAACTACCTTTTGGAAACCTACATCTTGAAAAGGCATTCTGGATGTGCGATCTGATCTTTCAGCCAAATAGCTTACCAGGCATGTCACTGCTATCTGGGCCCTCGGGGCAGCACCTGATGCAGACCCTATTCTCAGTATTCTATAAAGAGCAGGACTCACTCTCTCAGGATTGAGTAAAACCAAGGAAGTTGGCAGGTCGAAAGATTATCATAACATAGAGAGCCTTTCAAATTACAGTGGAGATTACGGATCTGGCCATTTGCTTTGCACCCAATCAATAATAAACCGGTTCTCATTTTCCAAAGTGGGATTGGTTTTCTGTGCCAACCTCAAAACAAAAGCATGCTGCTTGGCTGTATGTCTAAGGCAGCACCCCACACATATCCCGGCCACGAATGGTGTGTATAACATGCTCACATCAGATTTAGTCCAATTCTATAACCTCACATTTCTGTCAGCAAACAATTTATCTAGCTAATGAAGGGAATGCCCGATCCAGGCAGCATCGATGTGCTTTGGGTCTCTTACATGACTTCTGCTTGCTGGGCTGCTGTTCATAGCTGGCTCGTTTCCCCCTTAGAGCCAGATAAACTTCTGTCAGTTACAACTGGCAGAGCATCCGCACACACAAGGCAGTTATAATACACAAGTGGTCAATGAGGCAGCCTTGAAGGAAAAACACTGCTGATAAGATAAACAGCTTGTGATGTCCTTAATTATAATATTTCATACTCATTTAGCCATCTCCACATCACAGAGCTAACAAAGTGGATTTCAAACAGGAAATAAGGCTCCTTCCCACCAGCCCAGAGGCCTAATTATAAAATAGCAACCTACTTTTTCTGCAGCGAATATGGGGCTTCTTTTTCTTTCTTTCTTTTTTTTTCATCCTCCAACAGAATTTATTGAGCTCATTACCAGGCTGCTTATGAAGTGATTTGAAATGAGGCAACATTAAAGCATTCCACAAATCCCTTGTACTTAGTCATCCTGACATTTTATTTGAACTCAGGGCATTGATATGGAATAGCTAGCTGCAGCCCCTCACTTCCCACTCTATTGTCTGACATGAGGTTTGGAATCATATATATATATCGAACTTTCTTTCTTAATCATCACAATAATTTGTTGGAAAGTACCAGGTAGGATCCAGGCAACACCAGAGGGTCTAGGCTGCCACAGATAAGATGAAGATGTAAGTATGACATGCGTTAGCCTGGAGGGGCAAAACCACATTAATCAGTCAGCCAGAGAACTGAAGGCAGGATACGTATGTGTGTATTTTAAGGGGAAAAAAAGACAGGGTTCAAAGCACCAAGTGCACTGAGTTCCCCGTGTGCTATTAGCTCTACTCTAACTTCTGTTCTCCAAGATCCACAGGCAGTTACAGACTGACCCTTGCCGGGTTACCACTGAGGCAAATGCCATGTAGTTAAAACTGTGTGTAGAAAAGTTTCCCACAGGGAGGGAAGAAGTCTCTGAAGAAGGACACAAAAGTTAATGGAAGTTGACTCTCTGCTGTGTGAAAACGTGGCTCATTTTTGTCTTTTATTGCCTCTTTCCATAACTTCCTGAGCCAGGAATGAGCCGGAATCTAAAGAAAATGTCTCCTGTGAAAGAGAAAATATGTTTTATACCTGGCTAGGTCCCTGCCACAGAAAAATGTCAAGGTTTTAAGGAGGAGCAGGTTCATTGAGGAGGGAGGTATGGCTATGCGAGCCTGGGTGGGTGGAGGAGGAAATACTTAGACTGAAAGAATAATGTTTCCCCGAGGCAGCTTTTTCCTTAGAGTGAGACTCCGTCTTTCCAAGGAAAGCTATTAAACTCCTTGATGCATTTCTCCCTAAAGTTGACAAACTGGCCATCCCTATAGATGAATTTGTTTCCCCAGTAAAGCACAGAAAGACATTTTGCAGCTAATGGAAGACCCTCTGGTTCTCCTATTTAGATCTGAGCTGTGCTTCACAGTGGCTACGCTCAAAGAGAACTCTAGAATGTCCTGCTTCCAAGCTCATTATGTGTTCCTCACACAGCTTCCCTAAAATACAGTGTGTACCAGTGTCATTAAGAACATATTATTTTACGTAAGTATCTGTTCAATATTTTCTTAGAAGGAGAGTGGAATCCTTTCTTCTGGGGAATATCCATTGTACATGCAAATAGTGTTTGTTTACGACATGCCAAAAGCTTTTGAAATAAGTAATTTAAAAGATTATTTCAAGAAACCAACTACAAATTTACAACTAGAAGAACGGATTTGAACGAATAGCTCTAAACCTGGGAGATATCCACATGAGCTTAGTGTCTTCCAGGAATGAACTCCAAGGAGATTGCACGTCACCAATTGTCTGCCACCAGTATAAAAAGTGTTTATCTCCAATAATTCTGAGACACTGCCTGAAATTCCCTTTTGTCTAAGTTTGTTTGCCAAGACTAATTTCTATCAGTGGTTCGATGCTCTGGTATCATATATCAATAACGCGACATTAGTGACTATCCAGCAGTTATAATCACTCAGATATCAGTTTCAGTCACAATCAGTCCTGAAAGCAAGCTACCTCATCTAGCAATCCTCCCGCCTTGGCACAGCTCTTAACTGTTCATTATCAAATCTCTGCCTCTTCTTTATTCTTTTTTATTATTAAGAATGTTTTAATACAATCTTTTCTCATTTTACCTAGCTATCCCCACTCCCATTCCCTCCTCTCCTCCCGCTCCACTCTTCCCTCCATCCCACTCCCTCATCCACTCCTCAGAAAGGGTAAGTCTTCCAAGTCTAACACTTCACTCCAATGCAAGGCCAACGTCCTCCCCACTATATCTAGGCCAAGCAATGTATCCCTCCAAAGAGAATGCGCTCTTAGATGCCAGTTCAAGCGCTAGATAGATCCTGGTCTAACAGTTCATTCTGGTCCCAGTTTCTCACCTCTGATTCTATTACCCATAGTGCTCGGCAATGGCTGACTTCCCTAAGCAGTAGTGTGACAAATGACAAATTAGGTAACTTGAGGCATAGCTGGCTGGGATAGTGGGACAGCAGCTCTGGATTCAGGGCACCTGCGTCTAACCATCTCCAACACTGAAATTAACAGTGTGATCTTGAGCAAAGTATTTGAGTCTACATCACAATGTACCCACCAGCAGAAGTACGACATCCTTGAGTCTGACAGACACCATGGAAAATACTGTGGATCCGATATAAACACTGTTAGAGAATCTGAAGTGGATAGGTGATGATGGGCAAACATTTCCTGATTGCTTCTGTAACCAATAACGTAACCTTTTCTCATTTACTAACCACTCCATTCATTCACTTCCTAAACAGTGGAAGAGAAGTAACGCTGTCTCCCCTTATATGACTATGAAAGAAGCGAAATGAAGTCATTATAAGCAACAGTAGTGCTGAGCTATTATCCGCATTCATGTATGCATATTTTCAAAGCATTGTAAATTCTCTAGAAAGTCAGTCTATACTCCCTCATCTTAATATTCCATGAGCATCTCCCATATGAAGAAACACGGGCCTGATTTCATCATTCACCCACAGAATTTCTCATTATTCAAGGCTACCATAACAAAGTAAAGAAAGACGCAGGCATGTTCCACCTTTCTTTTTTTTTTCTTTTTTTTTTTTTTTTTTTTTTGGTTTTTTGAGACAGGGTTTCTCTGCAGCTTTTTTAGAGCCTGTCCTGGAACTAGCTCTTGTAGACCAGGCTGGCCTCGAACTCACAGAGATCCGCCTGCCTCTGCCTCCCGAGTGCTGGGATTAAAGGCGTGCGCCACCACCGCCCGGCTTCCACCTTTCTATTTTGAATTAAAATCCTTGCAATTGGCACTTCTCATTTATTCAAATCCCCTTCCATCTTGATCTCTGAGAACGTATCTGAAAATACTGAACAGACCATCTTAACAAAAGCACCTAACTTATTCCCTGGCTGGCATCCTTTTGACATGTTCCTTTGACATGTTAGTTCCTCTGCTGTCCCTTTCGTCCCCTTTCTGGAGCCTCATGCACTGTGCTATTAAAATAACCCAAGTCCCTCTATAGTTATGTTTGTTTCACCCAAGAGTGCCTTTCTCAAACCTACTAACATTATAGGTTGGGAAATAACTCTATGGCCAACTTATCTCTTGATCGCATCACTGTATTTAATGTTTCTGAATGCCTGCATGTCATCTCCAGTCGGCTTCCCAGCAATTCCTCAGAGTCAACAAGGTTGCATTACATTTTCTTCTTCAGTAAGTGCACGGCCACATCTTCCGAATTCCCTAGCCTGTGTCCTGAACGCTTGAGTCTGAAACATGAAAGCTGATGATTCTTTATTCTTCATCCCTTAACTCAGTCTAAATTCTCTTGCCACGGGATGTTGTGCATCATTCCCTGATTTGTATTTTTAATGCTACAATCCTTAATCTGGTTCACACTGTATCTTTCCCTTGAACAACGGTGCTAATCTTCTAATACTCTTTAACATACAACCCCCAGTCCCATTATCTCTTGTTCTGTCAGGGACTATTAGCATCTTCTCTCTCTTCCAAGCTGTACTCCAGCTTCTTGCTGTCTTTTCTCAGACCTGCAAGACTTCTTCAGGGCTCATCAAATATAACAAAGCCTTGTTAAGTTTAATATTTAATGTCTTACATGCTCTGGCAACAAACTATCTTTTAGAAATGTAAGGATCCAAGAAGGCAGGTGGCAAGCAGGTAGGGTCGCTGGACCTTCAGGAGATGTGAGGAAAGGTGAATTCGAGCTATCAGAAGAACAGCAGTTCTCTTAGAGGGCAGGAAAAGGGGGCCTGGGGAAACCAGATGAAGATGCGAGGCAATCACATTGGCAGAGGAAAAGAAAGTTAGGAAAGCTCTCTCTTCGCAGCGCTTGAATGAGGAAAGCCAGGAAAAGTTCCTTGTAAAAGACTTTTGCAGAGTACAGTGGTCAGCGTCTCAGATGCTCTGTGAAGTGCACTCTTGGGGACTCTAGAGTCAGGGTCACAAGGTCATATGTGAAAATCTGGCCATCAAAATGCCTCTGTACCGTAGGCAAATATTTGTGAATGCAAAGTACTCGGCAGACTGGAAACTAATCAGGTTTGGATCCTTTGGAGGACATGGGTGCTACTCTAATGGCTCACTGGAAGGTAGAAGGTACCCAGGGGGCAGGGTCAACACTCATCAGCTGAGCCATGAAGGCGGGCCTTAAAATGGTGACCCAACTTTGCAAAGAACCAATCTGGGGAGGAGATAGGCTTTATAACTAATCTCAGAGGTCAGAACAGTATTTACAATTTGGCCATTGACCAACTCAAGAGGTGTGGCCAGTATCTCAGAGCCAACTTCACAAAAGACTACAGAAGAATGTGACAGGCCTGTGAGTCTGTAGAGGAACATGGAGACTCAAAATGGCTCTAATATTCTGTGCCTTCATTGAGCAACTTCCTCTTCATATCTGCTAATTTTTGTTCATAAGTAGCATCAACTTAACATGCTAGCACTGTGCCATTCAGTTCTTATCCATTTCCTTCTTTCCTTTTCTTTTCTTTTCTATTCTATTTCTTCTATTCCTACATTATCATTTTATTTTCTACAGTATTTACAAAACAAAATAGGTTGAGACTGGTTTCTGGGGTCTCTGACTCAGTCCCTTAAGAGGTGGCATTGTTTTAAAATATCTCTTTGCATGTATATAAAGGTTATCTTTTCTCATTTTATCTTTTGCTCAAAGTAGCTCAACTCTTTCCCCTTGTCCCTACCATTCCTCCTTAATTTTTTTCCTTTCTTTCTTTTTATTTGCAATCTGAATATAGCCTCCAGTTATACATTATATTTTCCTTTTTTTCACTCACACTCAAAGTAACAAATATAGTAATTCACACAGTACTATCTGTATTCTGTTACTTTGTAAATAATAACTGTTTAAAGGGTAGTTGCTTTTTATTTGACTGTTGCAATATGTTCATAGTAGGCCACTATGTTGATAGTAATTTGAAGGGGCGTGGTCGATTGGCAGTTATGATTAACCAGACTAGCTTTATTATAAAATACTCAGCTTTAATAAAAGGAGGAAATGGGAGAAACTTACGGAGCCAGAGTTCCAGCGAAGTGCAGGAAATAAAGAGAGCGAAAACAAAAGCACAGGGATCTTTTAAAGGTATTTGGGGCCCCGGAGGGGGCACGCCCCTCAGACAAAGGGATTGGTTAGCTCCCCCATCAGTAATTGTTCTTACATATTCTAATTTCAGGTGCATACTGAAGATTGCTCCTGGTGCTGTAGATGCTACTCAAAATGAGATAAGTGATACCTCCAGACTACTACAATATAACCCCTCTTGAATATTGAAAACCCTTCTATCAAAATAATAGGGACATTTTTTTTAAAAATCCAATCAATTCTAATACCCACAGATAAGAGGAAATATATAACATCTGTCTGTGGTGTGAGTCGCCTCACACAGAATGACTACTTCCAGCCTCATCCACGTATTTGTGAATCCATTCATCTATTCATATCCGTTATATTCATCCATTGATAGACAGCCTGGCTGTTTCCATTTCCTAGCTATTGTGAGTAGAGCAGCAATGAACACCAGTAAGCAACCACATCTGTGGGAGGATACAGAGTCCTGTAGAAATACACTAAAACCTGGTGTGTAGACCTATTTCTAGCTGTTTGAGGAAACGGTAATGATTTCTATAGCTGCTCTACCAGTTCTCACTCCCACCCCAACCTGAGTAGCTATTAGTAATTGATAGTTCTGGGAGAAGGAGACTTATATTTATTTAATGGTGTGGCCCCTCGTAAATTGGCCATACTGTAGTGAATGGCCATACATCTGAGGTGGACAAACTACACTATACTCACTGAGTGTAGAAATAAATGAGGGCATGGTGCTGGATGGATATGAAAAGCAGTCATCTGGAAGAGGTTGTGAAGGGGGATGGATATGATAAAAATATAAGGCATGAAAATAAGTGAAAAAAAGAATTAATAAAATAGTCTTATTTTATTAAAATACTGATGCCTACAATAACTTAAACTCAAATATCTAAATATCAATACAAAAATACCACAGATCAAAAAGTAAAAAATATGACTTCTTCAAAAACTACTAATCCTTTAGTAATTGTCTCCAATGAGATTCAATTATATGAAATAGCCAGACAAACAATTCAAAATAAGGATCATTGTATTTGTTTTAAAAATCAGAGCATAAAAATATACCTATGAATGAATTCCAAGAGAACAGAAACAGCTCAGTGAAATAAGAAGGGAACATGGGATACTAAATTAGGATTCAATAAAGAGATAGAATTCAAGATATATATCTCCAGAAGTGGTGGCTGGATCATGTAGTGAATCTATTTCCAATGACTGAAAATCCTACACATTAGTTTACCCAGTAGCTGAGACAGTTTTCTCTCCCATCAACAGTAAATAAGCATTCTTCTTTTCCCACGTTCACACCAGCGTGTGCTTTCATTCATTTTAACTTAGCCATTCTGAGTGGTGGAAGATGAAATCTTAAAAGAGTTTTAATTTGAATTTCTATGATAGCTCAGAATGTTGAATGTTTTTTTAAAAAAAAGTCACAACCATTTGTATTCTATCTTCTGAAAACTCTCTGTTCTCTGACCCAATTTTAATTGGGTTGTTTTTCCTTTTTTATTTTATTTTACTTTTTTGAAAAAAGAAAACAAACCATCTTTTCTCATTTTACATACCAATCCCAGTTCCCACTCCCTCCCTTCCTCCAATTCCTTCCACCTTCCTCCCCCACCATACCCCCTATCCACTCCTCAGAGAGGGTAAGGCACATTGCTTTGAAGAAGGTCCAAGGCCCTCCCTACTTAATCTTGGGTTGTTTTTCTTGATACTTAGTTTATAAGTTATTTATATGTTCTAGGTATTTACCCTCTCAGATATACAGTGTATAACGATTTCTTACCTATTCTGTGATGCCCTTTTCTGTACAGATATTTCACTAAGTAACATGAAAGCCCAATTATTAATTGCTGATCTTGATGGTTGTGGCACTGGGGTCCTGTTTGGATAGTTCTTTCCTCTCCAGTGAATTCAAGCCTATTTTCTACTTTTTCCTTTGACCAGTGCAGGGCATGAGGTTTTATTTTGAGGTTTGTGGAGTTTGGAGTTGAGTTATATGCACGGTGAGAGGTGAGGAGTGAATTTCATTCTTCTACGTGAGCTGTCCAGTTTGACCAGCAACATTTGTTGTAGATACTCATTTTCTCTGTGTTCACTGTTTGCTTCTTTATTGAAAATAGGGTTGCAGTAGGAGGGTAGGTTTATATGTGAATTCTAAGTTGTTTTCTATTAACCATTGAGTGCCATATCATGATGTTCTGATTGCTATAGATTTACAGTATGATTTTACGCCATGGCAAAAGAGGGAGAAGTAAAGTTATAAGAGCCAGGTGGTGGATAGCTATGAGGAAACAGAGTCTTTTGACATAGCAGGGCTGCTATACATATGAGCTCACAGCAGTTGTGAGAACATATACATGACCTGTGCACACTCAATCAGACAAATCCCGTCATGAAGAGAGGAGTTTGGTATAAAGTCCCACACCTAGCCAAGGAGCTATTGGGGGATTGTTAGCTTCTGGGAGAGGGAGAGTCAGTTTTCTAAGGATGTGGCCCTGAGGAGTCCACCATGTTCCAGTGCAAAGCCATACAATCAGTAGCATCTGGACAATACAATTTGGCATTGATGGGGAAAAAGAAAAACAGACACAAAACTGGGTGAATAGGAAAGGGAGTATGGGACCTGGAAGAGCTGTGGAGGGGTGAATATGATCAAGACAAGCAATATGAAATTCTCAAAAAATAATATATATTAATTATTTACTATTCATAATTAACTATAATAATTATTAGTTTGTTATAAAAATGATTGTAAATATATAAGGCTATCAATTATAAATGACTTTTAATTTATTAGTTCCATATATGATAAAAATACCAAAGACATACCAAGTTGACCAGAGCCTACTGCTATTAAATCAGCTCCTACTCACGTCTCAATTGTACCTATTAATTAATGCATCTATCAATCCTCATCAGTGTGTGTGTGTGTGTGTGTGTGTGTGTGTGTGTGATATGGTAATTATCATTGAGATTCACAAGTGCTTAAAATACAGAGAATAAAAAATTATGAAATGATCATCCCTAGATTAGAGTATCTATATTATATCCCCTCCTACACAGGCTCAGAGTTCATGTGGAAGAGAGTACAGAAAGATTAAATAACAGATCAAATGAGTCCCAGGAAATAGTGTTTTCTGGACACAATAAGACAGTTGCACAATATTGTCTCCAGCAGCTGTGACACCTTAGCTGGTGAGTTATTGGTAACTGATAGCTTATTGGAAGGGAAAAATTAGCTTTCTGTGAGGGTGTGGCTCCAAGTAGGCCTAAAGAGTTAGGATGATCCCATACCTAACAGTATAAAGGCAACATGAATAGGACCATAGGTTTTTATTCTTTTTGGTAAAAATACTTAGTTGGGTGGGTAAGGAAAGGTGAGTAAATCTGGAAGGGGATGGGGAGAGGATGAACATGATAAATATACAATGTATGATATCTCAAAAAACAAAAGAAAATCTATCCCAGAGATGTTTTATACAGAGTTAAAATAAGTTATAAATGCCACACAAAATTAAGACAGCAAAAACAGGCTTTAGTAAGTGTGCAGATCACTGTAGGGCTTGTATCTCCCTTCCTGTCCAGACTCCTTACTGTATCCACCATTATGTTGGTGTCGGATGAAGCCAAAGATTTACAGTGGGAACTTGTGAGGCGGTGCCTGATAGCCCGGGTGTTTCTCTTCATCACCTGCTTTCTTCCAAAACTCAAAATAAAAATCAATCCAAGGATCCTAGGCCTGCTCTGTAGGCCAATATTAAATTAAATAGCTAATGATTTCTCACATTTTCTTATACATCTTATATCTTAGTTAATATATGTCTGTCATCATTCTATCAAGTATATACCAAAAAAATTCCATATCACTAAAATAGAGAGATTAGTAAAACAGTTAATCTGAAAAAAGTGGGAAAATGCACAGAAAAGAGATAAAATGCAGAAATTAGAGGAAATGAACTCTGCTTCTAAAGAACGTTACTCTTTTCCAGTTGTAAAAACCTCTTTGTCTAGTTTGAGGCAGTGAGCTGCTAACATTTGGAGTTTTATTGCATGTTGTTCTAAATGAGACAGGTTCAGAAAGAAACATGACTCCAGTTTAATATAATAACTAATAAAACCTCAGCCCAACTGAGACAGTCCCTACCATAATGGAGAGAAAATATGTTTGCATTCAAAACAGTCTCTGGCGTTCACAACAACCTAAAGTTAGAACAGATTCTGTGTTCCGAACGTTTCCTTACTAAGATAAACCAAACCCATCCTTATAGATTTCAACTTGCCGAACATCCACCTGGCACAATAAAGTTATATGTAGGACATAAGCAAAGCCCACCAAATACGTGCAGCAGAGATACTTCCTATTGCACAACTGTTGCTGTAACCTAAGAAAGGGTGGTTTTGTATGAAAGTTCACAATCATGCTTCAGCAGTAATATGAAGATCTGGCAAGTCAAACCGTTCCTTAAAATGGAGTGCATTTGTTTAAACATTATGTGTATGTCTTGTTACCTATTTCCTATTATTTTACAAAATTGTTGGAAAATTAGATGTATTGGAAAACATTAGGAATACTTTTCTAATTCTCCTCCATTTAAAGACAGTGAATATACTGCTAAGAGCTAAGAAAGTAGCTTTATAGTACACTTATCAATAGCAGTGTTAGGTATTCTTTTAATCAATGAATTGGAAATGCATCTACAGGATAGGTGCTGTGCAGATTTATGGGGCAAAATGTCCTTCTGGCAAGCAATCAACAAGTGGGTAAATAAAGGTGGGTCCTTGGGTAGCTCAATGACAGCAGAAAGATGCTGAGATTTGTAGATGCCACCAGCATTTTGGAATTGTGCTGTCCCATCCGAATGGCCAGGTATATTTCCTACCTTGGGAGGATCAGCATAGTAGAAAATAGTGACCTGCACGTTTTATAAAGTGCAAAAGCGAGAAGACAGAGAGATAGCAAGAGTTTAGCAGGGGAAATGGCTTCCAGAGGGACAATGGGAAATACAAAATTAATTTCTGTTTCTGATAAGAGATCACATACAGAAGAGGTTCTGTACAGAATTATGGTTGTCTGACCCATCAACCAATTCACTGCCTCCCTGCAGGAATGAAGATCCTTCTCTGTCCCTCTGTCTTTCCTTCCAGGCAGTCTTTCTTAAAGTTTTAAACTCCCTACACCCATTGTGGTCTCATTCTTTCCTGAATCTGAGTCATCAACACTTACTAGGGAAGTAAACTTAGCTCAAATACTTCCATCCTTGGTACAGGCCCAGGTCTCAGAAGATGCTACTCACCATGGCTTTGGAGAAAGACCAGAAACCAAAGGACCTTGATTGTAGCGAGTGCCCTGCACAAACTCCTCCCTCTAAACAGTGTAAAGCTTCTACACGGGGAGAAGGGAAAAGCAAGCAGGGGAAAGGAGAGAAGCCTGACTTCCCAATGTTTGCATGCTAACCTGGCTATGTTATCAAGCTCTTTCACTTCTAAGAATCAGCCAGATGATAGTGGCCCGGGCCTGTAATCTCAGCACTCAGGAGGCAGACGCAGGTGGTTCTCTGATTTCAAGGACAGCCTAGTCTGTAGAGTAAGTTTCAGGACAGCCAGAGCTGTCACACAGAGAAACCCTGTCTTAACAAACAAACAAACAAACAAACAAACAAAAACAAGAACGAGAAAGGTACGAAGAATCAAATACATAAATTCCTAGGTTGACTCCAAAATGGTAGCTTCCCCAGCTATGGGACTGACATTGTTGAAGACACTGAAGCATCCAACTGTCTGTCTGTCTGTCTTTGTCAAGGCCTTCTGATCATTCATACGATCCTCACTGCAGTAATATTCCTTCAGTATTTTAGCCAAGCTCACTTCTCCAGCTTCCAGATCTAACAGAAATGTGGGGAAAGGGAGGGTAATGGGATGGCAGAGTTCCAGCATGCTTGGTTGGTTAAACCTTCTGTGTTGGTGGCATGGTAAAGACAAAAGAATTTATTTCAAGAGGTAAGTGTATAAGTGCTACTTTGATAAAATAGTAAACCACTTATTTTTATGTAAAAATCTCAGCATAACTTCAAATACTGGGGAGGAAAAAACATGTAATGTTTCAAAGACACACAGGCCCATTACAGAGAGGTTAGAACAACAACCTGACTGGAACTGCAAGCCTACCCTCCATAAACTTTCTGGTGAATTACCTTGCCTGATCTAGAAAGTGAAATAACAGAATAACATTTATTAATCTTCATAGAATAGATATAAAGTGATTAGCATCATTTCTGGTCACTATTGTCAATCAAAGGAGGTCAGGAAAAAAGAAATATGGTGCTATATTAAGTGTTCAATAAGTTTATTTTAATAAAAAACACGTGGAAAGAGTTGTCATTAACTAGCTAAACATTTCTCCTCTGAAATATGTGTATCTTTGCTGAGTACATGGAATATGGGCTTAGTCAAATCAAATCAGACCATGTAATTCAGGTCCCCAGAAATTTCATTGCCTGTCATTTCCAATCGTGCTTCACAAAAGCAGCCTTGAAGGGGCTCCTTCCTCTGTGCAGCCCACACAGCCCACACATCACAGCCCACACAACGCAGCCCACACAGCATAGCACACACAGCATAGCACACACATTGCAGCACACACAACGCAGCCCACACGTCACAGTACATACGTCACAGAACACACATCAGCACACAAATCACAACACACATCACAGCACACACATCACAGCACACACCACAGCACACACATCACAGCAAACACATCATAGTACACCCATCACAGCACACACATCACAGCACACACATAACAGCCCACACATCACAGTACACATGTCACAGCACACACGTCACAACACACACGTCACAGCACACACAACGCACCAGACACGTCACAGCACACACATCGCAGCACACACGTCACAGCACACACATCGCAGCACACACGTCGCAGCACACACATCTCAGCAGACATGCTGCCACACACACACATCACAGCACACACATCGCAGCACACGTGTCACAGAGCACTGGCACCACATCGCTGACGTTGCTCATAGAGCCTGAATTCTGCTTTAGAAATAGCACACATGTGTTTGTTGAGGTCATACATGAAATGGCCCTCTAAAAGAATGTAGAAGCCTTTTTTCCTCTACCAACTTGAGTTACATGTCCTGTCCCTTCCAGCACAGGTGACTGGAGCTGGAGAAGGATCAGATCATGTCACAACCCCATCCTGCTCTGAAGACAGTTGTCTGGGGATGGACTATTGGTGTTTACACTCTTTCTTGATGCAAAAAGGAAAAACATAAGCGAGCCTCTCTTCTTCATTCTAAGAATTGTGGAAGCGAGATTACCTCACTTCTGTGTGTAAGTAGCTCTTTTTGATGAAGTCTGCAGAGTGCCCACACCACAGACAGCCTCGCATGGACACACTGCTCCATTTATTTTGACATTTTCTCAATGGCCAAGAGCAACAGCAGGAAGATTGCCGCATTTCTCCCTTTCTGTTTTCCCCACCCCAATGTTGATTTTAAATTTTTTTTTCATGATACCATCTCTATCAGATGTAGAACCTCTTTAGTTTTCTGGAAGATCTTCTTCTCTACATCCTCAATGGAACAGTGCTCCTATTTCAGACTTGGGGATTTTATGTCCCTCCCCCTTCCTCACCACTCGGAAAAGCAGGATGTCTTTCCTACAATACACTTCTCCCATCAACTTACAGCCTAAATCCTAATAAACAGCATTTATCGCATGTCCTTAACATGTTTTAAATGTTACTAAATTGGGAAATGCCCTAAGTTATCTCCGAATCCATTATTTTACACCGTCTTCTCAGGATGGTCAGGATTTGCTAGCTTTGTGGGAGAACATAACTCTTTGAGAAAGACCACAGACCTAGGATTCCTGATTTCTTCCTCAGCAAATGTATGCGAGGTTCCTGGCTAAAAACAAACATTAAATGAGTAAGGTCAAGTGGTTTTAAAAGGTGGAAACTAAGATGGGGTAAAAACATGCAACTCTAAATCCATTGTTCAGAGTGTGACCACTAAAAATACTTTCTTGGCTTTGTATTCACTAGGGATTTTTGGTTATTGTTGCTTATTTATTCTGGCTAAGATGACCACTCACTGAGTGAGAATCTCAACAATTAAAGCTGAAATTTATTTGTCCCTAATGTGAAGAAGAGAGTACAATTTTTCCTCACATTTTATTTCTTTACTTTTTAATCAACCTATTTTTATGTATCTCAGGCAATAAAGCTCCTATTGCTTTGGGAACAGTATTTTGCATCTTAATAAGCTTTCTTTTAGTATATTAGTTGGGCAGTGCTATAAATAGACTCATTTCAAAAGGCGACAGAATCATTGCCCAAGCACAGAAAGAAGAGGTACACAAAGCAAGTATGTGTTGGTTTTTGGAACTCCGCAAGGAGTAGTCAAGGATCCTGTCTCAAAACTGAGCCTTGAGAAAACCCTTAACCTCATTTTCTTCCAGGCTGAGACACTTCCGTCACACAGCAAAGCAGCCAGGTTCTCTCACTCTCTGATGTCTTGACAGTAAGGAAAGGCATGGCTGCTGTGTAACTGCACTACCATTGACATAACTTGACGAACGTCTCTCAGGGGCCATTGGGTATTCTTGGGATACAGCTCGATGGCCACCGACTCTCCTGATACCAGGGAGACTCTCAGTGCTCATCTTCTCATTTTTGTTTCTTTAAAGAAAAACAGGAAGGCTCCATCTGAACATTGCTCCTTTTGAGAATAAATCTTAATCGGAACACTGCCCTAGCTAGGACTAAGTTTCGTGTAGAGCTGCTTTCCCCCTGCCAAAGCAGTTATGTGACCGTTACAAACCACAAGGCATGGAATGGATTAAAACGACTGTCATCTTATCATCAAGAATAGCTTTGCGCCAAATAAAAACATGAGTTAAGCAATTTACAGCCACAGAATAAAAGGGAAGGTGTACTACTCCTAGCTGGGGCGATATAAACTAGCAGGAGGGAGGCATTAGCGTGGAGGAGCAAGACTCAGCGCTGAGGACCAGACTGCCCTATGAGAGGTAGGAGTAACGTTGTTTGTTTTCCAGGAAAATGGATAGAAAAACACAAAACTTTACTGAGGACCTGCTGCCCGAGTTTCTGAAGGTACTGCAGATGCCTGTTCAGGCCATTTATCCAGTCCTTTTGGAACTGATGCCAAGTCCATGATCCCACCCTCTTTCTGAAAAACATCTCTGTTCTCACCATTGTCTGTGATAGACCTCTGGCTTGGCTAGACTTCTTATCAGGGGACATCACGTAAGCATGAAATCTAGATTCTCTTTTCTGAAAAACGCCAAACCACCACCCTACGTGGAACTGGTGGCTTCTATAGCTCATTCTATAATGCAATTTCTTACTCTCTGTGTTTACTAATTTTGTTTCTTGTCTTTATAGGACAACTTGCCAGATGATCTGGGATTATAGAATATGTCTGTTTCCTGAATGTCTCTAGACCTTTAATTTAGAGAGAAATGCTAAGATGAGAGAGACATAGGACTGAGGTGAGCGGGGGGAATAACAAGGCTCCAGAGTATTGCAAATTCAGTATTGGACTATCATGAACAGTGGCCATCTTCAGTACTCCCACACTCTAGCATGATCTTTATATTCCAGCCCCACTCCAGCCTTTAGTATGGGTGGGGGTCTTGAAGGGGTCTCTGCTGTGTCCCACCCATGCTGGACCTTCTCCTCATACACCAGCACCATCCTCTACCTCCCTGGAAACCAAATGGGGTAATAGTGCCTATACTATTAAATTTCCAAATCAAAGTTTAATGCATTAACCAGCAATTCTGACTCTCTCCTGTTGCTGATTCTGTCTTTAACACGGACTTCCATGCTTGGCTCGAGCTAAAGTCTGAGAGTTCACAGTGTGGTAAAGTCTGGTTCTTCCTCTGGATTTCTGAACAGCTTCTTCCTACGGGCCAGTCTTCAACCTTCCAGAAACCTATTTAACACTGATTTCTTTCAAAAAAACCTTGCCTTGTTATGTATGACAAGTGTTCTTTTTTAAAGCACCCCCACTATTCCTGTTTTCTTTTCACATATTTACTAAGATATCCATTCAGAAGTTCTTGCTCTCTTGTAATAAATTGTGATGTCTAAAGGGCAGGAGCATTTGTTATCTGCCCCATCCCCACCCTGAGCTCTGATGATTCTTAGGAGAGACACAAGATTTCTCCCTGACAGACACATTGCCCATACTGGATCACAGTAAAATTCTCCTTCCTCTGAGTATATTTTCTATCTGTCCTCATGGTTTTATCTATCTAATGTTTTGTTGTGCACTCTTGAGGCCCTAACACATTTCTGGAAATGAGACATGGATATGAAATCATTATAATAGGGGTACTTAGGCTTCCTGCTGCAGGAATTTTGATTTAAACAATTTTTCGTGCTAGTATGTGCGGTTCTGTCTCATCATCCATCATGTTTGAGAGTAAAGCCATTGTCTCTGCCTTTTTCTGATTTGCACAAGAGCCCAGTAAGATATTCTTAGCCTGATGGAGATATTCAGGGTCTTGAAATAAATAGGCTCCATCAATATTGGTGATTGCAGACTAATTCAGAAATGTTTTCCTGCAAAATACAGCAGGCTTTGTCTGAACCTCATGTCAGATTGTCCACGTTAGTCGTGATCCATGGCAGAGGCAGGCACTGGCTTCTCAAAATATCTTTTAGCTATTACCTACAAATGCTTGAAAGAATTCACAAATGCAGATACCTTGTTATGCATGCTGCCTCCTGAAACTGCCTCTGAGACACCAGATGGCACAGCGAGAGCTGCACAAGTGACAGATGATAAAATGCATCAAGCCACATAAATTAACCTCATCATGGCCACAGTATCAGATGCTTCCGGGAGAAACAGGAGGACCGGGGAGCAACCGCATTATAGAACCTACAGAGGTGGATTTACAACCCATCTGGGGTCTCGCGTGTGAGCATACAGGGACCCCAGATGGCTGGCATTTGTGAATACAGGGATAGTTTAATCTTTCTGGAAATTACCTGGCCCTTCGGTCAGAAAGGATACTTTCGCCAAGAGTCAAGCCATGTTTTACTCAACTCGGACAACTGCTAATCATCATTTCAGGACATGTTCCCAGGCTTAGCTCATCAATGCAGACTGGTGGTTTCTAGGCTGAAAAGGGGACTGAGGGGCCTGCATTCTGGTTACACTTAAAGCTAAAGCTAATGAAGCCTTGCTATGAGAGGTGACACTAACTTTCTTAAAGGTGGCTCTGAGGGGCATCACGAGGCATGGAACAACTGCCGACTACACAGCTGGGTAAGAGTGACAGCCTTCTTGACTGGCTTTAGAAATTACAGACCATCACTGACAGATTGTATTTCTCAAGACCGTAGACTGGGATTCAGTCTTATACCAGCACACTAAGCAACTCCGACAATGCCATGCCTGTCATGGTCGTACAGACAGTTGGTAGAAACAGACTAGAGGGAAAGGGGAGAAATAGAGACCTGATGGAAGGGTGGCAGGTAAAGTAATAGCAACCAGTGCAATGCGTGCGCTGGAGGCTCAGAAGGGTATGCTGAAGAAGTGTCATCTAGACTGCAAGAAATAGAGGAAGGTGCCACAAACATGAGGGCAGGTTCCATCAATATTAGTGATTCCAGGCCAACTCAGAATCATCTGGCTGAAACTAGAAAGGGATTTTCTTGAAGGCTGTCCACATTAGTGGTGATCCCTAGCAGACACAGGTTATCAGCTTATCAAAATACCTTCTTGCTAGTGCCTGGAATGCTTGAAATAATTTATCAAAGTTACTGAAGGATTCTACACAATGCTCATGCCTCAGGGCTGCCTGTTTGTTACACGGCTATGCACTCATCTCATGCCCATCGCTAAAAAAGAAAACATACTGCTCAGATGACTTGTGTTCCTGCATTGAGGTCTTTTTCCCTGAACACTCTCAGCCAAAAGAATCCACAGATTTTCGACACCCTGTTCTCAGAGACATCCCCTAAACTTGAAAGGAGACTCAGCAAGTGGACGTGGGTTCTTCTTAGTTATGCATTTGTGATAAGAAAAATGGGTCAGAAAGTAAGTCTTCAGTTTCAGGCTTAAGTAAATCGTAAGCACAAACCACTTCTATTATATTTTCCAAACCGCTGATGTTTATCATATCTTTATTTTAAATTAATCAACCTTATTTAGATTCAACTATTTTTATTTTTTGAAATTGTAACACAATTATATTAAATTTACTACTTCCTCTTTCTCCATCCAAACCCTCCCATGTTAGCCCTCCCCCACCACACACACAGCTTTTTTTAAGTTCATAGCCTCTTTGTTTGTTTGTTTGTTTTTGGTTTTTTTTTCAAGACAGGGTTTCTCTGTGGCTTTGGAGCCTATCCTGGAACTACCTCTTGTAGTCCGGTCTGGCCTCAAACTCACAGAGATCCGTCTGCCTCTGCCCCCCGAGTGCTGGGATTAAAGGCGTGTGCCACCACCACCCGGCCCTCTACACACACATTCTGATGTGTCTTTATATTTGTAGATGTATGTGTATTATTAAATACATAAAAATAACCTGCTCAGTCCATACTTACACATGTGTGTTATCAGGGGTGACCATTTGGTATTGGATAACCAGTGTGTGCACTTCCCCGAGGAAGACTATTTCTTCTACTCTCGGCATTTTTTAATTGCCTATAGTTCTTCATCTAGGGTTGTGGTGAGTTTTCCCCTTCTACCTTAACATTGATAACACCCCTTTTCAGGTCATGTTTAGACAGTCACGGTGGTAAGACTTCATGAGTATACGTTCTGACATTCCAGAGAGATACAGTCTCACAGCGAAGTCCCTGATCCAGAGGGCGCTTAACGATCATTTCATCCCCTCGTCCACAATGATCTGTGGGCCATGGGTGCAGGCGTGGATTTGTTTTTTCCTTGGTTAGGTCTGGGTTCTAAAACCCTGCATGTGGACTGGCTGCAACTGCCGATGGTCTCCATCTGTTGCAAAGAAAACTTCCCCCGATGGGTGCTGAGGACTGCACTTATCTGTGAGTATAAGAGCAAAATCACATATAAAATGAAAAGGACAGCATGTAGAAACAGACAGCATGTAGAAACTCCCATTCAAAGTGAACTCGCCGTCACTGGGCACACTTCTGCATCTCCGCATCTGGGAGTGAGTTAGGGTCCTTCCTGCTTTAAGGCGCTGAGACTACTACCACAAACACCACGGACTGTGTCTCACACAAGACAACTATTCTACCATTGTGGAGGCAGGAATCTCAAGATCTTGGCGGTATCAAGGCACACACCCAGAGAGGGCTCTCAGAGGGGAGAGTGCAAACAGCCGTCCTCACATAAGGCTATAGTGTAGATTCCACCCCCACCTTATTTAACCGTAATTACTGTCTCAGAAGACCCACTGCCTCAGTTGAAGTGATTTAACATAAGACCTTCAGGAGACACAATGTTAAGCCCATAATACTATGAAAATAGTGGGACAAGGACACGTCCTAAGATATATCCAAGGACAGGTTGTTGGAGTGTGTTTCAGCGTTAACAGTATTAGTACCTAGGAGGATCCATGGTTTGCATTAAACAATGATAAAACTCACTAACTCAAGTTTCCACCACAAAGTCCCCTTAGCATCTGTACAGGGAAGATTTTTCATCTAAGGTGTAACCTTGGGCTGCTCGAAGAACGTTAGACTCCCAGGCTTTGCTTTCTGCCGAAGAGCCCTGTGCCTGCTGCCTTCACTCAGCTGGACATTTTGTTTAACGCCAAGATTCTGTCAGGAGTTTTTAATGCAAATCCTAGAATTTTCATCACAGATTTTTCTGCGCTTAGCCTAATTTTGCCTGACGCCTTCAGCTCTCTGTCTTCATGCTCGCAGAGATTCCCAGATGCCTGTTTCCTCAAGCAGGGAAAGACAGAGGGCTTTCTTCTGCCTGGAGGAGAAGGGAATTGTCCCGTTCGTCTTCAGGTGCCATTCTCCTTTCCAGTTTGGAGAAAGCACATTTGTGTCATTTTCTTGATGTCTCTCGCTCCCTTTCATGTTGAAAATATAGACAAATGAGAGCCATTGGGAGCTGAAGCATTTTGTTAGCTATAAAAAGTCATAGCTTAAGTATTTTAACTCACTTGCGCGAGACGACTGACAACACTCATTATTCCAGCCACCAGCAAAAGAACCTTAAGACTGCAACCCAAGCAAAGGCCCCCATCTACAAATCCCACACACAAGTGACTGAACGGCATAAGTTAAATTTGACTGCCACGTCCGGCCCTTTTAATCATTTCTTTTTTACTCTAATTTGTGAGTTCGTCTGTCTAAAACCCTGAGTTCTTTTGTAGAACTGAAGTATCTCCAAGGGGCCTCTTGTCATTTGTCAGAAGAGATGCTTGATTTGATCAGCGCATCTTCCCGTGCGCTAACATTCGGAAAGCTCTGTCTGCCGGGCTTCAGTGTCAGCCCCTGATTATGCCACAGGACTTTCAAGTTCATCTGGATCCAGCTGGACACTTAGGCACCCCTGTCAACCTACAAGCCAACAAAAGGCAGAATCAGATTCCAGACCTTTCCTGAGTCCCAAGGCATTTTATTTCTCACAGCTAGCCAGTAAGATCTGAAATCTAGGTGGTAGCAAGTTTTCTTTTATGTAGCCAGGACTCTTCCTAAACTACGCTGTCAGTTCAGATTTAAAATTCAAAACATAAAAATACAATTTCCTAGAAAATAATCTTTCAATAACGTGCCCGGGACATCAAACAAATATTTTTTTTTCACACCACCAACTTTCAAGGGAAAGTTTATGAACAGCCTTCTTTCTCTTGTGTGTAAGATTTCAACACTGGACAGCGCCTCCAGCTGTGTTGATTTTCAGGATTCTCACACTAGATCAGCTGCCGTCCTCTGCAGCAGCTGGGGCATGTTCTGTAGCGGCAGATGTTATAGTCACAAGAGCTCACTGGCCTCCATAAATCTGGGTAACCCTGTATTGCCCTGGATACCGCTACTCCTCAACATGTGCCATGCATCTCGAATGTTCTGCTAACTCACCATCTTGACTTTGCTCACAACTTGAATTTTCGCAATATCTAAAGTAGTAGAGTGAGTGATGGCCCTTCAAGTTGCCCATCACCCTAGTGCTATCTTCCATGGAGACTGAGACTGGTCCAGTGTAAACAGTATAAGAGTACTGTAGCAAGGGAATTGCCTGAGATTATCCAACGGGGTCCAACTAACCATAGGAATTCTCATAAGAGGATCGCAGAAGCTCAGAAAAGCAAAGGTAACTAAAGGATGGAGGTGAGATTTGAAGATAGAAGAAGGGGCCATGAGCCAACGGATGGCAGGGATGCCATCCAAAAATCTGAGAAATAAGGGAAACAGACTCTATCCCCAACCTCCAGAGCAAGTATGAATTCACAGACTTGGATGCAGGCTACCAAAAACCATTTGAATGTAGCCTTCAAATTGTGTAGGAATAAGTTTGCCCGGTTTTCAGAGCTGAAGAATTCTTCAGTAGAAAACCGGCACATTGAAGACAAAAATCCCTTGTTACTCTCTGTACCAGACAGTTCCTTTCAGTTCTCCCTGACTGTCAGCTTTGGGCATCACTTGCTTGCTTCTTTTTTTCTTCCTTTTCTTCTTTATTTTGAGACAGAATCTCACATATCCCAGGGTGGCTTCAAGTTTCCATTGCAACCAAGAGACCTCGAACTTCTGATCCTTCTGCCTTTACCTCTCAAGTGCCAAGACTAATGCTGTTGAGTCGTCTCATTCTCTCTGAGGCTGAGTCATCAGCACTTACGAGGGAAGTAAACTTAGATCAGAGTGTTCCATTCTTGGTCCAGGCCCAGGTGTCAGAAGATGCTGTTCATCATGGCTTTCATGAGACGCTAGAAACTGGTACCCATGGAGACATTATATTTGCTAAGAAGAGAGAGAGCCCACACCAGAGAGGATGGCAGATCATTTGTCTTAATGCAAAACATGTTTTTTTCTGCTAATGTCTTTTTACAGACTCTAAATAAATATGTTTTAATACATGTGGGTAATCAAGTGAATCTAAAATGAGAAAATTTAGAAATAAACACACTTCTGCAAAAATGCCAAATTGGGCCATAATAACAGAATATATTTACATATTTATAAATTTTGTTTAAATATGTACATGTTTGGGAGGTTTATGAGGTGCAAATTTCTTGTGTGTCCGTGTGTGTATTTGCACATGCACATGTATGTATGCGTGAGGCAGACCGGAAGAAGGACAACCTAGAATGTGGTTCCTCAGATGTTATCCACTTTGTTTTTGTTTTTTTGTTTTTTTTTTTCCACAATACTTGGATGTTTTTTTTTTTTTTTAAAAAAAAAAAATCTTTTGACAGTTTCATACAAGTGTATAATAAATTCTTGTTACACTCAACCTTCGGCTGTCTCTTGTCCTCCCCCATCCTCAACAATCCCCCTCTCTTTCAACCACGTATCTGTCTCACTTTGCCGTCCTCTTGTTTTGTACTTTATTTGAATGTATTGGGTATAATGAGAGTTGTTCACATGGGCACGAGTGTAAACCCCTTCCATACAGCATGGGGAACTCATCAGTGCCTACATCGCTGACAATAATGACATTCTCCCCTCCAGTAGGGCTGAGGAGCTATGACCTCTGGTCTGATCAGAACCTCATTACCCCAATGTCTCTTGTGCCAGTTTTCCACCACTAAGCCCTGCTTACCTGGCAAGTTGGTATTATAGCATACAACACATGAAAAGTTCCACAAGACTGTTGCTGCATTTTCTCACTCAGCCACCTACATGGAAACTTCTGGCACTCTGGAAACTGGTAAACTGTGAGGAAGCTTCCATCTCAGTTCTGTAACAGCTTCTCAATATTCTGTGAGCAAAGACTGGAACTTTGTCAACAACAGGCTCTTACTAGCCATTTCTGGTGGGTAATCAATGGCCATGCTTGTGAGGTTTTGAGGGCCTCTGGAGCCATCCTGGACAATGCTGGCACTAGGACTTTTATTTTATAACATATTGTTTCTAGAATCAGCATTGTCCACCCATTCAAGGTAATTCTAACCAGTTTTTTATTATGACTTGAAATTAGTTTATAAAGCAATGGACATCTATGTGGCTTCTGCCTATACATTTATGCCCGCAACCATATCTCCTTCTCTATGCCCACCCCATCCCTGTTTAAACCTGGCCATCTCCAGCATCCCCCCTCTTTATGTGGCATTATATTCCATCACTCGCATTCTCTTTAAGGCCTCTCTACACCCCTGCACTACAGTCTCTTCTGTACTTCCATTTCTGTAGGCATTCCAACTTAAACAGACAAATCCAAAATCTGAAGTTACAACCCACATATAGAAGAGAAGATGTGTATAATTGGGTCTTAGGTAGGCTTTAGGGATCATACTCAGGTCTTCATGCAAGTACCTTACCAAGTTATCTTTTATATAGTCTTCTATACAAATGCATATTTTATTTTGGTTCATTTCATTGCTAACTTAGCACATCTAGGAAGAGAGAGCCTCAATCGAAGAGTTACCTCTAGTGGATTGGCCTGTAGGAAAGTCTGTGAGACATTTTCTTGACTACTAATTGATGGAGAAAGACCCAACTCACGCAGGGTGGTGCTGTCTCTGGGTAGGTGGTCCTGGGCTGAACAAGAACATTAGCTTGTGGGCCAATCAGTAAGCAGTGCTCCTCCATGGTTGCTGCTATAGTGCCTGTCTCTGTGTTCCTTGACTTCTGCCTTAGTTTCCTTCGATGATGGGCTATAAACTACAAGCGAAATAAACTCTCTCCTATCCAAGTGTTTTTGATCAGTGTTTTATCGTTTCCACAGAAAAGTAAATTAGAACAGAAATACATTGAAGATAATCTTTTATTTCGATGTAGATCATATACATTCAGAAATAATGTTAAGTGTAAAAATTGACTCCAACAGTAAAATAAAAAGGCACGCTCCCCCATTTCCGAGATCTCAGTGATGAGTTTCACCTATGTATTGCACGAGACAACAAGGAAGGGAACAGATTTCAACAACTAATAAAAACGCTACTTTTAAAAATCCTTCCAAGTTTTTACATCAAAGAAAGGGTTTTTTTCTTCAAACAAGAAACCCAAGTTCTTTTAAGATGTAGCTGTTTACCATCCAAATTTCAAGTCCTGTTCCTCCACCCTGTGACCTCTGGTCAGTGGGGGCTGGTGATGCTTGGAATCCTGAAGACTCCAATCAGAGCAGAGCTATTTCTCGGAAGAAGGACATGCCAGGGCTGTGACAGTCAGCTCGGGTAGAAAAGAAGCCAGGAGAAGCGGGAAGCTTTGACTGCGCATTGATTTCTCTCCTTTCTTGGGAAAAAAAAAGTCTGAGGACATTTTTTTTTAATGTTTGTGTGATCAAATGACCTTTCCTTACTTTTAAAAGATTTATCTCCCTACCATGTTCTCTCTTAAGAACCGTGATGTACGTCCTTTGAATACACAGTAGCTGGCTCAAGATGACCTAAGAATGTGATGCCAGTCCAGAGAAACCAAAAAATCTGCATATTGAGAATTAATTGTCCCTACAGTCACAGAATAACTATGACAGCCTAACTCATTTGGACCATACTTCAGTTTCCCCAATGGCATGCTCACAGATACATATTTATAAATATGTCCTATTTATGACAGTTATAAAGATAACAACTTAATGACACAATATAATCATATTCAGCTCCCATAAGCCATTCTTTCTATTTCAGTTAGCAACTCACTCCTTGCCCTGAAGCAGCTGCTTGTTTTTTGTGTATTTGCATCCCTCTTGTGCTTCATACTGTATCTTTTGCATTCCTACCTGCTAAGCAGCATTTAGTATAGCTGGTATTATGAAATGGACTTGATGCCTGCTCTTCCACAGGTCCTGAGTTCCATTACCAACAACCATATGGTGGCTCACAACTATCTGTAATGAGATCTGCTGCCCTCTTCTGGCCTGCAGGCATACACCAAGAAAGAATATTGTATACATAATAAATTTTAAAAAGATAAAGCCCACCCCAGCCTTGCACTTACACTCTCTCTACACCTTTTCTAAGAGATACCATGCCTTCCACTCTGAATCATCCTCTTAAGCAACAGTTCTCAACCTGAGGGTCATGGTCACTTTGGGGGTCAAATGACCCTTTCACAGGGGTGACCTAGAAAAATCAGAAAGTAGATATTTTCAGTAGGATTCATAACAGTAGCAAAATTACAGTTAGGAACTAGTAATGAAAATAATTTTATGAATGAGGGCCACCACAACATAAGGAACTGTAGACAAAGGGAGGTTGAGAACCACTGGTTTAAAGCATTACTGCTATTAAATGAGTTCAACATCCTAACATGTCCTGAAGACATTACATTATGTATAGATGTTCTTGAAGAAAATGGTCCTGTGTTCTGGAAAATGTAAAGTATTGTGAAGACTTTAAAGTTATAAAAAAGTTATCAGGCAAACTTTTAAAAAAACTTAGTAGATGACTCTTTTCAAGAAGAGATCTGGCAGGAAAGCAGAAGAGGAAGGGGCTGGGAGGATCTCATTCCCTCACCCATATAGATGGGCATACCATAATAAAGTCCATGGCCTCTTACAATTAAAACATATGATAAAATCATGGGACATTTTTCAGTAGAAATATGACTGGTTCACAGAGTCCTAATATACAACCCCAGAGGATAATTAGGGCACTAATGAGCTTGACAAAGCATTCAGTTAAGAAAGGCTCACTCTGAATTACTTGAAGGGCTATCAAGGAGTGTTAACTTAGCTGAAGTTCAGTAAAGGACCAGCAAGCTCAATGGATACTGAGCATATACTGACTTGAATTGGATTACCGGGTTCGTTATAGGAGAGAGAGCCAACTTCCGGAAGTTATCCTCTGGCCTCTACACGTGCAAACATAAAACCATCTCCAAAAGCCCAGGAAAGCTGGGATTTGATGATTGTGTAGACATTACAACAATGTAAAGAATGTATGTTGATATGTTATCCCCCTGACCGCTCGAAATTCAAGGGGCTTATAATCTTCTTTGTTACCCCAAGTTTCCCAAAAGTCATGGTAGCAGGAAATCATAGCATTCTAGGTGTTCGTATCCAGGCATCTGTACTGGTCTGACCTTGGTGTGTATGTCCTCCGCTGCAGCCACTAAGAGCCCCTCCTGTGCGCATTCACTAGGTTCCCTTTTAAAAGGGGCCTACCCACCTCCCATCTCTCTCTTTTTCTCTCTGTCTCCATCTGTCTGTCATCTCCCTCTCCCCCTCTCTCTCTTTCCTTCTTTTCTTTCTTTTCTTCTGTTACTTACTCCTGTCTCCAGAAGCCAGTCTCTCCTCTCCCTCTTTCCCATTCACTTTAAAGCATCTCCACCAGAGTTCTGTTACATAGCGTCTATCTCTCTTGTCCCGCTTTTTTTTTTTTAATTACAACACCAGGTTTCTGCTGTTACCGAGGGAGCAGATTATTATTACAAGCAGATATTTTGCTTTTTTCATTAAAAAGTTCTAACATTAAAATTGATTATAGCATCTCTCCCTTCCCCTTTTTTTGCTCCAAACACTCCCTGCTCTCCTTCAAATTCATGGACTCATTTTTTTGTAAACAAATTGTTATTGCATGTATATGTGTGCATTTATTTATATATACATTGCTAGACACAGCCAGTTTTCTCTGTATAAGGCTACCTTATGTATGCTTTCAGTACTGACTATTTGATACTGGCCAGTCAGTGTGCTCTGCTTTGGGGAGAACCACCTCTCTCCTTCCCAGCTTTCCTCTGTCCAGTTTGGGGTGTTCATTGGTGTCATCCTTGTCCCACTCACATTTGGGAGGCCATGTTGGTAAGAATATTTGATTGTTGGTAAGAATTCATTCTGATGTTACTAGGAGATGCAATCTCAGTCCCTGACCCTCTGGATCTTACGGTCTCTCAGCTCCCTCTTCCTCGATGTTCCCTGAGCCTTAGCGGTAGGAGATGTATTTAGAGTTTTTACAAAAAGTCAAATTCATGGATTCTTGGGAATTTCTCTAGTGACTGTGGGGCCACTGGCAGTGAGAATAGAATTTTTCCCTACTGTTTATTATGGCTTTTGGAACTCATTCTCTCTGGAGGGATACTTGACTCAGCCTAGATATAGAGGGGAGGGCCTTGGTCCTGCCTCAAAGCAATGTGCCTTCTCTGAGGAGTGGATGGATGAGGGATGGGAAGGGAGGAGGTGGAAGGATCAGGAGCAGGGGAGGAAATGGGAACTGGATTTGGCATGTAAAATGAGAAAGGATAGTTGTTTAAAAATAAAATAAAAAAGAAGTCTAATTTGGGGAAATATGTCCATGTGTGAGGGGAAAAAAGGTTTCTGAGATATCTAGAAATATAAACACAATATTTAATATTCTTCATAAATATCAATTTTTTTTACCATGGGAATGTAATTGAATATTTATGTTGTTGACCGAGAGAAATGACTTGAGTCTGGAAGGCTTAAAATTCTTTTTCAAAAATGTGATAGCATTGTGATTAACTGCCATTTGCTGTTTATGCCTAGAGCCCCTTCTCAGACGCCTTGCTAACCTTGACCTGCTCTTTGCCCATTTCAACCAGTGTCCAGGAGAAAGGTCTCCAGTATCTGTGCACAACGTTCCTTTTTACTTCCTTTAAAGTAATAACTGTCATGCAATACCTGACCCGTGGTTTCAAGTGATCTACACTGAAATGCAATTACCCCTCAAAATTATCATAAAACACAATAAATGACAATGCGAGAACTATACTTAAAAGGATTTTCATCTGTAACCAATTTAGAAAGATATTTAAACCATTTTAACCACTGAATAAGCAACATAGAACCCTTACTTCTGCTTCACAATTTATAGTACTTAATTGTTTGTCTTAATTTTTAACAACAAAAAATGTATCTCTTAAAACAAGAATTAGTGCAAGAAAATATTATTTTAATTTGCAGGGGGACCTCTTTAAGGGTCTAAAGAATGTGTACTTAGGAATGGGAAACAGACTTCTAGAGCAATCTGTTGGAAGGAGACACTGGGCTGCTTTTTACTGCAGTTGTCCAGTTCCCCATAAAGCGCAAACTTGCAGAAGACTTCTTTAATATCCAGTATTCTTAATATCAGCTCTACATTCACCAAGTATGTATGAAAGGAAAGGAATGATTGGACTTTGAGGATGCTCTACGTGGAGAGCAAAGTCTTGGGATAAACACTCAGTCTCTGAACTGAGAAGTATCGGGTCTGAAGATGTGCGCTCTGCTCAAAAAGGATGAAGTGATAGTCTTCAGACGTAGTGCTGAAACCAGGACAGATGAGAGAAACACAAGAATGTGAGGTCAACCGTAGAAGATGGGATGCTTTATGCATGTCCAATGTAACATGTTGCTCACTTTTGGCCCTTCCATCTAACTAAAATGATTTACAGATGGGCTCTGGGGAGAATATCATTAAACTTTTGGAAGGATGACAGCTATCACAATGATACAACAGAGGTACTAAAAATGTCAACCAGGATATGGAGAGAACATAAACAGATTTCAATTGTACATGCACATAATGCCAAGAAAAAATATAATAAATTAAATTTCCTAATAGGTTAATACTCTCACCCCCATAGACCAGTCTTCTGCTGTGTAATAATGAGACACCTCCAGTTTTACTAGCATTGCAATTAACAGTCCCAGATAGCAGACTATTTATTTGTCTTCCAGACTCCCAGATCCATTTCTTCTTTGCCAATTCTTTTCAGTTTCCCAAAACTAAACCATAACTATGCATTTGTTTACACTGTCACCATTTTTTGAGAAACAGAATTAAATATTGCTTATCAAGAAAACTCCAGAGGTTAATCAAATGTAATGTACATATAAGGAAGGAACTGACAAGTGCCAGACAGCAATTCCTTAGCAGCTGGAGGGATTTTAATTATAAGGTAGTTGGATAATTAAATACTAACAGACAGAGGGAGTGAGCTGGCATACTTCCATGAAGAACCAAACAGCACATGCCTAGGCAACAGACAGAAAATAAAATGGGAAATCCCATGAAAAAAGGGACTATTTCCAAAGAGAATAACAGAGAAATAATCACATGAAGACCAGGAATTTATGCATCTCCAGCTTCCCTGACAATGAAATATTTTCTCTCCTACAAAACAAAAACAAATAGCTCTGTAGAGTTCAAATGTCCTTTCTAACAAAAGGAAGAATATTTCAAAAGAGCTCCCCTCCATCTCCATCTCTATTTGTGGAGTATAAATCCTGATGGAAGAATGCTTTCTTTAGGTTGGTTTGGTTCCATACATGTTGCTTTCTGAGTTTGGATTTAGCTCAATTGCAGGAGTAGATGAGAAACAGAAACAAGAAAAATTCTCCTTCCTTAGGAAAGGAAATGCTAAATACACCCCGATGGATGTATCTCGGAAGGAGATCTTGTCTGATCCTGCAGGAGGTCTGGGGAGCATTCGTGTGTGCAGGCTGCCTGCTCTGCATGTCCAAACTTTGGCCATGAAATTTTGATGGCACGATTTTGATGAATGAAATGGTTAAGTCTAACTTTTCAAAGGACCATGCCTGCACGTTCACTACTGTTACTAAAGCAATCACCTGTGTGGCCTTTTGGCACTTTATGCTTTTAGTAAAGTATCTTTACTCCTTCTCAGTCCCACATATCCCTCTAGCTCTTAAGTACTTAATATGCATTCCCTCCAAGAAAGAAGGATTCAGGGCTGGAGAGCAACTTCACGCTTGCACGTGAGCTAAAATACAACTACAGTGTTCCATCACTAAGGGCTGAGACACCTTACAGAGTGTACCAATCAGCCGAAAGATACGGCCGCACAGCCTGTTTTCCTACAGCTGCATAATGTACGTGCAAAGAGAAATCACAAAGCTTATGTTCTCTTCACCATACAAGTTGAGTCAATGATAGGGTGAAATTTGATTCGTTTTATAGCAAATGGTTTGGGGTACAAGTCATTGGTATCACTGAATAAAGAGATAAAATCTAGGATTCTCGTGGGACTTGAGGAGCTTCTGAGATAATGAGAAGTCCCCATGGACTATCGTTATCATGGGCTACATTGTGATGCATAACGGAAAACATGAGAACTACACATTAAAAAAATACAGTATACTAACTACAGAAAACCTGGGACAAAGGGAAGATACATATCAAATTATAATATTGCTCAATGGTGAATTCAGGAAAACTCAAATCGAAAGAGAGTCATTTTCCCAGATCTGATCAGCTATCTGCTTTGAAGATCACTGTTGAGTACTCACAGGCAAAATCTTCCTCTAGCAGTGAGTGCACACACTTGTGTGTGTGTGTGTGTGTGTGTGTGTGTGTGTGTGTGTGTGTTACTGTCGCTGTTGCTGTTAGTGTTTACCATGATTGTTGGTACTCTAAGTAGATGGAGAACTACTATCAAGGTAAATAAGTCACATCCATAATGCTCATCATGTGACCAAGATTTTTGTGCCTTTCACAGAACTTAACAAATGCTAAAGGGTATATGACCACAGAGAAATAAATGGCAGGAACCCTGTGTGGCTAGCCTTTCCATTTTTGCTCCTTAGGTAGAAAATAAAACAATCAAACATTCGTATTTGTAAGAGAAAAACAATTCTTCTATGGGGAATATTAATCGATAATACCAACAGCCGACAATTATTGGACCCTTCTATTCAGCAGACACAGCTGACAGTGCGAACAATTGTTTGTTTCTTCAGTTCTATAAAGAAAACATATTAGTCAAGATCTAAGCAAAGGCAGACATCACATCATCTCCTTAATGGGGAATAAGAATGTCCTGAAGAGCTGAAAATACAGAGAAGAACAGGAGAGGGAATAACTACAGATGATGTAGTTATTATGATGAGCTATCCCCATTAAAGCTACAGGAAAAGATGGGAATTTCACAGTTATGAAAATTTAGAAACTTGAAGAAGGGACCTTATAGAATTAAACTAAGGCTTCTAAACAGGGAGACACAGTAGTGTTTTCTGGTATGATTCAATGAGGTCATGTCTGCTATGTTGTAAAAGGGGTAGGGAAAGGAAATCGGATGAGGTGACAATTTCAGTTTGAAGAAAATTACTTGTGTGGAGTAGTTCAAAACTGGAGCGGGAATAAAGAGGTATGTCTTTTCTTGTATCTGTAGTCTGTCTGGAGTCATCTAGTAACACCTTCACAGAGGAATAGACAACAAAGGAGACGGATCCCAGAAACAGTATCCTAAAGGAGAGTAAAGAGTTGTGACGCTAATCGACAAGAGTCAAGCCACGGATGCCTTAGGTTTAACTGGTCACCCACAAAGGACTTGCACAAGACTGCACAACATCTAAGAGGGAAGGCTAGGATTCAAAGGCAGGCATTAGAGTTCCTGCTCTTATTCAGTTCCATCTTTTGGGATAGAGCCTGTAGCAATGGAACGAGGAGAACCCAGATTAGTTTCCAGGGCAATTGAGAGTGGAGGGATTCAGTAATATTTCAGTCTGGACCTCAGCAATACTTATCATAGAGAAAATAAAAAATGAATTATGTCGTACATAAGGACCCTTTGGTTTAAACTCTACAAGTTAAGCAGGAACCGGCTCATGAAAACACACACCCTCTTAAGTACTTATAATAATGTGTGCCCTAGGCTGTGACGACTCTACCGATATTACACACAACAAGGTCACTTGGAAATAATTTCCTGCACTTACCCTTGTTGCTTGTTCCTGGTGCACAGATTCTTACTCCATTTATCTCAGAACCATTTAGAATGCTTATGCCCATGGCAAGCAATGAGTAGACATTTCATATTTCAAACACAATACATTTCATTTCAGATCGTCCTATACTGGTTACTAAAGACAGAAGAGCTTAGGTTTTTCTTCAAGGACCTGTCATCTAATAAGCCCAGGGGACTCAGCTGGGGAAAACTGTTTATTAGATCATGTGACATGAAGAGGAAAAAGTGGACTGCTGGGACACACCACTATTATTAGAATACAATGCTGGATTCTGTGTAGTGGAACAATTCTTAAAGCACATAGCTTCTGAGGTGAGCTTTCAGGAAGTGACTCCAAGCCCAGAGATATATTACACAACCTTACCAGGAGTAGAAACAGTGCATAGGTACACAGATAAAGAGGGACACGGTTGCTTTGCGGTCAGAAAAACAATACATGAGAGAGGCAGATGCAGTAGACTCAGAACCTCCAAGTAGTTAGCATTGCTACAGGCAAGCATCATGCTGGGGGACATGGGGAGGTGGCAGGAGAAGGAGCCTGATGCTGTCTGAAAGCTGTAAGCATTGGGGTATAGTGTTTGATCACCCTCGCTGTGAGCAGACATAGTCAAGGAATTATAATTAATTAGAACCAAGAAGGAACAAACTGCTGAGACTTGCTAGATTAAGAATGAACCTCAAGTCGGATGTGGTGGCACAAACGTTTAATTCCAGCACTTGGGAAGTAGAGGCAGGCACATCTCTGTGAGTTCAAGGCCAGGATGGTCTATATTGTGAGTTCTAGGACAGCCAGTGCAAATAATGAGACCAAAAAGCAAACAGAAAATGAATCTCAAAAATGTTAAGTAAAATCAGAATAGTATATGACTTCATTTATTTAAAAGTCCAAAAGAGAAGTCTGTGGGCAGAAAGCAAGTAGCTGCCTCAGGCAGATACTGGTCGCAACAGCACTGAGACTGGGAGACTCTGGGTTTACAGTCTGATGAATCAGGATCCACAGCATGAAGCCACAGAATGGAATGATGTCACAGCTTGTGTGGACCAGGTCTGGCTCCTTCACAGGCTCCAGAGCTAGGGCAGATCTCGTAGGTCAGGACAGCGGAGATCAGTGTTTACAAAGGCAGCTTCGTATTCTTGGGGCTTCTGCCTGTCAGCTGGCCCTGTGAAAGAGCTACAGATAAAGAAAAGAACACTACTTGGGTTCAATTATCCGGAACTTTCCAGTATAATCAGTTCTTGGCTGATTTTCAAACCTTGCTAATCTGGAGGGCAGTAGAAGGCACGAAATTCCAAAGTAGAAATGGAATACTGAAAATGAAAAGAATTTAAGCAAGGAGGGGAGCAGAGCAATGGTGGAAAGGAGTTGAGAGGAAATGGTTAACTAAAATTAATAATGTATTAAAAATTCTTAAGGAAATTTGATACACAATAAGTTAATAAAAAAATACTTTTAAAAAAGTTTGAATGCAGGTAACCAGATTGGGTATAAAAATCTGCTTTCAGGAGGTACAGGGTATTAAATAAAAGTCTCCCTGGTAGGATGTGCTGTCTCCCTTGGAGCTGTTGACTAAGGAAGCCTCTTAAATCCCCACAAGTCTACAGGCAATTGTCATTGCTGGTGATCTGCACACCAGAATTATATAGCAAAATATACCTTGCACCCAGAATATACAGAAATCAAGTTGGATCCAGTCTGGAAGCTTCCCCTAGCTGAATAGTCCTCGTGGTGCCTTCTAGAAAGTGTTCTGCAGACAACTGGGGGAGAAAAGCCATTGCCGGTCTAACCCAGCACTGGAGCCTTGTATGCTACAACACTGACCAGCTAGGAGTCAAAACAAGCCCACTGGTGTGAGAGGGGCAAGTCCGTTAGAGGACCAGCTACTTTCTAATTTAATTCATAGCTGGTACTGTAACCTCAGTCAGAAGCCTGTGCCTGGGGAGTCCCCAGACACTAGTGAGGCAGTCTCTGTTTTGTTTTGTTTTTGCTAAACATCCAAGGTGTGTATCTTCAATTGCCCTGTAAATGACTACCTCTATCCAGATACATTAGAGCTGGTTTCATCACATAAGTGTCTCTCCCCTCCACCCCCACGGAGGTCAGTAGTAACTCCAGAGACGCATAACTCTTCAAAGTACGGAGGATCAATGACTGTCGGATGTCAGGACATGACTGGGACCTGATGTGACCCCTCCAGTGCATAAAGAATGTAGCAAGAGAAGAAAGAAGTGATAAAAAAAATATGAGTTATGTGAGGTGGAGGAGGGAGGAGGGGCTATGCAGAACGCTGGCATCTGGTCACAATGTAGCTGCCGCCTCTGTACAAGCTCGGACCGCGAGTGGGTCCATCCACATCCTGTCATGGGAGACAGAATGGCGCACGGGGGTTACTCTTCTTAAGGATTTATATGTAGTTAATTGTTATTGGAGATGAGAGATTCAGAAGGAGATTATCACTAATAGCAGTGGAAGAGGAACAAACGGTGACGGAGGGAGTGGGATTGAAATATATTTAGGTGCATGTATGGAAACGGCCTAATGAAAGCCATTATTATGTGTGATTAATACATGTTAATGAAGCATGTTTTAAAGTTAGTTAATCTCTCTGAGCTCCAATTTATTAGCGGTAATGACGGCAATAATCAATTTACCCAGTTCGGGAAGTTTCTATGAGCAAAGGGTAAAACAGACAACTATCTAGAAAAGTGTGCGTCCTGTTTCAGGCTGCAAGCCAGGTACCCCGCAACATAGTATTAACGTCTCAGGACTACAATTTCTCATCTGCGAAGGCGGCAGCCCACACGTTTCTTTCCAGCGGCGCTCACTTTCTGTGGCACTCTGCCAGGTCATCTGTAAGTGTTGAGCCTTCCTGAGTGTTTTATGTGTACGAGGCTCTCGTGGAAGAAGTTGTTCAGAGAGGTTCAATGGACTTGCTCTTCCATTCACCGTGCACTTAGCTGGAGACTACACTGATGGTTCACGGTGTTTGTGGTCTATTCACGGACTCATCCAAAACGAGAGCCCTCCGGAGAAGCGCTGCAGCGGCAAGACTCCAGGTGTTCTGCGCTACAGACCAGGGAACGGCTGCAGCGAGCGTGAGCAGCTGAGTGTGGCAAGCTCCAGAAGCCCAAGGCAGCAGGATCAAGTACATATATACATTTTCAGAATGCATTCAGGTGAGGGTTGGAGCTTCAAATACCTCAGACATAACCCCGCTTAATGAGTCTCTGACTTTCCCAAATGATCTTGCCTTTGTTAACTAGCGTCATTAACACAAGTCACTGTGCAGCCTACACCAAGAAGGTGGAAGGGGAGAGTTTGGCTAGCACTGATTAATTCTTTGCTTAATCGCGTGCTATCTTTCCAGCTGACCTTTCTCTCGTCTCATTACTACAATTCCTTTTAAGAGTGAACGTGCTCCCTGGAACAATTAGCCATCTCCTCTGCCTTTTTATATCTAAGTGACTTTGTTTTATAAATCCTCTTTAAGAAAAATGCTCCCCCTCAGTCTTTGGTAAATGGAAGAAGAAAAAAAGAATAGATGAAGTTTCCAAACACACCAGTTCCAGCAGACAGAGCTTCCACAGCATTGGGTATTCAAGGGAGTATCAGGCCAGTTCTGAGGCAACCATTATTCTCTGATAAAAGGCACCCGTGACCTCTACCTTGGCATTAGAAAACTTACCTATTTCTCCCCTCTTCTTCAAAAGAATAAGCCAGCTTTGGAACCTAGCAGGTAAGAAGTTAAAATGCATTCCATTAATTATTTTTTTTAACATGGCAGAAATCTACGCCATTTGAAACGACCTGCCTTGTTGGAAAGAGAAAATATTACAGGCACAGATCCGAAGACCTGCCATTCGATTCCAGTAGAAAATTAAGAAGCATGAGCAGCGATGTCATGGAGGTAGAGTCTAAGACAGATGTGCAGAAGGGCTGACTGCATCCTCGACAAAGAGTGACTTCCTGGTCTTGTAAGAAGTGCTAATGAAACGGCTGCTTGCCCAGCACTAACTGTTCGGCCACTGTTAAAACGTGACCAACTTAACCTTAAACAATATTCACCAATATCACCCAATTATATTTCAGAGTTCCCAAAACTAACCTTGTTGGTGACGACCCAAAATGTCACAGATGGCAATTATTCTCTTGGATATTCAGTTGCATGGCTGTTTGCTGTTGTTGTTGTCATTTTTAAAACCAGTCCCCGTTGTCCTTCATACACCAAGATCATCATGCTTCTGCCCTTGATCTACATTATCATCTGTCTCCAGCCAAAGATCTGACAAACTGTTTCACTAGCATGATTATAAGTGGTAACAGCTACAAATCCTAACCTTTCAGGGACACTGGACTTTAAGAAGAATCTTAGACTCTTCCCACTGTGGTAGTTGTCAGAGCAACTGGAAGCAGAACCAACTATAGAGACTTTTCAACACACTTTGAAACTTCTACTCCAAGATTCTGACTGCAGAACTTTGAACATGGAAACCTGTGTGGGCATTGTACACATGTGTATATGTGTACGTGCAGGCTTTCACAGTAGTTCTAAAGTGATTTCCATGCAATTCCTCTGATGGTAATCTGCAAGATAAAAGAATGAAGACCCAGTGTAAAGTTCAATCCTTACTCACAGGCTAGCATAATGCTGGCCATGTAGCTGATGGTGCCTTGGCATCTTACTGGTATGGGACCACCTCCTCTGCCTGCACGTCAAACCAAGTCACTAGACAAAAGATAGACAAACTGACCCCCAGAAAGAGCATCTCCAGGTACTCGTGTCACAAACATTAAGATCTTTTAGGATTTCATTTGGCGTTTCATTTTGTTTCGTTTAATCGAAGCCTTCAAACCTCACTCAGACCTAATTCAGAATCGAGCTTGGAAACTTGCTAGATGTTCCTTTTAGTCTATGGAGCACTAATTGGGCTACGGTTGCTGTGTTTGCAGTGTCGGGAGGTGAGACCTCTAAGAGACGTTCAGTTAATGAGAGAGTCTGCCCTGTGAACAGGTTGTGCTCTGAACAAGAAGATGAACTCACCGTCCTCTTCTGAACTTGATCTCTTGTCTCTCTGTGGTGATGCAAGAAGGGCCTTGTGACATCCAGGCTCCCTCACCTTGGGCCTTCCAACCACTGAAACTATTCAAAATCAATCTTTACTTTTTAATGAACTACTCATTTTATTTTGTCAATGGTTGCATAAAATAGATTAAGACAATGTTCTTCGCAATCATGTTTACAATCATAAATTATAAACTGTATAAAAACACAAAACAAATGAGGGCATCACTCAGTCTAATCCAGTAATGACCTATTTTTGGCATGTGGTATATTTCTTTGCTGTCTTTTTTCTATGAAGTATGACAATATTAAATTTATTACCATTTTATAACTAATTTAGAAAACTTTTACATGTATTTGGATTTAAAAATAGATATTTTCAGAAAGATAATTGGAATGGAAACTGGAGAGATGAATCAGCACTTAAGAGCTCCAGCTGTTCTCCTGAGGACCCAGGTTCAATACCCAACACCCAGATGGTGGCTATCACCACCATATAGTTGGCAAATATAGTCCCAGGACATCCAACACCCCTTTGGGTCTCATTGGAAAATGCACTCACGTGTTTCACAGAGATACATGCAATCAGAACGTTCACATATATATGATAAAAATAAATAAATCTTTTTATTTTAAAACAAAAATTGAAATAGCAATATGGTATATTAATATAGTTTCTTCTACTAAATGTAAATATATTTAAATATTTGAATTGATTGTCAACTTTTGATATTATAGAAAAACTTGTAAAGAATGTCTTTTTGCATGCATCTTTATTTTAATCTCTTAATTTTAGATGGAGAATATCTGAGTAAGGATAATTTGAAATATGTTGGGTATTAACATTTGTGCTGAAACAGTCTTTGTGCCATGGTGTGGCAAGAGTTTAGTACAGGTAACTAAAATGGAAATGATCTTCTAGAATAGTGGTTCTCAACCACTGAGTCATGATCCCTCTGGGGGGCTCAATGACCCTTTCGTGGGGGTTACCTAAGACCATCAGAAAACACAGATATTTACATCATAATTCATAACAGTAGAAAATTACAGTTATGAAGTAGCAACACAACCAACTTTGTGGTTGGGGTCACCACATAAGGAACTGTGCTGAAGGATCACAGCATCAGGAAGGCTGGGAACCACTGCTCAAGAAGGACAAATACTAGATCTTGAATTCTACATAGCTTACCATCCCTCTATGTATGGTCCTACCAGTGCTGAGGTCTGAGAGTGTACCTCCAGAATGGCACACTCTTCTAGTTTTCTTGAGACCCTAAGATTCCCTGCATTATAATACTTTTAATGCTAACACTGGAAAGTTCCTGAGAAATTGGCATAGTTGGTCACTAGAGTTGAAACTAAACTCTGAGTTTGTAAAACACCCACAGTAATATTCCCCAAAGAGTGAATATAAATTCATCCACATGCCCCTCTCCACTGTCTCCACCACCACACTTCATACTTAGACTTCTCAGGCCTGCCTCAAAGGTCTAGTCCAGGGAGTGCCCTGACCTCATCCACACCTTTTCCTCAATCCACCGGGTTTAGCCTGCTCTCACAACCAGTGCATCAGCATAGCTTCCTATTCACTGCCTTCATTGCAAACATATTCTAGGCTTAGTCAGGATCATCCCCACCTATATCCTCAGAATGACAGTACTCTCTCACTTCACACAGAACCTTCCAAAAACTTAATACCTGTTCAATAAAACAAAGGCCATGCTTTGTACTGAAAATCTAGCTAACTACTCAGTGCTAATGAAATCCTAGTTACTAGAGGAGAATCTACATCCACTAACTAAACCAGTGAAAATCTATAAATATTTGTCCTATATAAATAAGTGTAGATATCACCCCTCATCTAGGAAAGTTCTTGCAATAGATGAAAACCCCTACAGAAAACTTCAACCAATCAAAAGAGTTGTGGAGCTCACCCCCAATGTATACATCTACAAAATGCTCCTGAATCTAAAGCTCGGGGAACACTGTGGAAGAGGAGGTTGAAAAAGATTCTAAGAGTCCTGAGATCAGAGAGTCTGCTAGCAATACCAGAAGCTACACCCATAAAGCCCCCCTCGTGTGATTGCCCAAACGTGATCTGAACAAGAATTACACCAATGAACAGGCCAAACTGGATGGAGAAAAGTCCATGAGACCCCAACCTTACACAAAGAATGTAAGATACTGAAGACTGCTGGAAATGGGAGAGGTAGCCTTTCCCAGAGAAAAACACATCAATTGGTTATCCATAGGCCAGTCAGTCCTGAAAACATACATGCAGGTAGAATTATATGGACTAGACAGGTTATATTAAGGAATGCAATAATAATTAGTGGAAAAAGAGGTTATGAGTTTGACAGAGAGCAAGAAGAGGTATATATGAGGAAAGAAGAGATGTAATAAACTATAGTTCCCAAAATAAAAAGAGTGACTGTATTATAATTGATAGAATTAACACAATAAACATATAAAAGTATACATTGTTGTGGTATTCTTATCATTTTCTGTACTGGAATACTGGGAAGATTCAATTATTATTAACACTTTATAAACCTGGACCAACAAAGACAAACTGACAAAATTTAATTAGGGGCCAGTCTCACCAACATTCCAGTTGTCCATGAGCCCACCCAGCATCTCTACTATGAAAGCAACATCCTCTCAAAAGCTAGATCCTTTCTCTTGGCTACATCTTGTGAAGAAGCACTCCTGGCATGAACTTGCAACCTTGTCTCTTCTCTTCAGTGGGCCATAAGTGTTGGTCTCCTTTACAAGCTACCCTACCACTTCTCATTGATCTTTTATGATACTAAAATCTCATGAATGCTAGAAAATGGGGCAGAGCGAAGCAGGAGTTAGTTAACAGGAGGGTAGCATTATCTCAGAGACTTTATTCTCCTCTATGCACAGATTATGTTCTCATTGCAGTTATGTTGTGGTTAGCAGAGGAGTGAATGCTCTCTCACATTCTGCCTAAAAGTTCAGTACATTCAGGAAAATTCTCGTTGGGAGTCAGTAATTCCCAGAATGTCAAAATCTAAACAGAGTAATACCAACCTCTTCCCTGCCTTTGCTGTCGTAGTCCTGACAAGATGACACAGTGGGGACAGTATACCGGTGATTAAAGTGGTGTTATTTCAATTACAGAGAAAATAGAGAGCATATATTCTATCCTAATTATCTTTGAGTTTCCTTAGAGCTGGATCTGTCGGTAACTGATAAGTAGTTTCCGGCATTTGATTTGTTAGGAGCATTTTGAGCAACTTTAAACAGTTCAGTCACCTGTGTTTCCTCAACTCCAGTGCAGGGCCAAAGGGTTCAAGTCATTCTAAATACCCAGCAGGTTTGAGGTCAGTGTGGGTTACAGGACACCCCGTCTCAAAAACAAGACTGGCAATAAGTCCTGTCAGCATTGTTGCTGCGTTCTGGTGGTAAATGGCCCCAACAGACAATCATTTGACTTCAATATTTTCAGTTGGAAATCTTACAAAAATAAGTGTTAATGATCGTTAGTGACCCCCCCAAAGTTGTCTCATCCCTAGGGCACAAAAATGTGTTTATCAGATATGAAAAAAGCAGAGTTAATGTTATGGGTGTAATTAAAGTTGTTCTTTGGCTATGTTGGAGTAAAAAGAGCATTGTAGATTTCTGGACCAACCTACTGTAGTCACAAGTATCTTCGGATAGATGAGGCAAAAGAAACCAAACTGGAGAGATGACATTGCATGAAAGACTTGCCTGGCCATGGATAGCGTTGAAGATGGTATGAGGCTGTGAACCAAGAAGTTAAGATAGCCTCTAGAGCACGGTAAAGGGAAGAGAAGGGATCTGCCTGTGTATCCACCTGGCAGCCCAGGCCCTTGACAGCTTGATTTTTCCTCAAGAAGACCCATTTCAGACTCTGACCTCCAAAATTAAGATAAGCACGTATGGTTTGAAACCACTAAGATGGTGATGATTTGGCACAATAAGAATAGAAAACTGATACATTTAATTACTGGGTAGTGCCTTTGGATATAAATTATGTGAGGGTATGGGGAATGAAAGAGTAGCAATCATAGCCCCGTCAAAAGGGACCTTTTCCTCTCTAAGGCTCTGTGTGACAATAGTGTCTGGGCCTTCAGCATGTTGTCCTCTTGTTTTCAGAGCCATTCTCCATATATTTCATATTCCATGTGCTTAAGGGAGTCCTCCACTCTTTTGCCTAGAGGCCACCCAGCTTAGGGCAGAAGCCTTTCATATGCACAGATGACTGACTAGGCTAGGCTTGCTTACCCTTGGTCAGAAGCACTCTTGTTCGGTCACCTAGGACTATGATGTCAGAATTCTATGATTGCAAGGCAGTGAAAAAGCGTATACCTGACACCTCACCATGACTTCACACACTAAGAGACTTGAACTGTATGTTCTGGATCTATAGTTAACTAAAACGGAAATAGGGCAATGTGAAATAACTTTTGCCCCAAACAAAGGAAAGTAGTATTTCGTGAACAGAAGCTGTTTCTTTTCTCACAGGCTCTGTCTTGTCATGTGCCACAGCAATTGTTGCCTTGGTGATACCCATGACTCCACAGGCCCATCGTGAGACATAAACGTATCTGACCTGGAGGAAGATGCTTTAAGAAGAACAACCACCATTTCCAATGCTATGTCAGGGAGAATATATTAACACTATTATAACAGCAGCAGAAATTCTTAGGTAAAAACAATAGAATTGTATCTCTGTGTGCTAACATTACGGCTGTATAGTCTGGATTTGGTCACAGTTTTTCCTGCCCTGTCACTGAAAAAAAAACTTATTAAATTAGAAGACATTTATTTGTAGTGCATTTCTATTTTAAATTCAGCTGCAGAATCTATGCTCTCTCTCATTTGACTTTATTTTGAGACTATGTCTCACTATGTTATCATGCCTGGACTTCAACTGTGGAGCTCAACTCCTTCATGTCCGTCAGGCTCCCCAGTTCCGGGATGATAGAGAGATATGTACCACACCCACCAGATTGCCATTGTTAATTGCAAAAACACACACTAGTTCTAAAGACCTTCATATACCTCTATTGAAATGGTCCTACATATATACAACACTATACTAATGTAGTGCTTGAAATAAGAATCACGTGAGTTCAGACATAGGAAGTTGTTTTCATAGGTTATTCTAACATATTTAATATAATTCATTGGGAATAGAGTTCACAAAATCTCCTTATGTCTTGTGTCATTGCATTCTGCGAATTTTCTACTAAGTCTGCTTCGCTTCCCCTCAGTGTTCGTATGTACTCCTTCACTCTGAAACCAATCATTGCCAGTGCTTAAGGAAATGCAGTCTTTACCTGCCCCTGACTGCAGGGAAGCAGCCTCCTTCTGCTGAACCAAAAAGTCTGCAACTTGGTTCTGTCTGAATACTAAATCAGACAGTGCCTATCACGGCCCATATGTAATTATTCTCCTAAATGCCATCCTCCAAATGTTTAAGTGCACCCCTTGTTTTTAATTAATCTTCTCGTATCTAGGTTAAAGATTCAAAGTCTGGCCAGAGCTTTCATAAGAAGGGAAACAATTTTCTCTTCACCACGACGTAGTTTTCTACTCGGATTTTTACTCTGAGCTGACGCTAATCTTTTAACATCCGTTCTTCGGATCACAGAGCTATAAATAGGACGCAGTAGAGTATTTCAATACATTCACTCTGAGAACGGCAGTGTTTCCTATTGGTCGTATGAAACAATGCCTGCAGACACAGTGTGCCTCTACTCTGTGTCTTTATCTAGGACAAAACTTAGCAATCCAAATATCAAGAAAAGAAAGCTATCAAAGCCTAGTATTTGAGAATCGTATCTATGATATTGTGCCTCTGTCCTGGGAAAACAATTTAGAAAGAATTTATAGTGATAAATCTGTATTAACAGATTTCAAAATGGGGATATCAAATTTATTTCTTGAAAGTCCATGACTTATTCTGTAGTTAGTCTTCTGGCTGATGACACCTAGTAGATAGGAAGTTAATTTCCCCATCGACGTAACAAAATAGCCAACAAAAGCAACTTAGGAAGAAAGGGTTCATTGTGTTTCACAGTTTTGAAGATGGGGGGGTGGGGGGGGAACATGGCAGCAGGAGAGAGAGGCAGCTTGCTGGTCACGTGGCATTTGTGGTCAGGAACAGAAAGAAACGCATGTTGGCTAATCTCTCCATTTTATTCAGTTCTGGGCCTAAGCCCATAAAACGATGCTCCTCATATCTAGGGTGTGTTTCCTATCTGAATTAAGTTCATCTAGAAGCTCCTTCACAGACACGGCCAGGTATGTTTCTCTTAAGTGATTATATAGCCTGTGAAGTTATTGATCAATATCAATCATCACAGATATTTAATACCCATCAGCCTCCCAAGAAGCAGATTTTCAGAGAACTTTGCACAGTATTGGTGCACACAATATCTGCATACAAAAGAATATATAGACTTTCTAAGTTTGCAGACACCCACTTTTCAACTCTATTTATGACCATTCTAACCAAGTAGTTACTTGTCCAAAAACTCTCCTAAATAGGTACATCAAGCTTTTTCTCTCATGAAGCTCAGTCAGAAAGACTGTGAGAGCTTATGACTTTTGTGGCTAATATTTTCTTCTTTTTTTCATCCATGAAAGACAATAAGTACATTCAGGTCCAAACTGTCTTCACAAAATTGTTTTACATGAAAGCTACAAGCTATGTTGTAGGGACATTAGATGAATTTATAGAAATCACAGTTAAACCCTCTTGGGGCAGAGAAATGAAAATGGTGATGATAAATTTTCTTTCACATAGACGAACTTATATTTGCTTTACATAAAACACGAGACTAGAAAGGAGTAAATAGCCATGGTGTGCTGGCATGCTCGCACAAATTCTGGACAGAAATTGTGTGCCCAAACTTCAACCGACAGCTTGCTGTATTCTCTTAGCACTGACTTTTCAGGGAAGAATTAGATATTTCTTTACTTCTCAAATGCTGAAGCCACATCCAGTCTGTGCACACACTATCCCCGTTTATTGATGGCCCTGTAGGCTGGAAGGTAAAATCACTGTGCCCTTTCTCCTGTGGGTGGCTGTCCTTTGATCTTTACCCCTGAAGAGCAGCTCCAACAAATTCTTCTGAAGGCTTTCCATGACCTGCTGACTTTATATATAATTTCTATTTTAAAACCACTTGCCAAACTCCTTCATTTGGAATAAAGTACAACTGTTTCCACTTTGGACTATCCAAGGGCCAAGAGCTCTTTGGCTTCTTCCTGTTCTCACAGCAGAGTCACATAAAACAAGACAACTGGATGATGTCAGTCACCTCCCACGGGACTCAAGGAAAGCCACCTCTTGCGCTGTAGTCTGTAGGTAGTGCTGGTGTTTGCTCATCAGAGCTGTGCGGGTCCTGAAGTTGTGAACGCCTGGGTGGAATCCACATCCATGAAGGGTGCCTCATGTCTCCCAAGCAGCCCTGTCATCTAGCGTCATCTTCAGCAGAACGGGGGCTTGGGAAATGTTTGTGGAACTGAATTACCTGTGTGGTAAAAGCAGTTACATTGATGAGTGACAGACGTGTGCCAAGGATGTAACTGAGGAATGTCAGGGATGCCTTCAGTTGGAAATCACAGAAGACACAGGATCTCTTTTATGAAATGATAGTCACATCATCATTCTCCTAAAATTAGATTCACCGCATGTTCAACTGTGTCTTAAAGATTTTATAGAAAGTTCTAGAAATGTTTTACACACAGTTTACACTTAATTGTCACGGGAACTCCGAAAGGCACATAGCGGCATTCCCATTGACAGATGAAGGTGGGGAGACTCAGGCTGCATCCTGGAGTCATGGAGTCAGCAGTAAACCTGCCCTCACCCACTCCCAGCTGACAGCCTTGCTATAGCCCTGTAGGGATCCGCTGACTTCTTTGGAAGCTGGTATGCATGTCCCTCAGCCAGAATTCATGCTTTTCCCAAATTGCACTCCAAATCTCTCTAGACAAACAGGAAACAGTAGCAAGATCGTTCTGCACTACTGCCCAGAAGACCTTCCGCCTTGAGGAAGTGTGTGGAGGAGCTCAGAGCACCTTTCTCTCCAGCCTCACAGAAAGGCATAGCCTGCCTCCTCCTGTCTGTACCGGTGCTAGATTCCTGAATAGGTTTCCCCACTTGCCCAGATGTATTTCAAGATGCTTCCTTCTCCTTGAATAAGCTCCTCCATCTACCAACTCTGCAATCAGTTCCACTTAACGCCCCCATAATTAGAACAACAAAGTGAGCTGTTTCTTTGTGAACTTATATGTGTTTTAGTCTAAAGTAGTCACCATATTTGCATGCTCACTAAATTTGCCACTCTACATGACAAGGGGCCAGTAGCTAATGGCACAGTGTTAACTTTGAGGATGATCAGTTTTGCATGGACAGAATAAACTTATTAATTTTGTGACTCTGTAGTAAATCTAAGGAAGAAAAATAAAGCACAGGCCTTTTTCCTTTAAAAGTTCCCAGGAAGTAAAGTAATGAGTAATGTCAAAAGTAAATGTTTCAAGATGTAAATTAAAGCAAATACTCTAATTTTAATTCTTAAACAAATAAGAGTTGATCTTAAGGGGAAAAAAATAGAAAGATGAGCAAATCTCTATTAAATTCTAATGAACAAAAGGACATAAATAAATAAATAAATATGAGATAACTAATAGATATTGGAGATCTATGCTATATGTAACATATGACAGAGTGGTAAGTTTGAATTAATTTAATTTCCTTAAAAAAAAGAACCAATAACTCAGAAAATTGAGAAGCACTGTAAACAAAAACATATAATATAAATACTCCTTTGAAAAGCTGATTTAACTAATAACTCTTTCCAACTTTGCAAGTAAAAGTTAATTTAATAACCACACGGATTTTTTAATCTTACCAAGTTGTTTCATTTATGTATTTATCGTAATGGGGACTTTCATTCTGTGTATGACAATGTCATAGGAAAACCCACCATTTCGCAAACTTACTTTATGTTGATAAGATAAAAAGGAGAAAACTGTAAGTAGAAATGAAGTTCTTTGAAATTAATTTTATTTGCCACAAGCTCAGTATTAAAAAAAAAAAAGCCAGGCAGTGGTGGCACACCCTTTTAATCCCAGAACTCAGGAGGCAAAAGCAACTGGATCTCTGAATTTAAGTATAGGCTGGTCTACAGAACAAGTTGCAGGACAGTCAGGGCTACACAAAGAAACCCTTTTTTGAAAATCCAAATAAATAAATAAGTTAAAATCTATATGTCCAAAGAAGATGGTCTCATTTCTGACACACTTAGCTCCCCAACTCACCACTTCCCCAAAGTGAGCCCTGGCACTTTCGTGTATAGAATTATTTGGTGTAAATTTATACATATGTGTGTATTAATTCGAACTACAAGTATTTGTGTGCCGGGATACGATTCCTTTATACAAATAAAATCATATGGTATACCATTACAGAGAAAGAAGATCTTCCCAATTGTATACTAACTGCATCACAAATAATAATGTGAAATAGAATGTCTTTGCACATGGGTGAGAGTAAGGTAAATTGCTGAGTCAAAGAGTAGACAGACACACTTTAAGTGTTGAATGTCTCCAACTATTTTAACTTACCTTTCAAAAAGATTGTGTCAATTTATTCTCCTACATACATTATTTGAAAATGTCATTTCTTCCCAACCTCATCAGCACTAATTAGCTTCAGCCTTTGTATCATAAAACTACGGGTTTTCAGAAACCACTGAGAAGGAAGGGCCTAGGGAGATGGCTCAGTGGGTAAGAGTACTTGCTCCAGAGGCATTAAATAAATACCCTAAGCACTTAGGTGGAAAAAATAAAATAAAACAGAGTCTGGTATATGCCCGTAACAGCAGCATGGAGTGGTCGAGATATGTGAACCCCTGTGGCTCACTGGTCAGCCAGCCAACTTTGGCAAAATAGCATACTTCTGCTTCAGTGAGAGAAGCTTTCTCAAGGGGATAAGGCAGGGCATGATACGGGAAGCCACCTTCTCTGCCTCTGGACTTTGTATACATATAGGCGCTGGAACATGTATTTACATACTTGTATGTACACAACACACGTATCCACACACACACACAGGCAAAGACTAATTGGTCTCAAATAAAGTACCCAAGACTGTGAACAAGTCACGTGACCTGTCTGTGCATCAATCCTTCCTCATGAGCGCACTTTAAATTGTTCATAAAATGTCCTTTATGATGTAATTGGAATTTGTTTAGTAGGAGAGCTTCATACGTGCACATGTGCCCGCACACATGAGCATGCAAGCTACTGACATTTTCCATTCCGAGTATTTACTAAGTGTGACTTAACTCGCACTTTGAATTTGGTGTCACATTCCTTGTATCAGTCTCTGCACACTTACTTCTGACTTCTCCATTGTTCTTGGGGAAGGACCAACATGTTCTGAGTGAGACGCCCATGGGACTATCCTTTCCTAACTTACTTCGCTGCATTTCCGCTTGAAACCTGTTTGACATTTTGTATGCACCTGAAAGAGGCAGCCGTGTCAGCTTTCTCTTGGAGTTCATAAATGATTAGCCCATCACTGTGTGTATTTTCTCAGAGATTTAGAGGGCAAACATTAATACAGACAGGAATATATATATATATATATATATGTGTGTGTGTGTGTGTGTGTGTGTGTGTGTGTGTGTGTGTGTGTGTGTCTGTATATAAAGCTTGTGTGTTTGTGTTTGTATTTGGAAGGCTTTTCTAAAGCACCCTCACACAGCTACACATAAGGCCCTTTCTCAGCAGTGCTGGCCTGCTTGCATTGCTGCAGAGTGGAACATTTGAAAACGGCTCTCATTGGTCCACACTAGCTCTTCACAGGGCAAGTACCTCCTTCTGAAGGGTTTTAACTATAAATTATACTTGAGTACTTTCTCCAGTAGCAGGACTTTGGAATCAGCTTATCAGTTTACACAAAAGTCCTCTGGGGATGTTTATTTGCAGTGCATTGAACTTCTATATTAATTTATGGAGAATTGATTATGTTTGCAATTCCGAGTCCTTTTAACTTGAAATTAGTATGTCGTCCCACTCCTGGAAGCCTGTTTCAGTTCTTGGCACTAAAGTTTTATATTCTCCGTATGTATGCACATTTTAATTAAATGTATTTCTAGTTAACAGGGATGCTATTATCATTAATGAGATCTATTTTCCATTTTGTAACTGGTCACTATTGGAAAATAAAAACATCGGTTTATTTATGTAAATGAATTCTGACTCAAACATCTAGTAAATAACTATATATCTATCTCCTAATGAATGGTAAGAACTAGATGTGTTCTCTCTATATGTAAGGGAAAAAAAACTAGCCATTACCTTTATGGTTACATTAAACGTGTTCAGTAAGTTATTAGCCAAGTGATAACATAGGAAGTACAAGTGAAATTTCTGTCTGAATAGACCACTTCCCACATCTGAGTGAGGCATTTCTTGTCTGTGCCTCCAGGCTAGAAGTGGAAAGGGCTAGAACTAGCTAATGTTCTACTGGGAACACTGTCCCAGGAAGACTCCATCCACCCTGAAGAAGGCACTGTATTCAAATTCTCACAAAAGCCTCCAGCCAGTCAGTCATGCTGAAACATCTGCCCAGAAAAGACACTTTAAGATTCTATTTGGGGGCTGGAGAAAGGTCTCAGTAAGGGCTCATAGGCCAAGCGGGAGAGCCCGAGTTCTGTTCCACAGTACTTATATACAAAGGAAAACAAAACTCCAGGCATGATAACATCAGGTGTGGTTCCAGCACTAGAGAAGCACACACAGGATCTCAGCATCTCTCTGGCCACCCATCCCATCCACTGGTGAATGCCAGGTTCAATGGAGACACTGCATCAAAGTAGCAATGTGGAAAACAATAGAGTAGGAAATACAACCTTGGTGGTCACTGGCCTCTAGCTATGTAGGCGTGACTGTGAGTCTGCACAGACAATAGTAAGTAAAATAATGGAGCTCAGTCCCACAGGATGACTTGCTACATAGTACAGCAATAGAAAAGAGAACACAAATTCCGGTCTTGAGCTGTATAATGACATTTAAATGAACAAGGCGCTAAGTAACTAATGAAGTTCAGTAAGAATCTATCAGTTAGTGGCGTCTTAGCCCTGTTAGTTTATATAAATTCACACTACAGAATTCACATTAAAAAATACCATTTAACACTACATGGCTCAGAACACGTCCCCATCATTAGATGATATGTGACAGCAACATTCGTAGTATCAACAAGAGGTCAGTCAAATACTGGAGAAGAAGAGTCATTAAAAATAATTTAAAATGATCACACACAAAATACGCAGCGATTCACATTTCTGGGTAGAAATAGATTATTACAATCATCAAAACATTTAAAGATAAAATTTTTAAAGTCACTCATAATAGCAGCGTAGGTCACAAAACTGTCACGAATACCATTACTTAAGACCACAAGGGACTTACATCAACTAAATAACATAAGATTATAGAAAGATACAGAGGGGAACTCGAGTCAACAAAGATTATTAGCCTTTTCTGTATATCTTAAAAACATGGAAAGCATGGATTATCATTTACAGAAGCAAAAGTAAAACAAATACCTGGGCATTTTTGCCCGGACAAGCCAGAGCTGGGTAGTAGACAACTCTCCAGCTCCCTGTGACTTCTCTCCCAGCATCCCTTAACTCCCACTGTTGCCAAGAGCAGCTGAGGAGGAACCAAGGTCTCAGGTTGGGGCAAGAGCAAGAGAAGGAAAATGTTGGTAAATAAAAAAGCTTTTGAACTGGTGTCTAAACTCAGTTTGGCCCATTATATTTAGAGAAATGAGAACCAAAACTCTTTCACTGTCAACTAGGTGAAACTGAGCAATGCATGATGGGTAGATGCTATTCAGAGGCTTGGGGCACAAGCACAGCTGTCTTTGGGTCATGGTGCTTGTGCTGGGCAGAGAGACAAGGCAGGGGCACTTGTGGTTAGGGACAATGTCAGCCAAGAATCTACTATCTGCAGATGGGGGATGCAGAGGGAAACTGGTCAGAAATGGTGAGCAGACAGACAGTAAAAAGAAACATCACCTGGAGGCTCTGAAGGACACTAGTCTCAGATTCAGCACCGCTGGCTTTGGAGGTTGAACAATTAATTACAGGTGGAAAAGACAGGCTGTCTTGTGCACTGTCAGAAACTATTTTGCAGCATCTGGTCTGCCTTTTGGGTGCCTACAGCACTCTCACCCCAATTGTGACAAAGTGTCTACAGATGTTGCCAAGTACCAGGCAGGATGAGGACACCTCATTGGCTGACCAACCACCAACCCTGGCTGAAAACAGCTGATGTGGTCCAGTCATCAGGAGGAAGCTGCTGCTGAGAGCCAGAGCTTTGCATTATCTTGGGGATTTCTCAGAGACAAGCAGGAACGATTTCCGGGTGCAGGACTGAATGGCGAGACGAGGGGGACTTTGGTGGGTCCAAACGTGCACGGATACACAACTATGTCTTAGTCAAGACATCAATGGAATCCCATAACATTCACCACACCGTCCCGAGGGAAGGGATTTCTCTGGACTGTTTTTATGCGATGTCATTCTTTCTGTTTCTCAGAAATAAGCAAACACTACTAATATGCGAGAAATGAAGAAACATTGCCTTCTTCAGGCGTCTATCTTAAGCAAGGAGGGCTGATGAAGACAGAAAATGGGGGCTGGGAATTCAAGGCAGAGAAAGGGGCGGTAGACAAATGGTTAAAAACAAAACAAAACAAAAAGCCAAAAAAGCGTAACAAATAGTGAAGTCTGTATTCTAGAACATCATTTGTGTAAATTTTGAAAACAGAGAAGGGAACTGAATAGTGAGATCCCGAAGTAATTGTTCTTCAAAGCACATAGCTCCATTTTCTAAGTGAGTTTCTGTCTTCCTTTGAGCCACCGTCTTCCTCGCTCCAAGCTTTGGTGCTTCTAACCTTCCTTACAAAAAAAAAAAAAAAATGACCTTTATTTGGATTAAGGCTGCTGTGCATTCTGTGGGACCCCAGAGGTGCTCAGGAGTGAAATGCAGCCTCCCTATCTGTAACGATAATAGACCTCAAACAGCTTTATCAACAGCCCTTCCAGTCATTACAATAGGCAGTGGCTCTGTTTTATGAAACCTTCTCAGTTTTCCAGGCCATTCTGTTACCTAAGGCCCCGATTTGCTTGAAGCCCCCTGCCATGACCACTGGCACAAGGCTGCATAGTGCCCTACAGGAAGGCTGGAGTGTGGTGGCTGATCCTGGTCAGCTGTTAACAACGCCATGAGTCATGGATGCCAGCTGTTCGCAAGTTAACTCGCTGCAAGCAGGGCGAATTAAATGACTCATTTCAACCTGAGCCAAACACCAAATAAATGGATAATGTATTCAAATGGCCTGGAGGAGAGGAACAGTGATCTATTTGCTTCTTTCTCAGAGATTAGGTAGATCAGTTCCCGGGTAAATAGTTCCAGGATGGTGTGTGCAGATGTCACAAAGCCCCACACGACTACTTTGCAGTGAACATAGATGTTGCTAGAAGAAGCCAGACAACCAGAGCCCTCAATTCCATCACATTTTCGTCCCTGACAGCCACCGCACACAGAGGTCTGGGGAAATCTTTGCTAAACAGATTGTCCTTGACTGGACTCTGCTGAGCACTAACAAAGTCCGCTCCATGTTCCCCACCGAGGACATCCAGCTGAAAATATTTTCAGTAGGTATCAAAAGAGAAACTGGAAATAACAACAGTGAAATTGAGTCTTTAACTGATCATTGTCCTTGGTGAACCTGTTGTTGTTGTTGTTGTTTCAAGTGGTTCCAAGGATGTTTGCAGCCCTCAGAGCCACCAAGGCCTGTCTGTCACTCTCAAGCTTTGCAGTGGAGAGGAATGGACTCCTAAGCATGAATTGGTCTTGTCTCTGGTAAACTCTATTTTGAGAAAACCCACGGACTTCACTTTGAAGACTTCACATCAGTCTCTGGAGGCAAACAGGGCAACAGTCCAGAACTTTCTTGGCTGTCAGCACAAAGAAGGCTGCATATCAGTAACAAGGGGAAATGGCAAGCTTCAGCAAAAACAAAGACCTGTCCTGGTTTTGAAAGAAAGACAGAAAGGAACAAGACGAGACGCACGATCACCTCAGTCGCCTGCCAACTTCGTGAAGTAGCTCCAAAAAGAGTGTAGGTTCCCCCCTGTAAACCAGAAGCCATAATTACTGCTAGAAAATCTGGAGAGAGAAATTCCACAGAGCTGACGAGAGCTAATTGCAGGCAGGCGGTGTCTTACAGACAGGGCTTTGAGTGAAGGCAGGCCTGGTGCAACAGCCAATGGGAGGGGCTGTCAGCATCTTCCTCAAACCAAGGCAGCCTTGCAGAGCCCCAGGAGATGTGAAGGCATGACACACAGAAGCCACATCTCAGGGTGGCACGAGGAACCTTTTGGGACTGCCAAGCATCCCTGAGCCGCTTTATTTAGTTTTCTAGAGAACTCTCACGGCTCTGTTGAGTTTTAGAGAGACCTATGACTGCCCTCCCAGGAGCCAGGCAGCGATGCCACAGGGAAGTGCCACGCCAGCCAGAGAGCCTGGTTGGAAAGATGACCCTTAAACTTTATGAGAGAGTGGAATCAGGGTGACGCACTTCTAAAGCATTGTGCAGGGTGATGATTTCCCAACCGTATTTTAGCCTGAATTCCCTGTTTTCTTTGCTTCTGTTTCCTTATTCATGTTCTCAGCAGTAAAACTACTTTCAGCCAAAGAGTAAGTACAGAGGAATCTGTGGTTTACCTAGAGATGCCTGCTGGTACCCTGCAAGGAAGCTGGTGGCCAACCAGGTTAGGAGGGATGGTTACCATCTCATACTCTTAGAAGAACCATCTCCATCTCATACTCTTAGAAGAACCATCTCTACACTCTCAAAACTCTCAAATATTTTACCTAAGCTAGAGACATATTGCCCTTGCTTCTCCAAAAGACATTTTATTTCAATAGATGAGGAAGTATCTCTTTAACCTACTCATTTTTTTTCACAGAAAAAAAATGTGAATAAGATTCTTTCATGAGACGCATTTCCTTGCATCCATGGAATAAGAAAACACATATGGAGCACAATTATTCTCTATTATTGAGGAATTTTAGGTGCTAGACAATTTTAAACAGGTTCTCATAAAACCAATGTTTTTAGAGTTTATTAGATCTTACGTATCCCCATCTTATCACATAAAAAAATGACATTTCCAGGGAACTTGACAGTCCTTGAACACTTAAGCAATAACCTCTATTATAATATAATTTAGGATGAAAACCAGGTCACCTAATCCTCCCAAATGAAAAAGAATGAGCAGTCTTGGAGATGGTTGGAAGTCCCTACTCTCATGATTTATAGTTACTGGTAAAGCCTATTGATAAATTTAAGAATAAGTGGAGTTTATTGGAAACCACCCCTTCAGCAGAAGCCATAGAAAGACTGGAAAGGACACAAACAGAGAACTTACCTATAGTTACAACCTCAAAAAGTCTCGTCCACAGGGTCAAAATCAATCAAGAAATTAGGGTTTATCCCAGACTGGCCACCACTCTTCACTCGGCAGAATCTGTTCATTAACTGAATATGATAAAGATGAGAACAAAGTCAAAACTCATCAAAGTCAACATGTTTATGATTCCTTTTCATAATCCTAATCCTTAAATTATCCAAGGTAAATTGGCTTTGATTCAGAGGAAAACACGAATTTTTTCTATGCGATAGAATTATTTTTCTGTAAGTACCATTTGTATGTCTGTTATGGCAGATTTTTTTTTCTCTTTTTCTTATTTGTTTGTTTGTCTTGGTTTTTTAAGACAAAGTCTTGCTATGTATCTTTTGTTGGCCTAGAACTTGCTATGTAGACCAGGCTGGCCTTGAACTCTGGGTACTGGGATTAAAGGTATGAGCCACTATCCCATTAAATCAGTTTTCCTTCATGTCAGCATTTCTCAGTTGTTAGAACTGGGATCTGGGCAGACAGCTCCTTCCTCTGCTGTGCCTTCTGCAATGGTGCTGCAGAGTCTCCAAGGGGTCAGGGACCCTGCTCTCCTTTGGCCTTTGGTTTTGGTCAGGCCTCTGGGAGGTACAGTTAGCAATGCCTGGTGTAATTTCAAGTCAGGCCATCTGAACTGCAATTTACAACAGTCATCTTTCCTGCTTCTTTTCATACTAAAACATAAGAAAATACATATATACATGTATGGTGCCACAGCAAATTCAAACTTCTTAAAACCAACTGAAGAATACTATGTTTTCCAAATGACAATCAGGAATTCTCTCTCTTCTCTCACTTCCCCTCCATTCTTCCCTTCTCCCTTTCTTTACCTGTCCTCTCCTCTCCCACCTCCCATTTTCCCCTCCACATTTCCAAATCAATTAAATCAATGACACCTGTTTATTTTCCACAAATACCATTGTTCTCCAAAATGAATCACAAGTCTCTCTCCAGTTCATAAGGAGACACTGGGAAGAGAGCCACTTCTCTTAGTGAAGAGTAAATTTGGTGGCCTTGGGAAGTTGAAGGCACCAGACTTGTTGCAGGGTGGAGTGAACCTTTAAAAAAAAAACTGCCAAAAAATTCTCCAGATTTGTGCTGGGGACTTCGTTGAAACTATTTTCATTTCCTAAACCAGTTCTATGCTGTGACCTGCTGTTTCAGTTCCTAGATGAGAATAGCTCAACTTTTAAAATTAACTTACAAAACACACAGTACAAAGCACTCTATATAATATAAACGAGTCTGAGCTGTAACAAAGGCTTCATTATGTAAGCTGATTTTAGAGGATTTTTAGCTCCAGGGGACACTGGAGATTGTGAGTACTTTTAAGCTATGTAGCATCAATGGCCACAAATTTAATTTTCTGAGAATCATAGACCTGAAAGGAATTTACTAATTCACTTTTCTAATTAGAGTTGCATTGTGGTCCTTTGTTGTAGACATTTATATTTAATCATATGAATAGTTGATAAGTGCACCATTTCAAAGCATGTCAGTATGAGTCATCTGCCTCCTGGTTGCCCTCCCAGAACCTTGCCTCGCTGTAGCCTAATTTCCCCAATACACTAACCCTTTCAGCATGCTGTGTCATTGTAATAGCCTCCAAATTGCAAAGATACCGTCTCTAAAGCCACACACGTGCAGACTTTGCATCTGAGGACAATCCCAGTGCAGTTGTGCATAATAGAGAGCCCGCTAAAAATCCCCCAGCTCTCCTAATGCACCAGCCCGCAAGGCACGCAATGAGTCCATTTCGACTTCTTCAGGACTTTGTCCTGTTTCCTTGTAAATTGTTTGCCCATCGAGACTTCCATGCAATCCCTAGGGCCTCTGCCTCTGGTTCTGTTCTGTAGTTTAACACACTTTTCTCTTCAAAAACTTCCCTTGACATTCAGCCCAAATGTTCCTCGGACTCCCTTACAATGAATACTCCCCAGCAGTGACCTTTGTGGAAGCACAATAAACCATCCCTCCCTCCCCTGAGTGCCAGCACTCTTTACGCCCTGTGATCCCTCCCCTAACTCCTAGACACCAGGGAAAATACTAAAGTGCATGTAGCACACGCATTCTAGTGCAGCTCTGCTCTCTGATGCTAAAAGTTCTGAACCTGCAGAAACCAATTCAATGGCTGATCCATTTGTTCAACAAATATATTGTGAGCACCTACTGTGTCCTCAGTATTGTCTGAAGGGGCAAAGACCCCTCATCGAACCTCATTTATACAGAGTCTACTGTTGCTGTCTACTATTCCCACCCTAATAACAGATTTGGCATGGATATCATTTTTCTGCTGTTTCGGACTTAATAATGTTTTCCTGTAACCACTACTCAATCACAATTTCCGCATAGAAACCAGGCAACCTTCACTCATTGGTTGCAGGACTAGCACACACTGAATGCTTTATTTCAGAGATCACAGACACCTTCTGTTCTCATGTCTGACTACAAAGCACCATATTCTTGTCTCCTGGGTATGAGGACTCTGCTTCAGCTTTCGCTAGGAAGAGTGAAATGGTTAGGAAGCATGTGGCCTGGTGAGCACCCTGGATAGGCCAGCACACGCTAGTGGCTCTGACCTGGCAGCAGCATCAGGGATTTCCCCAGCTTCCCAGGTAGACCCTTCATTGTTCGCGATGACAAATCTAGTCACTATTTGAATTTGTGTAATGTTTGGGAAAAGGGCCATCATCAGAAAATTATAATATCTGAGTGGATTTTAAATAGAGAACAGGAACAAAATTAATTCGAGGGTATGATCTCAATAAGAATGGTATCCTTAGTTTCATATAATTCAATGCTAAGTGCTACAGGGAGTAGCACTGTTTGAGAAGGTTTAGAACAATCAGGGCATGCCTTGTTGGAGCAGGTGTGGCCTTGTTGGAGTAGATGTGGCCTTGTTGGAGTAGGTGTGGCCTTGTTGGAGTAGGTGTGACTTGTTGGAGTAGGTGTGGCCTTGTTGGAGGAGGTGTGGCCTTGTTGGAGTAGGTGTGGCCTTGTTGGAAGAAGTTTCTTCCCATAATGGTAATAGACTAGTCCTCTGAAATGGTAATTAGGTCCTGTGATAGTATGAATATGTATGGGCTCCCATAGACTCACCTGTTTGAATGCTTGGCCAATAGGGATTGGTACAAACAGAAGCTGTGGCCTTGTGGGATCAGTGTGGTCTTGTTGTCTAGAAGTGTGTCACTATGGAGGCATGCTTAGGGGTCTCATATATGTCAGGCCATGCCCAGTGCTACAGTTTATTTCCTGTTTGCAGATCAAGAGGTAGAGCTCTCAGTTCTTTCTGCAGCACCACGTCTGCCTGTGTGCTCCCATGCTTCTCGCCATGATGATAATGGCCAAATCTCTAAAAGTGTAAGCCAGCTGCAGTTAAATGGGTTCCCTTATAAGACCTGCCACAGTGTTTCTTCATAGCAACAGACACCCCAACTAAGACATGCCCCAGTTAAATGCTTTCTTTTATAAGAGTTGCAGTGGTCACATTGTCTCTTCACAGCAACAGAAACTCTAACTGAGAAAGAAAGGGGAGGAACAGAAAAGAGACAACATTTGTAAAATACCTAGAATGTTCTTGTCACATATTAAGCACACTGTCTGTGTTAAGGAAACAGTCTATACGTAAAATACCTTTAAAACAGAGGAAATGGAAGGCACACAGATCTGTGGCTTCTGCCCTGCTGATGCATGCCTGGGCAGGGACACTTGCTGTCTTGAGACTAGGGAAGATCCGGGACAGGGTGCCCCATGCTCGTCACATCCCTCGCGATGGAAGCACATGCCAGCTAAAGATGGTCCACCCCTGAGTGTTAGGGAGTCTGTCAGTAAGAACATCCTCGCAGCACCTAATCAGAGGGCTGCGTCTCCTCGCAGCAGGGGAGAAGGAACAGTACCACATGCCACATTCAGGAGCAGGCACATCGTGCACACAAAATCGTATTCTTCATATGCCTTGCGCTTCCTGCATAATTGCCAAGCTATAGGTACATAGCTTGAAATATAGGCAGACTATTTAAGAGTCAATAAAAGTTGTGCCTCTAGAACAAATATTTAGATATTTACAATAAAGATATACATCTAAAATTATATTTAACTTCCACATGTTGCCAACCATTTGAAATATACTTAATAGAAAACACACAGTATAGATGAAATGCCATGAAAACAAACATGTTTCCAAATAAGTGCATTTGCTTGACAAATAACAAGTTCCCTGAAAATCTAGCCCAACGGGTGGTGTACCATCAGCGGGGCAGAATGGCGACTTTGGCATTGCTTTCACACAAGAGATGCACGAGACGAGAGCAAAGGCATTGGGTAAGGCAAGCATGCACAGACACATGTGCAGAAGCAGGCGGGCAAAGCCTGGGATCAGAGGAATCAAGATGGCTTTGTCTATGACATAAATGAAAAATCGGCCATTGCCTCCAGTGTTCAAGCTCATTTTTCACAAAAGCTGTACCATGAGGCTGTTGACTCTTAGACTGCCACACCAGCTGAGGCTACTCTGGGTTCAAGCATCTACACAGAAAAGCCTCAACATCTGAAAACATAGCAAAAAGGCTTTCAGTTTTCTCCAAGTTTCTCTTGTGTTCAATCCACACAGGTAGAAACTCCCATTCCGAAAGATCCCTACCTTTCTGGCACTGAATATGTTACTTCCCACACTATAAAAATGAGCAAAATCTTCCAATATCCCTTCTCTTTTAAATACAGTGTGTGTAAGAAGAGTTGGGAGTGCACGGTGCACTAATAACTCTCATCTGCCTTTGGTTATGAACTCTAAATTTTCATTTTAGCAATTTATTCCCAGTAGATTTGTGAATAATCTACTGTGGATTGAGCTCTGGACACAAAAAAGACAAGTCTGACATCAGCACACATGTAGGTTAAGGGACTGTAAAAAAAACGAGCCAGAAGAAGACAAGTCTATATACCCCGTGAAATAATAACGAATGACAGGGAAATTAAGGGGGAAGGGCAGGAGATATGGGAAGAAATGTGGTGTTACACAGGGAAACAGCCAGCTCAAAGTCCCCAAGGACAAAGTGTGTGAGTGTGTCACCAACCAGAAGGTTAAGTGGCTGAGGCTGAAGGAGATTTGAGAACTATGATGTCAGAATGGAAGCCCAGACATGGGGCCAAATCTTACACCATAAAGCATTATACATTTCACCGCCAGCTTTCTACACAAGTGCACTTTCCAGGATGTCACTCACACAGGCTTAAGAAGTCTATGATTCAATAGCATAAGACCTTCCCTGTTTGAGCGTACTTCCACACAGAGGAAACACACTGTGATCCCACATGGCTGTGTTAGCTCTTGGAAGAGTATGAATTGCCAATGACACTGTCTCTAGCTGAGAAGGAGTCAACATTTATATCCAGCCCTAAAACTGTCCATCTCAAGCAGGACACCTCACCCCTAGGTCATCTAAAGGTCATCTTGAACTAGTGGCTTCAATGATCTCTTCTTTGACTTAAGCTGAATTGCGATTATTAAAGTTAATTTCACATTACACGATATAATGCACACCAATTCCTATGCATTTTCCCACAAAATTGGAAAATGGCTTTCTGATGCAGACCACCATCAAGGAGTAATTAGAGCTTCCAGTTTGGTCAGTGAAGATAAGCAATTGAAGTGTAGGCTCTGAGCTCGCACAGCTGGGGAAACATCCTGCGTAAACAAGGTCAGACAAGACCCACGCTCTCTGCCAATACACATGCCCACAGTAAATTGATCCAAGAGCCATCTCGCTCTGGCCTTTTTCCAACCCAGTGATGAATCCCTTTATCAAAATCACTGTCAGGTAAATGTTGGGAGACCTTGAGCAGGGTGTTCCTTAAACTATGAGAGATGGAACACTTTGTGATGTGTTTGCAAATTGAAAGTCACTTATCCTCTTTGTGCCCCAAGAAGGTTTATGAACCAAATGCATGCTAAGAGGTATTTTGAAAGAGCCACTCAGAGCTTCGACAGAAAGCTTCCGTTGAGTAGGTTCTGGTAGACTTCCGGTTCTACCAAAAATAGATTTTCAGAATTAAAAGTTTATAGTCTTATTTACACAGGGAAAAAAATTCAAAGCTAAAGTACTGGAAATGGGATGTAGTAAAATGCTAGGATTTCATCCAACTGTTGCTTGGAAATGAAAATTCCCTAATGGGAATAGGTCTTTAAAATAGGACATCTGGGTTTTGCTAAGTGGATAATTAAAAGTTTGAAATCTTGCCTAGAAAATGGGACAAAAACTCGAATTACCAATAGAGGTGAGACACTCCCCACTGCCGTTATGATAGAAATGGCACCAGCCCAGATTAACAAAACAGGCAGAGCTGTGGAGCAAGGCGTGAGGGACATGGTGGCTGATGTCTAGGGACACAGGTGTCAGAAATCGTGCTAAACTTCCCACAGATGATGAAAAATCCCAAGCCCCAGGTCCAGCACAGGATGGCTCATTGCCATCCAGGTAAATCCTCATCTTAAAATGTCCTCTTCGTCTTCCGAACTCCTGATCAAGACATTGGCTTTCCAGGGAAACAGCTGAGGACAAGCACACAATTAAAGTCTCACCTCCAGGTTTACCTGAATGAACTTCCTGATGCTTACACAAACACCAAAGGCCTCAGATTCAATAGGTGGTCTGGAGAGATGCCAGTCTGTGAACAAACAAGACTGCAGGTAAAACGTGGGTGACAGTAGAGAGAACGTGGAGAAACAAAAATAGACTTGGGGTGAACCCCCTCAAAGAAGCTTACAAAATATGTCTCTTCCTAGCATATATAATTGGCTTAATTTGTCCATGTGTTCTGTTGAGAGACTTCTACACGCAGCATCTTGCTGGGTTGAGGGATGAGAGATAACAGACACAGAAGAATGCTCAGGGAAAATCAGACCTGCATCACCGTGTTTAAGGATGTGCCTCATGATAATGACATTCTGCTCAGCAGGATATGCCATCTATGGGGACGGTTTATAACATCTGCTGGCAGTTACCATCAGTATATTTAGAACGTTGGCATCAGGAACCTGCAGGAGGCCGTGAAGAATCAGGGTGCGAAGCTCCATAGATTTCATTCCTTACACAGTTTTATAAAATAGTAAGAAGGCTGTCAAGTATAATATTATGGTGAAAATGTAAGCATTGAGCCATGCTAAGAAAATGTTTAGTTAGTTAGTAAGTGTAAATTAGTTTAATTTGGCACCCAAAGTAAGAATTTCCTGAGGCTAAATACCAGTGTTCAACATTAATGCTTCAGATTTAGAATTTAGAAATTCTCCACGTCCTTCCTAATGCTGGGAAATCATCTCTAAGAGGGAAAAAGATTAGATGACCAAGCTTGTTTCAAACTCATTGTAAATTCAGGGGATGGTTTAGCACTTGGGGAATGTGACATGCACAGAGTAGAAAAGTGGACGGAAAGATGGGGTCCAAGAACCTTTGTGAGTGTGGGCCCTTTGCTACTTGTGGTGAGGTTGAGTCACATGCCTAAGGCCTCAGACTCAGTTTCCCTTGTGTAGGAATGGCAGCATGACAGCTTTGCTTAGACATGATAGATTCTGAGTCCACGTCATTCACCAAAGGCAGTGAATGAAACAACGATCTCACTAGGAAAGAAGTGCAAAGCCCCATCAACTATTGCCTACCAGAGCCTAATCCCACTGTTCAACAGATCAAACGTGCACTGAACTAGGAAAGAACAACATTATTTTCTAGCTTTAGGTCTCTCAGCCCATTCTAAATTAGCCGCTAGCTACTGCCACTGCAGTGATCTTAGACTCTGACCATGTAAGTGAGGGCTAAGATAACAGGAGATGGCAAACGTCTATGAGCACATGAGTGGAATAGCTGGAATCTGCTGGTTCACATTCTCATACCCTGAGCAACTACATCATCAGAAGCACAGAGGCATGGACTCACGAGACTTAACACCTATTGCTTAAAGGACCAATACCCCCTCCACCATCAGCACCACTACTGCCTCCCACGGCAGTGACATTTTGGTTTAGGGTTGTCATGTGAGCAAGTAGAAAATGAGACCAAGGAACAGTCTAGTGGCTTAGCCTTCCACATGATAGCATCTCGGGGTCATAATATGCACTGTCTGAGACACACATAAGGATGAAATATAACTGGGCACCTGGAATGCAAAAGAAGTCTATAAAGAATAGCACTCCGTCGTTTAAGCTGACGTTTGATTTGCATAAATCAGCATGCAGATCTCCAGCCACTCCCACTATTCAATTCTTCTATTATCCCTCAGCACCAGGATTCCTCCAAAATTTATATTACTAATATGTTTTATGAGAGAATAAAAATGATGCTAATTCCCCCCCTGTACCCCAGTATCCTAGTTAGAGTTACTATTGACTCTGATAAAATTACCATATCAAAATCAGTTTGGGAAAGAAAAGGTTTATTTGACTTATGCTTCCGCATCGCTGAAGGAAGTCAGGAGAGAAACTCAAGCAGGGCAGGAACCTGGAGGCAGGGGCTGATGCAGAGGCCATGGACGGGTGCTACTTAGTGACTTGATCCCAATGGCTTCCTCAGCCTGCTTTCTCTAATTCCCAGGAGCTCCTTGCCCAGGGATGGCACAACCCTCGACGGGTTTGAGCCTTCCCCTATCAATCACTAATTAAGAAAATGCCTGCAGGCTTGCTAACAACCCAATCTTATGAAATCATTTTCTCCGTTGAGGCTCCCTCCTCTCAGATGACTCTAGCTTGTGTCAAGTTTGGCATAAAACAAGTAAGCACAGCTAGGAGCAAAACACAACATATCTCTATATTTGTTTAAGGAAAAGTTCAGTGAAAATGTAATTTCTTAACACACTAAAAGTCAACTTGGCTATCCATACATAAAATAAACTGATAAAAATAATCCATTAAGCAAATATGATACATGGAAAAACTGTGAAAAAACAGTGAACCTAAAAGTAATTGTCTCATAAAACTCAACACTAACATCTGGCTAACTTTGGGGAGTTTAAAAGATTTCCTGAGGTGGAGGACGGTGTGACCCAGAAGAAAATTGCAAGCATGACCAAAACAGCAAACCAAAGGGAACAAAGAAAATCATGAGATGCTAAAGCAAGAGGACACATTTCCAGGATGGAGGCACACCAAAATTCAGGGAGACTGCTGAGCCTCTACAGTCCCACTGTGAACCACGTGGGTAACCAATGCCCACATCCTAACATGTATCCACAAATGTTGAAGAGTGTGTGATGCATTGCGAGTTCATCTGCTGTAAGTTAAAGCCCTTGGAGAAAATTCAAAAGCTAAGGCAAAGCAATTCTTTCTCATTCAGAAAGTGTATTCTTTCACTTTGCTCTGGTTTGGATTCATGCAAAACCTGGGGAAGCCCAGGGCAGCAGGCCCACACTTCCTGCAGCTGGTTTCATTCAGAGACCCAGGATTCTGTAGGGAGCTCAGGGGAGTTCTCACCAGGAGAGTTTGCCCTACTGAGCCTGTGCTTCAGTAAATGTCAGGAAGAGGTGAACACAGAGAATGAAAAGATGAGGAACGATGGGCTGGAAGTAATGGAGAGGTTTCAGTTAAACAGCAAGGCTCGAGAACCAACCGTGTTCGAGTACTGAAGGATTGCTAAACGCAATGATGGTCTCACATCAAAACTAAACAAAGATGGGACGGCAGGTGACCTCGGGAAACCACGAGGTGACCAAGCACAGAGGATTGAAGTTCGGAACAATCACAGACTCTGAGACATTCTCTGAAACTAGAAGCAGCTAATATTCACATAGATTTCATTGCCTGTCAGACGTTATTTACACCACTTTACCATATTTATATCCATTTCTTTCCTTCCTGCAATAACACCACAAATTTCCATTTCTATTAGTCTCCGTTTTGTAGATGGGAAAACTGAGGCTTTAAACAGCCCAGTGGAAAGTCCAGACTTCAGTCCTTGAGCAGAGGATTTGACCTGTGGCCAGGACCATAGCACGGGTCTCCTCATGTTTAAAAATTTCCAGAAATATCCGTGGTCTGGGGCTGGGCAATAGGGACCCAGAAAATAAGAGCTTGCAACCAAGGCTGTATGAACCTAAGTTCCAGCCCCAGGATTTACATATTAAAGAGAGAACTGACTCCTAAAAATCTGTCCTTTGACCTTTCACACTGCATGTGTGTGCAGGCATGGGTTTATACACATTATAAACACACAAATAAATGTAATTTAAATCAGATACTATTGGGTATAAATTTTATGTCTATATACCCAACTCACCCTTGGCACACATAGTCAAATGAGGCCGAATTGTGAAGCAGATGAAATTGGCCAAAGCACACTCACTCTGTGCAGAGGCCATCTCTGGAGCCTCCTTTGCAGGCTCTGCCACAGTCCTCCCACCTTTCCTAATTTTCCTCCGCAACAAAAGCGGATGCTAGCTGTGAGGAACGGTCGACAAACACATTCTGTGACGAGTCAGTCAGTGGTCAGAGGTTCTCAGTAAAGAGCCAACATTCAGGAGGAGCTGGCTGGGGTGACTCTTAGATGCTAGGGATTGTCCTTCTCATTATGTCGTGTCGTTAAGACGGATCTTCATTTTTGTCTTAAACCAAAAGCTCTCCTAAGACTTTCATATTGTTCCTCACAATATTGTGGAAAATAGTGGGAATATTGAGAGTCAGGTACAGATGACAAAGCCCCCTCATCTGCCTGTGCTCCAGCCAGAATGAAGCTGAGAGACCCTGGGCACTCTGACCTAGGATGGCAGGGAGTGGAAGCTCTTTCTGGGTCCTGAGTGGGGGTGGACAAGTCAGTCCTGCAGGTGGAATATGCACACAGCAGCACAGCACCCCAGCAGAAGCGGAGAGCCAGTTCAGCAGGGAATATCTGCCAGTTGTTTCTAATGAAGGAGAGTCACTCTTCCAATGAGAAAACAGAGATGAAGGATCAGCTCAGACTGGGAATAAAACTGAGATTTTAACGGTGCCAACATCAGGCTTATATATATTATTTAATATCTCCCCACTATTGGAGTGATGTGCAGTGTGTGACCAAGAGGATCAGGAATGAAGTTCTTCAGAATTAAAAACATATTGGAAAAATAGTTTCATTAAGCAAGTGCCCCGTTAAAAATATAGAAGTTTTATTAGCTTGAGGCCATGTACGATTGCCAGATTCTAATCTAAAAAATGGCCAAATAGACTCAGCTTCATTTGATTCAGCCCAAAAGAAGATGTCATAGCCAATCAATGAAAGTCAGCACCGTGAGATGTCCTTGCTTCGTGGAATACTATTCTTCCCCTAGTCACACCGCTGGTGACAGAATGCTTTCTGCTCACTGCATCCCGTTCAACTTGGCTGCAAGTGTCTCTCCCAGAGCCACATACTACTCAGCACATGTGGGGACCCCTCACCGTTGTGGTGGCATGGTGCACAGAAGTTCATTTGACCATGGCTGTGTCCCCTATTGTGTCTCGCCCAGACTTGGGAAGAAGTTGCTCAGCTAGGCGTCCCCCACCTTTCTGGTGCTCTGGAGGTTTTATGATCTCATTTGCTTTCCATCGATGTGATAAATGAGCAACTAAACCAACTGTATTTAGCTTACAGGCAGGCCCGCCAGTCAACAAGGGAAGCCTAGACAAGGACTCGAGGCAGGAACTGAAGTTTGGACATGGAGGACTGCTGCTTACTGGCTTGTTCCTCATGACTTTCTCAGCCTGCTTTCCCACACACCCCAGGCATACACTCCCCACAGAGTGCTGAGGCCCTTCTACACCAATCATTATCCAAGAAAATACTCCCCAGGCTTCCTCATGGGCCAGACTGTTCAAGGCAATTCCTAACATGAGGTCCCCTCCTCCCAGGTGAGACTAGTTAAGTCAAGTATGATAACTAATCTGAGTAAGTATTAAACCCACCTGGTATTGGGACCCACAGTAGAGAATGAGGGACATTGCTTCAGGAAAATATCCTGCCACACCAAGGGTGGAGGAGGCTGAGGTATGTATGGACCCAAAGGGCAGGAGCAGCTCAAAAATTAAGGGAAACAAAGGCAAGAAGATTTCACATTCAATATGAAAATATTAAGTGGCCTCGCAGGAGGCATTGTCTGAGTTAATAAGCCACAGACAGTAACACACAAGTGATACTTTGTGAGGAAATTTACCTCTTCCAAGTTGTTAGCTAAATACTTTCCTACCACTACCAGTGCGCTCTCTCTCTCTCTCTCTCTCTCTCTCTTCTCTCTCTCTCTCTCTCTCTCTCGCACCCACGCGCGCTCACACACATACACAAACAAGTGGTTATTTAACATATAACAAACTAATAAATACAATTTAAAAACAGAATTAATAAAGTCCCATTTTCTGTGCCTTTAGCAAGCCCAACCTAGTCCAAAGCCATTCTAACCACCTTCAGCTTTCGGGGAGTTGAAGGGACAAACCTAGAGTGTCACCCCTCTGATTCCCATCCTGACAGCCTGCCCTTCCCCATACGCTTGTCATCCCAAGTCATACCTCCCACAGCAAGGAAGGGCAAAAAGAAGGCCACCTACTCCTTTAACAAGTCCGCACCCAAAAAATACCAAGCATTTTTTAGACAAGCATCCATCAGAGAACAAAGGATGTAGCGCCACCTAGTGGAGAAATGTTTACCATCTCCTTCAAATAAAAAGCAACTGACAAACCACAAAACAAGCATGCCCAGCTGGAGCAGAGGTGCAGTCAGAGAGAGCTCAGCTGTGCTCCTCTTCTGCCAAATTCCTATGCCGTGAGCTGGATGTACAACGACCCACTTTAGAGGTGCAGAAGACCTCAACCACCTAAAACCCAGCAATCCGTGTCCCTGGACACTGCTTTCTGAACCCAGAACTGCAGGGAATGTCCTGGCTTTCTCCGCAAGTGTTGTCGCTAAGGGTAGCAAATAAGGGTTTTCATGTGCACATAGGAAATACACCTAGTTAAGCTTTGCTGGGTAAGAGACACCTTTCGATCTCTGAAACCCTCACACAAAAGGAACACAGTGGGGGGTGGGGGTTGCAGAAAAACATGAGACGTCAGCTTTTAAAACAGGTTTTCCGTGATTTATAGAGCTAGACCCAAAAAGAAATGAGAGACTTGGTGCAAGGGCCTGTGTTACAGAGGGTTTTGAGAACCCTGTGAGGGGAAGTCAACCTTCCTGGTGCAAGGTGACCAGCCCAGGGCAAAACACTTAAGCCTCCTTCCTAAGACTCTCACCGAAGCTGCGCTTTCCGCAGAAGGAAAATGCGGTTTCAGATCTACCACGGTTACAGCACTGGGGATCTTCGTTCCCACAAGGCCGGGAGACCCTGAGCTAAAAAAGCACATACCTTCCTTCTCACGGGAATCCAGAGCTTTGTATGTTTCGGCGTGGATGTCTGAAAGCGTCCTTCCCCCGGATCTGGAGAAACGATCCTTCCTCCCCTTCATGAGGGCAGAACCATTAGGATTGGTGGTCATGACCACGCAGTGGGAGACCCCAACCTGAGCAGTGCTTAGTGCAAACCCCGGCTGCCTAATATTCTGCTTAAAATGATGTACCCCAAACGAGCTGCTCCAGGTGACCAAAGTAACGCTAGTCACATCGAAATCTGATACGCAACACTTCCAAAATAAATTATTTGAAGAACGTGAATCTCCATTGCAGTTTTCCAGAAATAAGGGAAGAGGTTTCTAGCCCCCTGGCTAGCTGCTTTGGCGGCAGCAACTGAGCTCATTGCAGTCCCGGCAAAGGCAAGACAGCCTCTGATTCGGCTTCAATTGTGGCACCATGCTTCAAAGCTTGGTGTCCTGCCTAGGTGCCCCCATCCTGTTGTGCCTCCTGTCTCCAAAGTCTGCTTCTTTACCACCAGCTGTTAAGGATACATCCTGTGCACCCTTGCCCACCAAAATCAGCACAGGCTTTGAGAATTCACCAAGTCCCTGGTTCCTGCTCCCAAAAATGCTTAGATTCTTATCTCCGGGATTTCTCTTATCTGCTTAGTGGCCTGGTTTCTCTGACAAGAAGGATGGGAGACCATGAGTGGGGTTCTCCACCCTGCAGCTTGAGGGGGGACCTGGACAGACTCAGTTTGCATGTTTTGTGTCTTTCAGCACATCCACAACTGCCATCTCTGTCCTGGCTTTGTCACCGAGTGGGGACTGGGCTGCTGGTAGTCTTGGTAAAGGTCACTTCAGCACAGATTGATAGAGAGATGATCAAGGTTATTCTCTCTTCAACTTTTACAAAAACAAACCAGAAGAGAGAGAGAGCGGGGGGGGTGGAAGGAGGAGGAAGAGGAGGAGGAAGAGGAGGAGGAAGAGAAGGAGGAGGAGAAGAGGAGGAGGAAGAGGAGGAAAAGGAGGAGGAAGAGGAGGAGGAGGAGGAGGAGGGAGGAGAGAAATTGCAAGAATAAGTATCTATCTATTCTGGAAAGCAAGAAGACAAAGGGAATTGTCACTCAGTCTTGTCTCAGTCTTGGTCTCACAGACGTTTGCAATACTAGGCAACAGTGGCTCTAGCCAGCCCCTGCATTTAGCCCAGGTCCCTAATATGCCACAGAGGGTCTTACTCTGGGGACCCTCTTTCAGTGATTTATAGTAACAGCTAATGTATCTTCTTGGCAGTTCTTTCCCCCATCCACACAACTTTCTCTTGACACTCTAATTTGACAAAAAAAGAAAAAAAGAAAAAAAAAAGGCCTTTTCAAAAATCACAGTCAGAGGAGAGGGAACTATTTGTCCTCCTCCTCCTCCTCTCTTCTCTTCTGAGATACCTGGTTGAATTTCACCCTGTTCAGGGGCCGGTTAGTTAATGTAATTGTGGGCTTGCCTGGGAAGAGCACTGCCAGTTGTAACTGCACTGAGGAATACCAATGCCTGGAGCACAGACCAAGGCACCAGGGAAGGCCAGCCTAGCTGATGGCTAGAGGGGTTCTCGCCTAACCTGAACCCAACAGTAACCCTAACCAACCCTAACCCATCTGCAGCAGCAAGGGTCCTGTCTTCAGATGTCTACACTGCGAAAGTAAAAGGGTATGAGCTGAGGACTTCTCTTGTGTAGGAACTGACTGAGTGATCCTATACATCACTTCCAAATCAAGAGCAAAGACTTCCAGCAAACAAACTTGTTAAACAAGACTTAAAGTGAGATGGGATGGGTCCAACTACGGTTCCTAGGCAACAGGTGGCAAGGGGGCCCCTGGTGGCCTAGAGAATAAGACCTGATCAACTATGAGCGTCTGCCCCCTGTCCAGTGTAAAGCTACCGAGAGTCTTTTCTGGGACCAATGCCATAGATCTGAAAATCCCTCAGTCCAAATTCTAAGAGATAACAGATACCAAAACTTCTGGTTTCTCCCTCTGCCAATACTGTTCCTATTCTGTGGATGATAAGATAGATATTCGCTGGGCAGTTGGTGGCACACGCCTTCAATAATTCCAGCACATGGGATGCTGAGGTAGGTGGATCTCTACAAGTTTGAGGCCAGCCTGGTGTACAAGAGCTAATTCCAGGACAGACTCCAAGCTACAGAGATAAAGAAAACCTTGTATCAAAAAACCAAAAAAACAAACAAACAAAATCAGTAAGTGTCAAGGTAGCTCTTTGGAGTCCACACTAGACCCCGCAGGAGCGTTTGGGATCTTACCCATTCCCTTTCCTCCTGGCCCCCAGGCCTCCAGGCCCCGTTCATTTTCCCCTCTTCGGCTACTGGGGCACTCTTTCTTTCTTTGTTCCATACAAAAACTGCATTGAATTTTTTGTAACAGTGTTATTCTTATTTGTCCCAAGCTGGAAACAGTTCAATATCAACCATTGCATGTATGGAATGATAAAGGGCCCACTCTTGTTCATAGATATCAGTCCAGCCTAGGTGTAACCTTGCTCCATTCTTCTGGACATTCACAGGGCTCCCTTCCGCTTCTCTCTCACCTCTCAACCTCTGGGACAAGCTCAGAGTTCTGTTTCCATCAAGAACCCCTTCCTTATCTTGACCCTGGCTTGGACCCTGCCTGACTCTTGCACGTTTTTTATCCTCTGTTATGTCTTCCTAGTGTTTGTCATCGTGCAAAGTAAAACACCCCCCTGGGTAACTGTCTTCTGCCCCCTTGCATCCTCACACCTACTAGCAGAAGTGCAGTGATGTTGGTGAAATGAAGGGCAGGAACATCAGACTTTTAAGAGAAATTTAAATGAGAAAATTCCCTGGGTGGCAATCTCTGTGACAAGGTTATCCTGCCGTGGACCAAGGATTCTCATCTCTGCTCACCACCCTGCCAGCTGTGGGACTTGGGCACCTTCAACTCTTCCCAGAGTTGCTCTTGATAGAACTGAGCAATTTGCACCGCAGAATCTCTTCTTTGTTTTCAGCTTTTGCTTTATAGCTTGTTTTCTTTTGCGATGGTTTCAACACCTTAGTCATTGGACTGTAAGAACGCGTTGTGTCTATAAGAGGTGCTGTCCATAGAACGTGTATTACAACTCCTTCCTATCAAAGTGAAGGTGACCACCAATCTCCGAGGGACCATTTGACCGCCTATCTGAAGCTGAAGTCTGTGGATTCCAGCAGCTTGATCTATCTTGACACCCTACCTATGTTTCATTGCCAAATCAGTGCCCGCAAAGTAATGTGAACTAAGTGAAGAGTATCCATTTTATTGCAAAAATTTATCTTGGTGTTGTTTCAACTTAACCTCGTTGGTGTGTTACTTTTCTTTCCTATCTAAGGAGCTTGAAATGGAATACATAAGTCACAGTTCTGAGCAAGACAGTCTTCAAAGTGCTTGTGTAAGTAGAACACATATGCATATGTGTCAAACACACACACACACACATACATGCACATGCAATGTATTTGTCTCTTATGTTGCCATGGTGATTTGATTTACCAGAAAGCAAAGCATTCTCTTTCTTGAGTGTCGTTCAAGGAAATGGTTTTCAGAAAGATCCAACTTTCTGCTTTCACTCCAACTTTGGATTTCTTTCTAAGTTCTGGTTCACAGATATCCAGAAAAATAATGTGAAGGGTTTTTTTTTTGTTTCTTTTGTTTCTTTGCCAACAAAATAGAGGTTGGGAAGCTCAATGCTGTTAATGGGTTGATTCATTTAGAGAAGAGCCCCGCTATGCCAAGTGCCCTTCTCACACTCGTTGCTGTTCTTTCCTACACTCTGAAAACATATTTGTGTCTGTGAATGCACACGTGAATGGGCATATGATACGGAATGAAATACAACATGGTGCATAATTAGAGAGTTAGGGAAAGCAGAGAGTGGGGACTTGGATGTGTGTCTGTATGCTCAGCTTAGTGGTTTAAATTAGGAATCTATATCACCCGATCTTCAGCAAGACTACAGGAATAAACTGACTATATGATGGCGCCAGATTACCTAGGGTCATGGACAATTTCATCCCACAAACAGGACAGTGCTGAATCACCCTGCACTGGATACGCATCTCTCCAACTGCCTGTGAGCTCAACCGCAAGAGTGGGAATGAAACGCTACAAAATCATTCCTAAACCGGGCAGCTAACTCATTCATCTTCTCAACTAAATGATTGTCTGCCCAACTCCATCATAAATAACGCTTGTTTTTATTTGTTCATATTTATCTACCACTGATTTCAAATGATCCTGCTTACATTAATCTCCATGTTCATGAGATAATTTATTACCTGAGATTGGCAGAGTTACTACTTCCATTTACTCTTATTACAACCATGTCATTCTTTCCCAGGCTTCACTCTGGAGTATTATGACAAAATAGCGAGAATGTAATTTTAACAAACATAAAAATTATTGCCAGGCAGCTGTGCAAGTATTTCTCCCCTGCACTGAGGTCCACAATCAATTCTATTCGTGCATACTGCACAAAGAGAGTCATAATTTAACACCCCTTGATTTCTCTCCTTTCCTGATGTATTGAGGAGGTAGTTAAAGGCTTGAAAACTCCGAGCTTTGTGCCAAATATCTGCAACACTCCTTCTGCAAAACCTGGAACAAAATAATTAAGAAGCTGCTTAAGCAACCATTTGCCACAAACCAGATTGAGGGATTTGAAATATGTACAAATATTTTTAAATAATGCCCCAAAGGGGAAATTCGCACTAATAAGTAAGATCTGCTGGAGTTCCTGCTGGCTGACTCTGCATCCTGGGAGTGCACATGAGTAAACAGAGACAGGTTCCAGCATTTCTCATCTTCCCTAAGGTATCTGAAAAAATCCTCTGATTTTAACTGCTGCAAATCTGGGCCAGAGTCTTTTCTAATAAGATTCTGTAATCTTCACAGCACAATACTCTTCGGTGTTCAAGCAATCCCATGACTCACAATTCCCCCAACAGTTACTGTGCCGGGGTGAACTTCTGAGATTCAGATAACATTAAGGCTGTGGTTTATGCCCTGATTGATAACATAGCCAATGGAGGCAACCTGTCCCAGAGAAAGGATCCAAAAAGCTTTGCATAGTGTTTACGATACTGATAACCTCCTGGCTGATGTCTATAGAGGGAAACCTTTGATGGATGAAAGGGACTAAAAGATCTTTTGCTCTCAGATAGCACTGGTGAGTTCCTTGTATATCATTCCTTAGACAATTATGGCACTTTAGTTATTCTATTTGGTCACAAAATGCTTAACTGATTTTTTTATAGCAATATGTTTTGCGGAGAGGGCTTGATAAATATAATGAAATCGTTTTATGCTAGTTCCTAGGGGACAGGCCATGGAAATGCTGTTAAATGATAATATTTCTTTGTTGTACATTATATAGTGCTTTCACTGTGAGTGGAGCTAGAATCTAATTGGAATGTTTAAGATCCTCCCAGCCATAAATCCCCTGATTCTCAACACGTTTCCTGTGTCCTCCACAGCATGATATCAGCCTATCAGAAATGCAGAGTCCTCAGGCCTCTCATCAGATCTACGCAGGCCAGTGTGAATGAAGGTCAACAGCCCCTTGAAGATGTTTCTGACATTCTGGAGTTGACAAAACACTCCCTTCTCCTGTTCAAGGCAAGCCTCAGCCACAGAGGAGTGAGAAGGATGGAATGTGGTGATGTGGGACCCACTTCCTCTACACCTCCTTCTTCCAACATCCTTCCCATTACCTCTGGCATAGGCTAGTTGTAATGGTAAAAATAAAATGGCACCATTCCTAAAGGGGTGGCAGTGGGCAGCAAGCCACAGGGGGCAGTGTGTCCCAGGCAGGGAGCAGGTCAGCCCATGAGGAGCCACAGCAGGTGAGAGACAGAGCTGGTCAGGCAGGCATGCCATGCAGAGAAAGTGGGTTATGGAAGGGAAGGGAAAAGAGGAGAGAGAGGAAGACGGGGAATGAAGAAAGAGAGAGAGAGACAGAGACAGAGAGAGAGACAGAGACAACAGAGACAGAGACCCAGAGAGAAACAGAAAGAAAGAGGAGAGAGAGAGAGAGAGAGAGAGAGAGAGAGAGAGAGAGAGCGCAGAAGATACCTCTTCAGGAGAAAGACAGAAAGGAAGGAGCTCAGGCTGGAAGTGGAAGGAAGATCCACTTGCCTAGAGGTGGGAGTGGGGAGGGCTTTGTCTCTTAAAGGGACAGGACAGACCATTACACTAGTGTCGCAAGTATTTGCCTGGGTCATTGTTTGAAGAATATTCAGCACACAGAACTACATGCCTTGGAAGAAAGGCTCAAAGAGAATGCAACTGGCCCAGAACCTGGTAGAACAATATCCATAGCTTATGACAGGCATCTTTAAAACTGATCTACAGTAGTTGAGGAGTACATTATGTGCAGAGCTGAACTCTGTACACCTTGCCGAGCAACTGTGGTCTAGATATACTGTATACCTCACTCATACTGATCACCTTAACATGTCAGGGGTCCATTTACTCTGAACAGGCTTGCTGGTCTCTGAGAAAATACACCAATTAAATAGACTTGTCGGTTTATATACAGAAGGCTAATAGGCGGCACTTAAAGTGCAAAGGAAAAAGAAGATAATATTCTTTGGATTTTCCCTTCTGGTGTGAAGTAGGGTAGTTAAAGAGGATGGGAGACAAGTTATCCTGTGCATCCTTTTAAAGGTTACTTACAGCCTTGGGGCTCTCTTAGCTGATTGGATTGAACATTAACATTGAGTTACTAAAAGGACTTTCCTGGACACCTTTAAAAGATCTATTTACAAAATAAATAGCATGCTGTTTATCTACTCCCCTAAAAGGCAAAGTGGAGTGGTTTATGTGGAATGCTGCAGATCAAACTGGAGTCCAGCAGGAAACTCTTCTCTCCCCAGGAGACATTCTTTTTGGAAGGCAGGATCTTTAACGTCCAAGTGCTCAATTTCTGGGAGAGAATCTTGTGTATTGTTCAGTCGCTTGGCTAAAGTCGTTTGTATTATTTAGTTGCTTGCCGATGTCCTCTGTCATAACAAAGCAGCCTATCTGCTTTCGTGCTTTGAAGGAGAAGAAAAATAACAGAACTGGCTGGGTTTAGCTGTAAAGTCATTGGGTCAATCAGGACTATGGCTCAGGCATGGCATCTCTGTTTTGCCTTCCATCAAAGCCTGCTAGCAGTTGAGCTGGATACAGCACAGTGCTTCCGTAAAGAGACAGGCGTGTCCAACAGAAGCACAAGGCTCAAGCCTTTGCCAAGTTATCATTCAACATATAACAGACCCTTCAGTCAACATGGTCACAAGACAAGCCAAAGACCCAGAGGAAATGTTTGTTATTGGCTTTTGTCTTTCTTTCCAGCATGGCTGTAGTTGATAAAATTGAATAATGACATCTATGATGTAATCTGGATAGTGTTTACGCTTTACAAAGCACTGTCATGTATGCTATTTCTGTTATTCCTAGAAGATAACTCTGAGAAATGTATTAACAATTCTAGGTTATAACTACAAAGAGAGAGAGAGAAAAAAAACTCTCAATTCCCAGAACTAAGTCTAATTTCTTATGAGTAGCAATGGAAGAGATGATTGGAGTGCAGAGCCCAAATATGTACATATCTTTATTTACAGGCATGTCTATGTGTCAAAAAGAACAGGTGTAGGAAAGATTCCAGTTAGTGAACTGAATAAAGCAAATGTTCCTCTCCAAGGTGGGTGGGCATCATCTAGGTCATGGGGCGGGGTGTCTGAAAAGAATAGATGGACAGAAGCAGCCTAAATCCCCTGCTTAAACTGAGGCACCCACCTGCTCTACTCTACATTCCGCCTTTCAGACCTTCAGTTTTAGACTGGGACATATTCCGATGGCTCTCCAGTCCTGCATCTTCTGGACCACTGTCAACTTTTCTGGCTTTCCAGCTCGGAGGCAATATAATGTGGTACTTTTTGCTTCCACAACTTCATGAGCCAATACCAATAATGATTGTCCATCTTCTCGACTCTACTGTTTTCCGAGGTCTCTAATACTTGAACCCCACCATAAGAAAACCACAGTTTCGCCAAAATGATAACATAGAGGTGCACACTGTGAAAAGTGAGGATAGCAGGTGGTGGCATTCCCTACAGCGCCATCACTGCTGGGAGCTCTCTTCCCTCATGCTGACATCAGTCTCTCACTCTGCAATGACAAGTTCAAGTTGCACCTCAGAATTTTTATAAGGTTTTCATCATCCATCTTGAAGACTTTCTACTCATCATACCCCAAAGCAAATACCCTTCCCTTTGAATCGGAACAGCATTCCTTTGGATTGGACATGAGAAAGCTCATAAGCCATGTGTGATTGGATATTATACCACAGCATGATAACTATTTTGAGATAGGTTCCAGGTGCTGAGCCCTATCTTACAGGTCAGACACATAGATTGTGCGGAAAGCATCAGTGTAGAAGGAAGCCATGAATATATTGCAATCCCAGTGTCTTCTGGGTCCAAAGAGAGCCACCTGGAGCTGTCATTCCAGACCTAAGGAAAGTTTCTCATGCCTCTCTTATAGCTGCATGATATGATAATGTCCACAATTTTTATTAAAGCACTTCAGGTTATGAGCCTGATAAGTGCAAAATACTTTCAATTTTAATTCTCAGCATGGGTAGTCAGTACCTACCCAGAATGCATAGCCCCAGATAATCAATTCCCACTTGGACCCAAGAGCATACCACAGTTCCTTCCCCTGTCATAAATCTTCATTTGCAACAGACCTTCATTTAGTTTGCATAACCAGATGAATAAAATATGTTTATTCCCTAGACGAAGCTGCCATCCCCTCTGTATAACAAATGCAGGAGGTGGCTTTCCTTAAGAAAAATCTAGAGCACTCGAATTTGTGGACTTATGCAAATGGCTAAGAGTCCTCAAGGCACTGGTGAAGCGGGCTTAGGAACTAAGCAAGCATTGCTTTATGCACAACCCAGAGACCATACCTGCAGCTTCATTCCTCACTGATCCTCTTTCCAGACATCTCCCTAAGGATCTCCTGACTATAGAATGCTGTAGAATATAGATCCCTGCTTTAGAGACAAGTTGTGGTCAGAGGTGCCAGAAGCCAGGACTTCACGGGTCAGTTTCTCTTTCTTGACCTTTGACATCAGGTCACTGTTTATTCAATACTGTCTCTTTATTTCACCAGACACCTCCTTTGTCTTGTTTGGTTCTCTATCTCCCCGACCTTCTGTTCGAATTGCCAGTACTCTCCGTCCCTCACAACTCTACACAGCCTCATTCTGTATTTTAGAATGGACATCGACAAGCTGCTGCTTCCCTTAATTTACATCACCAGCCCAATCTCCTTAGACCCAGCCTCAATTCCTCCATCTTCCTGGACGTTGTACAGATGTTTAACAAGCCTGCCGTGCCTACAATCTTAATCTCTTACTGTCTTTCCCATCCTTATGCCTGTTCACGGCAGCTGTGCACTCTCTGCAGCACAGACCAAATGCCTTGGACTTGCCCTTGAGCCGCTCCTCCCTCGCACGCTCTAAGCATCAGCAGATCGTGTTGGCTCCCATTCCAGGGGCCAATTTCACTCTTTCTTGATCACTAGCACCCAACCATGAGTGCTAGCCTTTGTTATGACAAAGCCTTCCAAAGAGTTTCTCTGCTCCTTTCTGACCTCCACGGAATCAAGGTGATATTATTAAAAGTTCAGCCCCGGCTCATCATCTTCCGCTCAAGAAGCGGAAGTCCTTTTAGTGGCATATGAAAGCTCATAACTTACCACCCCACCACTGACTTTGCTAGTATCTCTGGCCTCATCTCTCCTCATCCAGAAGTTAACCACACTCCACCCTTGTTTGTTTGTTTGTTTGTTTGTTTGTTTGTTTGTCTGTCTGTCTATTTGTTTTTTAATCCACCTTCTGGGTGGAAACATCATCTCCCCAACTTCCTCCTTACTTTGTCAACAAAGTGAGTCTCACAGATGTGATCAAGGAGCTCTTCCCTAATTATCTCCATGGAAGCCATGGCTCTATATTTCATATCCACCTTCTTTCTTCACAAACTTTATCATTAGCAAGCACAATTGATGTATCTTTACCTTCAAAAGAATGTAAACTATGCTTGGAACCTTAACAGGTATTCTAGAAACACTTAATGAAAACGTCATAGCAACCATTCCATCATTTTCAACATCGTTTTTCTCCTTACCACTATCTCCCAAGACTGCAGGTTTTCGGCAGGAGAGGTATGAGGTATGTGTTTGCATGACTGTTGTACAGGCATTTTTGGAACCATGAATCCTGGCTCCCTCTAAGCACTGCTAGGTTTATAACCCATGCTTTAGGTAGCTAGGCCAGAGTAAGTTCCCACATAATAAAAGAGCTACCACACCTCTCCCCAAGGGTGGTCTGAGCAAACTTGAGGAAAATCAAGGACAGTACTGCTCAGTGAGCCTACAACATGAAGATGTCACACAAGCAAAAAGGCCTGAGCTTAGTACCCCAGCACCCATACAAAAGCTGGGTTAAATGGTACACATATGAAATCCCAGCCCTGGAGATGCCAAAACAGGAAGATCCCTGGGGATGACTAACCAATGTATCTTTCCAACTCTGTGAGCTCTAGGTTTAGTGAAAGTCTCTTTCTCAAAACATGAGGGGGCAGATGATAGAGGAAGACACCGTACAGCAATCTTTGAGCTCCACATCCACATGTCTCTGTACATGCACTAACATATATATTCATACACACATTCGCCTGTATACACACATACACACATGCAAAATGACGTTTGTCATGTAATCTCCGGTGGTTTCTTTAACCTAAAAGTGTTGAAATTAAAATATTTAACCCAAAATATAATTCTGCAACAAAATAGTAGCTATTTTGTGGTGTTACTAACAAAAAAGGGGGACAACTGAAGAGCAGGAAGTACTATGATGACGGTTCTTGGTTGTCACCTTGACTATATATGAAATTGACTAAAACCTAAAAATGATGGGGTACACCTGTGAGGGATTTGGATCATTTCAAATGGGAAGATACACATCTAATGCAGATCTTTGAGATGTAAAGACACACCTTTAATTCAGATCTTTTGAGATAGGAAGACCCATAGCTTAATCTGGGCCACAGCTTCTGCTGGTAGCCTATATAACAGTGGTTTGATGGAGGCGGGTCTTCTATCAATCTGTTGATTTCATTGGTTAATTGATAAAGAAAACTGCTTGGCCTAATAGGTTAGAAAATAGGTGGGCGGAGTAGACAGAACAGGAAGAAGGAAGTGAGGTAGATGGCTCAGACAATTGCCCTGCCTCTACAACGAGATGCGAAGAAGCCAGCCACCAGGTCAGATGTGCTGAATCTTTCCTGGTAAGACACCATTCGTGGTGTTACAAAGATTATTAGATATGGGTTAGTCAAGATGTGAGTAAGAGGCTGAAAATAATGGGCCAGGCAGTGTTTAAAAGAATACAATTTGTGTGTTGATATTTTGGGGCATAAGCTAGCCGGCGGCCGAGAGCCGGGCGGCAGGAAGCCGCCCGCAGCTCCACACTACAGTGGTTCCCAACCTTCCTACTGTTATGACCCTTTAATACAGTTCCTCATGTTGTGGTGACCCCCCAACCCTAAAAGTATTTTAATTCCTTCTTCATAACTATAATTTTTCTATTGTTGTGACTCATAATGTAAATATGTGTGTTTTCTGGTTGCCTTAGGTGAGCTAAAGGGGTCACGGCCCACATGCTGAGACCCACTGCTGTATAAGGACCTAGAAGAAGGAAGCTGCTCTCTTTGTCTATCTGCTGCTGCCCTGGCTGGCAAGTCCATCCCTTCACTGGCATTAGAGCCTACTTCTTCATGATTCTGGCAAATCCTGGAGACCAGCTAAGATATCCAGCCTTGTGGACAGAGACATTCTGGATCCTCTGGGGCTTTCCATTCATACACAGCCACTGTTAGATGAGCTGGACAGAGTCTCAAGTCATTCTAAAGGACTCCCTTTCTCTACATATATACGGAGTCATTCTGTTCATTCTGTTTTCCTAAAGATTCCTGACTAATAAAGGCAGTGTCCTTGCTCTCTGGCTCACCTTTGCCTCCTGTCATCCTGCTCACATATAAGATCTAGACAAATATTTTCATCATCAATCAGCAATTATCATCTATTAGGTGGGAATTCTTTCCTAGTCATCTCATGCCATCTTCCTCATATTTCATTTTCCTAAAGTCCTGCTTCAGAATTCTGTCTCATCCGCCATCACCGTAAAGGACTAAGCACATGTTAATGATAAATTGAAAACTGTTATCGGATATTAGCTCATGTACTCATTTCTTTGACTAATTTTAGTGTCTACAGAAACTCACAACCCTTTGCTGTGTTATTTATTTTGCAATTACAAATTCAACAAGACTTCATTCATATTGGCTTCATCAATTTGGAATTTGAAGATACTCTGACAAGATGAAGTCTGGAGATTGTCATTATTAAGATGATCTTTTCCCTTAATTGATTCCTGTTAATCTTGTAACTAAGGAAATATATTAAGAGTAATAACTTGGAAGAAACTTTGGAAATATTAAGAACATACTTTTATGGATATGTGGTTTGCTGTAGGAATTCATATCACCAGTAGTCTTTAAGTTACCTGCCCACTTGGGCGTAGCCTCTTAGACTATTTAGGCTGATGTAAAGCTCACTTCCAGCCTTCTTTCAGCTGTGGGATTCTGTTGCCATTCCCTGTTCCAGGAGAGGATTGTGATCTGTGAGTCTACTCCTAAATAACTAACCTTCTATTATACTCAATTCTGAGCTAGTGTGGGATTTCTTCTAAGCATCCTTCTTCAGTGGTTTATATTTCCACTTTGTTTTTTTTTATTTAATATTGTTATGATTGAAATATGAAATGCTCTCATTAGGCTCATGTGTTACCTATTTGGTCCCCACCTGATTGGCATTATTGGGAGAGGTCATAGAAGACATGGGCAGTGGAAACTTTCTGAGAGAAATAAGCCACTGAGATGAGCTACTGGTCCATTTTGTTCCAGGTTTCTTCCTGCATGCTTCTCTATGCTTCCCTAGAAACTCTTCTACATGGTGCTATCATAGTCTGCCACGTGTGTCAGGCCAACCAAACACAGACCAAATCCTCGGAAACCGTGAGCTGCTATATGCAACTTCTCCATTTACATTTTGCTCTCAGAAATTTTTGTTCCAGTGACTAGAGAGGTAACAATCTAAAGATAAAAGGTACTTACATCTTTGTTCAGTTGCTTCATCATCCAGCTTCCCTCATAGCAAAGTCTTTCCAACGTTGTCTGGGATTTGTCTCTACTGCATGTACTGGCAACGTTGTTTTAATGGTTATAAACCCTCTAGGTTTTGATATTGTTGTTTCATTTTTTTAAAAAAATCCTCCTCGAATGCTGTAGCTTACACTGATTTACAAGCGTATTGTTGGTGGCTTAGAACAAACAAACTGCATTACTATTGACCTAACAACAAAAACAACCATTTGTAACTTCAGTTCCTGGATATCATATGCCTTCTTCTGACTTCCGTAGGCACCACCCATGCAAGGGATGCGCAAACATACAAGCAGGCAAAACACTCAGACACATAAAGTAAAAATAAACAAATCTTTGTAGAAAGAAAAATATGTATCATCAATTAGGTAGCTCATACAGAAATGTAGCTCACCGTTGTAGGTGAGGCAGATCAAGCTGCCAGCAGATTCAGTATCTGGTGAAGCTGTTTTGAGGCTGAGCTCTGGGAAGGGGGATGGTAGGTCCCTTACCCTTCAGTATGGAAACAACACTATGCTTTACCTAAAATGATAACCTCTGGGAGTGAAGATTTTAATGTGGGGATTTTAAAAGGACACCTATATTCAGACAGCAATAAGATAATTTCTTTCTTTTTTATTTTATTCCTTTAAAAAAATACCAATCCAATTTCCCACTCTGTCCCCTCCTCCCACTCTCTCCCCACACCCTTCTACCCCTCCCGCTCCAATCCTGAGAGGACGAAGCACCCTGCCCTGTGGCAAATCCAAGGCCCTCCCTTCTACATCTAGGTTGAACAAGGTATACATCCAGAGAGAATATGATCCCAAAAAGCCAGTACATGCAGTAGAGACAAATCCCAGTGCCACTGTCAGTGGCCCTTCAGTCTGCCCCAACCGTCAACCACATTCAGAGGGACTAGTTGGACACCATGTTCATTCACTCCCAGTCCAGTTGGAGTTGGTGAGCTTCCATTAGCTCAGGCAAACTGTCTCAGTGGATGAACCCCTCATGATCTTGACCTCCTTGCTCATACTCTCACTCCTTCCACTCTTAACTGGACCTTGGGAGCTCAGTCCAGTGCTCTGATGTGGGTCTCTGCCTCTGTCTCCATCTGTTGTTGGACGAAGGTTCTATGGTGATATTTAAGATGATCATCAGTCTGACTACAGGGCAAGGCCATTCAGACAGCAATGAGATAATTTCTAATTCAACATTATTTTACTCTTGCATTTCCCCATCTGTCTGGGCTATTAACACATTACATAAAAATTCTACATGTGTTCATGCATGCTTCAAGAACTATTAGCAGCTCCCTGGTGAAACAATTTAGTTGCTACTTAATTTTGATAAACTGGTATCTTCAAAATGAAATAAGTTAGCCAAGAATGGTATCACATGCCTTTATTCTCAGCATTAGGAAACAGAGGCAGGGAGATTTCTGTTTGTTCAAAGCTAGCCTGATCTACATAGGAAGTTCCAACCCAGCTAAGGCTACATCCTGAAATCCTGTCTTTAAAAACAACAACAACAAAAAAAAATGAAACAGTTTCCCTTTTTATCCCTTTCAGTTCTGGTTTTGGGTTTTGGAGACAGGGTATGACTATGTAGCCGAGGATTGCCTGGAACTCCTAATGTAGACCAGCCATGCCTCGAACTCACAGAGATTTGCCTGTCTCTGCCTTTCAAGTGCCAGGATGAAAAATGTGTACTACTACTAGCTTTGAAATGATTTTCTTAAAGACTTACAATAATTAATTACATTCCAAACCTGTATGAAAGTTGTGTATTCTAAATGTTTCTGAACAAGTCATTAAGATTTTAGCGCCAACTCCTAATGTGACCTTAACAAGGACAGCTTTTCAAAGCTGACAATCATCTTGGAAGACATTGCTTTAACCTTCTTGTGAAAAAAAAAAATGAGACATATCTTTCCTTATTGGAACTGAATTTCTATTAATTCAATATTTATTGGCTTGTTTGTAATTTTCATTACTTGAAACCCCCCAGGAACCGTCAGATCCACAGAACAAATGATTTAGGCATAAATTACTTGAATTAAAACTACTCAGTGGACATATTGCTGTGCTGTGGGAAAAATTCCATGTCGCATCTGATGGTCAAACACTAGCAGTTTGCTTTTCCAGAAGGAAAGGGGCTTCCTGTGACAGGGGTCCTCAGAAACCTTCTGCATCTGCTGCCCTGAGAGTCAGATGTGCCCTTTCTTGTCCTCTGAGGTCTTCCAGGTTTGAAAGTCATCCAAGAGCCAGGGACCGATCTGAAGTCAATTGGCTTATACCCAAATTTAATGAAACTTCCTAGGGGGAACCAATTTTGCTCGTTATCCTTTATGTAGATAATATGTGGAATTAATTCTCCTTCCCTAAGCTATCATCACATCAAGCAGAAAAACACAGACACAATGTTATTAAAGCAACGGAAGGAGCCCGGCCACTGCTAATGCTAATGTTCTGAGAAATCCTCTGCCTCACTGTTTAGCAGATTAGAGGTCAGGACTAAGGTCAGCAAAGTTTATGCTTACTCTTTCAGCCTTACCTTTCTTGAAGCTGGGGCAAGCAGCCAGAGCTGATGGGAGAGACTTCCTGTTGTGAGGAGGAAAGACATGGATATTTACTATGAAATGTAAATGTTCACATTTATTTGGCAATGCAATCACAAAATACTACTTTAGGTTTGCAACGAAATTATAAAAATTATACATGAGATATTTTTATGTGTTATGGAGTTTTCCCTTCAGGGTTTTGGAATCAGTATTTCTTCTTTAATATTCAGCAACCGTACTTACAGGCTTATTAATATTCAGCACGAGTAAAGGCTGGTCAGGTAACACCTTTACATTTTAAGCATCAACCTTGTTGCTCATTTTGTTGAAATAAAACCTAATCAACCTTTTGTTACTACAAAAAATCTCTTACCAAGCATCTCTTGGCTATATAAAATAAAGAATTACAGAGTTATAAATGCAACATAGGAGATTTACACATTATATATATATATATAATTATATATATGTATATTGTATATATACATATATATATATATATACACACACACACACACAGATATGATGTGGGAGAGTCTTCTGTTTGTGTTGATTTCATTCATTAATAAAGAAACTGCCTTGGCCAGCCCTTAGGTGGGTGGAGTAGACAGAACAGGAAGAAGGAAGTGAGGTAGATGGCTCAGTCAGATGCCACACCTCTCCTAAGTGAGACAGACCGCTGTGCCTCTCCTCAGGAAGAGAGTCGCCATGAAGCCAGCCACTAGGACAGACATGCTGAATCTTTCCTGGTAAGACACCACTTCGTGGTGTTACACAGATTATTCGATATGGGTTAGTCAAGATGTGAGTAAGAGGCTGAAAATAATGGGCCAGGCAGTGTTTAAAAGAATACAATTTGTGTGTTGTTATTTTGGGGCATAAGCTAGCAGGCAGCTGGGAGCCGGGCGGGACAAAAAGCAGGCCTGCCCTCAACTCCTCACTACACAGATATGTGTGTTTGTGTGCGTGTGTATGCCTTTATCGTATTTAGATTTTAGCCTTTGTGAATTACTACTAAAAGTATTAAGAAAAACAGTAAAATCTGTAGGCCCTTAAGAGTTGAACATCTGAGGAAAGAAGCAACGTTAAATAAATAACTATAATTATAAGGACTATTCAAAACCTACAAGCATCTCTAGCATCAAGTCAACAAAAGAAACACAAGACAGCCAAGATCTAAAAACAGGATCCAAATTTTTTCTTCCCTTTTACGTCACGAAAATGCCACACAGAACATATAAATTTTAGAAATGAAGATAAACATGCTGTGAGAGACAGAACACATGAGGCAAGCCTTACCTCTGCTTGCCAGAGATTATTTTCTGGACAGTGTTTTTGGGTTGTGCCCAGAGAAGGAAAATCTAAGCAAAACACACGAACTACTTGAGATGATGAAATGAAGCAAAGAATCCAAGAAAGTCAGGAGCCATGATGTCTGCAGGGCAGAGTATACAAGCGGACACACAGAGCAAGGATGCAGAGTATACAAGCGGACACACAGAGCAAGGATGCAGAGTATACAAGCATACATACAGAGCAAGGATGCAGAGTATACAAGCAGACATACATACAGAGCAAGGATGCAGAGTATACAAGCATACATACAGAGCAAGGATGCAGAGTATACAAGCAGACATACATACAGAACAAGGATGCAGAGTATACAAGCAGATATACAGAGCAAGGATGCAGAGTATACAAGCATACATACAGAACAAGGATGCAGAGTATACAAGCATACATACAGAGCAAGGATGCAGAGTATACAAGCAGACATACATACAGAACAAGGATGCAGAGTATACAAGCGGACACACAGAGCAAGGATGCAGAGTATACAAGAGGACACACAGAGCAAGGATGCAGAGTATACAAGCAGACACACAGAGCAAGGATGCAGAGTATACAAGCAGACATGCCTACAGAGCAAGGATGCAGTGCTCTCCACTGAGTACAAAGGACTGAAGAAAACCTCAAGGCTAAAGAGGAGCTTCTCAGAAGGGTGGAAAGGACAGTTCCCAGAGCTCATGCGTGAGCAGGAATCACACCCTCAGTAGCCACAGTGAGAGTGTCGCAGTTCCCTTCTTGGGTGACAGACCTCCAGGAGACCTCGCTTCAAGAAGGAGAAGAGCATGCTCTAGTGCACGTGGTAGAACTGAAGAGCAGGAACCTGAGGTCTGCTTCAGCCACACCATCTAACTGTGTTCAAGTATAAAACTCAAGAGCAATTCTAGAGAACAACAGATCAGAATTCACAGTATCTGGCATAAATTAAAAATTGTTAAGTATGCAAAAAAGTAAGCTGGCTAATCAAAACGAATCCAGATATGACACAGGTAGCGTGAAAACCGCCATTACAGCCTGAGTTGATATATACCAAATGCAGGGGAAAGACTGAGAATCCTAAGTACAAAACTTAAAAGGCCCCAATTTGAATTGCTAGAAATAGAAATTATAATGTCTGCTTTGTAAAAACTCGGGCTGCAATAACGAAGTGTGACACTTCAGAAGAAAGGAACACTGAACTTGAAGACATAGCAATAAAAATGATCCAAATGAAGCACAAGAAATTACCGATAAAAAAATGAGGCAAGCATCAGTGGAATGTAAGACGATGTTCAGTGCCTGGAGAGCTGAGCGTGACTACATCTCCCAAAATGAGAGAAGCATGGAGCAAAAAAATCTGTTTTACCCTGAAGATATTGGTTGAGAAATTTTCAAATCTGACAAAAAGTTAAAAGCTACATATTTATAAAGCTTAACAAACAAATGTACAAGTGTGTAAGAGTTCTTGTACTCGAGCAGCAATGTTAGAAATAGGGGGAAGTTCTGGAAAAGCATACATTTTAAACAATACTATAAGCCAATCTGATAATGATTGAAAGTTATAGAATGTTTAATACTTATGACACATATTGTTTTCCTGTGCATGTGTAGCGCCTACCAAAATAAACTGACATTCTGAGTCAGATAAAAAATGTTAATAATTCTAAGTAACTTGATTTAATCAGAAGTTGTTTTTCCTTGGACTATACACTAAATAAATTAAAATAAGTAACAAAAGTACCTAGAAAACCTCAACGCATTTGGAAACTATATGGTATAATTATGAAATATGTATATGTTAAAGTGAAATAAAAAGGAAAAATATTATATACTGAATAAAATGAACACACAGCATATCAAAATTAGCAATGTACCAGCAGACTAGTGATTTTATGGATATTTACAGTACCAAATTCTGCCTTAACTTCTCATTAAGAAGTCAGAAAAGGGGCTGGAGAGGTAGCTCAGTGGTTAGGGAATTTTCAGAGGATCTGTGTTCTGTTCTCAGAAACCACATGGTGGCTTATACCACCACTAACTTCAGTTCAAGGTGATCAGATGCTCTTTTCTGACTTTCACATGAAGCATGCACACAGCACACATACACACATCCATACAAACAGGCAAACTACTCACAAATATAAAATAAAAATAAATATGAAAAAAGAAAGGAACCAAAACTGGGAATGGTGCCATTGGACTGTATTCCATTTGGAAGGTTGAGGCAGGAGGATAACCACATATGTCTGGGCTACATAGAAGTGAAATCTATTACTGGATAGACTGAGCTACATAGTGAAATTTTATGTCAAAAACAAAACAAAACAAAGAAACAAATGAACTAACAGTAACAACAACAAAACCTAGATAAATAATTAAACATTGGCCCAGAAAAAAATTACTTGCTGCATAAGATTGAAAACCTAAATTTGATTTTCCAATCTACAGTACAAGAAAAAACACAACTCCCAGAAGCTTCCACACCCCAGTGACATGCACATCCACAACTTATCAGCACACATATTGCACACATTGTGACGGAGTGGGGAGAGAACAAACTTCATACACATATGTTGTGTAATATTACCTTGACTATGTAGAGGTGTATTGCATTTGTTTAATCATGTACAGATGTGTTCGTTTTAGCTTGCCTGCCTAAGGTATCTGATTGAGCTAATACAAAACTGAATTGCCAATAGCTAGGCAGTAGAGGGATAGGAGGGATTGGCAGACTTAAATAGGAGGAGGAATCTAGACTCCAGGAGGAGAGAATGAGGGAGAAAGAAAAGGAGACATTTGGGGCCAGACAGCAAGATACCCTGACATGGAGTAGGATATATGAAATGAAAGAATGGTAAAAAGGCCCGAGGCAAAATGTAGATGAAGAGAAACAGGCTAGTTTAAGTTACAAGAGCTAGTGGGACAAGCACAAGCTAAAGTCAAACATTCATAACTAATAAGACTCAGAGTCATAATTTAGGAACTGGTTGATAGTCCACAAAAAAGCCTGCCACACACATACACAATAAGAAAATAATTTACAAATAATAAAAAGGGGGAGATTAAAGCAAATCGGTGTTGACAAAGAAAAGTCAGTAAAGAATAGCAACTAATGAAGCAGAAACCAATGGAGAAAGTTAATGAAAAAGAAACTTGCTCCAATACACACAATACACATCAAACTCAAAATAATTAAGCTGCCTAAAAGAAACCGGATTAAAAGGAGATACATACATCAACTATATAAAAATTTTTTGTGAGCCGGGCGACGGTGGCGCACACCTTTAATCCCAGCACTCGGGAGGCAGAGGCAGGCGGATCTCTGTGAGTTCGAGACCAGCCTGGTCTACAAGAGCTAGTTCCAGGACAGGCTCAAAGCTACAGAGAAACCCTGTCTCGAAAAACCCAAAAAAAAAAAAAAAAAAAAAAAAAAAAAAAAAAAAAAAAAAAAAAAAAAAAAAAAAAAAAATTTTGTGACAGGGTCACAAAAAGCACATCACTGATTGTTGGTGATTGGGAAAAGGAAGGGGAAGATGAAGAACAACAAGGAACCATTGAGATGAGGTGTGATGGAAATATTGTTTACCTATGTGGGATATTTTCATAACTTAATGGATATCCAAACAGTATGTGGTAAATCTTTAACTTGTACAGCTTATCAATATTACCTCAAGAACTTTTTTCTTATAGATATGTAGTGTGTGTGTGTGTATGTGTGTGTGTGTGTGTGTGTGTGTGGTGTCTGTGTGGGTGTATTTGTATGTTGTATGTGTGTGGTATTTCTGTGTTATGTGTATATACATTTGTATGGTGTGTGTCTTATTTGTGTGTTGTGTTTGCATGTGTGTATTTATATTGTATGTGTGTGGTGATGGTGTGGTGTGTGTGTGCGTGTGTGTGTGTGTGTATGTGTGTGAGAGGCTGAATGAGTACATGAGACATGCATGGAGATCAAGGACAAACTTCAGGGGTCTGGTCTCCCCGCAATGTCATTTCCAGGGATCAAACTCAGGTTATCAAGCTTCAGTGGTCACTGAGTCAACTTGCTGCCCCCAGAGAAAGTTTTGGGGTCTTTGTTTTGTCTTTTAAGATATCACAGGATTGCTAAGTCAGTAGGGTACTTACTACCTAAGTTCGAAAATCTGGATTCACATCCCAAGTCCCCTCATAAAAGCTGAACAGAGCAGTGTGTATCTATAAGCCCATTTCTGGGAGCAGAGAGACAGATGGATCCCCAAAGCTTGCTGGCAGTCAGTCTAGGTCAGTCAGTGAGCACCATGTTCAGTGAAAGATACTGGGTCAAAAAAAAAAAAAAAAAAAGACAAAGAACAACTGAGATACCTCTGCAGGTCTCTGGCTTTCATACAACATGCATATGTGTGCATGTATACCCCCACACACATATGCTTACTAAAAAATACATACACCACTCACATACATAAACCAATAATAATAAAATAGAACTTAATAAGTCTACAATTTAAATAAAATTTAGATTGGAAATGACTTTCCCATAAACTGGCAAAGGCAGTCGGTTTCTGACTTTATTCAGAACACCAAAAGAAAAACATAGAATGTGTCATCCAGATGTCAGGCCCTGATAACTTTCAAGAAAATAATTAAGTCAGAGGGTGAAGACATGTTAAAAATGGCTCAAGGGATAAACAGTCCCAGAAAGCAACTTAAATAAAAATAGGAAAAATAAAATTGAGGAACAGGATCCATGACTCTGAGAGGTATAGAGCCTCAGGCAGGGTTTTCTGGGATGTGGGCATCTGAGAATGTTTGAAGACTGAAGGGAAACATCAGTTGCTGGGCACACTGGGGTGCCAAAGAGAAGAATTAAAGGACAGATGTGTAAAGTTCTAAGCAGACAGTGAAGCAGAACTAAAGGTGTATGCATGGAGATGCCTCATGAAAGGGGGCTTGCTGTGGCTGTTTGAATTAGAAGGACCCTCTTAGGCTCATATATTTGAATGCTTAGTCATCAGGGAATGGAAGTTAATGGAAAGGACTAGGAGGTGTGGCCCTGTTGGAGAAGGTGTGTCACTGGGGGTGGGATTGAACGTTCAAAAGTCTGCTCCAACCCCAATCTCTCTCTCTCTCTCTCTCTCTCTCTCTCTCTCTCTCTCTCTCTCTCTCTCTCTCTCTCTCTCTCTCTCTCTTCCTCCCTCTCTCCCTCCCTCCCTCCCTCCCTCCCTTCCTCCCTCCCTCCTTCCCTCCCTCTCTTTCTCTCTCTTTATTTCTCTCTCTCTCCCTCTCTTTCTCTGTCTCTTCCCCTGTCTCTCTCTCTCTTTTCTGTCACCTGCCTGTGGACAGGATGCGAACCTCTCAGCTAGTGCCATAGCACCATATCTACCCACTGCCACATTCCCTGCCATAATGACAGTGAATGAGCTCTCTGGAGCTGTAACTACTGACCCAGTTTAAATGCTTTCTAAGTTGTCCTAGTCATGGTGTCTCTTTATAGCAACACACAGTATCTAAAGAAGAAAAATTGATAAATTATTAGAGATGAGAAATTGAGAAGAAAAGTCAAGCAATTTGCTAAAATGTACCAGGAATTTTAGAGGAGAGCTGGAATTTAAAACAGAGTAATTAGGTAAGAAAAATTTTGTCAGGTTCTGGTAAAGGCTTGACTGAGTTTTAAAACCACAAAAAGAAAGAAAAAAAAACCACAAGCAAATGGGATGCACAGTTTATTCTAGAAGTAAAAGTAAGGAAAGCAAGTGGCTAGTTTGACCAGGAGTTGAGTTGGAGGTCAACCAACTAGGCACACCCAGTGTCAAAGGCGATGCAACTGTGGCTGATTCTTAGCATTACATAAAATGGAGTTCTGACACCTCCATCCATTCATTGAAGAAAAGGAAATGTTTATTTGGAATCTGGTAGATCCTGTGTTGTAGAGCATGCAAGAGCAATTATCTTCAGTGAAGGTTAACAGTAGAGGAACTGTAGGAGAATAAATACATGTATTGATTCCTATTCTCTGCTGTGGACATTAGGCTGCAATTGAATCAGCACATCTCACAGCAAGGAGATATTTTAAGGGTTATAAAGTTCAACACTGTCATTTTATTGACGAGAGACAAAGAAATGATGGAGGCTCTTCCCAAAGGAAGTAGGAGATAAAACAAGATCTTTCTGTTTTACAGTTTGTAGTCTTGCCACTTCTGTATCAGTTTTTTTTTTTTTTGATGAGCATTAAAGGCAACATCACCAAATATTTACAGTATAGTTAAATATAGGAACTATAAATCTGAGACGATCTTAATACAAGATAGTGCTTGTACATTCCAAAGCTGACATGGTTCTTTTACATTCACAACTGAAACTGTAAGACAATTTACAAATGTTGTAACTACTTTTTTTCCAGTTTCAATTAATTATTAAGTAAATGCCTTATATGGGGCTGTTGGTCCTGGTCTTTAGTTTTCTTAATCATAGCAACAAAATTCGGGCAAAAATGATTTCCAAATGGGAATGTAAGGTTACTGTTCTCTTGATATCAAGGACTATTTCATTGCTTAGAATTTAGCACACACAATAAGTGCTCAAAGTATTTACTAGATAGATTACTAAAACATGATACAGGGTCATGGCTGAGAGAGTCAGAGTCTTGGGAAGACCCTGCTCAGCTGTGCTGGGCCCCAATGACTGCAGTGAGACCCTGCAAAGGGAACTCTCAATACCCAGTGTAACAAGGACACCTCCACAGGAGATGGAAGACCCCCGGGCTAGGAGAGAACACATCATCAGTCAGGACTTCGCTGTGCTCTGGGAGGTGGTGAGACAGTGATGTGTGATGTGGAAGAAAAATGTGTTATATATTGGGGCTTGGAGTCAGAGGCTTTGGGTTCCAGTTTGATTATACTGCTAGCCAGCAAGTTAGACTGAGCAGTACCAGACTATGGTGTTGATAGAGGTTTCTGTCATGCCCAGTCCTGTAGACATTGAGTTCCAAAGAAAGACACAGGGGTCCACATTAATTATAAACTGGTAGGCTTAGTAGCTCAGGCTTTCTTATTAACTAATTCTTACATCTTCAATTAGTCCATAATTCTTGTCTATGTTAGCCACGTGGCTTGGTACCTTTTATCAGTTACACATTCTCACCTTGATTCCTCTTGGTTTGGGTGACAACAGTAGACTGAGCCTTTCCTCTTCCCAGAATTCTCTTGTTCTGGTTGCCCTGCCTATACTTCCGACCTGGTCATCTTGCCAGGCTATTGGCCAGTCCATGTCTTATTAAACCAATACAAGTGACAGATCTTTACAGGGTGCAAGACCATTGTCCCACAGTACTATGACACACTGCTATTCTCTATCCACTTTCTTGATAATATACTAAGTCACCAGTGACCAGCTAACTTTCAAAAGTGGGGGACAATTTTATTCCTTGATGTCAGCTTACATGGTTCTCTCCGTGTATATAGACTTGTCTCCTGAACCCCTTCCTGTAATTTTCTCTCCAAAATCTCCTTTGCATCTCATTATGGTAATTTTTCTTCCAAATGTTGTCTTTCAAAACCTTTTTTCTCAACCTTCTTTTTTGTTCTATACAGTTTTCCAATTGATTTTTATCTGCCACATTGCTTTAAATATTCAAATGATAGCACAGACACATTCAACACCCTACCAAATATTTCCACTTGTATGTCTTTTATTCACCCATAGCCAAGAAACAATATGGACAACAGAAAACTCATGTTATTTTCATGTTCTCCCTCTACCTCAGCTTGCATCTGCACCCTCTTCTCCCTTCTCTATTTTGTCAAATGGCATCTTCCTGCTGCTCAAACCAGCACTGGTCCCGGGTCCTCCATCTTTTTTGATCTTCTATTCTAGTGATTGTTCCCTCCTGTGCTCACTGCTTCCCAGGTCAGCTTCCAGAATCCCCTACACACACACACACACACACACACACACACGTGACATAATGTCACTGTGGTAATAAGGCCCCTCCCAAGAACTATAGACCATCTGAAAACAAATAAAGACAAACAAAAAGCTAGTGCCAGGTGTTGGAAAGATCCCTTCAAACTGTTGGTTCAGAAAATCCAAGAGACTTCAAAAATGATATGCTATTGTCATTGCCCTTGATTGCTTTCCAGATCTTGAAGGTAAGTGCCTATTGCTGAAGACACCACATACTTTGGACTCATAATTGGCAGAAATGATCTGTAACTGACCAGAAACTTCCTCTGAGGACTAGGCCTTCATAGTATCAGAAGTTGTTATACAAGCTGCCAAGAGATAAAAGCAGTCAATAGTCCTCCCTGATGTAATACCTATCAAGCATAATGATGACTGGCCTAGTAAGGGAGACCCATGGTTGAAACAGTGTCACTTATATCATAAGACTGACTAAAAAACTTGTCTAATTGGACTTAGATCCTCTTAATCGGAGGGAATTAATCCCTGGCACTTCGACTACCCAAGGCTCACGAAGCCATGCCAGACAAAAAGCTACTGCTTTCCCTTTCCCAATTAGTATAATCTCTAATTGTGATCTCTAACTACTACTCTTATGCATACAGATAAACTTAGCTCTCACCAATCATCAATTAAGCTTCTTTTAACAGCATATGAAGTCTACTACAGAGATTCACAACTGGTCAAAATCCAGAGACCTGACTTTGGGGTGCACAACCCCAAATGACACAACTACAATGTAACTACTATATCTAAGGGTCAGGAGCCATGAAGGAATAGGGAACAGAAACCAGGGTACTAGTACACCTGCTGGAGACAGTGCTGCTTAGACGTGAAAGAAGTTACGCCCTTCACGTCTCGGCAGTATAGGTACCTAAATGAGACACGCACATGGATGGGTTCAATATCGTATGGACCTACTCTTGATGAAGAGCTGCTTGTAATTAATGGCTGCTGAGAAAGAGAGAATTAGTACTCCCTAAGGAGAAATCCTCTGATAAACTATTCCACCCAAGCACTCAGTCCTAAATACATACAAATGTGCACAGCACTTCCTGCTGAACACATTTTAGTTCATTCTTAGCAAGTGACTCCATGTTATAATCACTCTGGTCTGATCAATAATTACTCTTATGACATACTAAATATGTAACGTTACAGTAAATCTACCATGAAGTCCAAAGTCACTGTCATTATCTGTAAAAAGCCTTTTATGATCCAAAGCTTTTGACACTTAGTCTCATCTCCAGTTGCCTTTTCTTTTTCCTGTTCATACTGAATTAATTGCCCTTCACATATGTGCTCAGTTCTCTAGTGCTCTTAAGGAAAAAGCTACATCCTGTATGGGCCACAACACAACCCCCATTCATCCTTTTACCTTCAGATCAAGGATTTCCAGGGTGCCTTGCCTGGCTTTCTTGATATCTCTCGTGGGGATGGACCACTTCCCTTTTGTGCGTCTGCCTCTTTTATCTCAGTTGCTCAGGGGCTTTCTTCTCTTCTTTCATGTCAGTGTCCCTGAGAGAGTGATTCTTAGAAGTCAGGAACGATGTCTTATTTATTGTTAGACTCCCTACACAGAGCACAGTTCCTGGCACATGGGAAGTGGCTGACAAATGTTGGAAGAACAGATCATTGAACTGAAGAATGTGATAGTCTTAAATGGCTAAGAAATTTGAAATTAGCACAACAGTTTACAATTTAGAACACGAGTCAACATGGAAAACTCAAGAATGCTATTTTCAGCCCTTGTGTCTAAGCTTTAATCTCTCAGTTCAAATTCCATTTAGGCATAGACACCTTTGGCTTTGAAATATCACCAGCATCCTAGCCACCCTCTGGAACCACTGGCTCTCACAGCAGGATAGCAGGGAACCAGACGCCTGTAGGATTTTCTTAAGTCGATTTTCAATTCAAACAGTGGGAGAGTGCCATTTAAATAATTTTTACTTTACTCAAATCCCAGAACCTAGAATGAGTCAGTCTCAAAAATAAATAGCATCAATAATTTGAGTTAGGAAGCTCCACTTACACCCACAAAAAAAAAAAAAAAAAAAAAAAAAAAAAAAAAAAAAAAAAAAAAAAAAAGCTGTATATCTTCCTAAGAAACTTTCTCACTAGTTATGGGAGGACCAAATATCTGGTTCCTTAAGTATGTATTACCTCACCCCCAGGGCTCCACTGTAACTGAGAGATACTGATGCCCCCATCATGCTATTCAAGGAAAACTGGAGAATGTAAGCACTCAAGACATCTCAGGCTCTTCCTAGCCTGCTTCAGTTGTCCTGAGTTGACTCAATAAAACTGGTGTAAATTAGACAGTACCTATGCCAAACTCAAACCCTGTCAAATCTCTCCCATTGTTGGAAATCTTTCATCAGTAGAAATAGTTTCAACATATAAATTGTTCTCGAAGAGGAAAGAAAGTTTAGACAAGAAGTATTTACTATTTCTACTGTTTTTAGTGATGTGCGTGTGTATACATCTTCATCTTAGGGCCTTATACATGTTCAACAAATGTTGTACAAACAAACCACACCTTTGCTGTTACTGTGTGCATTTCTGCCATAACTCTTTGTCCTACAATCCCTGAAACATCTATGGAAAGAATGGCAATTTCTTCTTCTTTCCCTTTTAGGAATTGAGAATCCAAATGACCTTATAGCCCTTTGATCTGTGAAATGTTCACTTTAACCCTCTGGTTTGTGAAGCAGTCACATTATATGGAATCGTTACCACCCTTTTAACTTCACCACTCTGGAGTCTACAGTCCTTCTCTTCTATAAGGTGATAATTGTAGTAATGACCTCACCATCAGGTATTTCTTGGGAATTAATGATCAACTGAGGTTAATGGACCACAGAACAACCATGGTCCATCAACTCCATCTAGCATGTCATTAATCCCCAGGAAACATCCTGCTTCCCACTTATTATTGTTTAATTTAGACTCTCTTTATTTTCATCAAGCCTTGCAATATTACTGTAGCCACCAAGAAGCTGTGCTTTATTTTATGAGTCTATGTCCTAATGTTTCAGTGAGAGTGGTTTCCCTAACTGGCCATTAAATAAAACCAGAATGGACTTATTAAAAGTTTAAAAGCTATTGAATAGCTCTAGACACTTTACTATTTTACACATATTTTGACATTATTTAAACTTATCCATGTTGGAGGATGCTTTGTATCTAAGACACAGCACTCTCTCCCAATCATCCCTAGTCCACTTTTATTTCTCAGAGTAAACATAATCACTTTATCTAACTTTACAAGTTGCTCTCCCAGGCTCAAAGTGGTTTTAAGCAATAAATGGTTTCATGAGCTGTCTACAGTATGAAATGCTATACGTCCCTTCTAAGGAGTTTCCAGTCATTAGACACTCTGCAAGCATTTCTACCTCTTTTACTGGCCACACCTACAATGCTTCATTTCACTTAGCGATACACAAAGCTTTGCTAGCCTTCCTTTTGGTTTGTTTCCCCTCTATAGAGGGAGCCACACCAGGTCTAAGGAAGGTGGGAGTAGAAGCAGAAGAAAGGGAGAGAAGGTCTCAGAATACTACTTAAAGATGCAAGGCTATTGTGAGAAAAATATTTTTTCACCAAATCATACTTAATAAAAAACTATATGCAAGGGGTGTCTGGATCATCATGGTATGACATTAAACCCTGGGAAAGAAAGCGAGGTGGAGACACGGTAGAAAACAAAGGTTTCTTGTTAAGCCTGTGATCATTTTTAAGATATATATAATGCAGTAACTAACAGTGAAGAACTCAAAAGTGAGCATATTGGGACATGCATAGGTATCAACAGGCCATAAAAGGTCACTCAGAAGACTGATCAGCTTTAGTGGTAGGTGTGCCATGGCCTTTGACAAGTTGAGTCTTTTTACAGCTCAGCTTCCTCATGCAGGAAAAAAAAAGAAACAGATCAAGCTAATGCCAGTTACTTGATCCAATAATCTATTGTTCTTTGAGACCACATAATAACTAGATATCATAGTGGAATTTCACATAACATGGATTTTTGTCAAACATCCATTTTCTTTTCTTCTAAGCTTGTGTAATGCTTTCTGTGTATTAATTTTCCATTTATGAGAACACAATGTGAAGTAAACAGAATGATAGAGGTGTAATAATAACAATTGTTTAAAACAGGAACCTGCATGTAATCCCAAAGTTTATAGCTCAGTAGTAGAAACTGAAAAGAGCGTTCATTGTGACAAATGGGTAGGAGTGGACAAGAAGAAGCTGGAAAGAAAGCCTGAAAAGTCCTCAGTGGGAAAGCGATTGGGAGGCTGAGAGCAGAAAAGAGTAAGGCCATGACTTCTAGGGCATCCTTTGTGTGAAAATGGAGAAAGACATGAGACTGTAAAAAAGTCACGCTTAGAACAAGTTAGGTCATAGAACACATAGCTCAAAGCAAGGAACCGGGTTTATTTTAAAAGAATGGGGGAAATGTTGGAAAATTTAATCAGCTTTTTTTTCAATATAATTTTTGACCTTGACAAGGATAATTTAAATTTCTCAATGAAAACATTAGGCACAGGGCTACTAATGTTTAAATAAAACTTTTATAAACACATTTAAAAAATAAGATAGTGTACATACGTGACCATAAATTTCACCAGGAAATGCCTACAGCTCACAAACCCATTCAGTAAGGAAGCCGGATACAAAACTAGGTTACACAAAGCAATCGCCTTCCTATACACAAAGGACAAATGGACTGAGAGAGAAATCAAGAAAACAACACCCTTCATGATAGCCTCAAAAAATATAATGTATCTTGGGTAACTCTCACCAAGCAAGTGAAAGACTATGATAAAAAAAAAATGTAAGCACTGAAAATGACTTAAGAAGATGGAAAGATCTCCCATGATCATGGATCAGTAGGATTAATATAGTAAAAATGACATCAAAAGCAATCTAGAGATTCAGTGCAATCCTCACCATAACTCCAGTGCAATTCATCACAGAGCTTGAAAAGACAATTTTCAGCTTTATATGGAAACACAAAATCCACAGAATAGCTAAAACAATCCTAAACAATAAAAGGACTGCTGAAGATAACACCACTTCTGACTTCAAATTGTACTACAGAGCTATAGTAATAAAAACAGCGTGGCCATGGCACTAAAACAGATAGACTGATCAGTTAAATTTAGTTGAAGACCCAGACGTAAGTTCACACACATATGAACACCTAATTTTTGAGTAAAGAAGGCAGAGATACACACAGGATAAAAAGACAGCATCTTCAACAAATGATGCTGGTGAAACTGGGTGGCTGTATGTATAAGAATCTAAATAATTCCATATGTGTCACCTGGCACAAAGCTCAACTCAAATTGGATCAAAGGTATCAACAAAAAGATAGATACACTGAATGTGAGAGAAGGGGCAGTGAAGAACAGTCTTGAACTCACTAACACAGGAAGAGACATTTTGAAGAGAACATAATTACCACAGTCACTAAGAGCAAAAATCAATACATAGAACCTCAAGGAATTGAAAACCTACGTAGAAAAGGTCACCATGATTTGAACAAAGCATCAGCCTAAAGAATGGGAAAAGATATTTACCAACTTCACATCAGACAAAGGACTAATATCCAAAATATACAAAGAACTCAAAAAATCTGCATATTAAGAAAACAACCCAATTTAAAAATGTGATACATATCAAAACAGAATTTTCAAAAGAAGACACTCAAAAGACTGACAAACCCTTAAAGAAAATGTTCAACACACCAATTGATCAAGGAAATGCAAAACAACTTTAAAAATTATGTCTTCACAGCTCATGCTAGTAAAGATGTGGAGGGAGGGGAACACTTATCCATTGCTGGCAGGACTACAGGCTTGTATAACCACTATGTACATCCGTGTCACATTTCCTCAGGAAATTGGAAATTGATCTACCTCAAGATCATGCTATAGCACTCTTGACTATATACCCAAATGATGATTCATCTTACTACGGAGATATTTGCTCAACAATATTAATCAATAGTCATATAGCAAAGGCACCAGAGGTAGGGGCGAAGGCTCTATGTAGGTTCCACTCAACTTCTCCATGTTTATTGAATTGTATGCAAATTGTCTTCAGCATTGGGACTTTGCTATCAGTTTATGGAGAGCAGCCTATAATCTTGACAACACTCTGGGTTGTTTGGGGACTTCCATGGGAACCCCTTGGTCACAACTCAATTATATGTAACCTAATCCTGGTCCTGGAACCTTCATTTGGTGACAATAGATGGCAAATTGGGGCTCTGTCTCCCACATTATTTGGTGATTTCAAATATGTATATGTTTTAGAAAGTTTCTATTGTGTTAAGATTCTATAATACCCCTCAAATGACTCTTAATTTTTATTGTCTCTTTCCATACTCCCTCCTTTCCCTTCCCTGTCCCCTCACCCTTCTTGCTAGATTCTCCCTTGGAAGCCTATTTGCTTTCTAAGTAGAGACAGAGATGAGATGGATCTGAATTGGAGGGGATGTGGGGAGCAATTGGGAGGAGTAGAGGGAGGGAAACCATAATCAGGATATACTGTATGAAAAAAATCTATTATATAAGCATACACAATAGATTATATGTATACACACATGTGTGTGTTGAGTATATGACATAAATGGTTATTGTAATTAGATGGGTAATTCCCCTGACATCAAATTTTTACCTATACAAAGAAACCAAAGTGTGGCCATGTCTAACTCCAAAGTATGAAATATTCAAATCAAATACTTCACAATTGCTTATAAAGTGTTTAGAATTCAGTGTGAGTCAAATGTATTTACCAAGAGGCAATTCATATAATACATACAGATAGCAACTGACAAAATATTCAAGGGTAAGAGCAAAAATAAAAAGGAAAGCCAGGGAGGGTGCTCATGAAAAAGAGAAAACTCTGTTTGGCAGAGAGGGGAGATGAAGAAGGAAGGGAGGGAGGGAGGGAGGGAGGGAGGGAGGGAGGGAGGGAGGGAGGGAGGAGGGGAGAGAGGGAGGAGGGGAGAGAGAGAGAGAGGAGAGAACTGGTCTCACAAAGGACAGTCACTACGGAGACCCCAGGTGACAGCAGTTAATTGGTGCATGGCAATCTGCTAGTGCAACATAACCTTCCAAAGGAGGCTAAAGGCCTCCATATTTGGGACTTTCAAACCCAGGCTGGATAACACATTAGGAAGGATTTTCAAGGAGTCCGTTCCACACAGAGAAAGTGAACTCTGTGGTGTGGCATCCTTTACTGTTGTGTTATCCAATAAGACTTTAAAGAAGGTTATTCAAATTCTTTTTATTCTCATATATATATATATATAATAAATTGCTTATTAAAATAAGATATATATCTCATTTTTTCCACTAAAGGGTAACTATTCTAGTATGATTAACGCAATGAAAGACATACTTGATTACATAATTGTTGACTTAGATGTACAATTAGTAAGATAACTTTGAGGAAAGAAGTGTAATTTGCAGTTGACTAGTTGACTAGAACTTTAGGAGGCTTGGGCAAAGGAGTCATTTTGCTTCCTTGCAGTTCAGATCTGCTGTGAAATGGGAGAACGAGACGTAGGGCCCCACACACTAGGGTCTTCTGTTAACCCATATTTGACATTGTTTAGGACATTGATCAAACATGAGACGCTGATAGCATAAGTAAGAACACATATATGCACACGATTTAGTAAAAACGAGTTCTTTATGGGCTGGAAATGGTTTGCACAAAAGCAAATAAAATGTGTGGGAACCATAGCTTTGATAGAAGGCAGTTCAAGCACGTTTCCTGAGAAAACTGTGCTGACCTCTAGAAGCCGGGTGGGGTAGGGCAGTGCTAGTGAGAGGAGAATATACAAAGGCACTGTGAACAAAGAGAAACAAGCAAATCAACTGCAAGTTCAGTCACAGCCATCTCCTGTTTGTCGCAGCTTGCTGCACTGGGGAGAGCTTGGCTTCTCTTTACCTAAATAGTGTTGACTGGTTTGGGAAGTCTTCTACCATCGGTTAACCTTTCAACTTTCTACTCTGCTATCGTGGTCCTATCCTGGTCTGGTTTTCCAAGAGAAAGTCCTGACCATTGTATCTGAATCCTGAGCAAACAAAGCGGGAGAGAGGAAAGACAGCAAAGAGTTCGATAGCATCATTTGGAAGACATTTTCTTGAAGCAGTCACACTAAGCCAGATGTCCTTGCTCTCTCAGTCAAGTTGCCAGGCATGCTGGGACTTGTGGTTTTTATTCTTTGTAGCTATGTGTCACCTGAACTTTGGGGATCCTAAGGAGTGAAGTGCACACGCTAGAATAAGAAACTCAACATTACCCTAATGTTTTGCTGAACACCCACAGCAAAATTTAGAAGTTCTGCTCAGAATATTTGTCTATGCTGTTCACTAAATCTTATATTGTGAAATTGCTCCTCGAGGACACCACCGTAGTGAGACTTTCCCACTGTTGTGAGTGGTTCCAGAGGAAGACATTTGAAAGGAAGAAAGAGTTATTTATGTTCATAATCTCAGAGGTCCCAGGCCCGGCTCAGCTGAATCCCCTATTTTCACATAGGTAAGACAGAATATCAGGGTGGCAAGACTGTGTGTGTGAGCTGTGGTAGTCAGGGAGCAGCAAAAGGAAGTCAGGAGACAGGAGACAGCTTGCCCATGGCACATCCCCAATGACCTATTTTCTACATCCGGGTCCTTCTTTCAATTTTCATCCACTCTCCATAATGTCATCGTATTATGACTATTCAAGAGATAAAGCCAAGGTTTGGTCAGGGTGGTCAGAATGCAATTGCTTCTGCAAGAATATCCACTACCTAGCAAGCTCATGGTTGTCAGAACGTGATCGCTTCCGCATATCCACCACCTAGCAAGCTCATTGCATGGGTTTGTGAGGGACAGTCACCTGTAAACACACAGAGACGGTAAGCACTCAATAAACATTTGGTAAGAAAACAGATCAGTGAATGCAGGTTTTCACAGGCAGAACAGAATGAAAATGCATTAAGAGTATTTCAGTTTACCGACACTCCTTTGCAGACTAGAACAAAATGATCAGCACACAAAAACAGCTCCTTCACCTTCCTCATGAGTCAGGGACAGCATGTGCCTGTGAAGTTATGTAGGTCTAGATCACCAGCCACCACTTCCTACCTTTCCTGATCCTCCATATTGTATTGCATCGCACTGAGACTTAAACCAAATCCAGACACCTAAACTGCAAAATATCTTCACTGTGCTGAAGCAGAAAGCAACACAAAATATACTGGCCAAGACATGCTATGCTCTCAGTAACTGTCACTTCTTTTCCTTTTCTATATTTCGTATAAAGTACAACTTCCAAAAGATTCTATTTCTGAATGATATCCTTGGGCGAGGTTGATTGTTGCTCAGAGCATATAGAGACAGATATTAAAACTTGAGTTCTAGGATCTTTTTTAGCCCAAATATCCCTTTTGTAGGTTCTTACATGTGTATGTGTTAAAGTTAAAGCTTTCAAAGGGAGCCCAATTAAGAGTAAAGCCCTTGAGAAGGGTGTTAAATCTTGAAACATAGCTCTATTAATCACGGGCATATTTTGTTCTTAAGTATACACACATGAATTTTTAAAAAGCATTTAATTTATGAGTAATTACATCCTGTCATATTTTGGTAGTCTGGTAGAAAAATCTAATTTGAAGAAATGCTAATGAGGAAACAATGGAAGAATTATTTAGCATACTTCCCCCAAAATACAAACACCAATTAAAACACAAACAAACCATCACCTAATTTTTAAGACCATTATCACTTTTGGCTTTCGGTAATTGATGTGGTCCTAAAATGTGAAAGCAGCCATGTGGCTGGAGTGTATTAGGTTTGGTCCAAACACATTTCATCTTTGAGAGCAGTTATTGGAGTAAATATCTGCGGCTAAGATAATCGCTGAAGGTTGAACTTACTGGGGGAAGAAGCGTGAATTCAGAAGTAGGTCAAGAATTCCGTCAAAGCTGCAGATGCCCAGAGAGGCAGCCAAGCTGTCTGCTGCTGCTAATCGAGCCACGGTGTTGATCCTGCAAACCGCTCCCCACCGCCACTAGGAAGAGAACTAGAAAGAAGCCAGAAAAACGGTCAACCTTGTGAAAGCTCTAAATTGCTTTTAGGATTTATATTCTGCCAGGCTTCTAAGGGTGGCGTTTAATATAATAATCTGGTGATTTCTCCAATTTAATTACAATAAAACAGATTCCCAGATCCCATGTTACATTATTTTTCACTGAGATTTAAGTATTGTTCATTCTTAAAGCCAGAGTGACTTTTTTTTTTTTTTTCTGTCAGCAAAGCTATTTACCCCTAAGCCTGACAGGTATACATTTTTAAGAGAAAATAGACATGAGCAAATGTTGACATGTTTTCCCTGCTAAACTATCTGTCAGGACAAGCTCCCGAATGACATGAATTCTTGAGAATTTGCTTGGCCCATGTTAGGGTCCATGGCTGCTGTTTGTTCTGTTCTATAGAAGACTCGGGAAGCTGACATGTGGTTAGCACTTGGGTCCTGTGTGTTATGTCCATTAGAGCACTTTATCCTCGCCCATCCGGGCAAAGAGAAGGCAATATTCCTCTTCCATCAGGAAGCTGGTTCACCACAGGGCAGCACAGCTTGCTAGAAGCATCAGGGCTTAGAATTTATCAAATGACCCCTGTGTTTCTAATAAAGCAACTATCCTGTGAGGCTTACCTGGGATAGAAAGCTAAAGCAAGTTGGGAAGACATGAAACCTTGTTTCCAAAGACAGACCAGGGCTTTGCAGCAGCCCAGCAGATAAACTGGCAAAGCTGAGGACCTTGAGGATGTGAGCTCAGCCGAACAATTTTACCTTTCAGGCAACTTCCCTTTCGTGCAGCCCAAGTCTTACCCTGCGGTTCCAGCAAGCCCTTCAGACCCACAACCAAGAGACGAACAAGCACTGGATTTAAATCCATCAGAGACCTTCTCTTCTGTGACGAGGATAGCAGAAACCTCAGTTATAACATCAACCACTATCAAGCCCTTGCTAGGCAATGGGCTCAGGGAATTCTTAGAGCTATTTCAGTCCGTCCTCAAAAATCCTTGTAAGTTAAGAACTATTATTTCTCCATTTCAGCCATGCATGGAGTGTGGTTTAATGTATGAAACAGCCCAGCTGAGGGGTCCCCCATGGCTAACAGTAATGCTGGCAGTCAAGTCTATTATATGCTCAAATTCTTGCACATTATCTCTCTGCCCCTGTTCACTCTCGCTGTCTCTGTCCACTCCTCTCCCCAACCTCAACTTGGCCAAGAGACAAGCCTACTCACGCTTTAGATTGGGTAACAGACAAAATTAGAGAGGGAATTTTCTCAAATTTACTCACTGGTTTGTCTAATTGTTTCACGCATATGAAAGAATCTCTCCCTCTGTCAGTACCTTTTATTGAGCTCAGATTTTCCTCATTGACACCCGTCTAAGCTGTACCTGATCCAAAAATGTGTTAGTAATATGAAAAAGCTTCGCGAAATCCCAAGGAAAGCCAGCAATCCCATCAAACTCTGCAGTACCATGACTTAAGAACAAAAGGCGCCAGCCTGCTGGGGAGACAAAAGCCCTTTCCTGCCCACTGTTTATTCAATGTCTTTGGAATACTTTCCAGTTCCTTTGTGGGAAGAGTGCCTTGGAGTCCTCCTCCCTTCATTACGGGAGCACGTCCTCGTTTATTTTCAGTCTTTGTTATCAACATCAGCCCCAGTTTTAAAGGGGAGTTCTGAGGTTCCCGTACCCTTAGACACACAACGCGGAACTTTGACCTAATCGCGCCGCTACTCAGCTCCCACGTCAGAATCAAAGCATACCGGTGTTAATTGCTTGGAAACACCGGCTTATTTGTTCACAACTGGAAATCAAAGTTGATGGGCTTGACCTTGTCTCTGGGGACACACATCACCAAGTCCTTGTTGGGAATTCTGCCTTACAGAAAATGAAAGTGGGAACAGCAAGGTGAATTGTGCTGGCGTGTCACCTGATGGGAATGTCTGTCTTTTCTCACAAAAGTCTCCTGGCACCGCTGCTTGGCGCTGCGAATCTCCGAAGGAAGCCAGGACCACATTTTATGCTTAATAATCTGCCTGGCTTCAGCCTCTCCGTTTATACGCTCTGCTCCGTCCATCAGGGGAGGTCTCCGCCGGCATAACCCACAATATTTTAAAATCAAAATCCTGTGTGACCTTGGAAAATTTAGCAGACAACTTTTTTTTTTAAATCACGTAATTGTGGAAAGAAAATACGAGACGTCCCTGCTTATTTTGCCTGTCACCTTGATTACTCAAATCACAGAATGACATCCTTTTAATGGCTGGAAAGATCCTCTCTAATTTGGCATTAAAGGAGTTTCTAAGTTACTTGTATTTCCTTTTCACATTTGAAGGGTAAATACTCCACAGAAAGTTAGGAAATCGTGCTGAGTGCGGCTTACAATATGAAGCAAGGACATTTCCCTAACCCCAGCAAGGAGCTGTGTCATTTACAGGGCTGCTGGGTGGGGGGCCGAGACTGAAAGCAGTCAGTGCCTAAAGCAATGTTTCTCCACCTGTAGGTTACTACACCCTTTGGGGGGGGGGGCGGAGCTTGAATGACCTTTTCACAAGGGTCACCCCAGAACATCAGAAAACATTACGATTCACAACACTGGCAAAATTACAGCTATGAAGTAACAATGAAGATAATTTTACGGTTTGCAGTCATCACAACATGAGGAACTGTATTAAAGGGTCCCAGCTTTAGGAAGGTGGAGAACCGCTGACCCAAAGTCAATCGCTATCTCAGGTGGGGGAAGGGGTCTCCAGCCACACTGTTGATACTAATCAACAAGAACAAATTAGGAAAGACCACTATTAAAGAAAGACCAAGTATTGCTCACTGAACTGGAATCAGCTGGCTACGGGCCCTCATAGAAAGTTCTAGAAGGTCAAATACAGAGAACAAGAAGTCTCAGCTGTGGTAGATCCTAGCTGGGAAGGAGGGATGCTTCTGCTGTTGTTACAGATAACCTGACATCTGCCACTCTTGACCGCTGCAGAATTCATGTCGAGCCCTTGCTCTATAGAATACACATGATTTAAAGATTTCGGTGTGGGGGGGGAGTTGAGAGCCCTTGCTTGATTCTAAGTAGATGACCTGGTACCCATGGCTTTGGGACACCAACAAAACAGAAAAAAAAATGACATTCTCCTCCCCTTTCCTGCTGTGAGAGGACAGGAAGCAGCTGGAAGCCACTTTTACAGGATTCTGAGCAACTTGGGTCTCAGCCTAGATGACCCCATGTTCATTGGATTCCAGGAACTCCATCCCCTGAACATATCCATATTCCTAGAGCCTCATCTTGGTGACTTCAAGAATCTAGCATGTCCCCAAAGCCACCACTGAGGGTGCTGTCCTGCATGCACCAGCTACTAATTGGTACAGGCCACCCAGCTGCTCTGCACTCAGAAGTGACTGAAAGGAGCCGAACTTCAGGCCTTCTCTTTATGTGACAGGTGAGCTGTCCTCCACCTCAGCTCCAGGAATCATCTGCCCCGAGTGACCCCCCCCCTACACTGCACATTGCTCTATTGAATACACAGTCACCCCAGCACGGCGTGATGCTTGGTGCCCTTGTCTCCTCCTGCAGGGTTCATTAGCGCGTCTGCTTTATAACATGATCAGGTGCTGAGATTCCTGCCTATCAAGAATACACAGGAAGGGCTTGAGGCATAAATATGCTAATGCCAAAGGGATTTTTTTTTTAATTTTCTCGTATATTACATCTCAACTCCAGTCTCCCCTCCCTCCATTCCTCCCAGTCCCTCTTCTTAACCTTTCCTCTCCCCTAGACCCACTCATCTTCTATTTCCCCAGGCGTCCCAGGGATATAAAATAATCACAGCATAACTTACAATAAGGCTAGGAAAATATCCTCATATCAAAGCTGGATGGGACAACCCAGTAGGAGGAAAAGGGTCAGAAGAGCAGGTAAAAGAGTCAGAGATACCCCACCCCCACAAGAATAACAAGATTCACAACCATAACATTTATGCATAGGACCTAGCTCGGACCCATAATGGCTTCCTGATTATTGCTTTAGTCTCTGTGAGCCCCTATGGGCCCCGCTTAGTTGATTTTGTGGACCGTGTTCTTCTGGTGTCCTCTAAACCTCTGGCTCCTACAATTCTTCCTCTCCCCTCTTCCATGGATTTCCCAAGCTCTGCCTAATGTTTGGCTGTGGGTCTCTGTATCTGCTTCCAAGAGTTGCTGGATGAAGCCTCTCTAATGATGATTGGGCTAGGTATCCATCTAAGAGTATAGCAGAATATCATTAGGGATCATTTCATTGATTATTATTTTTTTTTGCCAGTCATGTTTGGTTCTTCCCTAGGTCTTTGGGTTATCTAGCCTCTGGTTCCTGGCCATCTAGGCAGTGCCAGATATGGGTCCCCTCTCATACCATGGTTCTGCACATTACCCCAGCACATCTTGCAGGCAGGACAAACTGTAGGTTGAAGGCTTGGTGGCTGGGTGAATGTCCCAGTCCCATCACTGAAAGCCTTGCCTGGTTATAGAACATGGCCAGTTCAGGCTACATATTCTCCATTACAAGAAGTCGTCACTAGGATCACCCTTGAGGATTCTAGGGGAATTCCATTACACTAGATTTCCACATCACCCCCCAATGTCCCCCAGTCATTTCTCCACATACTCTTCCCCCCCCCCACCCCTGTGCCTGATCCCAAGAGCCAGAAAAGAAAACATGGCATATACTCACTTAAAAGTGGATAGTAGCTGTTAGGCAAAGGTTAATTATGCTACAATCCACAGATCCAGAGAGGTTAAGTAAGAAGAAGGGCTGAAGAGGGAACGCATGGATTTCCCTGGGAAGGGGAAATCGATTTCACAGGTGGGGCGGGGGCAGGAAGGGAGGGGAATGCTGGAGGGATTCGAAGAGAATTAGATAGGTGATAGATTAGCTGAAGTTGGTATTTATTTATAGTAGACAAACTACTCCCAGTGTAGATAAAAGATAAAGACTAAAATACTGCATTCCCCCTGCTTATTGCCAGAAGATTCAGAGTGGATTTGGCCCAGCGAGCTGATTGCACTAGAGGGTACGTCAGAGCAACACTGTATTGCTCCCTGCAATGTCAGAGTAGAAGTTTTCATTGCTCTTCTCAGTAATATGGTTTTAAAAACTAAAATAATCACATCTTCAAATATATTCTTGCTAGTGTGAGAAACTTAAAAAATACACCGATTTCCATTAATAAAATAAGCTCAGTCACTCTCTTAGAAGCCATCACTCAGACATTTTAGACAAGAACAAATACCCATGCAGACAATGACATTAATGGAGCCCCACCTCATCTTCCGCGTGGTCGTGGAGGAATGTTAGCTGAGCTTGTGCCACCTGAATGAAGAGCCTCTGGTGATGGTTTTTAACTGTTGTGCACACTCAACCCTTTCTTCCAAACAGCTCTCACCACAGCCGTTTTTAAGCCTGTGTCCAGAATGTGGGCAGAGCTCGGTGAAGCCCGGAAGTGCTCATTTTCAGAACCAGGTTGACTGCTGCTGACAGTGAACCTCTCCTATGTCTTTTGATTGTCAGGTTGAGTGCTGCTGACAATGGGCCTCTCCAATGTCTTTTGCCACGTGAATAGCCAGGTAGACTTTTGACGAAAACAAATACCAGGGAGCTTATTCACAGCACTTGGCTTGTTTAAATAACTTGTGTGTTTCTTTGGCTATGAGAATAGACATTGGTTCTCTCATGTCTATTAAAGTTTGTTCACTTTTTGTTCAATTATTCTAAGTTTGTTTCTCCTAATTTTGTTGTTTTCCTGTGGTTATTATAGCTCAGTGAGCTAAAAATTCACAAAATTTAACAAGAAACAAGACTAGCCCCTCTATGTTATAATTTCTATTCCACTTTATAATTTGCAATTTTTAAAATGACATTTAGTCTTTGCTGAATCCTAGGACCCCTGCTGCAATCTTCAGATAAGGAAACTAAGTCTCTTCCAGTATAATTGTCATAAATAAATTAAAATGTAAACAAACAAATATGTTTTAAACTCTACAGCATCAGATTAACAATTTGACATGTAAATTTCTGATTCTCAAAAAGACTACTCTTTTTCTGCTATATATTGTCAAAGAATGATTTTCAACTTTATAATATCATATCATTTGGATAAGCATACAATGAAACTAGTGAGTAGATAAAAGCAGCACAAAATTTACTTAAGAAGATTGCCTTCACGAACAAATACATAGATACGTACACTATATTAGGTTGTTGACTTAGACACAAAACTGGCTAATGTTCACCAGAGCCCTGAACATAAACCAGGGGCTTATCTGATCAACTCAAACATACAGTTTAACCTCTGTCAGCCCATTTTACAATCCCTCAAAGCGAAAAGCAATGCTCCTCTCTGCTCAGAGAGGACTCCCAATATACTCCTTTGCTTATTTCTATATTTCAGATAATTTTCCTGACAGTATATAATGGCTATTTTACCTCAGACAGAAGCAAACTGAAAGACACATTGCTATGAATTTTCAAGTAATGGGGAATTGGCTGTGAAATGCTGAGAAATTGTAGTACTGTACAGAGAAAACTTGGCCCGCAGGCATTAGGAATAGTAGCTATTAATTTTCAGTGAGAAAATCAAGAGTACCTGCCTGAAAGGAAAAATTGCAAATAATGCCAGGCTCAAAAAGAACAGCTAAACCTAGCGCATGCTCTCTCCATTCATATCTTCTTCTATGACAATAGAGAAGACGGTTTCCTGTTTGGTGGATGGATGAGCTGGAGAATAGTGCAAGGCAAAGGCATGTCAACCATCCTCCCCGTTCTGTCCTTCTCCTGCCCTGAACTACCCTTATTTTTAATTAGCTTTCATATTTTTCTCACTCTGGGTTCCTTGATTTGAATGAGTCACCTAGGTAAACACAGAGCTGTCTCCCCACCTCCTCTTCTGGGATGTTCCCGGAGCCTTTGGTGTAGGGGTTGTGTTGCAGATGTATCTCAGCTGGCTTTGGGCACCCTCACATTCAGGGTTTCTATTTATTTTTTGAAAAGTGTGGCTTTCTGCAATGGTCGCCTCATTGATGAGGAGTGAGCGCTCCACTAATCTGTGGGAATAAGAATAAGTATTCAGACCCAGATGGAAGTCCTGCTGATTTGGGAAAGAGACAACAGTAAGCTTTTCTCTCCATTCTATGGCCTCACTGGCCCTAACTGTCTGAGTTTACAGTCCCAGGCTCGAATTCACTCCTCCTCCTAAGCGGGCCTACAGTCTAATTAGATGGCTGCTGGTTACCCTCAAGTTGCAAATGTCACTATTGAACCCTTGAGGGTGTGTTAAGAGGCAGAGGACCAGGATGTCTATCTACTGTGAGATAACATCTTCTATTTGTGGCAGGGAAGGCACAGCCATGACATCTCAAAAACAGAGTTATCTAAATAAAATTCATGATGACGCCATCAATGGACAACCCAACAGGAGTAAGGGAAATGTCACAGCTAATTCCACCCTAGCTGAAGGGTTTTGGTCAATCAATGGTGTTGAACGAGAGTGAAACAGTCTTCTCTAGGGATAAGCCTTGATGGGTTATCCAGTCTAAAGCCATCAACCTCACACACATAGACTTATGTGAAACACTGGATAGACTCAGCAGGCTGTGTGTGTGTGTGTGTGTGTGTGTGTGTGTGTGTGTGTGTGTGTGTGTGTGATAACTGAAGAAGAGGTCATGAACTTTAAGGGGAGACTTGGAAGGAGTTGGAGGGGTTGACGGAGGGGTAGAAATGATATAAATACAGCAGGGAAGTCTTGAAAACATTTTAAGTAAGTACAACATAATTTGCTCAGGGTGGTTCGGCAGTTTCTTCACAATCAGCCATGTGTTTCTCAGTGACAAACAAGTTTAATCTGCTTTGAAGTCCCCAGGAATAGTTTAGAATCGTTCATTGCAAAGAAAGGAAGTCAGGCAGAATAAAGTCCTACTGTTGACAATGAAGGAAAGAAAGTCCTCTGGGCCCGCGTCATCACCTGTTGCCGGTGGCTCCTCTTCACACCCTCCCGCCTTGGCCTTTCACTGACAACCATCATTGTGTTGGTTGTATGTCCATTTTATTTTTTCTTTTCCCTTTTGCCTTCGTTCTCACTAAAGCACATACCAAGTGATAGTCGCTGATCTGTCTCACTTGTCAGACTCCATGTCAAGGGGTCCTCGAGAGTGAAAGCACTCAGACCCAGTTGAAACACTAAAACTTCCCGTGGGTGCCAAGAACCTCGGAGATGCTTCTAATTTTGTATCCTTCAAGACTTGAGATCTTTAATTAAGAAAGGATATAAATATAACAAATGTTAAAGAATTCCCTGAAGTTTAAGATAGGGACCCCAAGATTATGCCAGGGATAAAAACCGTTCCTTGAAAATTCTTGATTGACTCCACTAATGAGAGACTGAGATTTCTTCCTCATAACCCTCTGCTCGTCTCCCGATTAATTTCCTCCAGTACTTAATCTTCAGTGCATGACACTTTAACCACTGAGCTTATTATCCTAAAAATAGTATTCGCGCTGTGCCATCTCAGAAGAACATATGTGAGCGCCTCCTCTCCTCCACGATTTCCTTAGTTGTTTAAATGTTAGTGTCAGACTTCCACCAAATGAAATAAACAACCAGACTAACAGAGATGAGTAAATTTTCAAACGGCAGAATTTCTCAACTCCTACGTGCAAAAAGACTTCTACGCATTTTCCAACTCTGAAACCTTGCTGGAACTGATAGATGTTCTTTTGGGGAAACAAAGAGGCAAGTCAGCATTCCCACCAGAGAGCTGGAGTGCATCTCCATCTACACAAACAGATCAAGGCAGCTCACTTCCCACCACCTTGGGCTGTGCCTTGTCACCGCATTCTTATGACAAATTCGAAGATAAAAGTAAATTATGGAGGATTTTTATCGAAACTCTAGGTTAAGAAACTCATTATGCCAGGGGAACACGGCGAGAATCAGGCATTCAGACAGAATGAGAGGGAACAAATTAGGTTTGGTAATAAGATGAGATTTATGTTTCAATCCCTTCTCTCTTGGCAGAGTTCGGCGTCTGGATGCAAGGGAGAGTATCTCAGTGCACATAAAATCTTTGCGAGAGGCGTGAGGTGAGCTAAAAGCCTGCCTGTAGTCTGTCGAATGGCAGTGCACTTGCTGTCGTGAAGGAGGAGGCTTCCATGTGTCAGCTCTTCCTGAACTTCGAACGTGTCTGCTAGCCCCACCTACTAGAAACACTACCCTGCCTCCTGGGCACAGGGCCCCTCCCTAGTTCACTGGCTGAAATTCAAGATGAGCTTGGCTTCTTGCCAAAGTGCCCAAGAATACATGATCAATAGGAAAACCAAGCTGACCTTGAATTTCTCCTTCACTGGTTCCCCAAAGAGCAGCTCCTACCTCATGTGCCATCAGCAAGACTGTGTTACCTACATAATTTTTGAACGAGTGGAGTTAAATAAACTTTGACGATAAAAATCTCCTCAATGGTTTCCAAGAACACATCCGAAAAATTTTTATCTTCTTCACCATTGCAATATTTTAATCACAGGGTCTCACGTCTGCGACAGAAAGCACTTCCTAGTCACTTCCCAGGTCTGGGAAAGCATAACACAGATGGATGATAGTGTGCTGGCACTGTTTTAAATGTTGATTCTAAATAGGCTCCAGAATACTATTTACACTGTCTGGCACATTGTGCAAGGACCCTTGAAATTGAAGTGCTTAATTAAGTGACAACTATTTTAAGATGGTCAGAAAAATATCACACTTCCCTGACTTGATCCTCTTACCGACCGCAACGAAGTAGAGGGAAACGACAGAACGTGTAAATTGAAAAATCTCTTGGCTGTACATTGCCTAACACAACATGCGCTTGTTGCTACATATCAGCAATGCAACGCATCCATTCATGCCAGCTCCAGGACTCTGGGTCACTCTGTATCCATTTCACTAGTCCAGGCTTCAGTATTGTCCTCCGGGTGATAACTTTGTGCTGTCTTTAAATACTTCTATGAACTGCTGAGGACCTATGAACCACAGGCCTATTTTCCTTGCCTTGAGCTCATAGAGATCTCTTTGCCTCTGCCTCCTGAATACTGGGATTAAAGGCAAAAACCACTGCTGCCTGGTTTATGGTTTTTCACTAAAGGAACATACCATAATTTTAAAAAATAGATGACTAAGTTTTTTTCATATTGAAAACCAGAACTTCTTTATTATTCAAAATTTGATAAGATGAAATGATGCACAAGCATGAGCTGCAACAGTTATGCCACCTACATTAAACTTATTTTGATGTATAGATTTCAATACAGTTTCAATATGGCACACACAAGTGTGTGTGCGCGCGCACACACACACACATGCACACACAGAGAGAGAGAAAAGAGAGAAACACATATTTCCAGTCAATTCTATAAACAGTGAAATTTGAGGTCTTCATCAATGTTAAAATTCATCTTTTATTTTCATAATTCTATGTATTACATATTTTAACTGAACTAAGATCCCAATATGCACATTGTTTCAGTGTTTGCCTTTCCCACTGATTATAAACACATCATGGCTGCTATCTACTTCAGACCAGAGAGCATGCACCTTTATGCAGAATAAACTTTATACTTTTAAATTTTCAGTAATTGCTAACATTTAACTTTTCTAGCAGTTGTGATAACTGTGTTCTTAAATTATCCCTATCATGTGATAAGGAACAGCATAACCTGAGCCTGAAATATTTTTAATTCGTTGAATTCATTTACCCCCTTTCTTTCAACGCAATGGAAGTGCAGCGGTACATCTTTGTTTCCTACTTCTTATTGTGAACACTGCCACTGGTCAACACAAATATTTAAACTGCAAAATGCATCCATGAATAGCTAAGTAGGCTCATCTGTTCACCAGCAGGTCTAACATTAAAAATAAAGTATGCCCTCAGTCCAAAGGAGATTGCTAATCTAAAGAAATCACTTCAGTCTAAATATGCCGCTCTCCTTACCCAATACCGTTTGCATTTCCAATTCCCTTTCTCCCTATACCATCACAATATGGCAGAAAGTGTAAAACCACAGGCTTATTTCTTCACAACAACATGAATAATGCTCATTTTACTATTTCACATCATGGCTTAAAGGCACACAGCTGTGGTCTGCTTATAACTCTGTCTTAGTCATTTATACACCTCAGTGCCTAAAAACAAATGTAGCACACAGTGAGTCCTTTTAACTGCTTGGTTGTTCAGTACAAAACAACTCTGACATTATGAAGGGGTCTTCACTATGTCTCAATAAGAGCCAATGAGAAGTGAGATACTGTCATATATATATATATATATATATGACATATATATATATATATATCCAAATATTATCATGGCAAGAATAAACTAGGTGGCCTGTCAGAGGCACATGACAATTTCCCAACAATCTATGAGTGAGAGCAAAGCATGCTAAATTGATAGCATTAATCTGCATCTTCTAAGTTCATCAATGAAGGCTTGAATATACAAGGAATATAATAAAGCAAATTCTTTATGTGTTTCTTACATGTCTCTGTCAAATAGCACCAGCAAGTGCATTCTGATTAACTTAAAATTCATTAGAACCATACCTCCACTTAAATTCCCAAAATTAGCAGTTTAAAAGAAAATTGCTAATATTTTAGAAACAGGCACATACACATAATTATTAACTTCCATATGTAAAATTGAGTTGAGAACATTGACATCATTCCATCAAGAATGCAGAACCAGGAAATCTAGGAGGAGTCGAATAAACAACCCAAACAGCATGTAGACACATTTACCTATGAGTTTCCTCAAATTTAACTTAGAATTTCTCACTAACAGTCCAAAGAAGATAGCATAAACTTCATTATCAGAAAGTACTCTAAGGAGATATTCAGTCTTTCCAATTGATTTCAAATAGCTCAGGGTTTGCTGCATAATGTATTAGACTCAATCTATATAGTATGGATTTGTAAGAAAATGAATCAATATTGAAATGAATCATTTCTTTCAACACAGAGACTCTGAGCCAGCTAAAGGCAGATAGATTGAAGAGTGCTTCTCATGTGGAAGGTTTGAATGAGCCAGACCCTGACCACAGAGCAGTGTATTAGATGTTGCTACACAGAGCAAGTCTAACACCTAAAAACAAGCACCACCTCCAATCCTGTTCTGGTAAGCAAGATCTTCTATGGATTTTCATATTCTGATGGCAGAACTGGAAAGTTATATATCAGAACTCAACAACAAGAATATGTGACTTTTTTTTCTTTTTCATAGAACATACTGCTCAAAGGTCCAAGTGAAGCCAGGAGGGGTCGCGATCCACACGGGACCAGGACCCTCAAGGGATTCTCTATTCTTCATACAACATAAAATGATGGGCTTCCTGGTCTTAGGAGTATATCTGATTTCACTAACCCAGCAGCAGGAGTACAGAGACAGAGGAGGAAAAACAAAAGATGTAGGGATGCAATTGAAGAGTCAGTACAAATGGAAGAAAAAGTTCAAGAGAGCAGATAAAATCATGCCTTCTCAAGTACAGGGACTACACTCACTCATCAGTATGAACTAAGTAGTTTCTCAATTACCAGCAACAGATTAACAACCCTTCTCTTCACTAATACCTAAATGGGCGATTAGAGGCAAATTCTGGAAAGAGGAGAGGACATTTTTCTCCTATGCCACCATTATCTATTTAACCAACCAAACTGGAAAATGAACAGATGCAGCTTGTCGTCTTTCGGAAAGAGTGTGTCTAGGAGACTTTCCCGATCAACTACAGTCATTTCTCAAGGCATGTACTATTCCATTATTCTTCAGAAGAGAGTGAAATGGGTGAAGGACCAAATGTCAAAAGGAGATGAGTAATAACTTTAACCAAACACATAGTGAACACATGGTGAAGGTCAAAAGCACACATTGCCTGTCTGTATCATAACTGAGGGAACTGTGAATATTAAACTTAGAGGAAAAAAATACATACTAAGTTGCAAAATATCCTTAAATATTTAATAAATATTCACATGAAAAGAATATTGAGTGTCTTCTGCAAGATGCCAGAGATCCAAACTAGGGTTTCCAGATAAAATTTATAAGAAAACAAATTGTAACTTAATAGCCATTACCTTAGGAAATCATGGCACCATGTCAGGTGCTACATAAGGTGGATGAGCACAGCCATGCTGAACGTGGGACTTCTGTCCGTACCTCATATTCTAATAGGGGAGACAAAAGTGCAAACAGGTTATTGGTTGCTATTTTGTTTTAAAGGATGTGATCTGGTTGGTGAGAAACCTGAAACTACAGGAGCCCTGGCGTTTTAGGAGGCGTGGGGAAGTCGCTTTGAAGAGAAAAGGATATCACCAACCATCAGAGGACAACCCTGCCGATGAGAGAGGAGCAAAGGCCAGAGCCAGATGTATAAGGATCCTGGCTTTTCCACAGCAGAGAGAAAGCCAGGCAGAAGAAATGAGGATGAGAACAGGGTCGGCATGGACAGAAAGCCAGAGCAGATTCGACAGCATTTCCCAGGCATGGGAAGGAGTTTTAACCCCGATTTTCATCCCAAGCTCATTGGCTTGTCTCCAGTGTGCTTCAAACAGAGGCGTAAAATCATCAGAAGGTGACAAAGAGAAAGAATAACAGAAGTCCAGCAGGAGAATCGGAGCCTATAAATAACTGTAAATGACTGTTTTGTCTAGACAAAAGGAAAGGAGTGATGAAAGGAAACAGCAGACAAGCATGGCAGCCATCCATAAAAATAATTAATTCTCGCTATGAAATTAACTGGGGTTCTGTGACATGAGGACAACAGAGAGAAGCAAGGAAGGCAATCAGCGATAATTTGCAGGGCACAAAAATGGGAAAAGGAACAGAGAGTTGTCTACGATGAAAGGAAGAGGATTTCACTCAGCTCTACCTCTTACGTATAATCCTATGAGAGGCCCAGCTCTTGGATAAGGAGGAGCCATTGTCAGGCCAAAGAAGAAATACGGAACACCAAGCTGGGACAAGACAGCTGAATTATGTTCAGGAACACCCTGGAACTATCTGGAGTCCTAGCAGTGAATCAAAGACTTCCAAGGTGCATGCCCACTGAGAATAAAGTAAGAAATAGAACTTTGACATTAGGGCTCCCCAGGCAAAGTTGATTGCTGATGGTAGGCGTGGGCGTGTGAAGGGCTGGATTCTGTATATTCCCAAAAGGCACATGTTGAAATCCAAACCAGCCATGTGATGGCCTTTGGAAATCGGTCCTTTGGAGGGAACTAGAGTAAAATGAGGATGTAAGAGTCAGGCCCTCAGGATGCTCTCGCCCTGTTATGACGACATCCCAGAGAGCTTGCTCAGTCCTTCTCTGAGCTCACAAAAGCTATGAGAAGAAGCCGCTCCCTGCAGCACAATGGGAGACCAGCCATGCTTTCCCCTGGATCTCCTAGCCTCTGTGCTGTGATAAAGTGTTACCGTTTCAGCTGCCCAGCCTGTAGTGCTTTGGTGTGGAAACTTAAGCAGTCTAATAGAATTCGTTTGTTCTACAATGAGAGTTGCAATTCACTGGATCTTGTCTTTTGGGACACAGCTCATTAAAAAATGATATGCTCAGTTAAAATCAGCATTTAAAAGAAAATCCTAAAGCAGGAAAAAAATAAGTGCTAGTTAATTTTATTAATTTTGAGAATACTTGCTGCTCTCCTTGGGAAATAAGAAGTATTGCCTCTCCCTTTAATGTTGAAATTGATCTCCAGCCTTGCTAGCTGGTAAAACATATGCAAAGGTGGCATGTTGCTTCTTGGTAGAAGCGTTAAGATACGGGTGTGGTGCATCATGATCCTTCTCTAATGTTAGCCGTAGCCCAGAAGAATCCCTGCTTCTCACCTCTAACCTAAATGACCATGAAGCATGAGCAAGAACTAAGTCTTTACTGATGTAAATCACTGGGGTTTGGGATTACCTGGAACTATAACAAATTTGCATATTCTGCTTTATACACTACCTAGACCATAAATCTGCAAAACTGAGAAAGACGCTTCGCCATTAGACTCAGCACATGGCCTTTCTCTGGGCATGATTTCTTTGTGCCATTCGTGTCTGAACATAAGTCATTTTGCAAGCTGATTGTGAGGTTCCTCGAGCATGTTGAAAAACCAGAACACTCACTGTTGATGTTGGCTACGGTGCTAGTTAAAGTCCAGAACATCTCTAAGTAAATATTTCTGTTTCCTTCCCAGAGTAATTTTGGCTGACAAGGTAGAGATAAACTAAGTGTATGGAGGGTAGAATATTAGAAGCATCGACAACAAAACTTAAAAGGATCAGCTAGAATTAGAAACACATAGAATTCTCTAATCCTTCAACCTCAAAGGATTGTAAGATACACTCCCAAAGTTTCCAGTAATGTCACAAAATGCTGAAAGGAGAGCCCCAAACACTTTCTGCTCTTTTTATCTTCCCTAAGACTTCTGTATGAGTCTTGTATAACACCTGATGATTGGGAAGTCACTCCTGAGTGGATCTGACTGCCCCAAACTATTTATTGGTTATGATAGCACATCAATAAGTCAGAGAAGGAAGTAAGAGAGGAAAGAAAGAAACTGAAAAATGATGAAATCCTAGTTTCAAAGCAGAATGAATCTTCATAAATACATTATCCTCTTGCAATGGAGGGGTGCAGGAAATCAGGTTACTAGGGTGCTCCTGGCCTGTTTGATTTCCTCTGAGCACCATTCAGTGGGTGATAGGTTAGGCTATGACCTACTGTTTTCTCATCCCTGTGAATGTTACTATTGCTTTCACATGACAGCAACATCAGGAACAATACCGAAGCTTCATTCCCATTTTACAGACAGAGCACCAGTTAACTCTGTTGGACCCAAGGCCTGTGCATTCCCACAACTTCTTAGAAGATCCACAGGAGCAGAGATTGCTCAGCTGTGGATTTTTATACAATATATCTGTCTGGCCTCTTGGGACCGGAGGGTGTAAACATCTCAGAAAAGCAAAGAACAATTACCAAAGACCCCCAGGAATAAAAGCATCTGAATCCATAGATGCTCAGATATGCTGACAAGAAGATAGGAAAGGACATTCTTGCCAGTTATGATCAATGAAACCAAATCTTTGAAGTGTGAAGGGAACTATGGAGTTGGCCTGGCCTAGTCGCCTTGAGAGGCATTCATCATGGGTTTTTCAAGTTTGAGTCCATGAGAGGCAGAGGTCAATGTCAGGTGACTTCTGTTACATTTTTTTTGTAAGACAATTGAACCTGAAACTTGCCAGTTTGGTTAGACTGAATGACCACCGAGGGTTAATAGGCAAGTGTCTGGCTACTGGTTTTTCATGTGGCTACTAGGATCTGAATTTAGCAAGCACTTTCCTTACTCAGCCATCTTCCCAGAAGTTTGTTTTCATTTTTGATATTTTTTTCTGTTTTTGAGAATGTTATATATAAGTACTGTATTTAGATCATTTCCACTCTTCCCCCAGCTCCTCCCATGTGTCCTCAATGCACTGTCAAACTCATGACTTCTTTTTAAATTATTATTGTTTCACACACACACACACACACATACACACACACACACACACACACTACTACTACTACTACTACTACTACTACTACTACTACTACTGAGACCATTTGATTTGTTCTTACATACACGTGTTTAAGGCTGACCACTTGAGACTGTGTAAACTATAAGGAAGAAGACTGGCTCACCCTCTCTCAGTAGCCATTGATGGCCTGTAGCCCTTTATAAGGGGTCAGCCTTGTGAAATTTCCCCCATCTATATTCACACATTGACTAGCATTGCCACTGCGAAGGTCTGTTTAGAAAATCATATTATTGAGATTTCATGGCTTCAGCAACCCTGCCATGTCTACAAGAAACCATTTCAGGGCCAAAATCAGTGGACTCCTGCTATTTTGAGGAATCGGGTAAATACTGATAGGTATCAGAATTTTATGGGCACTAGTCAAAAGTTCTGTTTCTTATGTCTCTGAGAAAGGAGTTATGCAATTTAAAAGGGAGCAGAGAAGGCTTATTAAGAAAGTGTATACTTTGGTTCCCTGAGTCAGCAGCCCATTAAGGCCAGGGAGGAAGGTAGGATGACTGCAAATCTCCACCTCTCCCCCGAGCCTCCAAATTCAGGCCCAATGTCTCATCCTTATATCATAGCAGACCCTACAGCAAGCCCCCAGCCCAATTCCATTCCTAAGTGTGAGCTCACAGTACCCAGAAACACGTTTTACCTGGAACCCACAGTGGCCACACCAATCAGGATCCAAGAATTTCCTACTAAGTGACACATAGTCATCATAGACTCCTCAGAATCAGAGAGGGCAACAGAAACCAAGGAACAAGACACCCACTCAACAAAGACAAGAGCAGATATCAGCACCTACAATTACAGTCTTTTCAAACACACATCAGTATAAAAACACAGCCATTAATGGCCAGAACAGTATGTCTCCAATAGAGTCCAACAGGTAATCAGGAATATTCCATGAGAAGTCCAAGGACTTTCTTGGGGCTTTTGTTTCATAAGCTATACATTTTTTTAGATCTGGTAAACTTTGATTGGCTCTTCCTAATTGTTTTCTGCTCATAAAGACTTGCCAAATTCAAATGAACTGAGCCATACTAATGGAAAAACTAGACTAATCAGTGAAGGAGCAGGCACTTTATGTTCAAAGAGAGAAGAGACCTACATTCCTTGATTCTGTTCTCTCAGAAAGACAGTAATTTGCATGACATCATATCTTACCCCAGGCAATATATCAGAGGATTGTCAGCAAGCATCTCAAAAATCCCTCCGTGCAGACACACACACCTGGAAATTTACTCTTATCCCTGACTACTCCCACTTTTTTTTTAAGCTTCCATGATCTCAGAGCTTTGAAAACAAAAATTAAAATACATATCTTTTTCTCTGAGTCCCTATCAGTATGCTTAGGGACCCGTAATAGGCTAAACAAGCTCTCTTAATGGCTCCCTGGGAACCACATTTTGATCCAAACTGTTTTCTCAGAAAGCACAGAGGAATAAATGCCTGCATCTTCACATGCAGGAGAGTCAGGGAAGCTCATCACCCCGCTCCAAAGCTGTAAGCTGGGCCTGTGTGGGCCTCCAAAGAGCTACCTGCCTGGAAAGGGAAACAGATCCGGTCCCGCTTGCTTGGGAAAAAGAGCAAAGCTCGTTAAGACACAAGCGAGTAATCTGCAGCACTTGCAGCTCTGGCAAACCTTGCAAGTAATAAAATAGATGAAGGAACATGTTGCTAATAGCTCTAGCAGAATAATAAACAACTAGACCAGCGACTCACTGTTTTAAATGAATTGATATAAACGTACCAGTAAGGGCATACTAGGGAAACACACAACATGTAGCTGATACTGTCTATATATAAATCAATTATAAGCCAATAAAAAGCAGCATCGACCTTTCTGGTTTACTTATATTAATTTCAGATATTAGCAATTACAAGTTGTGCTTTCAACTCCATGAAATGCAAAGCTACCATGAAATAGAATTAAGAAGGAGCTTAAGAAATTCATTAAACTGAACTGTAGTGGCAGCCTCATTTTTTTTTCAGCTAATACAGGAATATATATCTATGCATACAGTATTTATGATACCATTTGAGACGTACATAAAATATAAGTTGAAAGAATATGGTGCCTTCAATAATTTATAAAGGTAGGAAATAACAAAAAAAAAGGAATTGGAAACAAACCTTGCCTTCTCTCATAGTGTGATATACAGACATACCTCTGAGGCTTCCAATACAAATTCTTAATTTGAACCCCAGCAAGTTATGTACTGTGGAGAGATTAAAAGGTGAGGAGAGACACACGAGACACTGGTTCTCGCGCCTTATAACATTTGCAAACACGTTGATCAAGTCTAGTTGCTCCCTAACTTAATAATCAAACTTAAAAGTGACTGTAGACTTTTCCACAGAAAGGTTTAAAACCGTTCCTGAATTCTTTTTTTTTTTTTTTTTTTTTTGGTTTTTCGAGACAGGGTTTCTCTGTGGCTTTGGAGCCTGTCCTGGAACTAGCTCTTGTAGACCAGGCTGGTCTCGAACTCACAGAATTCTTAAATATGACTCTGGCCACCCATAAGTGCCTCTTGAGGGCCCACTAGGCATAGATAGTATTAAAGCATAATTGGTCTTCAGCATGTCAGATTAAAATTGCTCTTCCTTCTTTCTGTAGAACATCTAGGTAATGTCTTACCAGCCAAACAAGGTGTCCATAATTCAATGAAAGACCATCACATAAGTGTATCTGAATCCAATCCAAGTAGTAGTTCTGTAACATTCCATCTTCATTTAAAATTATGTGCTCTGAAATATTAAATCTTGAAATTAAATAATATTTGGAAAGAGTGATAAGCAGTATGTGAAATCTGACAAGGTTTGCACTACTAAAAAATCCAAAAATCAAAAGTCAAAGAAAACTAAGTGGAAAGCGATTAAGAAGTTAACTGAAGCCACAATAAATGGGAAAAAAACTTATTTACAAGACTCTTTTAAAATTCTTCCATATAGTTTTATAGCAAGCTTGACATACATTTATATAACAAATTAAAGCCTTCTAGTTAAATCATGATTTTAAAAATGAGCTTGTAGGTTATGGAATATCTAAACCCCTGTTGTTAAAAAAGAAAGAGAGAGATGCAAAGATCCCAATCTTTAATGGCTAGAGCCAGCAGCCCTAAATGGCGTGTTCTCTTGAATTTATGCATTAATAAGCGGCCACAGGTTTTAGGAATAAATTGGTGAGCAAACAATATAAATTGTGCCCTGGTCTGACCTGGTACATAATTGTTTGCACAACAGAGCCAAAAAGCAACAACATAGTTCATCTGCACATGTTTATTTGTGGCCATGTAGAGACCTTGAGGGTTAACGTGATTTACTAACATCCACTAAAGTTATTAAAAATTCTAGTACGAAGTTGATGGAAAGGTGTTATTGCTTCTGTAACAAAAAATGACTTCCATGCAACAGTTTACACATAATTCTTTATTGAGGTTATCTTCCATCTTCAGGTTCAGGTCTCAGAGTTCCATGGTTCATAAAGTTGGTTGTTTGTGCCGTGTGTTGGCACTCTGTTTTTGCTTACACAGTTCCAGGGATGTGGAGTTAATGCTTTCTAGGACTTAAATTAGAAACATAGTAACTCTTTGCCCTGATAGCTGCAAGGTTACCAGCTTTACAGCAGACCCCAGGAGGCAAGCAATGGCTGTGCCCTTACAGCAATAGGATCATGGAAACCATCTAGATGAAGAGATTTGAATGATACCTGAATCTTCCGACTTCTCCAGATGACTCCAGGCAGCTAAAGGAGTGCTGTTTTAAAATGTGTCAAATGGGTTGCAAGCCTTTCTCTCCTGAAAACAGAATCACTACTGCAGGGAAAAAACAGTAGCAGCCACCAGCAGAACTAGAGACATGAGCAAACATGAGTAATGCAGAGTCTGGCGACAGCTGTGTGTCCATAGAGAGAGGGAAGACACAGAGCAGTGATAGGCGAGAAGACAAAAGTTCATCATCATCATCATCATCATCATCATCAAAAGCTTATTAATCATGGTATCGGGAAAAGTAGAATGTAAGTTGCTTCAAGTTTAAGGGATGAATTGACCCTTGAAGAAAAAAATCCAGGTAAAAATGGATAATAAAAGTAACCAACATAGTTATGAAGAAAAAACATACCAAAATATAAACAGAAACTAATGGTAAATTTGATCTAAAAAGCCTTAATGGGTTAAAATACCGTGATAAAACATAGCTGGGCATGGTGATGCACACCTTTAATTCTGGTATGCAGGAGTAAGAGGCAGGTGGACCTTTGTGAGTTTGAGGCCAGCTTAGTCTACAAAGTGAGTTCCAGAACAGCCAGAGCTACACAGAAAAACCCTATCTGGAAAAACAAAACAAAACAAACAAACAAAATGTTGCTCTAAGCTGTGATCATCATGTACCAGTATTATCTTTTTAGGTGGCTTCATTAGCACCTTTCTAGGTGGCATATCATTTCCCATAGCTTCATGCAAAGACATAAACCAGAAAACCATCTGATTTTAAGAGGTGTGGTCTTTAGGGGGATGTAACAGAAGGATGTGATTCTAATTCCAAACACAGCAACGAGCGGTTAAGAGTTCCCTATATTTTAATATAAGCGAGTGGCTCTAAGTTTAATAGCATTCATGAGATTTACTTTGCTATGTGGGACTGTGGTATATTTTTCACTTTACGTACATTTGACTGGTTTTCATTCTACCTCACTCAATGAATAATATTTCGAACACAAAGAAATACCCATCACAGTTCTATCAGTGGAATTTAGTATAAAAATCTCAGCATACATAACTTGTAATTTTAAGCAATTTCAAAATTTAATCAAGACTGTAGTTATTTTCTTCCTTTAGATAAAAACAAGAAGTTGTAATGAGATTCAGATTAAGTCAACCCTTGTGCTATACTGTGACCTATACACTACTATGAGGGCTTCCAAAGTGATGAAAGCCAGGGGAGTTTTCAGTCTGTCACCATAATAAAAGGCCAAGGGAAATATAATGGAGACAGAAGAAACTAAGAGCACAAGAGTTTCGAGGAGTCTCTGAGACAAAATGGAGGAAAAGAGAAAATATCCCTACATCAGGGAAATAGTGAGGAAAAATACAAACGATAAAATAGGGCCTAGGAGTTAGAAAAAGTACATAAAACTGGATGCTTGCCATTTTCTGGAGAGTCACCTTCATGCAGTAAGTTAAAAAAATCTGCCTGCAACAAATCTACAGCACAGAAAAGAGAGGACTCTGCAAGCAAAGCATATTGGCCTTACGAAAGATGTCGGAAGACATGGAGGGACACTAGGTAGACAGGTAAGCAGTCAGTGAGATGCCAGAAACATGTTCTAAAAACAGAAAAAAAAAACAAACGAAGAAGAACAAAGCACAAAGTAATAAAGAGTAATAAAGTAATAAAATAAAGCACAAAGAACAAAGTAATAGGGAGGCAGACTAGAGATGGGGGCAACACTTTATCATGGTTTTCACAATGCAGAACACGGAGTTGGTGCAGGCTTTGGGGGTAAATCTGGGCCTGTGCAGAAAACATCTTCTCCATTTCCTTCACATACCACATCACACTACACAACACCACACACACACACACACACACACATCTAGCATTCTATCATTCAGCAAATTAAAATGCCACCTTTAGCCGCATTCCAAGAGGAATAGTAAAGTTGGTTCATTAAAAGGGCACACAGAAGGCAAAGACTGTGTTAAAAAAGGAATGTGGTACACAAGTCTGCTCTTGTTTGGTGTGGCAATGGGGACGCAGTACTCACAAACAGAACAATGAAAATCCAACCCAGAAGAGACACAAAGGACACTCACAATCCATGAACACATAGGAAGAATGATTTTTTAAGGCACATGATTCGGATGGCAAGCTGAGCAAAGTAATAAGCAGAACTCAAAGGGAATCTGGTAAAAAGTTTAAGACAGAAATGAGCAAGGAGAGCACAAAACCCCAAATGAGAAATGAGCATATGTGACAAGAATGAAATATAACTAAAGAAGTCTGGAGAGATGGCTCAGTGGTTAAGAGCACTGCTTGCTTTTCCAGAGATCCTGAGTTCAAATCCCAGCACCTCCATGGCAGCTCACAACCATCTCTCACTGTGACTGTGCCCCATAAGATCTGATGTCCACACGTGCAGACAAAACATCCAAATACATAATGAGGAAATCTTTAGAAGTTTGAAGAAAAACTTTAAAACTTAATTGAAGAAGGTAAGTACTTAAGAATGTAGTTTAAGGAAACAACCAAAAAATTAATGGATTGAAAGTTATAAAATACAGATCCTGGTCCACAACTCCAATAGAAAACTCCTGCTCTCCCAGAGACCACACAGGAACCCAGAACCTCAGGCAAGCCCCCCTCAATGACCTCTAAGACTCTCTCAGATCCCACCTCACCTTCCCCCCAAAATTCTCCCTCCTCCTCACCGTATCATAGCCTAGAAATCTGGCAGAAGCCTTCTGCTTTACCAGAGCCCAAATTGGCATCCAGAACCCCAGATTAGCAGTACCACCTGCAGATCTCCAGCACTCCCCCAGAGCCTGCCTAGCATACCAACAGCAACAGAATAGCAAGAATTAACAACAGTTTGTCACTGATGTCTCTCAATATCAATGGACTCAATTCCCCAATAAAAACTAACAGAATGGATGCAAAAGCAAGATCTATTCTTCTGCTGCATATAAGAAACATACCTCAATATTGAAGATCAATATTACCTCAGAGTAAATGGCTGATAAAAGATTTTCCAGGCAATGGACCTAAGAAGCAAGCTGGGGTAGCCATTCTAATATCTAACAAAAATAGACTTTAAAAGAATAGTAATCAAAAGAGACAAAGAAGAACATGTCATTAAAGGAAAGAGACACCAAAATGGCCTTTCAGTTCTTGACAGCCATGCTCCAAACACAAGGGAACCCATGTTTGTAAAGGAAACACTACTACAACTTAAATCAATACAACCCTCACACATTGATAGTGGGAGACTTCAATGTCCCACTTTCACCAATGGACAGGTCATCCAGATAAACACAAAACAGAAATACTACAGCTAACAGATGTTTTGAACCAAATGGACCTAACAGATATCTACGGAATTTTTACCTGAACACAAAAGAATGTACATTTTTCTCAATACCTCATGGAACCCTCTCCAAAACTGACCACATTCTCAGTCACAAAGTAAATCTTAGCAGTTATAATAAAGTTGAAATAACCCTGGAAAATCTATCAAACTACCATAGATTAACGTTGGATTTCAACAACAACAGAAAGCCTACAAACTCAAGAAAACTGGACAACTATCTACTGAATGACTGCTGGGTCAAGGAAGAAATATAGAAATAAATAAATATAAATATATAGAAATAAATATAAAAATAAATAAATTTCTAGAATTCAATGAAAATAAATACACAATATATCTAAATTCATGGGACACAATGAAAGCTGTGCTAAGAGGAAAATTCATAACACTAAATGCCTTCATAAAGACATCAGAGAGATCTCAAACTAGCAACTTAACACTACACAAAAAGAAGCAAGCTCATCCAAAAGGAGTAGTCATCAGGAAATAAACAAACTGAGGGATGAAATGAGCAAAATAGAAACACAAGGAACAATGCATAAAAGCAGTTAATAAAATAGTTACCTCATTTAGGAAATTCAAACTAACTAAAAGGGGGAAATATCCAAAGTAACAAAATCAAAATTGAAAAGGAGAACATAACAACAATCACTAAGGAAATGTAAAGAATCATTAAGTCATATTTTCAAAACCCATACTCTACAAAATTAAAAATCTAATAGAAATAGATAACTTTCTCAATAGATACCACTTACCAAGTTAATCAAGATCAGATAAACAATTTAATTAGACCTATAGCCCTTAGGGAAATAAAAGCAGTCATTAAAAGTCACCCAACCAATCCAATATATATATATATATATATATATATATATATATATATATTTAATAATTAATATTTAATAGATATCATGGGGTTACTCTAACTAAGCAAGTGAAAGACTTATATGATAAAAACTTCAATTTTTAAAGAAATAAACTTAAGAAGTTATCAGAAGATGGAAAGATCTTCCTTGCTCCTGGAACTGTAGGTTAAACATAGTAAAAATGACTATCCTACCAGAAGGAATATAAAGATTTAATAGAATCCTCATCAAAGGTTCAACACAACCCTTTACAGACCTTGAAAGGGCAATATTCAACTTCATATGGAAAAGCAAAAAATCTCAGGATAGCTAACAAAAATCCTGTACAATAAAAGAACTGTCCGAGGTATCACTATCCCTGTTCTTCAGCTCTACTAAAGAGCTATAGTACTAAAAACAACATGGTGTTGGCATAGAAACAGATGTATTGATCAATGGAGTGGAATCTAAGATACAGACATAAATCCACACACCCATGTCCACTTGATTTTTGAAGCCAAAACTATACAATGGAGAAAAAGAAACATATTCAACAAATGGTGCGGGCCTAACTGGATGTCTGAATATAGAATGCAGATAGATCCATATCTGTCACCCTGCATAAAACTCGTCACAGTGGATCAAAGACTTCAACAAAAACAAAGTACAATGAACCTGATAGAAGAGAAAGTGAAAAATAGCCTTGAATTCATTGGTACCGGAGACAAATACCTGAACAAAACACTGATAGCACAGGAACAAAGAACACCAATCAATAAATGGGCTCTTATAAAACTGAAAAGATTCTTTACAAAGGACACTGTCCACAGGATAAAAAGGCAACCTACAGAATGGGAAAAGATTTTCACCAACTCCACATTTCATATCCAACAGAAGGTTAATATCCAAAATATATAAAGAACTAAAGAAACATCAGCAAACTAAATAATCTAGTTTTTAAAAATGGGGTACATATCTAAATAGAGAACTCTCTTTTTTATTCTTAACAGAGTAATATCAAATGACTTAAAAAATGTTCAACATCCCTAGTCATCAGAGAAATGCAAATCAAAACTACCTATCTTACACCTATCAGAATGGCTAAGATCAAAAACACAAGGGAAAGCTTAAGCGGGCAAGAATGTGGAGCAAGGGGAACACTCCTCCTTTGCTGGTCAGAGTGCAAACTAGTATAAACTACTATGGAAATCATTACAGTGGTTTCTCAGAAAATTGGGAATCTACCTCAAAACCAAGCTATAACTTTTGGTCATATATCCAAAGAATGCTCCATCTCACCACAAAAACACTTGCTCAACTATATTCACAGAAGCTTTATTTGTAACAGCCAAAAACTGCAAACAACCTTGGCGTCCCTCAGTCAAAGAATGGATAAAAAAAACATGGTGCATTTATATAATGGAATATTATCAGTATTATTAAAAATGATGACATCATGAATTTGCAGGGAAATGGATGGAACTAGAAAATATCATTTTGAATGAAGTAAACCAGACCCAGAAAGACAAACATGGTATGTACTCACTCATTATTAGATTTTAGTTATAAGGTAAAGGAAAACCACATCTATAGTCCACATACCCAGAGAGGCTAAGAAACAAGAAGGGCTCAAGCTTGTATGCGTGGATCATCCTGGCAAGGAGAAATAGAGTTTGTGGATGGACATGGGGTGCGTGGAGACAGGAACAGGAAGAATCAAATGGGAGTGGGAGGGATGGGGGAGAGAACTGGGAGAGATGACTGGAATTGGAGGCACTTGGGAGTAGCAGCATAGAAACTGTAGTGGAAACTCCTTAGAATCTATGTGAGTGACCCTAGCAAAGTCTTCTAGTAATGGGTATAATAAGCAGCCCAAACTGGTTATCTTCTATAACTAGGAAAGGATCCTCACAGTAGGACTGGGACATTAACCATGCCACAAAGCCTTTGACCTACCATTTGTCCTTTCTGCAAGATGTAATGGGATAAAGGTGTTGCAAACTTGTAGGATTGACCAACCAATGACTGGTCCAATCAGAGGGAACCCAGACTGATGCTTCCTAGTTGGCCAGGAGCCAGAGACAGGACATCCCGGAGACTCAGGATAGAACCAAACAAAACTGGCAAAAAACAAGACAAACAAACAAAAAATGATTTCTCATGATTTTCTCTGCTCTATTCATATACTGCCTAGTTCCATTGTCATCAGAGGGGTGTCATCCAGGAGCTTATGGGAGCAGATGAAAAGGTTCACAGCCAACATTAGGTGAAGCCAGGGGAATTCTCCAGAAGGAGAGGAGGGATTGTAGGAACCAGAGGGGTAGAAAACACCAGGAGAACATAGCCCACAGAACCAACGAAGCAGGGCTTATAGGGGCTCACAGAGACTGAAACAACAAACCTGACCCTGTATGGGTCTGAAGTAGATCCTCTGCATATAACTTATGGTTTTGTGGCTTGGTGTTCTTGTGGGACTCCCAACAGTGGGAGTGGAGGTGTCTCTCTCTCTTTTTTTCTAACTGGATTGCCTTGTCCAGCCTTCATTTGAGAGTTTGTAGCTATCTTATTGTGTCTTGCTATGTTATACTTGGTAAATATCCCTGAGAAATTTATACTTTTTAAAAAAATATTTATTTATTATGTATACAGTGTTCTACCTGCATGTATACCTGCAGGCCAGAAGAGGGCATCAGGTCTCTTTGTAAATGGTTGTGAGCCACCATGTGGTTGTTGGAAATTGAACTCAAGTCCTCTGGAAGAGCAGTCTGTGCTCTTAACATCTGAACCATCTCTCCAGACCCACTTTTTTAGAAAGGGAAATGGAGGAGGAGTGAGTCTGGCAGAGAGAAGAGGTTTGGGAGGGGGAAGGATTGGAAGGCATGGATGGAAGAGAAACTTTGGTCAGGATTTAATGTATGAGAGAAAAAAATTTAAAAAGTAAAGTTATAAAATACAGACATAAAAGATCTCAGAAAATAGAAAACCAGACAGAGTAAATAACTCAAAGCTATTTCTTAATAAAGTGACAGGATGTCCAGCAGGAGCAATCTTAGGTAGAAAAGATGTTATACACAGAGAACACTGTCACCTGAAAAAAAAGAAAAGAAAAAAGGAAGAAATTTGACTTATATTAGACTTCTCCCTAAGAACACTGAAGGAAGTGAGTAATTCTCTCAAAGTATTCAAAGAGGAACGCTTCATTCATTTATACTCCTACGCAAAGTACTTTCCAAGTTGAATGAGAAGACACAGCCTTTGCAAACCTACTCTTGAAACTGAGTGAGATAGAAAGTAAGTTCTGCCAGCAAAGAGATGAAAGGAAAATCCCTGTAATACGTGCGGCCCTGGATCTATTTAACAGTCAGGTGAGGATCCAAACCAACATGAGGATCACAGTGAGAAAAGAGTGTGACATGGGATGGTGTGATGGGTGATTGTGTGACATGTGATGGCGTGAAGTGTGATTGTGTGACGTGATGGTGTGAAGTGTGATTGTGTGATGTCTTTGTGTGATGTGTGATAGTGTGACCTGTGATTGTGTGACTTGTGATTGTGAAATGTGTTTTGTGACGTGTAATTGTGTGATATATGATAGTATGAAGTGTGATTGTGTGACACGTGATTGTGTGACGTGTGATTGTGTGATGTTTGTGTGACGTGTGATTGTGTGATGTGTGATTGTGTGATATGTATTTGTGTGATGTGTGATGGTGTGACATGTGATTGTGTGACTTGTGATTGTGAAATGTGTTTGTGTGACGTGTGATGGTGTGATGTGTTTGCGTGATGTGTGATTGTGTGATGTGTGATTGTGTGATATGTATTTGTGTGATGTGTGATGGTGTGATGTGTTTGTTTAATGTGTGATGGTGTGATGTGTTTGTGTGACGTATGATGGTGTGATATGTTTGTGTGATATGTGATTGTGTGACATATGATAGCATAACATGTGATTGTGTGATGTGTTTGTGTGACATTTGATAGTGTGACGTGTGCTTGTGTGATGAGTGATGGCATGACGTGTGATTGTGTGACATAGGATAGCATGACGTGTGATGTGTGATTGTTTGACGTGTGATTGTGTGAAGTGTCTGGTGAGGAATAGTTTAGGAGCGAAATGTGCAGAAGATCTTTTAGAACTGGGGACTCGGGACATCTTCCTGGACAGATCTCATAGTGGTGTTTGCATGTGTTGGAAGTTATAAAGATGAGCTACCATCTCTCAGGAAGAATACTATAATGTATGAGCCCAAATGTAAATGCAGAAGATACTAATTTCCAATAAAAATGCAAATGAAATAAACTTACTTATTAAAATAGACTCTCAGATCAGACTAGAAAGCAAGTCACAGTTAAATTCTATATCAAGAAAGATACCTAAAATAATGTGACTTAGAAATATATCAAAACTAATAAGTAACTGGCTGTAGATAAGTATAAACATACAAAACAAGAGGCACAGAGAGACAGGGCCAGAACTGATACATCACAAAATAGTCAAGAAAAAACTGAAACACATAACAAATAGGAATAATTATACAAAAATGTTGTCAGACACAAGATTCTAATCACTTTCAATAAATAAATTTGAAAAAGATAAAATGCCTGATATTCTGGAAAGAGAGAATCTGTTATGCACCAAAACATTTCTAGGGCTCAATATATTCAGTCTTTTAGAGAAAACAATAAAAGCCCCTTAAGGAAGACCCTCCAGCAGAAAGAATAGACTCTCAGCCTGATCTGAATCTCATCTTCCATTTAGACAGGGTCCCTGACCTGGACGAAGGACCACCCATTGGAAAGTGGGCTCAACTTAAGCCATGCTAGAGAGACAGGCAGAATAATTAGTCCTTTAATAAGACATTGTACCTTTCCCGGGATTCTCACTCTCAGTACCATCGGCTATAGGCCACATGCATCTTTGTAAGGTGGCCTGTTTTTCTGAATTATTCAGAAATAATGTGTTACTTCCATGGCAGCTTAAATGACTTTCTCCCTTCTCTCCTCCATATTCCTTTCCAGGTAGCTGGCCTGACCTGGGAGTTGTCTTTTAAATTCCAATGAAATTAGTCTTCGACTTTAGTCTGAGTCCATATTTAAATTCTTTCAATAAGGAGACTAAGAATCCCAAAAGTGGATTCCATTTGTCCTTTCTCATTTGTTGACCACAGAGGAACACCAAAAAGTTCACAAGTTCACTGGCAAAAAAAAATGTTCACTGAATGTACTACAAAAAAAATGGAAAACTTTAATATAATTTAAATTACCCAACACATATAAAAATTTTTAAAAATTTTAGAATAAAATGAGTTAATATTCTAAATAAATACTACAGAACATAGAAATAAACAAAAAGACTTTTATGTAGCAAAGTATGATAGCAAACATAATAAGGCATTCATTATACAACACAAAAATTAAAAATATATATACTTTATCAAACCAAAAGAAAAAATTGAGACAATAACTCAAGATGGAAGTTGGTACCAAGGAAGTGAGGTTTTTGCTATGATAAACAGAATAGTGTGGCTTTTAAGACTTAAAGTATTTTTATGGAAATAATACAGAAGAATCAGTACATTAGGCTGCAAAATTCATTGAATTCTGGAAGCAGAAATTAGTGGGTCATTCTGATGGAAGCTCGGAAAATAAGAACTGTGGCAGGATATAGAAGCAGAGGTGGGAATGTGCTTAGGAGAGCAATAGGCCTCCGTTAGGAACTAGAATAGAGACATCTCATGTGATTTTCTTAGCCAAGAATTTGTCTTTTTTTCTGACCTCTTCCTGAGAACCCACGTGATGATTAAAGACCCCAAATAGATTGGTTTCGTAAAGGAAAGTTGAAGACCAAGAGCGTTCAGACTGATGTTCGAGAAGCAGCTGTAATTCAGAGAGCAACACCAATTACTAGACACTGTCTGCTTTATTGGAACAATGGGAAAGTGCTTGCTTGGGCTCAGACCTCAGAACCAGATACAGTTGTCGTCCGAGGGCAGGGAGATACATCTTAAGCTGGCAGAATGTGGAGTGTAAGCATCACCCTTGTAGCACTGGTTTTGGAGTCAAGGCAGATGTAAAATTGAATAGCTGAGCCTAGGGATGATGTAGCAGAGTTGGAAACCCTGCGAAGAGGCCCTAAGGAGCTATTTGTGAACGTGAAGCCTCAGTTACAATGGTGAAGTTATTGGAGATGTCAGGACTATGAGATGTCCCCCAACAGAAATAACGGAAAATGACATGAGCCTTTAAACCCCCAAAGCCCGCTGTCAGTCACCTACTTCCTCTAACAAGACCACACCTCTTAACCCTCCCGAAACAGCTCCTCCAAACAGGGACCCAGTGTTCAAGGACTTCAGCTTATGGGAGATGTTCTTGTTCAAACTATGACTTGTATCACAGGAAAATATTTAAGAGAGAATCAAAAACATAATACAATTATCTTTTATCTCAACTACTAATAAAAGTTCTTCTGAAGTTATTGGCCAAGATAATACAAATATATAAGTAAGCTAAGACTTATAAAGATGTATATAATGAAATCATCAATGGTTTATAAACTTGATAATAAAAAATAAACTCTAATATGAAATGAAGTAATTCAATAAGGAGATTACTTAGCAAAAATGGCAGAAAAGAAACTTCATATGACAATAATCTTTTAAAAGTATAATAGAAAAATATTTTAATAGCAAACAAAAAGATGACTTTTCCAATAGTTTTTTATCGCTCCACATGTTATAGTCTCTCTCTCCTTCAGCTATGTTGAATTGCTGAGTACATCTGTCTCATGGATGCCTAACTTGACACTTTCATATCCAAGTTTTTTTTCTGTAAATATCCATGGCATGTATCTCTTTTGTGTCCCAGTAAAACTTATCAAAAGTAACACGGAAGAAGCCCTGATTGCTGCCTTATAGAATCCAGACCTCAGTTGGACATATAGCCATAGCACATGAGAAGCTGAGGTATGAGCGTAGCTCCACAGCCAGCACAGCATAGATCAGTCACATAGGATGCCCCAAGAGTCTGGGAAACGGCTGGTATGATAGTGCACTGGCTTTCATGACAATAATGGAAGAATGTCCTACAAGATGGGAAAACCAGAGTCTCAAAAAATACCAAACATCAGCTGTAACACAGAGCCATTTGCTTCTGAGTGATAGTTACACAGGGTCAATTCATTTGTTTGACCTTATTTTGTTACATTTCTTTACTTGCAAGAGCAGCAAAACCTATACTACAAGTAATACCCCCAAAGGAAGCGTTCTATGTTCTCCATGTGAACAATACTTTGAAAAAAAACAAAGTTTGAAGCCAGGAGGCAGTGAAGTTACACATCTTTAACCTCAGCAGGCAGGAGGCAGAGGAAAGCAGCTCTCTGAGTTCTAGGCCAGCCTGGTCTACAGACCAAGTTCCAGGACAGTCAGGGCTACACAGAAAAACTTTGTATCAAAAAATCAAGAAAAGAAAGAAATGTCGAACCATCAGAGTGAATTATCATACTGTGGTTATATAAATAAGAAAATAAAATATGATAAATAATATATAAGTAAGAATATATACCCCACACTGGACAGAAGATGGATCTCTAAAATATACAAAGAACTCAAGAAATTGATCATCAAAATAACAAATAATCCAATAAAAAATGGGGTGCAAACATAAACAGAGAACTCTCAACAGATGAACCTTCAAGGGTTGAAAGACACTTAAGGAAATGTTCAACATCCTTAGCTATCAGAGAAATGCAAATAAAAACAACTCTGGGATTCCATCTTACACCTGTAAGAATGGCCAAGATCAAAAATACTGATGACAATTTATACTGGAGAGGATGTGGGGTAAAGGGAACAGTCCTCCATTGCTGGTGGAAGTGCAAACTGGTACATCTAATTTGGAAAACAGTATGGTGATTTCTCAGAAAATTAGAAAACAACCTACCTCAAGACCCAGCAATACCACTTTTGGGTATATATCCAAAGGATGCTCAAGAACATGTGCTCAGCTATGTACATACCAGTCTTATTTGTTATTCCAGAACCTGGAAACAACCTAAATGCCCCTCGACGGAAGAATGAATCAAGAAAATATGGTACATTTACACAATGGTGTACCAAACAACAGAAAAAAAAATAATGACATCTTGAAATTGGCAGGTAAATGGATGAATCTAAAAAACATCATATCTAGTGAGGTAACCCAGACCCGGAAAGACAAATAAATTCACTCATAAGTGGGATTTTAGATGTAAAGCAAAGAAAAACCAGCCTACAATTCACAACCCCAGAGAACCTAGACAACAGAGGACCCGAAGAGAGACAAACATGGATCTAATCTACATGGGAAATAGAAGAAGACAAGATCTCCTGAGTAAATTGGTAGTGCGGGGACCATAGGAGAGTGCAGAAGGGGAGTGGCGAGGAAAGGAGGGAAGAGGAGAAAAACAAATAGCTCAATAGAAACAATAAAAAAGTTTGCACAAAATAAATAATAAAAATAATATATATGTGTGTATGTATATGTGTATATATATACATATATATGTAAACAGTACCATATCAACTCCTCTCAGGCTAAAACTCAAGCCCTATTATATGCTAAAACACTACCATCTCATGAATATGCAAACAACTCAGTGGATTGGAATAGAAATTTGTTAAGGATCTCTTTAAAATTTTTGATATTTCAGATCAGTAAGGAAAGAATAGATTATCTAACCAATTGTATAAAGATATACTTGTAAATGGGGAAATGGAATTAGATTCAAATCTTGTACATAATATAAGAATAAATTCAATATGATCAAAATTTGTTTAAAGATTAAAAATTGTTTAAAGAAACTCTCAAAATATTAGAAAACGTACTTTTTATATGTCAAAATTGAGAAAACAAGAGTTCAATATGGTTTAGATCCAGATGACATAAAATAAAAAGATAAACATTTTGATAATCCACACTACACAGTCAAATCACAAGCAACAATATTTGAATATTTGACTAACATCTAAAATTCATATCATAGGCAAAAGTTAATTTTTCTCCTCTTGAGCAGAATTTCTATAAATTGAATAAAAGAAGACTCAACATCCTGTAATTGAAAATAGACAAATACTCAGTTGGGGAAAAAAGAAAACCTTAACTTGTCTTAAAATATGCTAATCTTCTCAATAGGCAAGAAAATAGCAAACATTGTAATGAATAATATCCTGCACCATGTCTGGAGAAGAGACTAGACAAGGTATACCTAAGACATCTGGCTATATTAGAAAGCAATGAAACTATTAAGGACTAAATGGACCACGTCAGAGAGACAGGAGCCAGTGTGAATGGGATAAGATGGGAAATATGTGGCCATTTGAGCTTAAAAGAGTATGAATGCAAATAATGAGCAATCATTTAATAAGCTTACTCAAGAGCTCATCCGGACAGCCCCCTCAAAAACTAAGGACTGAAAAAAATGTAACCAAAACTAAGAATACCACTGGAAATAACTGGGTCTCTAAATCCTTGTTCTGAAAATAGGCACATGAGGATAAGTAATTATCCTACCTTTCTGACATCAGGGAAATCAATTATTCCTAATTAGAATCTTTTACTGAAAAAAATTTAACTAATAACTATGGAACAAAACGTCGAGATTTTAAAATCACTGTTCTTCAGCCCCTCCTAAAATTCTTCATTCAAGCAACTGCCACCCAGACAAAGTCATCTGTTGAAAGTCAAATGGAGACCTTTACAACAGAGTGAAGCACACCGACCCTGCCAGCCAGGCTTTCCACAGAGGACGGAGCAGGCAGGGCGCCTCTTGCTTGGAGGATGGGTTTACACTCCAAGCTCCCATCTCGTCGGAAGCTCTCTGCTGTTTGTCTACTGAGGATAGATGAACAAGCCAAGGAAGTGAGCAGACGAATGGAGACCGTGGGTGTCTTTCTCCTTAGGACAGCCAGTCTGATTTCTAGTAGTCCGCATCAAGAAGTCCAAGGAACAGAAGACTTCTCTGATGTAAAATGAGTTGAGAGACCGAAACAAAGGTGGTGAGTTCTCTGATTCAAATGAACCATTGGCAGAAGGATGTCTTCTTTCTCATGGCTGCAGTTTCCTAGAGTATTTTATTACATGGTCTGGAGCAATCGTTGTTCAGATGTAGTATGGCAGTGGCAAAGAGGCCACACGATGAAATGTCCACATGTTTGGAGGATGCTTGTTGGAAGGATGATGAAGTGCTACCAGGGCCTTTGATAAATAGTTCATGAATGAAAGGGGAGGAAAGCTAGAGCAGGGCACTCCCTGACCATTGGTGGTAGGATGTAGTATGTTTGGCAGTGTATAGGAAGCTTCATTCCTTTCCATCCCATGAGGTTCACTTTGGGCCTGCTGGGTTGACTGCAAACTTGAGTAAGGACGTTACTTTCCCATTTTTGGTTAAAAAAAAGTATTATTACTATATTCTATATGGCTATTATTACTATATTCTATATGGCTACAAGACAATCTTACCAAAACTTAAAATGCACATGCGTAGAGCTTAAATCTGTAGATATCTGTTCAACAGATACATCCTCATACATAAACCTGGAGTTTATTCAAGCATTGTTTGAAGCAAGAAAGGAAATCTGTAAGACCCTTAAAGTCTATAAATATAGACTAATCAAAGTGTTCTATGGTTTATCTGGAGAATCAAACAGCAACCTTTCAGAAGGAAACTAATTTAGAATGAAATATCAGACCAGAAATTGGAACTTTCTATAATGATTCAGATAGATGAGAGGAGCACAGTATAGAAACCTAGACCTGTATCTGCTCTGGGAAACAAGTCTTTATTATGCCTATCTTGCACACTGTAGGATACTCACAGCATCCTCCAGTTCACAAAGATGGAATGATGGACTTTATTTCTAGTCTTTAGTGGCTGGCCCCCTGGAAGTACGATCATCAGATGGATTCTCCTTGGCTCTAACAAGGTTTCAGTACCAATCAGTCAAGGAATACAACAGCAGAATTTCCTCCACGAAAGCTGGACCCCAGAAAATAATGGTTAAATGGAAAATCTTGCCACCACACAAAACAAGCTTTAGTAGTGAACAAAGGAAAAATTCCCCATGTAAGACATTAGAGTCATAAACCAGTCATGACAGAGCCCTGGGTCCCATGTGAATCCACTGCACAAGTTCCAAAGAAAGAAAAGACATGATAGTATTTCCATTTACAGCTGACCTGCCTAGGAAATGACAGCTAGCAAGCAGAAATAAATCCACAAAGAAAGAAACAAAAGAAACAAGAATCCTTGAAGCTAGTTAATAAATAAATATATATGTGTGCGAATTAAGTACAAACTACAAATCTATTCAGTAAATTTTTTTTTGTTGTTGTTTTTTCGAGACAGGGTTTCCCTGTAGTTTCTAGAGCCTGTCCTGGAACTAGCTCTTGTAGACCAGGCTGGCCTCGAACTCAGAGATCCGCCTGCCTCTGAATCATTTGCAACACTCATAAAAATAGTTATTTAAGTTATCATATTAAAATAGTGGAAGTAAATAAAATTTATAAAAATTAAAAATGTAATCGAAGTCAGAAATCCCAGTAGACTAGGATACAGCAGTAGCTTCAATTCAATGAACAATCAGTAAACTAAAAGCCTAGCATATAAAATGGACACAGGGAAACTGAGTTAGAACACTCTGGATACACCGTGAGAATAAGACATTAAGCACAGAATTAGAATGTTAAATACATGTCCATCAGAAGATGAGGGAAATAATAGAAGTAAGGCAATGCTTTCAGGGATGAACTAAACTTTTCATGATGGAAAGTTAAAAAGGACCTTCTTTAAATTGAAAATAAAACCTACTCTCAGATCCACAAACCACAATAACATTCCATTCTTTTTCTTTTCTATAAGAAAATGATATAATATATTTTGTTCACAGGTTTCACTTCCTCCAACTCCTCCCAGAACCTCCCCTCACTCTTCACCCAATCCATGCTCTTTCTCTCCCTCTTTCATTAGAAAACGTGCAAACAAGCAAAAGACAGACTTTTAAAGACATGGAAAAAAGCTACAAGAAACACAGACAGACACACACACACACATAGTAAAACCACAAAATCAAAAACTACTATACAAGCAAAAGACAGGTAAGACAAAAAAAAAATGCCCAGTGCAATATGAGACAAAAAGTCTAAAAAAATACTGCTGACTTTGTTTTTGTTTTTTGTTTGCTTGTTTGCTTATGTGTTTGGGCTCTCTGTTGTTGTCTGATGATGGTTAATTGGAGCACTGATATGTGGGTATAGAAGAATATCATTAGCAGTCATCTAATCACAATTCTCCTTTTAGTAAAACAATAGTATTTGGTTTTCACCTGCATCCATCACACATTTCGTCTTAGGCTCTTGGCCACCATAGCAGTATCATGCATGTGTTCCATCTCATGGAGTGACTCAAATCCAATCAGAGAGTAGTTGGATACTTCTAGAATGTTTGTGCCACTATTGTACCAGCATTCCATACAGGCAGGCCACCATTGTCAATTAAAGAGTTTGTAGCTAGGTCGATGGTTACTTTTCTCTGATAGTGTGCAGAACACACTATAAATAAGTTTAAAGTGTAACCAATGTTATGAGACATCATGGGCTGCCGAGATTCCTCAGTGGTTAGGATCATTTGCTGGTCTTACAGAGGACCCACGTTCAGTTCCCCGCACCCACATCCAATGGTACTCAGCTACCTACATCTCCAGAGTCAGGGTACTTCATGTCTTTTCTAGACTATATGAGTATCTGCACTAATCAGAATTTTCTATAAGTACACATATACACATAACTAAAGTATAATAAAATATCTTTTGAAATAGAGCATCATGATGAGAATACAAAGAACAATAACAACTACCATATGTACTACCATATGCACTAGCTCTTCTTCCAACCATAGGGAGAAATTATCTTAACACATAAATAACATTTTGAAAACTGTCCCTCAAATAAAATTAATAGCAGTAAATGTAATAGTTGCTTCATTTTTATTTTGGGGGGATTTTTCCATGAGACTGCAACATCCTGGTGTTTCTACTGGACAATTTTATGATGGCTTAAAACATGTTTTTTTTTAAATCATTACTTTAGTTGGGGATGCTAAAGTACATATACACTGAGAGACTTGAATGTCTACCCATCTCTGCTAGCATACCACAGGGACCTTCATCTGCAAAGCACATTCTATAAAAAAAATAATTAAAAAAAACTTTACAAATGACTTTCCATGGATTTGCTGGCGGTGGGGCATGGCTATCACCTCCCCAAATCACAGCTGCCTAGTTCTGACGCTTGAACTAAATAATCTGAAACTGAATGGTCAGAGGACCCCGGGGAAGAAGAATCAGATGCCCATAAACGGAGAGTGGCACCAGGCTTTACCCACAGGTACTACAATGGTAAGAGCAACTGCAGGCAGTAAGGACAATCCTACCTAAAAACAATTAGGTACAAGCCGTTAAGAAAAGAACTTGACTATGAACTAAGAGCCCAAATGATGAGTACCTTTTCCATATCATTCCTGTACCCAGTTTTAAGCCGTTTTTAAAGACTCAAAAGCTTCATCCATTCTTCCACTGAAGGGCATCTAGGTTGTTTCCAGGATCTGGCTATTACAAATAATGCTGCTATGAACATAGATGAGCATATGCTTTTGTTGTATGATTGGGCATCTCTTGGGTAGATTCCCAATAGTGGAATTGCTGGGTCCTGGGGTAGGTTGATCCCGAATTTCCTGAGAAACCGCCACACTGCTTTCCAAAGTGGTTGCACAAGTGTGCATTCCCACCAGCAATGGATGAGTGTACCCCTTACCCCACAACCTCTCCAGCAAAGGTTATTATTGGTGTTTTGGATTTTAGCCAATCTGACAGGTGTAAGATGATATCTCAAAGTTGTTTTGATTTGCATTTCCCTGATAGCTAAGGAGGTTGAGCATGACCTTAAGTGTCTTTTGGCCATTCGAACTTCTTCTGTTGAGAATTCTCTTTTCAGTTCAGCGGCTCTGAGTCTTCTGCATGGACGGGCTCTGTGGGAGCCTTCTCAGCTTGGTCGATCACCTTCCTGGACCAGGGGGGAGTTGGGAGGACCCTGATCTTAGCATAGAGTGGGGAACCCTGATGGCTCCTTGGCCTTGAGAGGGAGGGAGGGGAGGTTTGGGTGGAGGGGAGGGGAGGGAAGGGGGAGAAGGAGGGGAGGGAAGGGGGAGGAGGAGGGAAGGAGATGGAAATTTTTTAAATATAAAAAAAAATAAACCATGAGGAAAAAAAAAAGACTCAAAAGCTTAAATTGTAAAAGTCAGCAAAACAACCTACAACAAATGCTGAAGGGGATTAAGTACTGTTGGTGGATAGCAAACTGGTTCAGATACTCTGGAAGTCAGTGTGGAAAATTCTCAAGATGCTAACTCTGCTCTATGTCCCGCCTGCACACTCTGTGGCATATGCCCAAAGGGCTCAACATCCTTCTCTACAGCTACCTGCTCAGCCATATTCACTGGAAAGGTAAAGAACCTAAATGCCTTTGAACGGACAAATGGATAATGAGCGTGTGGGATATGCACACTATGGAATACTATTCGCTGCAAACAAAAGGTAAAATTTGCAAGTAAATTAATGGAACCGAAAAAGATCATATTGAGTGAGGTGGTCCAGACCCAGAAACACAGACATCATATGTTCTTTCTCATCTAAGGTTCCTAGCTCCAAATCTTCAGATGTGAGTATGTATCCTGGAGTAACTGCAGAAACCAGAAAAGTAAAGAGACCATTGTCGGGGGTGGGAGGTGGAATAATAGAGAAGGGAAAAGCATTTATAAGTGATCTGAAAGAAAAAGGAGAAAAACAGGGAAGGGATACAGAAGGAGAAAGGAGAGTAAAATATCACTAAAGGTGCCTGAAAAGGTACTAACAAATCATACTAATTAGCTACCTACCTAGAAATAAATATAATACATGTAATCCCGTCTATAAATACCCATATATAGTTTAGAAGAAAATCCCCATCTGGGCTGACAACTCTTACTCCAAGAGCCATAGAGCATCTGATAAAGACCCCCCAACACTAGTTTTGAGAAAGTCATCTTTCAGTTATGGGTCAGCATTGTCAAAACTCCATTTGCTCATTTCTATCCCATTTTTCTCTAAACCAGACATGTTTCTTTGCATATTTTTTTAAGAAAAAAAAAATCTCTTTATCCGTCTACTTAAAGTATCACTAACTCTTGGTGTGTTTCAAAATACATGATTTGATTACTTAGAGGAGAATATGGTGGGAAGGCCAGATATTGCAAGAAAGATCTTGTTATGAAGGCTAGCTACATTGTCAAGTTCCTACTCAAAGGAATGACTGTATGACCATACATGTCTTAGAATCTAGTAGGATCCAAATTAAGTACCTAACAGAAATACTTAACTCTCAACACAGGTTCATTGCTCATATGAGCTGGGCATCACCTTCTGATACTCCACATGGTCCCACAAATTTCCAGTAGCACAAAAGAGACAGAACTTAGGGGACTCTTCCTGTGACCCTGAATGATTGTGGGAACCTTGTAACTCAAAAGCATCCGTTACAAATAACAGAAGAGAAAAGCCAAAGTTGTTCATCACAGAGTTTTCTGGGAGTTTTTAAGTTGACGGTGTTATCAAAAATAAGTTTCTTCTAAAGTGACTAACAGCACTGCTAAACTTCAAATCGCGAGTTTTCCATATTTCAAATGTGCAGCATTAAGAATGAAAGAAGTGTCACTAAACTTCTATTATCCATCTTAGTCACACATTAAGAAAGAGATTTTTGGCAAGTACTGATACAACTGTGTGGGAGGGAGATTAATGGAGAGCAAATTGGGGAGTAATTAATCACACTGCATAAGAAAGTGAAAAGAAGAAACAGAGATGCAGGATTTGACAGGGAAATTCTAAGCTCTTTGTACTTGGCACTACTCAAAAAGAGGAGGCATAATAGGGCTGAGAAGTTCATGAATATGCTCCAGTTAATCTGTATGTGCACTGAAATGCTTTTTAGTTTGGTTCATTTAAATCTGAAATTCCCTTCCCCATTGATGTCAGCTAGTTAGCCAAGATGGTGCATTACCGTTGTGATCACTGCAGCGCACATAATTTAGATTTATCTCTTTGGGGACTCGACTCCACCCCCTGCTAGCTAATATGCTCACCATGTTTAATGATGCAAAAAATTTCCCTGAGTACAGGTTATTTATCTTTATCAGGGGCTGCGTTTGCCTGGCTGTCTATTATCAGCCAGAATATTTGTTCCTAAGTGATTGGTTCTCATACATATTTCAGGATGATCCTGAGGACCACATTATCGGTTTGATTTGCAGTGGAACTATCTCGTTCTTCAGATACACCTTAGTAATACTGATTTATGAATTTGAAGCAGCTGAAATTATTATTCAATCCATGAATCCTCAAATCACTATGCTGAATGTAAAATCAGTTTAAAATCTGGGGAAGTAGCTCCTTTGGAGGAGTTTGGGAGGCAGGCAACAAACATGAAGTATGGAGATATGATAATGAAAAGAGCCACACATCGGCTTCCAGTAATCCCGCTGCTCGGCCATAACCAGAGAAAGACGCCTGAGACATGAACAAACAAGTCTCATCAGAAGCAACATTGCCACCACCAGTGAGTTGGTGAAGACAATGAAAGGCAGAGCCCTTGACAAAAGAGAAAAGAAGTACAGGCAACTGGGGTTCCCCTTCACCCAAGCCTAATGCTCACAGGATCAAGGAGGATGCCAGTTTTAAGAGTACAGCATCTTAAAGCACTAGTAAATTATAGGAAAACAGAAAAGTGTAATGAATAAAAGCTTAAGATGATTTGAGGAATCTGTCTGTGTGAAGGACAATAGTTTTAGCTGACCTTCAGAGTCTACTGGTGAATTGCTGACTAGTTTTCAAGCAAAGCAAAGCAGCATTCTGGTACAAACAAGATGGTAAGGCACTATCAGAATGATGTCCTAACTGGCAGTACAGGATTCAGACAGCAACCTTTGCCTACAGATACTCTAGTCCTTTTCTCCACCCACATTGAACACTGATTATAAGGAACTAAGATAAACATGAGTGTCAATGAGTGAATCAAGAAAGTTCTATGAAGTCCAAGTGGTCTTCTGGGTACAGCAAATTTAGGACAGTCTAGTCTTTTGATAAAGGCAGAGGTTCTCTGCCTAAAGCATAGCCTATTCAGCCTCATGTTCCAAAACACACATGTAGAGAACCATACACATGGAGAAACTTCAGTGTGACCAAGAGTACCTGCAAAGGGAGATCCCTACAAATGGCCCAAGCTACATCTAGAAACCTTGAATGGAAAATAAAGAACATTGAGTGCCTGAACAGATATTTCTAAAAAGAAAACTAATTGAACAAACTCTGTTAAAGGAAGCAGAATTAATACTCAATAAAGAATTTTAAATTAACAAAAAATGACTTTGGAGACTTGAGTGTCAAGTGTTAGCAGAAATTGCATGCTGAATGAAAAGCATTTTTCTAAGTGGGATGAATAGAAAATGCTGATGTTGAAAATGCAACATTAGAAAGAAAGATTTGATAAACAAAATGAAAAGAAGAAAAATTGTATTCAAAGATTGAACAGCAAGCTATACCAAATAGTCAAAAAAAAAACACTCTTAGAAGGCATGAGAAAGCAAGCATATATGAATGATACTGTATTAAAAGAAAAAATTACAGAAAATAGAAAAGTTGCTATCATATTTAAAGTAGAAATGCTTCATAAAAGAACAGTTTGTTAATTTGTTGCTCACTGGCAGGCTGCATTCTTAGCTTGAATGAAATCCTAGGTGTAGTTTTCTGCTCCCACCCAAACAAGACAAAGTAAATAAAAGAAAAGGAATATTTGGGGTGGAAAGTTGATAATCTCCTGCTAAAGGAAAAAAAGTAAGTCAAACTTAATAATTTCAAAGAAGGAAAAGTATAAAAATCTTCATGGAGAACATAGTATCTTTAAAAAATAGATGGTTCAATATGACTTCAAGTTTCTCAAAGAAATGCTGAATACAAAATCAATATTCTCAAAATGGAAAGAATAGAATTTTGAACCCAAAATTTCATAACACATCACTGTGCTTCTTTAAGGTGAACATTGTCTTAGCAGTGTAATATCTCAGGAACAGAAAGGCCTGCAAAAACCTCTTTAATGACCTTCTGTGGTGGGCTGGAGGGATAGCTAGCACTCAAGGACACTTGCTGTTCTTTCAGGCCTGCAGTTCAACTCCCAGCACCATGTCCAGTGGTGCACAAGTGGCTGTAACTCTGGTTCCAAGGATACCATATAGCTCTGGCCTCTGTTCTTACCTGAACCCATATGTGTATATCTGTGCACATTTGCACGTGCACACACATGCTTAAAAACAAATTAAGCAAGCACAAAAACAGGTCTTGGGTGTAGTACTCAAGTCAGAAAAAGAAATAAATTCAAATATTTTTGTGGAGGAAATAATAAAGATAAAACACAGTTAAATTTATTGTTGCATAAATAAACAAAGACATCTTCCTTCTCAGGAATTAAAGCTAATTAAAGATTCTCTAATTTCTAAGTTCAGATGTCCATGGAAGACATTTGTTCCTTATTTTTAATAATCTTATTGTACTAGCAGTTCCAGACAGAAACAGATGGGAAGCTTTTAAAATGATAATACAAGTTGTATTTTAAATTTATGCAGAGACCATAGAAGCAAGAGTCACACTTATTTTATAAACATAGAAGAAGAAAACTATATAAACATTTACCCAGAAATCAAAAACAAATGTTAAAATCATAAATCATGATTAAGTATGCTTTTCTCACTCTCAAACTTAGCTTGATACTAATAAATATATACATATAATTTGTTATATGAATGAATTAAGAAAAGGTCCCGTAATGATCTCAGTAAGAACACTGAACTTTCGAGTCTAGATATTTCAGTGGTAACAGTTTTCACTCAGCGAGCATGAGGACATGAGATGGAATCACCAGATTCTACACACAAAGGAAGGTACAGTTCCTATGTCTGTAACTCAAGCACTGCAGGGAGGGACAGAGACAGGTGTATCCAGAGAGCCTCCTGCCCAGCAATCCTGGCTAAAGGAAAAGATCCTTGATGAAGGCAGTGATGTGGTACAGTACAGTACGGTGGTTCTCAACCTGTGGGTCATGACCCCTTTAAGGGTTAAATAACCCTTTTACAAAGGTCTCCTAAGACCACAAGAAAACACAGATATTCACATCACTAGTCCTAACAGTAGCAAAGTTACACTTATGAAGCAGCAATGAAAAAAAAAAAACTTATGCTTGGGGCTCACCACAACAGAACATTATAAAGGGTTGCAACATTGGGTAGGCGGAGCACCACTGCTGTAGAAGACTCCGGAAACCTTGTTCCTATCTCCTCACACACACGTGAGCTTTAGCACGTGTATATTCATGTGTATGCCCCATATTCATAGCCCACACAGAGAGAATATTGAACTTTATCAAGGCATATTTGTGATACAAAGGAATTGAGATAACCTTTTTAATTTGAAAATAGCTGCAAGCATGGCAAAACATCGCCTTTAAATTAGAGTAAGGCAAATATTTTTAAATCAATATTTTAAATTATCTAGGATAAAGAGGCAAAATTGTTATTGGTTACAGATGATCTGATTATGGGCATTAAAAATCTCCAAAGAATCAATAACTTCCAGATAAAAATCAATTTGATACAACCCAGTAACTTTCCTGTATATCAATAATAACCGAGTAGAAAATTAGCCATTATAAACATATAAACAAATCTATCTTTGCATTATAACCAAGAAAATATATTCCCTATGCCTTTAAAGAAAATTTTAAAACTCCAAATATTATTTAAAAGACAAACATTATGCTTGTCAGTAATATAAATATTGGATCAAAATTAACCAATAAATTAAGGCCTAACTACAATCCATAGGAAATCTCTGAGTAAACAACTAAGTCATTAAAATTCACATGGAAAAAGTAAAACATGTGGAAAGGGAAGTCAGTTCTGAAAAATAAGCAAAAATATAGCTCACCTGACAAAAGACCAAGGCATTCTTCAGAGCCCCTGAAATACACTAAAATAAAACCAATAAAGTGCTAATCCAAGTTCACACAAAAGGAGTTAAGAATATTATAACGATAATAAGATAATCCCATCCAAGTGTTGCAAGCAACAGGATACATCACAAATCAGAAGGGTATACACTATAGATGTTAAAAAATGACTGTTTCCAGTTTCTGGCTATGACATACAAAGCTGCAATGAACACAGTTGAGCACATGTGCTTGTGGTATGATTGAGCATCCTTTGGATATATACCCAAAAGTGTGTCTTGAGGAAGGTTGTTTCCTAATTTTCTGAGAAATCACCACACTGACATCCAAAGGGGCTTTACCAGCTGACATTCCCACCAGCAATGCAGGAGTTTTCCCTTTACCCCACAACCTCCCCAGCATAAGTTGTCATCAGTGTTTTTGATCTTGGCCTTTCTTACAGGTGTAAGATGGAATCTCAGAGTTGATTTGATTTGCATTTCTCTGATGACTAAGGATGTTGAATATTTCCTTAAGTGTCTTTCTGCCATTTTAGATTCCTCTGTTGAGAGTTATCTGTTTAGGTCTGTACACCTTTTTTTCCTTATTGGATTATGTGTTCTTTTGACAATCAATTTCTTGAGTTCTTTGTGTATTTTGAAGATCAAACCTCTGTCTGATGTGGGGTTGGTGAAGATTTTTCCCATTCTGTAGGCTGTTGTTTTGTCTTGTTGACCGTGTTCTTTGGTTTACAGAAGCATTTCAGTTTCAAGAGGTCCCATTTATTAATTATTTCAGTGTCTGTGCTGCTAGGGTTATATTTAGGAAGTGGTCTCCTGTGCTACTGAATTCAAATGTACTTCCCACTTTCTCTTCTATAAGGTTCAGTGTGTTTGACTTTATGTTGAGGTCTTTGATCCATTTGGACCTGAGTTTTGTACGTGGTGATAGATATGGGTCTATTTTCAACCTAAATGCCCTTCGACCAAAGAATGGATAAGAAAATGTGGTACATTTACACAATGGAGTACTATACAGCAGAAAAAATAACATCTTGAATTTTGCAGGCAAATGGATGGAGCTAGAAAACATCATTTTGAGTGATGTAACCCAGACCCAGCAAGACAATTATCTCATGCACTCACTCATAAGTGGTTTTTAAACATAAAGCAAAGAAAACAAGACCACAAATCACAATCCCAGAGAACCTAGATAAAAATGAGGACCCAAAGAGAAACATACATAGATCTAATCCACATGGGAAGTAGAAAAAGACAAGATCTCCTAAGTAAATTGGGACCATGGGGACCTTGGGAGAGGGTTGAAGGGGAGGGGAGAGGTAGGAAGGGGAGCAGAAAAAAATATAGAGCTCAATAAAATTTAAAAAATTACTTATTCAATATAAAACACCTGATGATTAAGTAAACCCAAAAGGGGAAATTATAAAGGGGAATACACAGAAAATTTCTAAAAGGAAAAGATTTGCTTTGTGCCATTAAATAAGATGCCAAAGTATAAGTGTGAAAAAAATATCCTTCCAAATCAGTGCTTATTCTAAAGGACTTACTTGTTTTTATCTTGTGCATATGAGTGTTTTGCCTGCATGTATATCTGTGCACTACTTACATACAGTGCCCTTAAAGGTCAAAATGCTCCAGCCACTAATGCTCATTCTTAACCTATACAGGTCATGTATAAAATGATATACTGAGATAAAGCTCTCATAATTGCTTAGAAAAGCAAAGAATTGATTTTGAAAATAACTAGGAACTTCCTTAAATTTAAATAAAATGGACAGAAGATCTAAAACTATATCCAAAGAGTTAAAATGTATGTGATAACTATTCTCACCAATAAAATACATGAAATGAGAATAACCAGAGTATATGCCTCACATAAGTTATGCTAAATATTAGGTGACCTCTGAAAGAACTGGTCAACCCCCTGACTGCTGTGCAAACACATTTTACATAAACTTGAAAGTCTTAGACAGGTAAAGGTATATAATTACTTGAACTTAAGAAGCAGGCTGCCCATTGCATGCTCAATGACTAGAACAGGGCTTTAGGTTGAGCCTGGTGACTGTTCCTAAGGAACAAACCAGAAAGGTGTGGTTGTGCTGTGAATTTAGTGTTTTTACTATGTCTGCAGTCATCGAAGTGTTAAATCAAGCAAACAAACAACAACAACAAAAAACCCACCTCTTTTGTCTGGAGGACTTTCCCAGCATCTAGGTCCCATCATGGCACTCATTTCTGTCATCCCCTCAGCGAAGATGAGGGATGCCCTGCTAATTATTGGCACCTGTAGAAGTCTGGCTTACAAGAGAAATGGAGTCATTCAGGTTAAAAAAACATCATGGAGACAGATGCAGACTTAGGAGGGAATGCTGGCAGAGGTCCAAAAGGTAGCATCCCACACTCACAGCAGTGAAAGGCCCATGCAAATTGCTGGGACAAATAGTCCCCATTGGGCCATCCAGGACTGTAATTAGGATATTGGTCCTTGCTGGGTAAGCATTTGCTAGCCCCTTCCCCATTCCTGTCCTCCTCTCCTCCTCTCTGCCCCACCACTGCCAGATGAGAGCAGGCCTAGCTGCCTTCCAATCACAAGAGTGTGGAAATTGACAGTGGTGACATTTGAGCTTGCAGTTGATGGCACCTTCCTTTTTACTGGAGACCCTCTCAGTCCACACGAGGGCTCAGGCACCCAGTGACTTCTTCCCCACAGTCTTCAGAATTCAGAGTTTATGATGTACAAGCAATACATTGAGCCCTACATTCATGAGAAATGTTTCAAATCTTCAGCATGATTGGATGTTGGTTATAGGCCATATTTATAAAAAAGAACTTTGGTTTCTGACACAGGGGCTTTGCCCTCTTGATAAAGAAGGCCTACAATGCCTTCCACAATCTTTCCAACCCCTATTACCAAGCTGCCTAGAATGTATTCTCTTCACTCCTGCAACGTTAAATGGAGGCCAGCTGGTTCCCTTCTGGCTGGGACGGATGACCACCGTTGTGCTCCACAGGGAGGGCAGGCATGTTCTCCCTTCAAGGCTGAGTTGTAAGCACAGAGCAAGGCCACATGTGCCAGCCCTTTCAGACAGACGACTCACATGCACAATGGAAGCTTCTTATATCAGAGGCTTCAAAACAGAGATTTCTGATTTTAAAAAAAAAAGCAGCTGGCATCAGAACACATAACTAAACCCTAAACCACACACCAGCAGTCTGAAGGACTGTCACTTCACACATTCTCCAGTCACCCCAGCCCTCTGCACCTCCTGCAATGCTCACACTGAAGCTTAATCTCACTGGCAGTTACTCCTGGACTTCAGGACATGTTTTGTTTTATCTAACAAGTTCAAAAAGTATTTTCCACGTCTAAAGGCATTTTAGGTTAGAGATTCTGTGCATAATTATAACTCAGTTTTTTTTAAGTCTGTTTTGGACATCTATCTACAACTATCACGTGGGAAAGGCCAAGAAGGTCTCATTGTCCATTCTCTGCTGCACCCTGGCATGTGCTCCATGTTTGGGTACAGTAAGTGCTGATTGAAGGCTCGATAGATAAACAGAAAAAAAGGGGAAATGATGGAGGAGGGTCATCTGTCTATGTGTTACTTTCATTGGTTAATAAAGAAACTGGCCCTTTGATAGGACAGAAAATTAGGTAGGCGGAGTAAACAGAACAGGATGCTGGGAAGAGGGTAATGAGGCAGTTGCCATGAAGCTCCTGCCCAAGATGGATGTAGGTTAGAATCTTCCTGGTAAGCCACCACCTCGTGGTGCTACACACATTAATAGAAATGGGTTAATCAAGATGTGAGAGTTAGCCAGTAAGAGGCTAGAGCTAATGGGTCAGGCAGTGTTTAAATGAATACAGTTTCCATATAATTATTTTGGGTAAAGCTAGCTGATGGCCGGGAGCCGGGTGGCGGGACACTGCCCACCGCTCCTTCTACAGACCATGGACAACGTATTCTTGTTGGTTTGTTTGAGATCTCATTCCTGCCCAGGATTACTCAAATAAAATACTTCTATCATGGTCTTACTATCAGATAATACGTTAGGGTTTCATTTTTTCCCATTCCCTCAAAACTATGCTGAAGTATTAAATCCCAGTAAATGGGAATGTGACCTAACTTGGCAATAAAGTTTCTACAGGGAATCATTAAAATGAACCATTAAGCTATGAATAGGTCTAGAATTATTAACATCCTTATGAAAATAAAAAAGACAGAATTTAGAAACAGACCCAGACATGGGCAGAACAGTATGAGAAGAAAAAAGCAGAGAAATCAGAGTGATAACCCTATATGCCAAAAATGCCAAAGATCTCCAGAAACCATCAGCAGAGACAAGGACTAGACAGTGTCTTCCTCCTAGTTCTCAAAAGGATGCTTCCCACAGACGTACTTCTGTGCCCTATAGTGCTGACCCATTAATAAGTATAAGCCTCCGAAGAAGGCCCCGCCACTGTGACTTTTTACACTCTATTCCAAAATCTGATACATCAAAGTTCTTAGAAATTCCTGAGTCATGTATGCCTTTGGTTTGTGTTCAGTGGTCATTTAGAGGATGATTTCTATGCATCTTGGGGATGATGGACCACAAAACAAGCCTGACTCTGAAAGTTATGTCTACTGATTAAAATACACAGCACATACAATAGGGCCGAAGAGACTGGAAAATTTCAATAAAACCTTTCAAAAGTTGTATTTATATGCTTTTTCTCAAATATTTATTAATTTTTCTGGCCCTTAATTTGTACATTAATTCTGTTCATTTGTGTCTCCTTGAGTTATTTGGCAGCAATTTAGAACTATTATCATGTGGACATTGCCAATAAATAAAATGTTTAAAGGCAAATTGGTTTAAAAATAAATATTTCTCACCATAAATTAAATAATATTTTATTGCTAAGTCAATTTCCTTCCCATTATCAATTTTTCAGCAATTGAGGACTGATTAAAATTTATTTTTCAGCTGATCATTACTTCTCCAATTACTTAACTATGCCTCAATAGTTCTCTCAAATTTCAGCAGCTACCATCAAACATCATTCATTTACAAGTATCTGACGGGGCTGAAGACATGATTAATGTTTATGGGTAAAAGCAGCATTGAGATCTTAAGTATCATTTTAGCATCAAGGTATGAACAAATGCTGAACCGTAATTACCAGAATCATTTTCATTAATCACAGGTATGACTCTACCATCCATCCCCAGTATAACAACTCAAGGCTAGAACACGCTGTTGGCTATTTCAACTAATTGCTGTGCAAAGGTCAAGCATGGCTCAGTGGTTTATTACAGACAATGGAAACGGTAAAGTTCTTCTTTGTATTTTAGCTTTGCTCAAGGAAATCAAACATCATCAACCAAACTTTTAAGCTATAAAATAATGATTAGCAACAGTTCTGTTTTTATCATTTTCTTGCTCCTTCGGTATGATAGACTAAAAACTTACATCTACATTATTGACACCCAGAAGAAGAATAAAGATGGGACAAATTGGTGCCATAGTCAATTTCAAAATGCTAGTTTTTCAAATCAACTTAAATGGTTCTAGGTGAAACCTAAGTGCTAGTTTAGCCAAATTTGACAAGTCTGGTATGACAAAAAGAAAACTAAAAATCAGTATAAAATCTCATGCCTCTTAGTTAAGTGAATGACATATAAATTATAACTAAGCCCTGGATATCTTGAATCTATTATTATATAGTCAAAATCTCAGGCATAGTCTTGCAGTCCTAGGAGCAAGATAAAGATTCAGTGATTCATGAGCTAAAGATAAAATGATCATCACCTGAAGGTGACTGCTGGGTGCTTCTCTGGAAATGAACAGCTTGGAGCATCAGCAGTTGTGATTAACAAACTGTTGAGAGGAGTTCTGCAAAGAGAAAGATGTTCGTGCTGGCTGCTGGCGTCTACATCTTTAAAAAGTCATGATGCAGTCAGGCAGTCACAGCACTGAATAGTGACTTAGGTCAACAAGAAAATGAAGATTTCTGCAAGCAAACATGGTGCTTTCTATAGAATGAGAACCCTTTGAAGACCATGTTTTAAAATTTGGCAACAATGTTTTGAAACCCATGACGGTGGGATGGTTGCTGTGATCTTAGTCTACCTACAGGCTGTTGAGAGTCATCTGGAGTTAACAACAGAAGAAACAAGAGTTCTCATATAACACTTGCTTTGAAAGGGACTTTTATCTATTGTGGATAAAATAATATACAGCCACATTTTCAAAATGTGCGAAGGTGGAAAAATAAAAAGTTCAGCTAAAATGTTTAAACCATTGTGGGAATAGGCCCACTTTAATATGCTTTTCAATTCTGAACACATTGGCAATGCTCAAAACACATTACAAAAGTAATAACATGATAATGGAGTTGGGAATCCTGTAAAGGTTATATAGAATTCAATTTATAAATCAAAATGCCTAAAAATCAAAATTGGGCCAACTGCCCAAAGGTATTGGATTTTTCGCTACATTGACTGAGACAAGGATGCCATAACCATGAAAATAAACAGTGTCCAATATGCCCAGGGTCTAATTCTAAACTACTTAGAGTCTCTTGATTGCTTTCTCCTCTTTAGCTTTTGTTCCTGCAATTTTCATGAAAATGTATAATTAGAGACTAGAAAGGATATGTGTTTGATAATAGTTACATATTTTAAGGTGATGATTGAGAAAATGTGTTGGCCTGAAGAAGCTAAAAAGTAAATCAGTTACAAATGAATGTTCATCAAGCCTTATGATCCTGAGTGACTATGAGCAATGAAATTAACCAAAATAAATAGTAAATAAATAGAGCATTCAATATCAAGTTCAAATATTTTAGGTTGACTTACTTTAAATCTCATAAATATTATCTTGCACAAAGTTAGTGAGTGCTGCCTTTAACAGTGCATGTTGTAAAAGTTGTTGGGAACCAACTCTAGATACCAGGGCTGCTTGACAAAGAAATAATCTATGAAGAATATTTTAAATAAAAATATCTCAATTCTTCATATTGTAAGGGTAGTTTTATGTATCTTCAATGATTAGAGAAAACACATAATAAATAGTGAAATATAAAATTCAGGAAACAAAAGCAAAGGAAAGAAAACTGATGTCAGAGAAGCAACATTTCAGCATTTTAGCAAAATCCTTCTAAACAGCTACCGAATATACACAGTATCTGAAGAAGCTTATCTCAATTTCTCTATATTTTTAATCAACATGCCCCCCAATTTTTTATTGTCAATTGAGTTAGATATACAATATCTCTTCCAGAGAAATGGTGAATTTTTGTAAATTGATGCAATATTTGTACATATTTGTGGGTTATATTATCCTAATTTGATAGTTGTGATACAACGTTTAATTAGGAAATCTGTATAATTAACATAGGGAGAATTTGAAGTGGAACCTTTTCAATGTGAAGTTACATTTCTGGTAAAAAAAAAAAAAGATGCTAAACTACTAAACTACTACTTTATAAAAAACGGGCTGTTTCATGGTAAATGAATCACATCGTTCCCCAGTTTCTGCTAATGGCTATAGAGGCAAGAAATAAGGTCAAAGAGAAAGACAAGACTGCAAAGTACCCGTTGTGTTCTACTACGGAATGAAAAGAAAGAGTGTACAGTTCAAGGCTGAGGACAAGATGTCAGAAGAAGTATTCAGACCTTCAACCTAACCTACAGCAGTCTTGTTTTCCAGGAGTCCATATACCCCCAAATAAAACTTTCCTAACAGAGGGAAACTCAAGGAAATTATGACAATATTTCTAAAATGTACATGGGTTTCACGTACTTATTCATGGCAGAAAATTTTCCCTCCAGATTTCTAAATGTATGCAATTGGGAAATGCTTGCAATTTGGAAATGTTATTTCCAAATGTATATATGACTATAATATAATAGACTTAATGTCACTGTCTGTTCTACTTTTCTTTCTGTGACATTGACAAACACCATGGCCAAAGGCCATCTGAAGGAAGAAAGAGTTGATCTGAAGATACTCCAGGTCATACTCCGTCACGGAGGTAAATCAGGGCAGGGACTTGAAGCAGAAGACACGGGGACCACTGCTTGCTGCCACATTCACATACCGACCTATTCTCAGCTAGCTTTCTTAACAGAAGGACCACCTGCCCAGGGAAGGGGCACACACAATGGGCCAAGCCCTCCCACATCAATCAATAATCAAGACCATTATCCACAGACATGCACACACACCAGTCTGATGTGGGAAATTCCACAACTGAGACTCCTTTCTCAGATGATTCTAGGTCTGTCAAGTTAATAGTTATAGCTAACTAAAGCAATAGCACAGTTCATAAACAGAATAAACAAAATGCTACATTAAGATACATAACTATTCCCTAATTCTCCTTACATAGTCATTTGATACTTGTGTGCGCATTTTATTGTTTTTCTGAGATGATAGATGCAACTAGTTACAAAAACATGTGAGAAAAAGAGAATGCACCTGGGCTGCGCACACTTACCTCCCAGCATCCTCGAAACTGTGCTTCTGCTTCTGAAGACTTGGTAACTTTATCAGCAAGATGAGGGACAGTGGTGCTTAATGACATCCCCTGTCCAGATTAGGAAATGAATGTGACAAATGCTCACCAAGCAAATCACGTAACCATTCAAATAGTAATTTCAGAAACGCGAGAATGATTTCTCTTTCTAACTAAACATGTCTGGTTTGTTTTACTCAGTAATAATATATAATTGAAGCATAATGATTAAAAATCAGTATTGTTTAGAATTAGTAAGTACACAAACTATTGTATTTAGTAATGTGTTTTCAACATTTTGAGTATTTATCTAAAAAAAGAACTTTAAGTTTAATATTTGAAATTACCTTAATGTTTGGCTTTTCTCTCATCCTATTGGCTCCCCTCATCCTTATGAATATCCAGTCCATCAACGTTAAAGGAATAACCTCAGAATATATGTCTCCAAAGTGTTGCAGTCAGTCAAGTTTTAAATGCATCAAATACTCAAGAGTGTTCACAAGATACATTTCATGCATATAAGATGCTAATAAGAAGCATAGCAAAGTCCGTGGAAAGTAGCAAATCAAGACATTTCGAAAGTAAAATGCAAGGAAATAGCTTTGCTGAAGATCCAGATTATATCTGCCACAGTCTTTTGTACATTCGAATCACTTAAATATTTATTGCATTAAATGTATGTATAAGTAAAGGAGAATGAGAATGGAATCCCCCTTTCTAGATATGAAAAGTGCACGAGAAAGTCATTCTGAGAAATTGCTCTCTCCTACCGAAACATCTTGATTATACCCAGAAAGCAAGATGCTGAAGGTCAGCAACATCCAAAAACCACAACACAACAGCTAGAAGCCTTCTCACCCAGGAACCACACGCAGAGGTTTTCTAAAAACATGCTGGAATGTTGTGCTCGACCTTCATCAGAGAAATTTACTTTAGTGGCAGTCAACACAGAGATTTACAATTGGCCTAACTGTGGCAAATGAGTGACTGGAGTACACATTCCTACAAGGAGCAGTCATGCACACAAACACACCCCAAGGTTCCGGAACATCGAAGAGAGAGGGACAGAATGAATGTAAGTACCAGAGACTGAAGAGTCCCGAGTCACTTCTGACACACACAGTGCTCTTCAACTCGCGGAAGCTGTAGTTACACAGAGTGTGTGCAAGATGAGTCTTATCAGGCATAGGGAAGTGTCCCATAATGCACCACCCCTCACTGAGGGACTATGGGTAAAACATAAGAGAGAGAGCCCAGAGAAGCAGGTTTGGGGAAAGAATATGGCAGGGGAGATGGGAAGTTGAGAGAGGATGATGGGAGGTGAAAATGTGAAAATGCCAAAACCTCCGTGTGTGTGTGCGTGCGTGTGTGTGTGTGTGTGTGTGTGTGTGAGAGAGAGAGAGAGAGAGAGAGAGAGAGAGAGAGAGAGAGAGAGAGAGAGAGAGAGAGAAACTTGTGTATCATTGCTTAAGGAATGCCATAATGATATATTTTAAAGTAGTTAGTTTGCCAGCTGTGGGATATTAATTTAAGATGTATTACATTCATTTATGCTGTGGAACATTTGTTTAATGATACAAAGATGTGCTGCATTCTTTAATGTTGCATTTGTTGAACTCTGTGGAGCTGTGTTACTTTGCCTGTCTAAAACACGTGATTGGTCGAATAAAGAGATGAACAGCCAATAGTTATGCAGGAGAAAGAATAAGCAGGGCTGCTAGGAAAAGAAAATAAATAGGAAGAGAAATCTGAAGAGATGAGGGAGCAAAGGAGAAGAGGATGCCAAGGGCCAGTCACCCATCTATAAAGACAACCAAGGAGTGAGAAGGAAAGAAGGGTAAAGAAAAAGGTAAAAGCCCAAAGGCAATAGGTAGATTGGATAATTTAAGCTAAGAAAAGCTGGCTCAAAATAAGTCACGCAAGGCTGAGCCTTCATGAGAAAGAATAAGTCTTGCGTGGCCCCTCCAAAGGGTAAAAGATTATAAAAACAACCAACAACATATGTCTATAAATAACGAGTTAAAGTATCAGACAGCCTTACATTTCTTGAAAAAATTCTGGTAAAGACTTTTAAAGTATTTAACTGGAATTTATTTAATTCTCCAACAAATAGTCACCAGCAATATTTGTGGGAATGTTTTAATTCCTAAAATTATGTGATAAAACATGGGTATTATACCATGTATTCCATTTTATGCATTTTCATATTCTAAAGTTTTAAGCACTGTTTAACTGTATAATAAATATGAATGGGGAAACTGGACAGAAAGAAATATCCAGAAATAATTTATAGCAAGATATCAGAAGTAGGAAAAGTCTTTGACTGCAATTATTTTTCAAGACATTTTTTTCAGCTCATCTGCATAGCTCTACCAATGCAGAACTTTTAATCCTATCTTCTTCATTTGTGCACATCATTTATCTAGATCGTTGTGTGCAGTATTATATATTATTATGACTCAGAAGGTTAACTTTCAAGATAAATCAGGAAAAGTTATAAATAAAGAGACTACTGGAATTTCAATTTTTTTCTTTTTCACTTAATGCACTGTCTTCCCTACACAGGGACACACAGTTCAGTTTGAGTTTTCATGTGTATGACACTGTGATGTTGGAATTATCAGCATATAATTTATAACAATTTAGGATGACATTGACTTGTGTATGTATGTGTGTCTACTCTTTAGAACTATATCCTTTTCTAAAACTGAAATTATTGCCTGGTATGAAAATAAATTATTAATTTCAAAAAAGAAGGAAATATGGTGTGAGTTTTATTGAAATCAAGCCTAGAAGTATAGTATTTTTCGAAAACACTGGTTCCCTACTTATTAACAGACTTCAAAATCTGTGCCATATACCCTTCTGATTTGATTTCTGCCATTTTAGAATTTGTCTGTCTCTGTTATTACCTCTCTCCTTTAGCTGGCTGCTTCTAGGTGTGTTCTGATACAATTGAGTCACAGCCCATGGGTTGAGCTGGAAGATTTTTTTTCTTCTTCCCCTAGGTCTAGAGAAGATACTGTCTGTGTTCAAGGTCATGCAGCTAGCTAAGAGCAATCTCTGAGGTCAAAGTCAGCATTCTCCCTGCAAACAGTCTGAATTTTAGAAAACTATAGAACTCAATGTAGCCCATAATTTTATTCTCTTCTTTTTAAAGGACACATTTACATTAAATATATAGACCCATCTAACTAGAGGTTATCTCTGCCAAGGAAATTCAAAGTATTAGTCCATCAAAAATTAATATGTTCTTACCCAGACAGAGCTAGAAATTTTAAGTCCCCAGTGCAAAACATGATCCCCTCTCCATACTTTGGGACAACAAATAAATTACTCCACAGAACTTACAGAAGATGTCCATTTGGGTACACAGTTCCCCTTGCTTTTCTAATTCCAGAAACTATTCTTGGGACTTTTATTTGGACATTCAAGCTAAACTCTAAGAGATTGTGCAGTGTTAGCCTAAACAAAAATCTGGGCGTTTTTCTCCTCTCTCAAGATCAAGGCAGAAAATTTTGAGTAATTGCCATTTTATAAAATGATAATAATTCATTTGAAAATTGGTGACAAAAAATGCAGTATCCTCTTCTTTTCCAGTAATGGAACGTATAGCCATTACTTGTTTAAGTAGAATATGGCATGTAACTACCAGTACAACAGAAATCTATATCCCAGGTGAGTAAAGCAACACATTGCAGTAGATCTAGGTGGACAAACGTCAGTGTACATGGACCAACCCTGCTCGGGAATATTGACAAATCTAGGAAACCCTGTCATCTCTCTGCAAAGCCAACTTTTAAATAAAGTATCTGACAGTGGAGAAGGGAAAGAGCCCAGTAGTGTGAGACCCCACAGATACGTCTGTGGTTATACAATCCTAGGAAGGGTTCAGGCTACAGCAATTAGTTGTTAGACAAGTGTTGTTACTGAAGTATGCAAAAGACCATAGGATTCAAACCAAGAAACGTACTCCAGAACTAAAGAGAGTCAAGGCCTGTGTGACATCTAAAAGGTAGAATTAGCTGTCATTGGTGACCTGTAAGATATGTAAAATGGAGATGAAGCAGAGTTTAGAATCTGCTGAAAATTCTCTTGAATAATCTGTCAACAACTGCGTCACTGTCCATAAGGAAAAGGAAACTGAGTCAGGGAAACAACAAACCAGGGCGAAGAAGTGGTTCATGCTGAGTCCACAGTGGGGAAAAAAATGAAATTTGTGCTCTAGCAATGCTGACGCAGCCCATATATATAGCAGTTCTGTTGAACTTGTCCATGCTGGGTTTCATGGTCTAAGTTGATGAAGACGACTGAACAGGTCACTTCCCCCAAAGGGCACCAGATCTCATTACAGATGGTTGCGAGCCACCATGTGGTTTCTGGGTATTGAACTCAGGGTCTTGGGAAGAGCACCCAGTGTTCTTCTTAACTGCTGAGCCATCTCTCCAGTCCTAAGTCCACAGGGAGACACAAATTAAAACTGCAAAGAGATGGAGAGTCTTATCACCCCAGTCAGAAGGGCTTTCACAAAGCAACTAAGAGCAAATGTGGCTGAGGATGAGAGAAAAGAGAAACCCTGCTGGTGGGAACGGAATTTCCATCAGTCTTTGTGGAAGTCAACTTGGAGGTGCCTCAAAAACTCAAAAGAGAACTTACACATGACTCAGCTGTGCCACATCTGTGTGTACCCAATGGACTCTCACTCCACACGCAAGACTCTACAGAGATAGCTGCATATCTTGGTTTATTGTTGCACTATCATAAGCCAAGGTAAGAAATTGGCCTGAGTGTCCCACAGCAGGTGAATCTGAGGGAAGTCATTTGCTAAAAATGGATGAATCTGAGGACTCTATCCAAGGAAACATGTCAGACTCAGGAAGATATGTATGGCATGTTTGTCCTGTTCCTGTTAATAAATCCTAGAACACACACACACAAATACAAACACAAACACACACACACACTCACACCTTACATGTAAGCAAAATAAAGACCTGGAGAAGAAAGGGGAAAGGTAAATATGGTCAAGAATACATTATATGACTGAGAGAAATTGTCTCTTTGCAGCCCAACATTTTGTACAATGAATATATCCTAATAAAAAATAAACATACTTATATATGTGCTCAGATTAAAAGTGACCAGCAACTTACTACTTACGAAAAGATTATATTACAAAGATATGACTGCATATGGTCAGGGCACCAGTACCTAAAGCTGGCTTCTCTTTCATCGTCAAGTAAAACAGAGTGCAAAACCACTCATTTAAGTGAATTCTGGGGCCAGCCTAACAGTGTGACAGCAATCAGTGCCTACAAAAGGAAGGAAACAAAAAAAATAAGGGTCCGGAGCTATTTCTGAAAGCTCGAACATGGGCTATTAAATGCAAATTTCTTTGCCTTTTCTCTTTTGTCCTAACATTTACTCATGAAGTGCTTCATGGGGAATTAACAAAAATAAAAATAAATGGCAGGCTTGCTTTTCTTCTATCTTTCCCACTAATAATTTACCCCAAATGGCCTAAAACCCCAAATCATCATAATTCAAAGCACTTCATTATAACCTGTCAACAAACTTAAGAGCAGGAAATCTAAAACCTAAAAATGAAAATGAGAATGAGTTAACCCGGAGCAGGAGAAAAAGGAACGCTAAGTTTTATTCAATCCTTTCTTAAAAATAAAGGGTGACTATGACCGGGAACTGGAGCAAGACAGTCAAGACGAAAGCAGTGGTGGCACACTGGGGAGAAATCCAGTCTTCCTCTCCTGCCTGGTAGGGCAGTCCCATCGCTTGGTTCCTATCCCCAGGACTCATTACGGAATAAGATGGAGATGCCCAAAGGACACGCTGAAATTCTGCAATAGAAATTAGAGAAAATGACAGTATGGATTCCACATTCCCTATCCTGCTACCTCGGAGTTCCTAGCGCTAACCAGGACAGAGCAGACCTGTATGCTTGAAAAAAAATGCCTTGAGAAAGTCTTGCTAAAAAATGATTTTGGATTAGGATTTTAATTCTTATCTGTTACCAGAAATAATGGAATCTTAAGTACGTCTAGTGTATTTTCACAAAACTATAAGTCAGTCGGTGAGACAGGAAAAAGATGAATTTAGACTATAATTGATTTTTCTGTGTATTACGGCTTAAAAGAATGTGACTTCTCTAAAACGTAGCAGCTCTATAGTCTTGTTTGTGTCTGAGACAGCTTTGGCAGACAGAAATAGGAACCAGCTGGGTGCAAATACCACGGAGGCCTCTTCCCCAAAGCACAGCCCATGGCTGTTCTGATTACTGGCTGGTAAACCACACTGGTCCTGTTTTCTATACACACTCACACACACACACACACACACACACAGAATGATAAACAATAGGGATATTTGGCTTCAAACAGTAGGGATATTTCCTCATAGTTCTAAAGGCATTAGGGTGTCAACAAAGGCCCTTCTCTTGGAGAGGCTCTGGGGAGAACTCTCTGTATTAGGCTCCCTGTGTTAGGAGTTTCTTGGCTCATAAACAGCCTCCAACCTGTACATCACTTTCTCCATATCGCCATGGTTTGTTTTTTGTCTCTTTAAGAGATTGCTGGTGAGATTTAGAAACCCTTCTCTAAAACTACAGGGTTTCATCCCAACTCCCACACTTGTCAAGCCAGGAAAGAGCCTGTGTGATGTTCTAGTGAGCACACATCTTTTAGGGTTTCTACGGCTGTGATAAAACAGCACCCAAAACACCACTTGGAGAGGGAAGACTTGGAAAGGGAAGAGTTTATTTGGCTTACAGTTTCAGACAACAGTCTATCACTGAACAAAGTCAGGGAAGAAACTCAAACAAGGAATGTGGAGGCAGGAGCTGATGCAAAGGCCAGAGAAGGGTGATGCTTATGGGCTTGCTCCTCATGGTTTGCTCGAGCTGCTTTCTTATATCTCCAGAATCACCAGCCCAGGAGTAGGTCTGCACTCAATGGACTGCTTTCTCTCAAATCAATCACTAATTAAAAACGTGCCCTTCAGACTTGCACACAGGCTGATGTTATAGAAACTTCTGTAATTGAAGCTCTCTCCTCTCAAATGTCTCTAGCTTGTGCCAAACTGACTTAAAAACAACTCAGAACAATGCACTTTGAAGAAAGACAATTCAGTCGCATGCATATGCTTACCAGGAAGAAAACCAAGTCAAGAGAAAAACTTGAAGGGCCAAGAATGACTCTGTGGCAGTAAAATCTTAGATTTAGCAAATTACCATTACCAAGACATGAAAACACAATTCCACACCAATCCCTCTACAAGCAGAAGCAGAAGAAATAAAAGTAAGGCTGGGGATGTGATTTTGTTGGCAAAATGCTTGCCAAGCAAGCAGGAGGACAGAGGTTCAATTACTACACCCCAAATAATAAACGCAGGCACAGCCACAATGGCCTATAAATAAATCCAGCACTAACTGGGGAAGGGGATGGGGTGGAGGGAGTAAAGAAGGGTCCAGCCAGTCTAACCTGATCAGCAAGCCCCAGGTTCAGCAAAAGGCACTGTCTCAGCAAGGCGGAAAATGATTCAGGAAGAACTGTGATGTGGAACTTTGATTTCCACACATAGACATGTGCACCCACACACATGTACCTATACCCACATAAACTTATATACACACACAGGGGAAGGAGAATAATTCTCTCTAGCTCAGTCTTAACCGAGATAAACTGTACCCAAATGCACCATCTAAATAACTTTAAGTGTATGCAGACCCCTGTACCCCATATCATTTCCTCTTAAAATGCAGAGAACTTCACTGTACACCAGGCTGTGTTCTTTACATCAAGAAATGTAGCAGTTACTCATCTGTGGCCATAATAAAATACTATGACCAAAAACAACTAATAGAAGAATTTATTATAGCTTAGAGTTACAAAGGGCAAGTGTGGCATGGCAGCACGAGTAGAAACCGGCTAGTTTCACCGTGTAGAGGAAACAGAGAGAACAAGTAGGAAGTGAGCTGAGGCTCCAAGCCCTCAAAGACCACCTCTAGTGATTCATTTCTTCCAGCAAAGCTACATCTCCTAAACCTCCCCAAACATTGCCTCCAATTACAGACCAAGTGCTCACATACATGTGACTATGAAAGACCTTTCTCACGCAAATCACCACCAACCACCCCACGGCCTAGAGACTCATGGTGACCTCATGCTTCAAAACACATTTTGTCCAATTTCAGGAGTCCCTATGGTCTTCTGCAATCTCGGCACTGTTTAAAAGTCCAAAGTCTCTTCTGGGACCCAAGAGAATCCATTAATTATGATACCCTGTAAAATAAACTTAAATCCTTCATATGCATAATAGCGCAGAATACATATTACTATGCTAAAGGGAGGAACTGTGACTTAGTGAGGAAATATTGTACCACAGCAAACCTAAAACTCAACAGGGCAAACATCAAATCTGGTAGCCCCATGTTCGTTAACTTATATCAAAGGGTTTAGGTGGCATTGTCCTACCAGCTTTGGTGTCTGAGACGTAATTGTCTCTCTTGTGCTTGTTTCACCCCATGTATGTAGTTCTCCTTGGTAGATGTCTCCTATCTCTAGCATTGCCAACACTGGTGGCCTCCACCAAGAGCCATGATTTACCGTATCATTTAGTAGCCTCCCAGAGCCCCCTCACAAGGACTGAAACACTGCCCATAGGTGGCCTGGCCTTAGTGGTACTCTGAAACCTTGGGGGAAGAATCTATGAGCCTCTCAATCTTGCATCCATTCTGCCTTCAGAACCAACCCTATATGAATGACACCGTCAAGTTTGGCTACTAGGTAGACAGACTCTCTCTCCCTCCTTTGGATCATAGTACAAGCCGCTTTTTGGAGTGAAACAACTGCTTTCTAGGTGCAAACAACCCTTTAGGCTGTTTCCACAAATTAGAGGCCTTTCTGGGTTAGGTGTTGCCTTGTGGGCATCTTTCCTACATTTCCAATGTGTAATGAAACTTCCTGTTGATGGAGTCGTATCCTTAATAATTACTGACTCTGTTTTGTAGTGTGACTTTCCTGTAACATTAAGCATCTTAGTGATCGTTTCCTCTCCAGGCTGCATAGGTTTTCATTTCTAGCTGACTTGTTGTTCTTTTGCATTGGAGATTCACATAATCAGTAATAATCACGCACAGATTCAATGATAGGCTCTTTTGGAACTTCCTGTGCCAAAGTTAGCCTCAGACAGTTTCTTAGCACAGAGCCAGGATTTAGCCAGATTCTTTGCCGAAACATCACCTGAATGGACTTTAGCCCAGTTGCAGATAAGAGTCCTTGCCCACTCCTCCCACCTGAAATTTCATGGGCTGGGCCTTCACTACCCACATACTCTCAACATTGCTGGCTTTCAGGATCCTACCAGAACAATGCATTAAGCTCTGCTTAGAGCATTCAGAGGTTTTTCTATATCAAATTTCCACTATCTTCCACATTCTTTCAAAGAAAAACATAGTTGGGTTCTTCACTGAAACAGCCCACTTTCCTGGTACCTATTTCTGTATTAGCTATTTTTCTGCTGTTATGCTATAATATCCTGACCAGCAGTAACCTAAGCGTCTACTTTGGCTTACACCTTCTGGGAGCGAGTCTGGCATGACTAGGAAGGCCCTGCATGACAGCAAGAACAGGAATGGGTTACTCACACTTTCCATTCACACACAGGAAGCAGTCAGAGCAGACAAGAAATGTGTCAAAGCCCCAAATCTTCAAGGCCAAAAGTCCTTCACCAGTGAAACACGTCCTCCACCAAGGCTCCGTCTCCTAAAAACAACACCAACTCCCTAAGGTTCATGAGCCTATGAGGGACATTGCTCATTCAAGTCACCCCAGGAAACAACAATGAAAAGGCAGGTCAGGTGTCTTCTCTACACGACAGAATTGATATTCTCTCTCTCTCTCTCTCTCTCTCTCTCTCTCTCTCTCTCTCTCTCTCTCTCTCTCTCTTTCTCTCTGTGCGAGCACATATGGAGAAGTCAAAAGATAACTCTGGATTTCCTTCCTCCAATGCTAACCACCCACCAACCCTTTTTTGGAGCTATCTGGAATTCACCAAGTAGGTAGGTATCACAAGTGCACACCACCACACAGCATTTCACTATGTTGGTTGTAAGGATCAAACATGGGTCCTGGTGCTTGCATCTTATCAACTGCTCTATCCCCAGTCCATGTTCTTGCAATTTTTGTTTCCTACATATCTTTACTACAGCCTTAAGCCCGATACTGCTGCTGTCCATGCTGACTCGCAACTGGATTTTTTTTTTTTTTTTTTTGTTTTTTAAGAACTTACTTTTGTGATGCCTCTAGAAGTTCTTTTGTTGTACAGGATTGTTTTAGTTATCCTGGAACTCTACTAAAGTGCTAACAGTATTGAAAACAGCCTGGTATTGGCATAAATGAGCCAATGTAATCAAAGCGAAGACCCAGATATGAATCCACACACCTATGAACACTTGATTTTTGACAAAGAAGATAAAAATATAAAACAGGAAAAATAGAGCATATTCAACCAATGGTGCTCACGTAACTGGACAACAACATGTAGGCAAATGCAAATAGATCGATATCTATCATGATGCATAAAATTCTAGTCCACATGGATCAAAAACCTCAACATAAAACCAACCACACTGAACCTCATGGAAGAGAAAGTTCAAGTACGCTTGAACGCATTGGCACAGGAGACCACTTTCTAAATATAACCCCAGTAGCAAAAACACTGAGAGAATCAATTAATAAATGAGACCTCCTGAAACTGAGAAGTTTCTGTAAAGCAAGAACATGGTCAACAAAACAAAATGGTAGCCTACAGATTGGGAAAAGATCTTCACCAACCCCACATCGGACAAAGAACAGATCTCCAAAATATACAAAGAACTCAAGAAACTTGACATCAAAAGAACAGTAAAAAATGTAGTACAGACCTAAACAGAGAACTCTCAACAGATGTATCACAAATGGCTGAAAGACATTTAAGGATATGCTCAATATCCTTAGCCATCAGAGAAATGCAAACCAAAACAACTCTGAGATTCCATCTTATACCTGTCAGAATGGCCAAGATCAAAATCACTGATGACAGCTTATGCTGGAGAGGTTGTGGGGTAAGGGGAATGCTCCTGCATTGCTGCTGGTGAGAGTGCAAATTTGTACAGCTGCTTTGGAAATCAGTATGGTGATTTCTCAGAAAATTATGAAACAATCTATCTCAAGATCCAGCAATACCACTATTGGGTATATACCCAAAGGATGCTTAATCAAACCACAAGGACATATGCTCAGTTATGTTCATAGCAGCATTATCTGGAAACAACCTAGATGCCCCTCAACTGAAGAAGAGATGCATCAAATGTGGTGCATTCACACAATGAAGCCCTACACAGTGGCAGAAAATAATGACATCTTGAAATTTGCAGGCAAATGGATGAATCTAGATAAAAACATATTGAGTGAGTTACCGAGACCCAGAGAGACAAATATAATATGTGTTCACTCAAAAGCAGCTTTTAAAGAAAGCAGCCTACAGTCCACAACCCCAGAGAAACTAGACAACAAAGAGCACCCTGAGAGACATACATGGATCTACACAGCACTCGGGAGGCAGAGGCAGGCAGATCTCTGTGAGTTCGAGACCAGCCTGGTCTACAAGAGCTAGTTCCAGGACAGGCTCCAAAGCTACAGAGAAACTCTGTCTCGAAAAACAAAAACAAAAAAACAAAAACAAAAAAAAAGGATAAGATCTCCTGAGTAAATTTGGAGTGGGGGGGGGGGGGGGCACAAGAGAAAGTAGAAGAGGAGAGGGGAGGGAGGAAAATATATAACTCAATAAAAACAATAAAATGAACCTACTTTAGATAATAAGATCTACAAGTTTGAAAGTTAAATCACAATATCCACGAGATAATCTTAACTTCACTTTCAATCTAGAATTCACTCTATCTGTGAGGTTAGTTTTAACTGTTAATGTGACAAAAGCAAGAATTACCTAGGAAATAAGGATGAGTGAGAATTTTCCAGATCGTGTCAGCTGCAGCATGTTTATTGGTATGGGGAGACCCACCCTCAAAGTGACTGGTTTCAATCTTTGCATCTGGGTACTGAATGATAAAAGAACAGTGCAAGCAATCTGAAAAAAGTCAGCGTGCATTTCTGCCTCTCTGCTTCCGGCTGTGGGTGTGAAGTCACTAGCTGTTCCAAGCATGCATTTCTGCCTCCCTGCTTCCGACTGTGGGTGTGAAATGACTAGCTGTTTCATGCTGGACCCTTGACTTCCCTGGTACCAAGGACTGTGGCTTGGAGCTGTGAGCTAAAATAATTCTTTTCTCTTTCCTGAGTTGCTTTGGCTAAGACACATTACACGACAACAGGAACAAAATTAGGACAGTGATATTTTCCAGACATGGAATCTTACCCAGACCCTGCAGTTCCCTCGATTAAAACGCACAGATAAATCATTAAATCCAAATAATCCCCAAGGTTGGGATTCTATGCCCACAAAGGTTGACTCATGTTGTTTATGGAGATCACACCTCTGGGTCCTACTTTTATACTGAAATAATCAGTTGTTACTAATGATCACCTCATGTAAAATGGTCGGGGTTTTGTTGTTGTTTTGTTTTGTCTTTCTGACTATCGAAGAAGATAGCTAACGCTCACAGGCTTATCTGAATATTCATTCCCCATATTGGACACAAACACTTCTCACGCTGGTGTCCCTTGTCAATCCTCACACATACATTTTTTTTTTTTAACATTTAGGCATAGAACCTCCTGCATCTGTTTCTCTGTCTGGTTGAGTATACAAACCTCCCACTATTTTAAAATTGGCATCCAAGGTTTGTCACTGCACAGTGGAGTGTAAATCCTTTCAATTATAAGTTGTAAGCCATCGGTTTCTCTGGACCTTGACTCCGCTGGAACAGCATTCCCCTGGAAATACTATGCTCAAAACAAATATGCTTCCAAATGATGCAAAGGCCATTAAAAGCAGTGTGGTCATGAGCTGGCAATTTATTCCAACTCAACATGTTGGAAAAACACTACACTTCAGAAACGTTAACCGTAAAATGAAGTATTTCATTTAAGTTCCATTCCATCTTCTTTCTCTTCATCTCTGAGTGCGCCGCTCACAGATGCTATAGCTTCTTCCAGCTTTCCCCACACTAAAGTACATCCTATCCATCATGATGGAATGCTGGAGGTACAGGCAGTTTACCCGCATTAGCTCCCATTAGCAATTACACTAGTGTTCAAAATGCATTATCTTGTTGGTCTCATTGCCCATATAGGTTTTAACGTAATGAATTAGATCAATTAGTCTCACGTGACAAAAGGAAATCTTACATAGTACCATCCTTATCTTAAGATGAGCTTGACAGGAGACAATGAAAAAAACTAGATAATTAATTTCCTTTGTAGGATAATAAAAAAGATTTCAAAAACAAAACTTGGCTCTAAGTGTCTGTGGTGTGAGCTGAACAGCTGAGAAAATAAGGCAGCAAAGGGAAGGATAATGGCTCACTCGGTTTGAGTTTTGAAAGACATAACTTCATTATTTGCATAGCTGAGAGCCATGTTTAAACGTCCAAACCAACTTGTTTATAGACTTTTCAATTGAAGCCATTATTGTCCTTTGGGGAAAGCCATGCTGATTGTAATCAGCTAAGAAATTTACAACTATCACACTGATCAATAGCTAGAGATTTTTGTTAGCACAAAGCCAGCCCTCTCTCCACATGTTTATTTTGCTGGTACACGGTTGTTTCTCAACACCCTTGGTCTCCTCCATTCAAATGATTCTTTCTAACATCTTATCCAGTGTCATCCTAATCGCTATTGGTATCTGTTCCTTCCAACTTCAGTCATTATAAAGCCCCTGAGATTGACAGAAAGCAAAACTATGGGTAATTTTATCTAAAGGCTCACAGGACTCATTTTGAGGAGACATAACCTTGAAAGACTCCTGTGCCCCTTTGGTCATCAAGATAGCAATTGCCCATCATCTTTTCACATCATGGTGTATTTCTTCTTTGTTCTGACAAGGACTGCGAGTGCCATTAACTGACTGTTGGTAGACAACTGGTTCCTGGTGCCCAGTATTCGGTTTATGGGTATACTAAATTGTGTCACCCGAGGAGTCAACAGAAGATACAAATCTGTACTCATAGGTCCCTAAAGCTGCGTTCCAAAACCTTGAGGTGAGATTTTTTTTCCAATTGCCCCTCTTTAATCAGGGTGATTTCCAATATGTCTGTTTTAGTACCACAACAGTAAAAGATAATTCAGCACTGAAGGGGAAAGGGACGTGAGGACCATGGGTCACTAGGGAAAGGGGGTCTTCAGAGAACTCTCACATTCTTAAATGAATTTTTCTTGTCTTCTAACCAAGTGTCCTTTCCCAAGGAAATGTAAATGTAAATACTCAGTCAAGACAGTAAAACCCAAGCCCTTTGAATGGCTGAGTAGGAAGCTCATTTCCTCCTTAGCCAGTTTATTCTGCTTTTACATAAATATCACACATAAAAAGCATTATGTGACAGACTTCACTACAGCTGTGGCTTATGTTCAAATGGGATCTTTTACACTGAAATATTTAAGGCAGTTTTTTTTAATGATTATCACTAACAATTCGGAAGATGTTGACTCTAGTATATGCTATTCAGAAATGGACTCAAGAGGTAAGAACATTTTAACTTTTCCTCTACTTCCACAGATCGATATATGACGTCATTATACCTAGTGAGCTGCTTAGGGACTCGTGACCACTAGGTTAGGATAAAGCAGAAGTATAAGGTCTGAATTTACATCCTTAAGAAACCTCCAAAATTGCATGAAAAGCTCAGATCTGACCCAGTTTTACCATAAGTAAAATGAGGAATGCCCTCTACAACTGTACTTGGAAACTCATTTCATTGAGTCTCTTTTTAGTAAACTCCTGCTGTTTAGCTTTGGCTCGTCATTTAGAGAGTTCTAGAATTGGAATGAACGCATATCCCTCCCCCCCACCACACACACACACCATACACGTAGCCTTTACAGCCTACACTGAGAAGCAGTTCTCCCAGATGAAACAAAATGAAGAATTGTTTCAGAAAGTCTAACTTATGCTGTGATAACTGACAGTAATAAGGAAATACCAAATGGAGACAAAGACAATGGGAAAGACAGCACTAAACATCCTTAATGATGGAGATTCTTAGATATTTGGATATGGTTCAGAGAGTCCATATGGTCTCTCAAAGGAATTTTTAACTTTGCCTAATTGATCTCCAAGTAGAACTCAGTCCTTCTTGTGTCTAAGAGCCTCCCTGGCACACAGAGGCCTGTGGCTCCCATCTGCCTTTAATAAATGACTCACACTATGTGGTCTGAAGCCTCAAAACAGGGCTGTCTTCGGGAAGCAGGCATGGGCTTCCTCTTAGAGCCAGAGCCAGAGCCAATGGCTGTGTTAACATAAGTCTGAGCTGCTACTCTCAGACTTTGCCCAAGTGTTAGCCTATGAATGTCTTTTTCAAAATTACAAAGGCATGTTGTCTTTCTTGCTTTCTTTATGATGCTCAAAGCCAAAACAAGGCCAACAAGATTGCTCACAAACATGGATGGCTTCCTTTTACCATTATTTAGTGTCTTGGGAATTTGGAAAGGAAAGGACAGATTTTTTGCTTGAAGGTTTTTCAGGTAAGATGATACCAGGGCAAGTTCTGGCTCCTGTCATCTCAAAGCCCTATGGATGTATACACCTAGATCTAGATCTCTGTCCTTCGAACCTCATTCTCATCATCCCATTCTCATTGCAAAAATGCCTTCGATTATTTCTAGGCTTTAACGCTTCCACTCTCTGTCTAGTCCTGGGAGCATCCTGTTCTCAGAAGCTGGATCCCTACCTACCCTGACCTAGACAGAAATAAGTGCAGTAACAGTAGTAGACTTTCACTGTACATGGATTATATGTCACTCCTGTACCTGCAGCTCATGTATGATGCCACAAAACCACTGTTATCTCTATCACACATTCAGAGACCAAGATCAAGGTCTGAATGACTTCCTCATTCAAACTTTGCTTCAGGATGAAAACGAGCCCTTCTTGTCTCTCCTCTCCCTGAAGAGTGTCTGCTCATCTCTTGTTTATAAGAAAGCACTTCTTCTGGGTTCTCATTATCCTCCACTTCTGGCTAGGACAAGGAGATCAGACACTTCCACATTTCAAAATGGAGGTGTTCATTTGTACTCAGGCTACTTTGTGAAAATCGACCACATAGCTGCATCTGGAATAAAATAAGACTGGGAAACACATGATCCCTCAGACATACACTTTCCCGGGAGAGCATCGCTCTGAGGAAGGGAAAACACACCCTTGGAGAAATCCTAGTCACCATCCTCATACTTCTCTGTCATGTATTGTAAACAGCAAGGTCCAATTCCAGATGCCTCATGTGTCTTGAGTTAGAAGACCTCTAATATGCCTTAACCTGACATACCTAAGTGTGGAAGAAGCAACTTTTTAGATGTTCTTTACTGGACTCAATCACCTCCTGTGGTGGGGAGAATGCTTTTCTCCAGGAGATGCCTTCTCTGCCGAGTCAAAGCAGAGAATCATGACAGTGTGGTATTTTGTGGCAAGACTTTAAGAAACGTTGTCCTTGTCTGTTTCTGCTTTTGTTTCTCTGCTGTCTGCCATGAAAATAACATGTCACAAGTAGTTAACTCTTTCTAGAACAAGACTCTATATGGAGGACACTAAACCTAACCTCAGGCTGGAACCAAACTCAGATGACCCCAGCCAAACCCAAGAGTCATCCTAGTCTTCTTTCTGACTCTGATAAACACCTTGACCAAGAGGAACTTGGAGAGGGCAGCATTCGTCTAACCTTATAGCTGATAGTTCATCATGGTGGGACGTCAGGGCAGGAATGCAAGGGAGGAAGACGGAGGCAAGGACTAAAATAGAGGCCACAGACGAACACTACTGACTGACTGGCTCTACTTGACTTGCTCAACCTGCTTTTTTAACAAAACCCAGAACTACCTGCCAATGGATGGCTTTCCCCACAGTGGACCGGGCCCTCTCAGATCAATCAATAATCAAGTAAATGCCTCCACAGACCTGCCCCTAAGCCACATTGGCCTAGAAATCCTCAGCTGAGCATCGCTCTTCCAAGACGACTGTACTTTGCGTTTGTTTGAAAGGAAATGAACAGAACACCAACCAAATTCTAGGCATTAAACATTTATTTTATAAGCCAGTAAATGCTCTGGTCTTGCTTGTTACACAGCATCCCACTGTTCCAGCAAAAGTTAACAAATGCAAGAGATTCTGGAATTTATAAGTAATGGACAGTTAGCATTTTAGGAAGGAAACTGTTTACACTATGACTGACTTGGAATTCAAGAAAACCAAACGTGTCTTTGTCCACAAAAAGTACTTTCTGGTGTTCCTGTGAGCATTCCATTCTCTTTACAAATTCCAGAAGAAAAACATTATTTCATTGCCACTTGTCATTAGAAAAGGGTAAACTCTTCTACACACACACACACACACACACACACAAGAAACTGTGGAGGAAGAAGGAACAATACCTATTTTAAAGCACACATTTTAAGCCAAGGCAGGAAAGAAGTCATTCTCCAGGCAGGAAAGAAGATGCCACAAGGGAAGAAACTCATTGTCCCAGTGAGGTTTGCAAGCAAGTCTCCAGAGGAAATGTTTGATTTCCCGTCTCAGAGAAACGTATCCCCATGTGTAAGGATTATCTAGAGCAGCACGTCCAAATTGCTCTGATGCACATGATAAGAAACATGTCCTTATCTTTAGAAAGCCAAGCAGCTCGGTCCCTGAATGGATGGGCACCTAAGTTAGTGCTGAGGGCAACTGCAGAGCTGACTTTCTGGATATTTACATGTCAGAAGAGACAAAGACCAGAACTCCAGAGCTCGAAGGCAGTTGGAGATACACAGGGCTCTCTGGCCCCCGGAGACGTTTTATTTACATATACCAAAAAGTTTGAGTTGGGTCTTGAGTTCATTATGTTTCCTAGGAGATGTCTCTAAAAGAGGAGAAACTACTGCCGACAAAATTTGTTTTTGCCTCATTTCTCAGCTCTAGAGTGTCTGGTTACTCATGTAGAACATTTGACTGGCCTTTCATTGCTGCATACTAGAGAGAAGGCAGAGGCAAAAGAAGCAATGTATGTATTTTTTATGAAAAGTAATTCCTAGGAAACCTGTCTCTTATCATTAGTATTTCCAGTGTGCAATCACAGTAAGGTTTTCTAAGATGAATATTAACAACCTAAGAGTGACAAACCAAACCAACAAAAATTTAAAAATGTTCTTTGTCTCTTTTATAAGTTTTACAAATTTGTCTCCATTCATCGGCTAACCAACGCTGAGCAGCCACTTCCTATTTCAGAGTCATAGCTAGGCAATGAGTACAGACTGCCCATTAGCTGTGGCAGAACTAAACCTCCTGGCAAACCTGCCAGCCCTTAACCAGACACCTTCTGCCTGCAACCAAGACTGAGTTCTCTCAGCCCATGATGAAATGTAAATGAAGTTGTCCCTGATCAGCTGCTTGCCTGCAGGCCTGTGTGAGACCCTTTACCACAGCGGCCCAATGAAGCCATTCTTAGATTTCTGATTTTCAGAAATTATAAGATAATATACAGTTGCTGCTTTAAGCTAGTAAATTTGGGAGTAGTTTATTATAAAACAAATGTACTAGCTAATTCTATGTCGACTTGACACAAGCAAGAATCATTTTGAGGCGGATAACCTCAAATGAGAAAGTACCGTCAGTGGACCGGCCCATGGTACATTTTTTTGACTGATAATAAATGTTCTGGAAGACCCCAGTCTACTGTGGGTGGTGCTACCCCTGGGAAGGTGATCTTGGGTGCTATAAGAGAAGCTGAGGAAGCCATGGATAGCCAGGCAGTAAGCAAAAGTCCTCTATTCCAGTTCCTTCCCCTAGGATCCTGCTAAGATCCTGCCCTGACATCCTGGGATGATGAACTCACGTTATAAAATGAAATGAACTCAAGTTATGTTATTTTTTTCTTCATGATGCTTTATCACAACAATAGAAACCCTAAGTAAGACGGAAATTGGTACCGGGAGTCAGATGTTGCCTTGACAGATGTGGGCATATGTTTTGAGGTGGAAGGTGGAAGAGCTTTGGAACTTTTAGCTGGAATAGCCCTGGTGTTCACAGGGCTAATTCTGCGAGCAGTGCAAATGCTAGAGGCTTGGATTGTGAACTTTCAAGGGAAGCAAAGTCTTTACCAGGAATATTTATGTGATATTTTGAACTAAGAATCTGTGATTATGGTTCACTGGTGCTCAAGAGCAGGCTGGCTCTGATTAACAAGAGACCAGAACCACTAAAGTAAATCATTGCTTTGCCGGGACAATAGGCGCCAGTCATGTGAGGCTGAGAAATTAATAGTGTTTATGAAAAGACCAGCGTCACTGAGGTGAAACCTTCTGAGAGTAAACCCTCAGGGTCAGCACACAGAACCCATGGTCTAGAAGGGACCAAGGCTACAACTCACTTAGGTAGCTGAACATGATAATGTCAAAGTCATCTAATTGCTACTGGTTTCCAAAGGGCCACGGAGAACAGCTGCGGTTTAGCATCCTGAAAGGCCAGTAAAAGCCATTGTTGAAGGTGCAGCTCAAGTTGCTCTGGAAACTCCAGAACTGAAGGGAGAATAAAGAGAATTGGAGGCTTGGCACCATGCGGTAGGGTCAGAGTCCATGAAGAGAGCCTATGACAGGCTCTTGGTGAAGAGGCAGCCCAGCTGTAGCAGGGTAGCTCAGCATTGTAGGAGTGCCCATGGGATGACCAGCAAGGATGACAATATTTCTGAAGTAGAGCAGGCCTCACTCTTGGAGAAAAGCTGCTTGCGTTATATGTGGCAGAGCTAGAAACGTGTGCCTGTCAAAGCTCTTTGGAGACCAGAATATTGTGAGTGAATCTCAGACATTGGACACTGAATTATTCCCACTGTGGGAGTCTGGTTTGACTTTGTTCAGATTGTGACTGTGTCCTAGTTCTTGCTGGAATAAGAAAGTACTTAACATATTTTTATAGGCGCCCACAGTTGAAAGGCTTTGAAATTTTAAAGAGACTTTGGAGTTGTGGAGAGTCTGTATTTTAGAGAGGCTTTGGCTAGTTTAAAGGGACTGAACTTTTAAAGTGTTTGAATTTTTAAAGACTGTGGGGCTTCTAAAAGTTGGACTGTTTTATGTAGTGGTAGTAATGTTACCGTGAGATCGGAGGGACAAATGCAAAAGGAAGGGTTTTAATTGAATGGCGGTGTGTTTGGGTATCAGGTAGAGAAGAGGGTAATTGTGCAAGCTAGTTTTAAGTCAGCCTGACACAAGCTAGAGTCAATTAGGAAGAAGAGACCTCAAATGAGAACATGTTCTGAACAGATTGGCTGGTGGGCAGGTCTGTGGTGTATTTTTTTGATGAATTATTGGAGTGGGAGGGCCCAGCTCACTGTGGGAAGTGCCAGCCCTAGACTGGTGGTTGTTGGTGGGCCCACTTCAGTGTGGGAAGTGCCACCCCTGGACTGGTGGTTGTTGGTGGGCCCACTTCAGTGTGGGAAGTGCTACCCCTAATCTGGTTGTCCTGGATGGTAAAGAAAAGGCAAGCCATGGGGAAGAAGTCAGGAGACAGCACTCCTCCATTGCAAGAGCATTAGTTCCTGCCATCAGGTACCTGACTTGAGTTCTTTCCCCTTCCCTGGATGATAGACTCAAACTCTAAGATGAAATAAGCCCTTTCTTCCCCAAGTTGCTTTTGGTCATGGAGCTTTATCAATGCAAAAGAAATCCTAACTAAGACACAGAATAACTGGGGATGGAGAAATAGCTAAGCTAGTAATGACGCACACATACCTTCTAGAGGACATGAGCTTAGATCTCAGTAATAGGTAATACTTTCACGTAAACTATTTTTTTGTAGACTAAGCAAAACAATACTTAATTGTTATGTGCTTCATCACTGTCTTGCTTGTGCTACTTGTCCTTTAATCAGATGGCCTACCTATGTCATTTAATGTTAAAAGTGCTTCTGTTGGGAGGTGTGGTGCACACCTTTAATCCCAGGATTTGGGAGGCAGAAGCGGGCAGATCTCTGTGATTGGGGCCAGCCTGGTTTACAAAGCAAATTCCAGGACAGTCAGGACTGTTATATGAAGAGACCCTGTCTCAAAAACAAAAACAAACAAAACAAAACAAAATCAAAAACCCAAGTGTTTATGTATTATGCTTTCCTGGGAATATGTGAGTAAACACCTATAATACCTATTCATCTTAGCCAGAATGATGGATAGCTTTCTAGGAATGACAACACCAGAGATTATCCTCTTGCTTCCGGATGCACACATACAGAGCGGGAGAGAGAGAGAGAGAGAGAGAGAGAGAGAGAGAGAGAGAGAGAGAACAATACTACATATCAAAAAAAATCAATGCATTGTCAGCAAGACATGTTTGAGAAATATTCATCTATGTACACATCACAGTGAAGTTCATGTTAAAGCCAAACAGTAAGTCTTGTCAGCATCCAGAGACTAAAGATCACCTTGCAACCTAGAATTGCTCATCTGACAACTCTGACTAGACCAACAGTGGAACACATGGGCGATTGGACTGATGTCTGTTCTGGCACCCACAGTTCACCTTTCACACGCATTGGCAAAACAGTGACATTTGCATACAAAAAACAGTGAGAGAATAAATTGCTAGCACATGGGTACCGAAGGAAATTCTAATGCAAGCACTTCAAATATAAGAAAGACAAGCACAGGCGCAGCCTCTGAGAGGCAAGAACAAAGAGGACCCTGAGTGCAGAAATCATCTTACTAAAGATAAAAGGGCTAAAGCCAAAATACAAAATTGTAATGTGCGTCAGAAGAGGAAATGGAATTAGAGTAGTTTAAGTTGCTTTGTTTACAATTAAATTTAGCATACAATTCAATTTAGTACGCAATTAAATTTAAACATTGGGAAGTCAAGAATGCATTTTTAATTACTAGAATAATCACTTAACAGAAAAGAAACAGAGTACATAAATTTCAAACAGTTATGGGAAGACATGGGAAGAATAGAAAATTAGTTTGAGAAAGAAAGTAAACAAGTGAAACATTCAGCAAGGATATAAATGGAAGGCACAAAATAAAAAGTGGAATATGTACTCCAACAAATAGCATAAGTACAAATATTTCATGTAATCCCATGAAATTATAAGCATGAATGTTATATAAATAAAATATAAATCAACTATAATGCTTTAGAATGTGATAAATAAACCACTTCACACTCTAACTATACGCTATTCAAGAAAAACATTTTTTTAAAAATAGAGCCTTGAAAACCTTCAAGGTTTGAAAAGAAGATGACAGAACCAGGGACAGAATGCAGACACCAATGGGAAGAAGCTAGATGTGACATTATTAACACTGGGAGACAGTAGATAGCAAGACAAATAGTCTTACTAGACTTCTCTACGGGAGGCTGGACACAGCACTAATCCATGAGTAAACATAGGTATTTGGAAAGCAGTTTGACAACCTGTAAGTCTGATTTAAGAAAAAAAATGAAATTAGGGCAGATTCATGCTCATATGGGAAAAATACTAAATTAGACCATGATTTCAGACCACACACAAAAATCAACCCCAAGTGGAATAAAGACCTAAAACTGAAGGCAAGGCTATTAAGCATTGTTATAATAATAGAATATCTGTAAGACTATCAAGTCACAAGACTCGCCAATCATTATAGACAAGATTGGGAGGTTTAACCACAGAATGCTAGGAATTTCTATTTATCAAATACACACACACATACACACACACACACACACACACACACACACAGAGAGAGAGAGAGAGAGAGAGAGAGAGAGAGAGGTACATACACACAAAATAAGAGAGAATATTACAGTATATAGACTAGAAAGAATCTCAACCTACCATTCAGGCAAAAGCTTATATTCCAAATGCACACACAACTCTGAAATAGCAATACATTTGAAAATGCATGATAATATAGGAGTGCCAAGTGCCTACAAACATATTAAAATGCTTTTGGCCATGGCAGTTAGCTGGGGATACAAATTAAAACAAGTACAGTACAATCATAGCACACACTTTAGATAACTAGCTATCTACCCTGGAGAAAGCATTTTGGACATATGTTTAGAAACTTTCATCCTAACATTCTTCCTATAAGATCCTAATGAAACTACCCAAGTATGCAGTGGCAGTAAAATGAACAAAGAAGCCTGGTAGCCAGGGACGCAGCATCATGAGCTGTTATAAAGAGTAAACTATGCACAGGATAGATGCATCTTGCAGAATTGGGCACACATTGGCTTTAATCCTAGAAGCTAATGTAATAAAGGTTCAAAGCACGTAAAATAGATTTTGTTGTCCATACCTGCAGTGTTTGTGATATGATGTTCTTAATTTGCATGTAGTTATCTCACAACTCAGAGTTTGTAGGAGAGGAAGCAGTTAGTAATGACCAAGGCATGCCCTGGGTCCTGTCCGATCTTAGCAGTGTTATACTTGTTGACAAGGTCATGGAAACATACATATTCCCTCTGTAATTTACCAAACTATGTGCTTCTGCTCTATAGATGCCTCTGTATATGTGATTCCTAAGAGGTCACTTTAAATATTTGATGAAAAATACTGTGTAATGTTTCCTTTCTATCAGTGGGTCAGCCCCCAAAGTCATAGTCTTCACAGTCTCCAGGTACCTGGTTGTACGGGTGATGTAGAACATGCCAGCAGACTTCTTACTGAGACCAGAAAGAAGATTAAAGTCATGATTGTATCCATAGATTCATCCAGGTACTGAAAATGTATTTGTACAACTCCATATACTCTTTGGATAAGTAATCGCAATTTGCAGCATTTTCGTTCCCTCTGAGGTAGTTCAGTGATGTGGAACGGAATCATTAGCCAGCTCTCCAACCTGTAACATCTCTTACTTGTGAAGAGAGGCAGAAAATGAAATGTTTGGAATAGAGCAAAAAAAATTCTCGTTAACTCGATGCTGAGAGAATAGCAGAAGTGGCTATTCCTGTGATACGAATATCTCTTAAGGAGTCCCGAGGGACGTGTCAGCCCCTCTCTTCCCAGGTTGATGATGTCACCTAGAGACCTTTAATAAGCACAGGTGGTGGGCTGATGACAGGACATACAAATGTCATACGATCCAGTGATCATTCCAAGAATAGTCGTTACTGGGGAGCCGCTATACAACCCCTGTTTAAAACCATCCTTGCTCACACTTCCCGCATGCATTCTCCCATGTAAGCTCCTCATGAGCCGCTGAGCCCTGCTCACACTTCCCCATCCCTTCTCCCACCTATGGCCCCTCATGAGTTACTGATCTTTCTTCTTCTGTCCTACCAGCAGCCAAAATGTTGAACTAAACAAGAGAAGGGTGCCAAATGTCACCAAGAACATTTGATCCTAGCAAAACATAGAATAACCAGAGCCGCATTTGTCTTTTCATAAGAAAGCAGGGCAATGTGAATGAAACAAGGGTCTCACTCTGTCCTAAAGGGAGCACAAGGCTGAGGTTCTGAGAGAAGGGAGAGGAGAAAACACCTTTGAGAGCTCCAGGTTGCTGCACAGAGTCCACAGGTTGTAAACACAGAGCAGAAACCTGAGTAGGAGTCAGTTGCTCACTGAACTGAGAAGACAGAGATTATGGCTTGGAAAAGCCAAAGCACCTATCATGTGCTGCGCAGAGTAGGAGGAAAAAGGATGCGGGCAACAAGAGTTTCACTGACCCATACGATGCTTGGCTGAGCACTACTCTGCCGGGACATGAGAAAACTGCTTGAGTACAAAAAGGAACCCGCAAAATGAGCTGCACTCCTACCATGGGGTGAGAAGTAGTTTTGTCCTCAACCTACTACAAATCTAAGTCCTGGAATTCTCATTGTCACCATGGTGACGGCCAAATTAGAGCCAGCGTAGAACAGGCTGCTTTGGATTGGGCCGCTGATGGAAACAATCTATTCAGTCCACGAAACTTAACTACACCACAGACAATGCATTTTTAGACAAATAATTTATTTTTCAAATTCAAAATCCAACAGTGTAAACCTTACAGTGCATATCATCCCATCAAAATTAACAATGTTTGACATCCAAATTATGATACTGCTGAATATTACAAGACAAACAGAGGAGAACAAACATGTCATCAAAACCTATAATTAAAAGCCACCAATGGAAACTGACATAGAAATTATAGGACTGATAAAACTAAATGACATAGGCATCAAGAAAATTTACAAGTTGATTCAATATGTTAGAGAAGATAGATGAAAACAGGCAAAGAGAAATAAAAATCTGGCGGGCAGTGTTGGCGCATGCCTTTAGTCCCAGCACTCGGGAGGCAGAGGCAGGCTGATCTCTATGAGTTTGAAGCTAGCCTGGTCTACAAGAGTTAGCTTCAGGATAGCCATGGCTATTGCACAGAGAAACCCTGTCTTAAAAAACCATCAAACAAACAAAAAAGAAACAAAAATATTTTTACAACACAAAACACTAAAATTAAAAGTATGATAAAACAAAAAAGAATTACAAAAAATAATACTAGCAAACAGTAATTAAAATGTTTGAAGAGTGAAAATGCAGTATTTAACATAAAGGGAGATAAAATTAGCAGACTATGTAGAAATAGGAAACATCAAAGAGAAGCTGAGGAGATGGCTTCGCTGGTAAAATGTCTGTTTCACAAGCATGAGGACCTGAGTTCAGTACCTACAGACAAGCCACTACAGCAGCGTTCATCTGCCTCTACATTGGAAAAGGGGGAAGTTGGGTAGAGACAGGCTGATTGCTGGAACTCATTGCTCAGCAAGCCTATTAAAGATAAGCTGAGTTTCAGTGAGGGGCTTGCCCCCACCAAAAGGTGGAGAGTTCATGTGGGATGTCCTTCTGTATATGTGTTGCTCTTAGTGGCTAATGAATAAAGCTGCTTGGGCCTATGGCGGGGCAGAATATAGCCAGACTAGAAGAGATATATTGAGAAGAATCAAGGAGACGCCATGTAGCCGCCAAAGGAGAAAGATGACGTATAGCTTCCCAAGAAGCAAGAGATAAGAAACAACCAGTCTCATGGTAAAACACAAAATAACAGAAATGGGTTAATTTATGATGTAAGAGCTAGCTAGGAATACGCCTGAGTCATTGGCCAAACAGTGTTGTAATTAATATAGTTTCTGTGTGATTATTCAGGTCTGGGCAGCTGGGAAATGAAAACGCAGTCTCCATTTACAGAGAGTAATTGAAAAAGACACCCAGTGTTAACCTCTGATCTGCACACATGTATGTGCACATAGACACACCCTTCACACACACATACAGAGAGAGAGAGAGAGAGAGAGAGAGAGAGAGAGAGAGATCAATGAACTGTGAAACCTAAAAACATGGAGACTTTTCTAAATCAAGTATGAAAGACAGTGTGTGTCTCATTCTACAGAAAAAGACTCAATGTGTATGTAGCCCAGGCTAGCTTTAATCTCATTGCAGCAGGTTCCCTATCTGAGTGCAGTTGATGCTGAAATCATAGGCATGAACTACAAAGTATGGCTTAAGAAAAGATATTCCTGAAGGGAAGAGGGCATCACGCATCTGCAGAACAGGATTAAGCAATCTAACCTATACAATGAGAATTGTGGAGGGGTAGAAAGTTACTTGAAGAGATAATAGATGACAGTTTCTCAAATCTGATGGAAACCTTTCACCTAAGAACCTCCCTCGATGCAGCATAAACAGAAAATCTAAGGATTTCCATTGGAAAACAAAGAAAGAGAAATACATGTTCATAATATAGGCTGTAAACTGAATAAGCATGTAAGAAATACAGGAGTTAAGCACAGAGGAAAAAAATCAGTCCATAGACAAACTATATAACGATGCTCACATTTTCAAAGGAAAATAATGAAAACAACTGAGATAAATATTTCCAGTTTTAGACACAGAGAAAATATCCTGAATGAGTGAAGTGTTTGTCCTAAATTGCATTCACAAAGTCTGATCATGAGTAAGGGATTGGTAGGAAAATTGTTTTGGGGGTGTTTTGAAGGGAAATTTAACGAATAGAGAAGTGAGGCAAGAGAAGAGGAAGAAATGGAAGCTGGGTGGGAATCCACAACTGCAAATGCCTGCGGATGGGGGGCCTGGGCACACCACAGTGGACACCCCACAGGCATTGTTCTCTCACTGACACACTCAGGGGTTAAGGAAGTTTGTCACAGGTTCTGGCTGGGACCCTGCTGTCCCTCTCCTGCACATATCCACACACAGGCAAAACTACTCTGGAAGACTCCGTGATGCCCTTCCACACTGAGATACAAATGCTGGTTGCTGAAAATAAAAACACTCAAAGCCAGCGTCCGCGGTCAACAGGGAGAAATCTAACCTTATCTGAGTGGCACTCAGACACTTTCTATTTTGGTTTTCTCTAAACTAAACTGAAATGGAAGCAGTCCATTAGAAGAGTGGGCAATCCAAAAACCAAGCCAGAATAATCAATGAGCCTAACAAAATATATTGATCCTCACAAGTAATCAAGAAATACAATTAAAACAATGGGAAGATTGCATGTCAAGCGTATCCAGCTGGCAAGATCTTAAAAGACGGATGAATCTCTAGAGGAGAGATGCTTATTGAGTGCTGATAGGAAGATAAGCTAAGGAAAACTCTGAACCAGGTAATCTGCAGAGACACCTTGAATGATGCATTTTGCTAACTCTGCTGCTGAAAGAGTAACCTAAAAACAAAAAAGAAGAAAAGAAAAATTATATATGCATATAAGGATGCCTGCAGAGCTATGCTGGAAGACACATAATTTATAACAGGAAACAAATTACAAAGAACTTACATTTCTCAATGTGGATATATGCTTCTTTAAAGATTAAAATACATATATACTATAGTAAATTGTCACTGAAATGATGGTATTTACTTTTGCTTACTGAGACTATTGACCAACCCTACATATGTAAACACATGTATAAACAGGCCCCTGGATCGCTCCTGGTACATCTGCGTCATGTCGAGCCTGTGGCAGTGTTCTCTGCGGTTCTAGGAGGGACTTCCTAGCTTGAAAGAAACTGAATCACTTTATTAGATTGTGAGAACATTTCAAAATCATTGTAAGTGGCATGACATGCAGTGCACTTGCTATTAGATTAATGAAATTATTATCACATTGAGGAATTCATAAGTTTTGAATAGTTTACTGAGCAAAACAGTTTATGGGAAACCCCAACATTCCTTGCCCTCCATTCAGCATCCAGTTTATCCAGCAATGCTCACATCTTTCTTCTGATTTTGAATGATTCTTTGGTCCTAGCGCCTCTGTGATTCTCAGGCAGCACGAACTAACCAGGAACCAAACTTCCAGTCCCTGAAGAGAAGCTTCTCAGTTGCTGCTCTCACCTGGGGCCTCTTTCCAGAGGAAACTGGAGCAGTGTGGACACATTCCATGTGTTCGTCCCCAAAATAATTGTTCTTTTACCTTGTGAGTCATGGCCCTTCCATTCTAGCACCTCCCAGTACCTGACGTCCTGATGCCAGCACACATTCTGATGTATGACCAAGGGCACATTGAACAAGGAGAAGCAGCCTGGAAACCCCATGAACACTAACAGAGTCTAAAAGCATACACACTCTCACAGCAATAATACCCTTATTAACTCATTTTCAATAATTATCTAAAACCAGATTTTTTTTTTTTTTTGGTTTTTCGAGACAGAGTTTCTCTGTGGCTTTGGAGCCTGTCCTGGAACTAGCTCTTGTAGACCAGGCTGGCCTCGAACTCACAGAGATCTGTCTGCCTCTGCCTCCCGAGTGCTGGGATTAAAGGCGTGCGCCACCACCGCCTGGCAAAAAAAACAGATATTTTTTACTTGCGTTTTTATCAAGCAAAATCTACTCACTGACTTAAGATACTTATCTCTGTTTGGACTTTGCTCGGCCTATTGATTTTTAATGTTTTTTCCTATAAGCCAACATAAACACTATTTAGTAATGTGTAGTAATAAATTGGACTCAAAAGCACTGTGTAAAGTGTAGCATAGATTATCAAATATTGAGACACGGAGAAAAATGAGAATAGAGCTTTGTGACAAAGGATACTGACAGAAGCCAAGACAGGGAAGCAAGAGAAAGGAAGAAAGCAGCTGCAGCAAGTCACAGCAGAGCAGGGGGCCCAATCTGTGCTCTTTGTCTCCAGCTCCTGGCCCTGGGCTGGTGAATCTGCACACATAGTTTAGTGGGTTGCATCAGAGAAATGATGTTTTGTCGCCTAGAAAAGATGGGGAACAGGCTACTTGAAATTATTCACTATTTATAACTGGTTAAGCCTCCTTAAGGCAAAAATCTAATCCAAATTCCTTGTGTTGTTGACGCTGCAACTTCCAGTAAAATTACAAACTAATAGTGAGCGTAATCACCTGCACACTTACAGAATGAATATGTTTTAATATTAACGGGCACTTCCTGTCACAAGGAACAGCCTGGCTACCCATGTGGGGAGTGGTGGGAAGCCACCTGCTTCTGGTTCTGTCTTCGAACACTCGTCTGTCTTCAGTGTTCGTTCTGTGATCTCAGCAGTGTTCCTTACCCACTATGCGTCTCTGTATCCCAGTATGCGTCTCTGTAAAACGTGCTTATACAGTACGAGAGACAAACAAAAATTCAGAAATTTGCTTATCAGATGCATTTAATTAGCCAGGAATGGTTCTAAGAGTTTTAGATATTTTAATGCAGTCAATCATCATGAAATGCCCAGTACCCATTTCACAGACAAGGAATATAAAATAGAGAGAGTAAATAATTATTTAAACTCATACATTTAGAAAGTAATCAATCCCAAATATAAACCCAGTCCAGAATCCAGTCAATTTTTTATAAACTTCATCATAAAAATTTGCAAATAAAATCATCACACACCAACATATTATTTTGAACAATTTTAGAAAAAAAATGAACTACATGGTCCCCCTAATATTTGGAATCTAGACAAATACATGTATACATGCAAACAAATGTACATGTGGATACAGTATAGAAAAAAGAATAAAAAGGCCTAAATAATGGGGTAAGAGGAAAGACTAACGGCAAGAAACAGATGTGAGTTATGAGTGAGGAGAAACGGCTAATTGTTTTTCGAATGGTTCATTTCTTAAAGAGCCACTGCAAGGGAGGTTAAATGTGTTCCTACTGTTATTTTTTCATAGCCAGATACCTCCCTACCTCTAATATCGCATTTCCAATGCACATGTCAAAGAATATTCAATGTAGTACAGGACAGTTTAACATTCTAAAATACTACATCAATTTGAACAGCTTCAAAATGAATTCATTTCAAATGTATTTAGGTCTAATTCGTTGTAACTCACAGTACGCTAATCTGTACAATATACATCTACTGAGTATTTCAACAAACTTTTCAGAAACAGAATTAATTAAAAATTTACCTGGAGAATTTAACTTCCAAGGAAGCCCTAAGAAAAAAGTCTTTCATTGGGCAGATCATTGTTTTGAAACAAGAACCTTCATGCTTCATCTGGAAAGTTACACTTGATAGAATCCAGGTAAAGCAAATTTAATTAAGCAATAGACAAGCACTCATGCATCCTGAGCTGTTGCTTTCCAAGGTAATGTACCCATCCTGGAAGTATGTTTCCATCACATGACCATGATCATGGCCAAACAGGCAGGCATCCTTCTTCTCTCTGAGTCACTGCCATAGCCTTCCCCTACCTCTTAAGACCCAGGCATATTCTATTATGAAGGGAATCAAAGGATCACACATATACCAAAATAATTCATCAGTGAAAGATGCTACATTGGCAAATTAAAACAAAAACTAAACGACTAGCTAGCTGACTCAAAGCAAAATTCAACACATGATTTAAAACTGTTTAAAATGTGTTACTCTATTGAACAGAAATGCCCTTTACATTATTGAAGACATCAGTGGAAAGTCAGCACGAATCAACAATACATGGCAACATTCGTATTAATATGACCTCAGGCAAAAGACAAGAAACTTCTTATTCTAGTGTGGTCAACTTTATACTACGCATCCCCAAAGGCACAAAAAGACAAGAAAAGCAAATGTGAAGTCTAGAAAGACACAAATATGAAACCTGAAGGGGATCTAAGATTAAATGGAGCTTTAAAACTTTACTGTAGGTTCAGTGAAATTTGCATCTACAAAAATAAAATATGCTGTCTTACAATATCTTCAATTTAATTTAATTCTCAATTGGTAATGGTAAGTTTGAAAAATTTTTAGTTTGCAAGTGTATGATGAGATATCTTTCAAATTATTTTCTTTAATAAATAATAAAACATCTTTCCATAAATTTATTTGCATGTTATACATTGCAATGTTTAATTTTATTTGCCATGGAATGTTCGTACTTCACTGACATGTCTTCATATTTTCCTTTCCGGTCGTGACTTCATGATCTTAGCAAATCATAGAGCCAACATAACATTTGGTGAGATCTTTCTCTGAACAAAAGGACTATGATGCTCTTTAAAGTTCTGCTTGCTAAGCTGTCTTCTCTTTCTATATTTCTCTGAAAATCTGTGATAGCTTGAATTTGACACCATGACAATATTTACTAACTCTATGTTCTTTCATTAAACTTCAAATAAAGCCAAGTCAAATAAGAATATGGCATGATTGTATATCATCATAAACAAATTAAAATTGTTAAGTGGGGATAACCTCCATTTAAAATAGTATCCACAACTGGAGATAATCGTATAAATATAAAGTAATCCAATATCACACAGACAAATGTTGTATATGGTTCTTTACATATGAGTTCTAGTCTTTATATAGTATGCATACATGATATAAAAATAGAAACAGAACTGTCCAGGAAAAGAAAGGGGGCTAATTGGAAAGAGAGAAAGAAGAAAGTGAGAGTATTTGGAAGGAAATACTTTTTGTGTTAAATCTATGCTTGTATCAAAAATGTCCTTATACATCAGAATACAATATATAGTAAATATAGAGTATATTTGCTTAATACAAAGTAAAAAGTAAATAGCATTTAAAAATTTTAGTTTCTTCATAATAAAAATCATAGTGAAAATTAGTGATTTTTTTTAAAAATAATTCTTATCAAATACAAAGAAAACAACTGAAGGTATAAAATACCACCTGAAGAGATAACCATTGTATATCAGTTACGACGCAGAGGGCATAGAATTATATAGGCATTGGCTCCTTCCAAGCTGACCTGTATAACCATGGCATGTGGTAAGATGCTAACAAAAACTTTGTGGAGCTTGATGTATAGAAGAGCAAAATCTCATGAGTAGATAGGATGCTTTTAAGAAGAAAAATGTGAAAAGGCCTTCCTAACATCTTAAGATATCCTTAATGCTCCCTTGCAACATGACATAAATTCAAGGCCTATCCATGCAGGAATCAAGCAGAGCAGAGAACTCAGAGAAGTATTATTATCTAGACCTTTTTATGGCAGCTCTGGCCTTGCACATCCACTGCACAGACTGCACAAAAGTCATTTCTGAGATATTGGTGATCTCTGGGACTACTATAGAAATATTTTAAACCATCACAAATCCGAGTAACTAAAATTCATTTTATACAAATCAGAACTTTCACGGCTTTCAAAGGAAGTATAGTCACATGCCTTTCCTCACTTAAAACAATAAGTTTCTAGACAATGTACATAAAGTCCAAACCTCAAAACCACAACCACTAAGTGAACTATTTACAGAATATAGGATGTTTTCAAAATACTCGGTGTAGTCAAAATTAAAAGTCAAGTCACACCTGGAGCAGATGTTTACAGTCAATAAATACAGTCACATGTAAGTAATAACTCCAACTATTTAAAGAGTCCCTTCAAATAACTAAGAAGAGGAAAGCACTGCAGAAGACGGGCAGAGGCTCAGAACTGAAGAGGAATCAGAAATGGGCAAGGGTCGGGAGAAAGGGCTCTGAGCCCGACTGATCATAAAGTGTATTCAAGAAGATGCCATTCACCCCCACTTCACACCCACCAGCAATAGAAGTAAGCTTGCATTGTGTTCATAGTCTGTAGTTGTCTGAGTGTCCATCGGCAGATACTTTCACAGAATACATTCAACACATATTTTTAAACGCATCCTTCTTATTATTGATGCCTCTCATTAGAAGAAATGAATGTTGATCAACATAAGAATAGTAAAGCATATTACAACATATTTCAACAATACTATATGACACAGCAGGATAACTGATATATCACAAAGGTATGAACTGGAGATGGCTCATCACCTAAGAGCTTAGCTGCCACTGTCTCTCTAGTCTACTCCTCAGCACCCACAGCAGGTAGGTTACAAACTCTTACAACTTCAGCTCCAGAGGATCTGATGCTTCTGACCTCGGAGGGCGGCCCCACACGTGTACACATACCACCCCCACACACACATATATACAAATTACTAAAAATAAAAATGAATAACCGAATAAAATAAAATAAAATGAATCTTTGGAAACGTAAGCAGAACGATGTGCATTTCAAAAACGAAGGTCACACTAAGAGCAAACGCAAAGTGGTTCTAGTATTCTTTACACTGTTCTGAGTGCTTTATATGAATTAATTTATTTCAGGTTTAATGTTCTTTACATCGATAGCTAAGATTCTCTACAAATCACAATAGGGAAAACTTGAAGACCTTCTATCTGATCTCACTTAACTGATGCTCCAGCTGAGTGACTCAATGACGTCCTATGTGACGTCACATGGCTAGTAGTCGCTGGGAAAGGGCCGTTGTTAGGCTGCTCCTAACTTTACTACTTCACCGCTTTTTCTTCTTTCACAAACCCCTATGGCATGTTACCACTACTGTTCATCTTTAAAACTACCAAGGAGGGCTGAGGGCCATACTGGAAGGTTTGTCTAGAATGTGTAAAGCCCTGGGTTCTGTTACCAGCAACACACGCACAATCAAATAATTCTATGTAATGCTCAAAGGTAGATATCTATAAAGCTACAAAAACACAGATTCTAATAAGTCTTCCATAAGTCGGTGCTCAAAAGGGCTTGTTCTGGATGTCTTGCATCATTCTCTTCCTCTGCTCCAGGCCTCTCTCAGGTGAAGGAACTTGAGGTTACCGCTGCAGTGTGCCTCTTCAGTTCACTCCCCAAGTCAGTGAGCAGCGATGGTCCGGGTAGCAGTCACTTCCAGGCAAAGTGTCACTGCAGCCATAGTAGAGCAGCCTTTGATATGTCTGTGACTCTGGCAGGAGTGTTTGAAGAGACTGAGAGCCGAGAGGGGTGGGGGTCAAGAAAGGGAAGTGAACGCCACCCCTTCTCACAGTGCGCTTCAGTTCACCCGTCCCAGCTTTAAATGGGTTTGTGCAGAGAAAACCACCAGTTTGGGCTCCGTGACAGGTTCCGCCTACAATGTGGACACTTCAAAGACTTCAAAGGGAGGAGGCACAGTACTGTATCGGGAGTGAAACCAAAAATGTGGGATTTAGCAAAGGTTTTGGAGGGTGATTTGAGAGCTTGAAGTGATCCCCACTTAAATACACTGCAAGGGAGTGAACACAAAAAGGAATCAAAAACGTAATGGGCCGGAGAAAGAAGAAAAAAAATCTCTCATTTTTCTCCTTTGTTAATGCAATAGAAATATCAGTTCAGAGGGCTTGGTGGGATTTTATAAAGCCAATGTCTGGATTCCTGCAGCAAAATGCAGGAGGCTGCACTTTCATGCTCTTCTGCTTCGTCCCGTTTTGAATAATGTGTAGGTAAAAAAAGAAAAAGAAAACGTAGTAGAAGCCACTCCTTGTCAAGTAGTGCACTTGGGGCTTTTCTCTCTGCTTGTCTCATCCTTCTGAGGACCCGATGGAGCAAAGCGGTTGTCTCCTTTCCACAAATGAGTAAACTGAGGGCCAGCGTGCTTAAACCCACATGTTCCACAAACGTACACGACTGAAATTTGATCCCACTTTTCAGAGGTGCCTGGTTCCTCACAGTGCCCTGTGGCTTTATGAAAAGTGAATGCAAACTGGCCTGATCTAAATCAGGCTAAACACTGTAATTATGCCTAGTTAAAAATGCTCGTTTTTTAATTTATGTACAAGCTAAAAACGCTTTTTGAACCTCCTCAAAACTCACTGGGGGTGGATTTTGTTTGATCCTGTGCTTAGTGGTTTCATAAGGTTTTAACTAGTGCCCATCAACAGTAATGGTGTGGACTGTAATGTGCACTCTGGGGCTGAGTCCACTCCCTAAAGGTCTTCTGGCTTCCAGTGTTTGGGTTCTAAACAATTAGAAAAACTAGATATGGCTCCAGCAATGGCCTTTCTAATTGAAAAATATAGGGTTTTTAAAACCAATGTCTCTATGAACTGCTTGGCAAAATGAATATTGTTTAATTTTCATTTTGAATTAAAGACTTGGAAACCTGAGTAATATAGAGTCTAATGATGAACTGAGCTGCGCCAAGCTCCTTGGAGAGCCATAGCAATGTATTAAAACAAGAATTATTTTGTGCGCTGCGCTGTACTTCACCATCGGATCCTCAGCAGACTGCAAAAACCACTACCCAGATAATGAAATTATAAAAGAATTTTAATTTCGTGTTAGAACTTGTATTACAAATTATTAAGGAAAGAAACAGGGGAGAAAATAATTTCCAAGTAAATTCCTCCTGTGTATCCAAACTGGAAGGAATTTCTGCTTAGAAGGCTTGTGCAAAGTTTTATCAGAGGTAGCAGAAATACTCACAACACAAAGTCTGCTTAAGGCATTATGAATGTATTTTAAATGTCAGGCTGTAGCTAAGTGGTGGATTCCTTGCTTAGTGTGTGCGGTCTCCAGCACAGAGAAAAATGTGAAGGACATTTAAGAGCTGAGTCAACAGCACAGAAGAGGTCATTTGCAAAGTTCTGCTACACAAACACACACTTGGTAGCATCATAGCTTTTTTAAATGGACCAAAGTCAAGAAGTCCTTCTTTGGCAACAACCACACCTGCCTGAATAGACATCACATCCACATACTTACAATTGTTGATCCAGAACAACCATGTGTGTATGAAGAAATGACCTCCCCTGTCCCTCATGGAACCTTACCTAAACTACATCAGATTCCCTAGCAGAGGTTTGGGGTTTGGGCTATGTGAAACGACTTCTCTGTAGCTATTCTCATTTCAATGGAACACAAGGAATTTTGTCAAAAGCCTAAGAGGACAGGAGTCAACTCTACAGGTGAAAGAATGTTAAGAGTTGCCTGTTGGAGAAGAGGCCACTTGTTGGTTCCCAGCTGCTCAGCCCTGAAATAATCACACAGAAATTGTATTAATTAAATCACTGCTTGACCCATTAGCTCTAGCTTCTCATTGGCTATTTTTTACATCTTAATTTAACGCATCTCCATTAATCTGTGTACTGCCATGTGGCTGTGGCTTACCGGCTAAAGTTCCAGCATCTGTCTCTGGTGGGCTCCCCTCTTGTCTTCTCTCTGACTCCGCCTCCTTTCTCCCAGCATTCAGCTTAGTTTCCCCACATAACTAAGTTCTTCCCTTCTATAGGTCCAAAGCAGTTTCTTTATTCATTAATGGTAATCACAGCATACAGAGGGGAATCCCACATCAGTTGCCTCCCATCCAGGAGCCTCACCCTTCATTTCTTCTGGCTGAGACTAGCAAGAGACCCCTATTGACTCCATCCCACCAGAGTGAGACCTGGAAGGTGCTGCTGGAGGTGGTCAAGTCTGTGCAGAGAGGTGAAGCACCGGCCAAAGCTGGTTCCTGCTGGTCCCGTGCCTCCTTATGACAAAACTCAGGCCAAGTCTCAGAGGATCCAAGATGCACACCACATTATAAAGGTCAGAAATAGTCATAACTGCAAAACAATGGGTTATTGTAACATAATGCACAATCCTGAATGAGTGGTTCAATCAGTTGTACACAAATGAATACATACACACCTATTACGTTCAGAAAAATTTGAAAGCTTTCAAAGATATTTAGGTGTGGTCTTAGTTAGGAAAACACCACAACTATCAACAGCTTAGGGAGGAAAGAGGTTATTTGGCTTATACTTTCACATCACTGTTCATCATTGAAGAATATCAGTGCAGGAACTTAAACAGGGCAGGAAACTGGATGCAGGAGCTGATGCAGAGGTCATGAAGGTAAGCTGCTTGTTAGCTTGCTGCTCATGGCTTCCTCAACCTGCTTTCTTATATCACCCAGGACTACCAGCCCAGTGGTGGCACTACTCACAGTTGGCTGGACCTTCCCACATCAATCACTAATTAGTGATTGCCCTACAGCCTTGCCCACAGCCAGATCTTATGGAGACGTTTTTCTCAAGTGAAGTTCCTTCTTCTCAGATGACTCTAGCTTGTGTCAAATTAACATAAAACTAGCCAACACAGGTGCCAAAGCAACAAGAGAGACAGTTTCCATTGTCATAAGTAAAGTTGGGCTATTGCTTTTGTAAATCTCCCTTTTCATTCATTAGTCAAAAGAGAAAAATTCTAGCAAATTAAGTAGAGCATTTTTTTCCAGAAAGCAAATTCATAATTGAGACTTCCCATTTTAAAACTAATTTATGCCCTTGAACCTGCCCTAGGCTTAGGACAGAAATAGAAGGGGAAAGGTTAAAGTATAAATAATGCATTTGGTTCCATGTCAGCAGCAGACCCACTTAGAGCTCATGTTTGAATGCCAACAGTGTAACCGGTCTTTAAAGTTGATTTTATTCTCAATTCAGTTTCAAGTTCGAGCCCCCTGCACCGACCCCTAGTGGAAGATTGCATCCCCAAAGCTTGGGTCGTGAGGCTAGCAGCACCCTCCCTGGTTTTCTTCTGAGGCTTTGGAGCTGACAGAGGGAAGTTTATCTTTGTAAATAGTTCCATAGCTTCCAAAGCATAGCGATTCCCACAGGACATGCAGAGGATGAGCACCGGTTCCTCCGAAGGACTTGAGAGACAGAGAAAACTCAGCCTTGCACATGAAATATGTGAACCTTTGAGCGCACTTCTTAGCCTCTTGAATTATAACTGCTTGGCTCGTAAAGGAGAGACAGTAGCACCTACGTTGTGAGGTGTACGGGGACAAATGAATAACGCATGTAAAACACGTAAATTTCTTGGCCAGCATCTGGCAAACATGCAGATGTTCAGTAGTTCTTCTTGGTGGCTTTTCGGTCATTATTTTAATTATCATCAATTACACTCATCACACCATATCTGATTTCATGAAACAAGTTTACTAACTAGGTGAAAATAAATACATATATGATAAGGTAATAGCAAAGTCTTTTTATTTTATTTTATTTATTTATTTAGTTAGTTAGTTAGTTAATTTTACCAATTTTGCTTTTATTTTTCAAGTCAGAGAATGCCTGTCCATGCCCTGTGTTTGGGTACTAATGGCAAAAGGAGAACTTTGGAGAACATTGCATATCACTAGACTCTGCCTTTGGTTGCAAATACTTAAATGCTCAAACAGTTTCCAGAATCAGGTAGGGAACTGAAAATGTGTAATAGAATCTGCATTTCTTTCCTCAGTGTGTCTCCAAAAGACCTCAGAACTTCAGAAAGCAATTGCTTTGCTTTGCCTCAAGGAAAGTGGGTTTAGAAATCTTAGACTCTGAGAACCATGGCAACATCAGTGTAACCGACATTGGGCTTGAGCAAAGGGTTCCATACCATTGCAAATAAAATACAGGGCTTTCTTGTCAACCTCCTCTGGAAGAAAAAACCCAGTGATGACCCAGATTGATCCCTTGCCATAGTGTGTTGAATACCAAGGCTAGCACTCTGAGTGGGGGAGGGGGAATAATACGTGATGTACCTTGCACAACTGAGTATGTATGTGTGTGTATTACTGACATTTATATGTATATGCACATATGTGTGGGGGGTGAGACAGCCTGGAAGAAGGGAGAGATTATCTTCACTTTGATAATTCTAGCAGATGATTGAATTCCTCTTGCAGACTGAGTTAGGAGACGACAATGGTACTAGCATGTCTTTGTCACACTATCCAAAGGAACTTGAATTAAACTGATATAACTTCCAATAAATTCTTCCCCTTCACATTACTGAATTTAAAAATATCATATCTCAGAGGGCTCAGTGAGTCGATTGCTATTGACTTTCTAGTGGGTCCATATAGCATAATGAGTCTTTATATCTCTATTCTTAAATTGCTTATTGGATTCCTAAGATTAAACAAAGCAGATGAGAAAAATTACAGCATTGGAAATTAGGAAAGCTGGCCAAATGAGTACATTATTATCCTATCAAAACTACATTTAAACTTTCCAGAATAAATATTAAAACGCTAGAAAGGGCTGCTTTTAAAAGCTTCTGTAACAAGCAGTTCTTTATAAATTGATTATCTTTTTACAACTTTACTTACTATAATATGAATTTCTGTCTCCATATAAAAGTCTAATGGTTTTCTCTAGATTAGATAATAAAGTCAGTTCCCAATTTGAGAGAATTTGTGCCATGGCATGAGACTCATACAATGAGATTTTTTTTCCCTCAAAGGACTTAGAAATAATACAAAAAATCCAGAATGTTAGACATAACATAATCAGGATATTATTTTCAGAAAAACTGATGACTCAATGCTGTGTTTAAAATGCTTCAGAGGGGAAATAATGTCACAGTGCTTCCCACTCCTTTAGCCCGTAGCTTCTGGGCCCTGGCACAGTGTGGGTACTGCTCCCCATTCACATCCGCAGGCCTCTCTCTTATACTCGCTGTCTGTCCCCATACTTTTTCTTTGCTGACAGCACTTAGCTTCTGAAGCTTGTCTGGCTCACTGAGAACACGTCTTCCTCTTCCATCTCCTATTCTCTTTCTTGAATAGAGCACTTCCCACCCACGAAGCACTTGTCACCCACACAAGATTGCTCAGGGTTGATTTCCCTGAGCGAGTCAGTCCTTGGCTGTTTTTACAGAGCCCTAGCCTGACTCTCAATGCACATCCATATCTGTTGAAGGAATACTGGATGCCCCTTGGCTTCCCCTCTCTAGCAGCCCAGGGGCCTTCTCTTCTACCATGTTGAGGACAATGGGAATGAAGCTCCCTTCCCTTATGGAGGTGAAGGCTCCCATCCTCATGAGGGTGACTGACTGATAAGCATTAAGGACTCATGCTTCTTTCACACATACAGATAAAATATAAAATCATGTATTACCTTTGGGGATATTGGGGGTTGTCAGCCAGCCAGCTTACTATTTTAAGTAACGATAAATCAAATCACCCGCCACCGGGGCTGTAACTTTCTCCCATCCCCTGTATCTTTTTCTTGATAAAAAAGAAAGCAGCTTCGGAACACAATAGTATGAGGGCAGAAAAGCCTCACAGATGACATGAAGCCTGGCAGAAAGTGGGGTTGGAGCGGTGTGCTACCCAAACATAATGCCTTTTTTTTCTGTAACCAAATCACCTTTACAGAAATTTCTGAATCGAGGAGCGGAGCGTACATTTGCCAGAACAAATGGGCCAGAATGCGAATGAACGGAATAAATCAGAATGTAATCAAGTTTCCACTCTACCCTTTATTGCTCCTGATGAAATCATCTTACCATGTCCTACTGAATTCGCCATTATCTGCTGTTCCTGGAAGGAAAAGTTATCCAAAAAATGGCCTAAATAATATCTGAAGTGCATTTTAGATGTAGGGTCTATTTGGTTAGTGTGCTGTATTCCATTTTAGGGAGAATGCTAGGACTATTATGTATTTATTTTCATAGCTTTCTCTACTTATTTAGCACAGGTTAGCTGAAGCTGTGCTCTGAAAGCTCAGAGGGACTGATGTTTAGGTCACATTTCTTCTGGTCCCTAGTAAAGTGCTGCTGTCGCCACATAGCTAAGCTAAGGGAGACAGGGAGCAAGTGCTGCTCACGATTCCACTCACTTGTGCCAAGTCCCTCACTACATTTGTCTTCCCGCCATCACCTAAGCACAGGCTCATTCCTTCACAGCAGGCAAGTTTTTTGCCTCCTTCCCTGCCACCCCCCCTTAGCCCATTCTTCTGTTTGCATGAAATTAACTCCAAATTCTATGTGCAATTTTCTCAACAGCTTTCCTATCTTTGTTCTGGAGTTCTATTTCTTATACAGTTTAGTGATCTGGAAGAAAGACGTAAAATCTTCAGTTTATCCATTCTGAGTTTTGAGTCCGCAGGGAGACTATCTCTGCTTTGGGCGCTGTCTCAGTTAGGGTTTCTGCTGCTGTGAAGAGAACTATGACTATAGCAGCTCTCATAAGGAAAACATCTCACGGGGGTGTCTTGTTTACCCTTTCAGAGGTTCAGTCCATTATCATCTTGGCAGAGTTGCGGGCAGGCATGGTGTTGCTGAAGTAACTGAGAGTCCTGCATGTATTCAGGCAACAGGAAGTCAACTGAGACACTGGGTTGTACCCTGAGCACAGGAAACCTCAACGTCCACCCCCACAGTGGCACACTTCCTCCAA